>NW_028227273.1:57901703-58501703 GCF_978045245.1 Mus caroli
TGGCGGGCATCTGAGGGAGTTGGGGAGGAAAGGGACAAAAAGGCCAGTTAAGATGGCTAGGACATTCCCCTACCCACGTCTTTTGGAGCTCTATGCCACGCCCCTGATGCTTTCAAGAGTTTGTCAAGGCCATTCCCAGTTCACTCTCCTGTTCCTTCAATCTACCATCTTCTCTAGGCCTCCTCCTGGGAAAGGTTTTTAGGTAGGGTCACCTTTAAAAACAAGGTGGGAGGGCTGGGTAGATGGCTCAGTCTATGTAGTGTTGTATAACCCCAATTCCAGGTGATCCATCGAACCTCTTGGTATGCCTCAGGTCTCTGTAAAAAAACTCTGTCCCAAGAATATGTGGGAGATAGAGCTGGAGAGATGGCTCAGCGGTTAAGAGCACTGGCTAGAGCCCGGGAAGTGGTGGTGCACGTCTTTAATCCCAGAACTTGGGAGGCAGAGGCAGGTGGATTTCTGAGTTCGAGGCCATCCTGGTCTACAGTGAGTTCCAGGACAGCCAGGGCTATACAGAGAAACCCTGTCTCACCCTCCCTACCCCCAAATAAGCACAGGCTGCTCTTTCAGAGGTCCTCAGTTCAATTCCTAGCAACCACATGGTGGCTTACAACCATCTGTAATAGGATCTTATGCCCTCTTCTTGTGTGTCTGAAGACAGCTAAGGTGTACTCATATACATAAAATAAATAGATAAATAAATCTTTTAAAAAAAGAAAAAGAAAGAAAGAAAGAAAAGAAAAAGCCAAGCATGGTGGTGCACGCCTTTAATCCCAGAACTTGGGAGGCAGAGGCAGGTGGATTTCTGAGTTCGAGGCCAGCCTGGTCTACAGAGTGAGTTCCAGTACAGCCAGGGCTATACAGAGAAAC
This sequence comes from Mus caroli, assembly GCF_978045245.1. Taxonomy (NCBI): domain Eukaryota; kingdom Metazoa; phylum Chordata; class Mammalia; order Rodentia; family Muridae; genus Mus; species Mus caroli. Next base: position 57,902,574 of record NW_028227273.1, read on the forward strand.
CCTGTCTCAAAAAACCAAAATAAATAAATAAATAAATCTTAAAAAAACAAAAAAGAAAAAGAATACATGGGCCTCTGAGTTCCACACCAGCTGGGGATACATAGAAATACCCTGAAAAAAAAAAAAACAAAAAAACCACTCAAGGTTGTCCTTCAGCAGCCGTTTGCACTGCACACACAGGAGCACAAGCACACATTCCACATATATTCATTCACACACACACGCAAGCAAGCCCAGGGAAGTGGTCTTTGGTGTGGTTTTCTTGTTTGTTTTTCCAAGACAGGGTCTCTCTACATACATAGTCCTCACTCAATAGATCAGGCCTTGAAATCAGTAATGATAGACCTTCAATCAAGAGATCCGTTTGCTAGCCCGGCGGTGGTGGCGCACGCCTTTAATCCCAGCACTTGGGAGGCAGAGGCAGGTGGATTTCTGAGTTCGAGGCCAGCCTGGTCTACAAAGTGAGTTCCAGGACAGCCAGAGCTATACAGAGAAACCCTGTCTCGAAAAACCAAAAAAAAAAAAAAAAAAAAAAAGAGATCCGTTTGCAGCCGGGCGTGGTGGCGCATGCCTTTAATCCCAGCACTCCGGAGGCAGAGGCAGGCGGATTTCTGAGTTCGAGGCCAGCCTGGTCTACAAAGTGAGTTCCAGGACAGCCAGGGCTATACAGAGAAACCCTGTCTCGAAAAACCAAAAAAAAAAAAAAAAGAGATCCGTTTGCCTCTGCCCCTCCAATAGTAGGGTTAAAGGTGTCAGCTACCACATCTTGCTGTCCGGGGTTTTCTAGCGTTTCCCCTTTTTACCTTTCTCCTTCCCCTGGCTCTCCTCACAAAACCCCACCCCCACCCCCGGCCATACTCTGTCAGTCTTCACTCGCAGCTTTCTGCACAGGACTAATTAATCTTGGAGTTTCTGATTTAGCCTCAGCTCCCTTCCCAGCGGCGCCTCCCAGCTTTGGCGGTTTCCCTGTCATTTGTTTCCATGCCCCGCCCTCGCCACGCTGCTTCGGCTCCTCCTCTCCGCTTCAGCTCGCCCTGGATCCCTGCGGCTCACCCGGACCGCCAGACTCCGGGATCCCTCCAAGCAGCGGCCTCAGGGAGGTGAAGCGCACGAATTCCACTCCGGTGCCAAAGGCCAGGATGAAGGAGGCGAGGGCCGCAGGAACCAGCAGCAGCGCGGGGGCCATGGCGAGCAGCGCGGAGCCTGCGGAGGAGGCGGGCTCAGGGTTCCCGCGACTGCTGGCCCTGCCCAGGTCCCGCCTCCTTGGGGTTGCTGGCAGCAAGGCGGGGACCGCGAGCAGCGCGTCACAGCGCGGAGCTTGGAATCCCAGGCGTCGTCAGGGTAGCAGGTCTGCGGCTACCCTTGTGGGTCGAATCTCAGCGCTGTCAGTGTTCTCGAGGAAAGTGAAGACAGAGCCTCCCTTGCGTGGAAATATAAAGAACATCTTGTTTTTAAAGATAATCACTCCTTATTCTCCAGCCTCAGTCCCTAGTGTGCTGGGGTTACAAACGGCGCCACCCCGCCCAACATAGATTTTTGTATAGTGACCGTTTTAGAGCTGGGTGTGGTGGCTCCTGCCTGTAATTCCAGTACTCGGAAGGGTGAGGCAGGAGAATTTGAAATTAGCTTGGACTGCATATGGAAACGGGTTCCGGAAAAGCCATTTAAAAAAAAAATGAGACAAGGCCGGGAGATGGTGGTATATGGATCTCCAAATTCCAGGCCAGCCTGGCCTATATAGTGAATTCTAGGATAGCCAAAGGCTACACAGAGAAACCCTGTCTCTAAAACCAAAGACGGAGTAATGAAAGACTCCGTCACCATAGCTATCCAAGTACAGGGTCCTCAGAAGAGCTGATTCTCTCAGATTACAGACAGAGCAAGGTCAGGGAGGCTGGTTGCTCCCAAGACGTCTGGACCAAGTTCTAATGCATTGTATAGCACTTTTCCAACCCACCCTGCTCTCTGCTTGGGAAATTTACTGAGTGGGCTACATCTGTGAATGTTTTTGAAGTTCTCCATGCCGTTCTATCCATTTACATACATTTATTTTGCCTTTATGTGTACTGATGTTTTGCCTGCATGCATGTGAGTCAGATCTTGGAGTAACAGTGGTGAGCTGCCATGTGGGTGCTGGTATTTGAACCCAGGTCCTCTGGAAGAGCGCAGTACCCTCAACCACTGAGCTCTCTCCAGCCCCCACTTACATTTTATTTATTTATTTTTTTAAAGATTTATTTATTTATTATATGTAAGTACACTGCAGCTGTCTTCAGACACTCCAGAAGAGGGCGCCAGATCTCATTACGGATGGTTGTGAGCCACCATGTGGTTGCTGGGATTTGAACTCTGGACCTTCGGAAGAGCAGTCGGGTGCTCTTACCCACTGAGCCATCTCACCAGTCCTTTATTTTTTTTTTTTTAAATGGCAGAATCTAGCCGGGCGTGGTGGAGCACGCCTTTAATCCCAGCACTCGGGAGGCAGAGGCAGGCGGATTTCTGAGTTCGAGGCCAGCCTGGTCTACAAAGTGAGCTCCAGGACAGCCAGAGCTATAAAGAGAAACCCTGTCTCGAAAAACCAAAAAAAAAAAAAAAAAAAATGGCAGAATCTAGCCAGGTGGTGGCACACGCCTTAATGACAGAATCTTCATGTAGCTCAAGATGGCTTTGAACTTGCTGTTATGTAGCTGAGAATAGTCTTGAGCGGATCCTCTTGCCTCTGCCTCCAAGTGCTGGGATTTTGGCCTAACACCACATCCTGGCTCCACTGATCTAGATGCTGTGAAGTGATCCCAGAAGAGCTTATAGGTGGGAAACAAGCATGGTTTCTCTTTAACCTGTTTCCTCCTTAAATCATAATGCAAGCTCTAGGAAGGCAAATGCCTAAGGCTCACTGTCCATCCAGCCGAGCCTACTAAGGGTGCCCCATGTCCCAGTGAGATTCTCTATCTCAAAGAAAAACAAAGTGGTCTGAGGAAGGACATCCAAGGCTGACTTCTGGCCTCCACAGGCATCAAATGAACAAAGGTCTAGGACTACTGCTTAGTGGTGAAGATTTTGAGCAGCATTTCAGTAAGCCTTAGATTCAACCCCCAGCACCTCCCAAAAAGAAAAACCTTAAAGATCAAGCATATAACTGGGGTGTGAATGAATTGTAAAGCAATTGCCTGTCATGAGCTGGGCCTCATTTGTGCCAACCACCAATAGTTTTCTAAGCTTATACATAATTCACTGCAGAAAAATATAAAGTAAGCAACTTTTTTATTGAAGTGAAATTCATAAAGCAAAAAAAAACAAAACCCTTTTATACAGTAGTATTTAATATTCTGCATTATGTACAATCACTTCCTCTTTCTGACTCCAAGTCTTTCAACTCCCCACAGGGGAATGCTAGACCCCTTGAACGGCTTCTGTGTACTCATGGTCTAGCAAGCATCAATTTGCTCTTACCTTTGTGAATTCACACCACACTTTATAGATATATTATGCAGGTGGAATCAAACCTGTCCCGTTTGTCTCGCCCTTGTGTTAGAGTGTCTTTGACCACCCTCAAACAGTGTTTTCACTTCATCTCTGAACATTTCTGTGCAGACAGTATATTTATATGTTCATCCTTGCTGAACAAACATCAGCTTTTCTATATTTGGAAAGAGGTGAGGGGCTGGGAATGAGGTTTAGTGGTAGAGGCTTTGCCTAGCATGCATAAAGGAAGCGCCAGGTTCAAGCCCCAGCCCAACCAAAAAGATAAAACATTAATCAAGTGCTTTTCATTTTTGAATCTTTTTGCAGTTTAGACTGGCCTCCAGTTTGCTATGTAGCCAAAGCTGACCTTGGGGGCAAAAACAAAAAAAAACAAAAAAACCCCAAACTGACCTTGAACTTCTGATCCCACTTGCCTTTACTTTTTAATATTTTAAATTAGGCCGGGCGTGGTGGTGTACGCCTTTAATCCCAGCACTTGGGAGGCAGAGGCAGGCGGATTTCTGAGTTCGAGGCCAGCCTGGTCTACAAAGTGAGTTCCAGGACAGCCAGGGCTACACAGAGAAACCCTGTCTCGAAAAACCAAAACAACAACAAAGTTTTCGTTGCTTACAGAACTTCCAAAGGGAGGAAGAACAGTATTGCTGGGTCATGTAGTAATCAGGCAGGCACAATGAGTACTGACTTACTTTAGAGATGACCAGAGAAAATGGCAAAAAACAAACCAAAAAAAATTTTTTTCCTTCTCTTTTGAGACAGGATTTACTCTGTTAACAGCCCTGACTGTTCTAGAACTCACTCTGTAGACCAGGCTGGCCTTGAACTCAGAGATCTGCCTGTGTCTGCCTCCCAAGTGCTGGGATTAAAGGCGTGCCCCACCACACCCAGACTCTTACTCTGTAGCCCAGCCTGAACTGGCACTTGTGACCTTCCTACTTCAGCCTCCTAAGAACTGGGGCTACAGGCAATGCCCACGCCTAGCTCTGCACTTACTTTGAAGTAACTTTGCTACTGTTTACTACAGAGGACAAGCCAAACACCAGCAGTATTCATGAGTTCTACTTTCTGCACATCCTGGAAAGTAGCCAACTTTAAAAAACAAATAAAATTTACTCTAAATTAATAATAATAATAAATTAAGTGCAAGTTCAAATCCATTGTGCCTCCACACAGAAACCTGCCACCAAGAAGGCAGAGTGAGCACTGACCTACTGGAGATGACCACAGCTAACTGCAAACATTGCAAAGCAGAGCAAGTGCAGCAAAACTAAAGCCCTTCCTAACCACACCCATGAGCTACCCTCACCTTCTCAACCAAGCACTCCTGGGAGCTGCTTCATGTTGAGTAGAACCCCGGGAAGTAAAGAGGAAACGCTGGCTTCTGAACAGGGGTAGAGTTAGGGCACTGAGCCTGGAACAGCTTCCTCAGAGCACAGCTGGGCTGATGGCAGGTGCTCTGTAGAGAGCCACACCCAGCTCAGGTGAGCCAACTAAAAAACTGGTTATCTTAGGAAAAAAGTTTCTTATTTTTCCCAAAACATTTTAGGCCTTATTCACATTCCCAAAACAGTTATAACGATACAATATACCTTAGGCCTTTGTGAAACCCTGAGGTTTGTTGTTTGATTTGGTTTTTGAGATGGGGTCTCATTATGTACCTCTGGCTAGCCCAGAACTCACAAAAATATGATTACTTCTGCCTCCCAAGTGCTGAGATTAAAGGTGTGAACCACCTTGTCCAGTCTTAATTATGTATGTGTGTGTTCCTTTTTCCAAGTGTTTTCTAGGACTGTTTGCTGGTCTGAGAAGGTAAAGGTACATATTTTTTTAGGTAGATGACATTTCCAAATTGGAGAAGACAAAGGCCTCTGGTGTGGCTTCCTGCTTCAGCACTCCAGTCAGGAGGAACTCAGGAGAGAGGAGGGGTAGCCCCAGGCGGGATGGAATAGCACAGCGTGGTAGGTCTTCAGTGCAAGTTATGATAACTCGGTGAAGCTGTGAAGAGACAGCAAAAACGGTTAGGAAGGAAGGAACTTTGAAGCAGATGCAGGACCCATTAAACTGTTTCAGAACTGAACCTACACACACACTCTCAAACGTTCAACCTACCCTCCCCTGTCTTTGAAAAGGGTTTCATATAACTAACCCAAGCTGGCCTGCAATGTACTACATAGCTAAAGATAACCTTGAGCTTCTGCTCCTCTTGTCTCCATTTCCAGAGTGCTGGGATTACAGGTAGGTATTATGTGTATTAAGTATCAAGCCCAGAGTTCTGTATGTGCTAGGAAACAGGCTGCCAACCAAGCTCCATTCCCAGCCCCCATTGCAGCTTTTATCATAATCTGCATGAGACACAGAATATAGTGGGATAAGATGCAAACGATGCAAACAAGAGAACACAGGGAAATCCTGACTGAGGAATACTCTCAGGGACAGCTGGCCTCCTCCCTGCTGGAAGTCAATTCCTACAAAGGCAGGGGGTGGAGTGAGGCCTAGGGGCACTACACAATAGAGAATCAGAAAATATAATAAATACATGGAGCCCGGCATGGTGGCACATGCCTTTAATCCTAGCACTTGGGAGGCAGAGGCAGGCGGATTTCTGAGTTCGAGGCCAGCCTGGTCTACAAAGTGAGTTCCAGGACAGCCAGGGCTACACAGAGAAACCCTGTTTCAAAAAACCAAAAAAAAAATAAATAAATAAAAAATAAATAAATAAATACATGGAGCCGGACGGTGGTGGCGCACACCTTTAATCCCAGCACTTAGGAGGCAGAGGCAGGCGGATTTCTGAGTTTGAGGCTAACCTGGTCTACAGAGTGAGTTCCAGGACAGCCAGAGCTACACAGAGAAACCCTGTCTCGAAAAATATAAATAAATAAATAAAAATAAATAAATAAATATTATGGTTGGGGGTCACCATAACATAAGGAACTGCATTAAAAGGTTGCCTGATTACAGAAAAAAAAAAAAAAAAAAAGGAAGGAAGGAAGAAAAAAAAAGAAAGAAGTGTAACATTATTGAAACTATTAACTATGGGTGCAAAGCAAAGTATATCTATTTATCTATTTTTGACCCATGCTTGATTCCCAACATCTACATGGTAGCTCCCAACAATATGTAACTCCAGTCTCAGGGGATCCAATACTCTCTTCTGCCCTCTACCAGCACAAGGTGCACAAATAGTGCCGACATACTTTCAGGCAAAACATCCATACACATAAAATAAGTCTTTTTCTTTGTTTCCTTTTTTTTTTTTTTTTTTTTTGGTTTTTCGAGACAGGGTTTCTCTTTATAGCTCTGGCTGTCCTGGAGCTCACTTTGTAGACCAGGCTGGCCTTGAACTCAGAAATCCGCCTGCCTCTGCCTCCCGAGTGCTGGGATTAAAGGCGTGCGCCACCACGCCCGGCTTTTTTTTTTTTTTTTTTTTGAGACACAGTCCTATGTAGTCCTGGCTATCCTGGAACTTGCTATGTAGACCAGGATGGCCTCAAATTCAGAGATCTTCCTGCCCCTGCCTCCTGATTGCTGGGATCATCACCATGGCCAGCTCAATAAATAAATAATTTTTTCCATCCCAGCCCCCCTTTCCTTCTCTTCTCTCTCTTGCTCCAGCCCACTTGCTCTGGCCCCCGTTCGCTACAGCCTCGAATAAATAAATCTTTTTTTTTTTTTTTTTGGTTTTTCGAGACAGGGTTTCTGTGTGTTGCCTTGGCTGTCCTAGAACTCACTCTGTAGACCAGGCTGGCCTCGAACTCAGAAATCCGCCTGCCTCTGCCTCCTGAGTGCTGGGATAAAAGGCGTGCGCCACCATGCCCGGCGAATAAATAAATCTTAATAAATAAATCAGTCACTTAAATGACTAGAAAGCCAAAAAAGGCTTCTGCCTTCCTGGCTGCTGTAGTTACTGTGTGTGTGAGCCCTGCTGTGGGTGATGGATCCAAATGCCTGTGCTCATGCTAGAGCACCAAGTACTCCTAACCATGGCTGTCTCTCCAGCCCCTCTTCTCTGTGTGTAAAACAGACTTAAAAAGGTTAGGGTGGGGGTGGGGTGAGTAAGAAAGGGACATGCAGTCCCAGCTGGCTTCCATGAGTATATACCTAGAACTTCTCCTCATGCTTCAAGTCCCATGTGCTAAACTGCCAATGTGGAGCACCATATCTGGCTGCTTGAAAATGTTTAAACCTTAAAAACAACACCGAGGCGTCAGGGGAGGGGGGCTGGGGGGGCTGGGGGTGGGGTGGGAAGTATAGGGAACTTTTGGGATAGCATTTGAAATGTAAATAAAGAAAATATCTAATAAAAAAATAAAATAAAAAAATAAATACCTGACACCAAAACAAAACAAAAACAAAAAAACAACAACACTGAGTCCCTTTGAGGCCAGCACCCTCATTCTTGCTCTTCTTTCCGTCCATCATCCCTCCAACCCTTCCTCGTTCCCACTTCCTATGCTTGCCATACCTTATAAGAGTGAGGCATGTTGGGCAGGAAAGTGCCTCCACAGCAACTGATGATCTCTCCCATCTGAGGGGGGGGCGGCTGCACACCAGGGGTCACATGAATCTCATAGTCCTAAGAGAGGAATGATGGAGACAGACACCTGCAGTGACAGGCCAAAGGCCACTGGGAAACCTCTAAGGGCTCCAGGGGATAGGACGGCTGCGTGGTGCAGAAGACAGACTCTTACTTACCTCCAGCAGTCTTCGTTCTCGAGCCCGGCACAGGGAATCCCGAAGGCTGAAGCTAAAGTTCTTCTCTTGTTCAGGATCAGTCACTAAGTAGTCATCAGGTGGCAAGAAGCAGCCAGCCTTTCGGGACTAAGGAAGAACAGGCAGAACTGTTGTTCATCACGGAAGTGAACTTTCCGTGTCTTGCTTGTCCTTCCCAGTGCTGAGGATTGACCTCAAGACTTCAAGCATGCTAGGCAAGTGCTCTGGTACTGAGTCATCCCAGCCCTGTATCTTCTCAAAGCAGCCCACTGCTTCGCAACCCAGTTCTCCATCTCCTCCCTCCCACTACTTCTCCACTGCTAGGTGAGCAGTCCTTTCCAGCCATTCATCATCTCCTGGCTTCTTACCTGGTACAGCCAGTTCAGGGACAGGATGGGAATTCCCTTCCCCAGGGCACACAAGAACTTGACTGTCCTGCGGATGCGATCAGTAACCAAGTGGGAGGCCTCATTTACTGAGCTGGCCAGACTGCCTCCCAGAGCCAGCACTGCACGCTCGCCACGAGAATCCACGACTCCTGTGAACAATACCTGGGGGGGGCGGGGGGGGGTTATGGTATAAAGATGGTCACAGCAACCCACACTAGCAGCACCCATCTCTCAATCCCCAGCCCCTTGTTTTCTACCTTAGGGGCTGTTTCTTGGTTAGGTTTAGTTCGCCGGCTTCGAGTTGGTTTTCCCTGGGACTCTTCTTCTGCATGGTCCCTCTTTCTCTTTTCTGGTGTTGGAATTGCTGTCTCCTGAGGCTGAAAAGCATCTCAGTGGGCATCCTTGAGCTCTGTAGCACTTGCTCTTAGCTAGGGACACCCCCATCCCACCCCCAGCTCTCCTCTCACCTCTTCCTTCACTTCTGTTTCTACAGGTTCTTCCTTGATGACTATGGTTTTCTGGGAGGCTTGTCTTCGGGGACGTTTTTGACGGGGTGAGTCTGTGGTAGTGAGATTTGAGAAGCCTTAGGCTGGGGCTTAGGAATGGGCCCTGAGCTCCCAGCTGCTTCATTATGCATCAGGGGCATGGCAGGTTCAAGAGTGGTTGTAACTGACTCACCTGCTTCTGATGCTCCTGAGCTTTGGCTGGCTGAAGATTGGGGCTCAGGTTCAGAGAGGGCAGAGTAAGACTTATGACCCATAGGGACTGTGCGGGAACCCTGCTTCCCAGTAGCCCTTCGTTTCCTTTGGTGATTGGCTTGTGGAATGGGCTCCGGGGTAACAGGCTGGGCTATGGGGACAGGAGGCTTGAGATCAGGGGTACTGGAAACTGGGGAAGCACTTAGGGGTGAAGACTGTGTTAAGCTCTGACCTGTGACCTTAGGGGTGACAAGATGGTCTATAGAGGTGGAAGGCTCAAAATCAGGGGCCACTGGCCCAACTGATTCACAATCTTCAGTGGAGGGTTTATATGTCCTTCCTCGAGTGACCAGAGCTGTAGGCTTAGGGGTAGGCTGTTTTTTAGAAGTGAAAGGCTGGAGTTCAGGGGTTGTGGGGACACTCGATTCAGGAGTCCTGACAGAAGACCTACGTGTCCTACCCTGAGATGAGGGCTCATGGGTATCAGGCTGTTCTGTGGAGGTGGATGGATGGAATTCAGGACCAGTTTGGACAATTGGTTCTGGGGTCCTGGTAGACTTACTTGATCTACCCCGAGAGGCCCGAGATGTGAGGTTAGGGGTGACAGGCTGTTTTGCAGAGGTAAGAGGCTGCAGCTCGGGACCAGTGGGGACAACTGGTTCTGGGGTCTTGATAGAAGACTTACTTGGTCTACCCCGAGTGGCCCTAGGTTCAGGGATAACGGGCTGTTCTATGGAGGTGAGAGGCTGAAGTTCAGGGCCAGTGGAGACAACTGATTCTGGGGTTCTGACAGAAGTCTTACGTGGTCTGCCCCGAGTGACCCGGGAAGTGGGTTTAGGTATGACAGGTTGTTCTATGGAGGTGGGAGGTTGGAGTTCAGGGCCAGTAGAAATAAGTGGTTCTGGGGTCTTGTTGAGAGATTTACTTTGCCTGCCCCGAGTGGCCCGAGGTTTGAGGTCTGGGGTGACAGACTGTTCTGTGGAGGTGGGAGACTGGATTTCGGGACCTGTGAGAACTGGTTCAGGCATCTTAACAGAGGAATGTACCCTGCCCTCAGTGACCTGGGATGTAAGTTTTGGGATGACAGGCTGTGCTGTGGAGGTGGAAGGCTGGAGTTCGGGGTCTGCAGGGACAGTCAGTTCTGGGGTCCTGGTAGAGGACCTATTTGCCCTGCCCCGAGTGGGTCGAGATGTTGGTCTAGAGGCAGCAGGCTGGTTTGTGGGGCAGGTAGTATAAGGCTTAAGGGCAGCAGAGGAATGTGGGGAGGGGGTCATCCTGGAGGACCGCCGTGGCCTGACATTAGGCTTTGTGTGAAGACTCTCAGGAAGGGGTATCTCAGAAGAGGAGGTGGAAAGCAGAGGCTGAGTTGTAGACTGCTTTTGGCTCTGAGAGGGGAGGAGACTCTGAGTTGAAGCTTCAGGCACTGAAGAAAACAGGCAGTGGTCTGGGGGCTCTGGATCACCCTGACAAAGAGAAGAAGCAATGGACAAAAGGCACCAAGAAAGAGGTGGACAAGGATCTTTAACTTTTTTTAGTGTTTCTATGAAGTCATAGCTCATGTGCCTTCAGTGTCCTCCACTGACTCTTCTAGCTTAATTTCCAAGTGCTGGGACCAAAGGCCTATTTGTATGTTTGGTTTGATTCTATTTATGGTCACAGGACACTCACTGGCACCTTTCTTTCTGTGACCTCTCTTTAGGCTGGGAACTCCTTGGGGAAGGAAGCAATCTTTTGGACACCATAAGGAATCCCTAACCCTAATACTTCAGTGCAGTGATATGCACGGGTGGGTATGGCAACTAAGACATGGCGGGGGCAAAGAGGGATGAAACACAGAGACCTCTGGGTCAATATAGGGAACTATGGGTGGCATGACACGGGAATGGAAACCAACTAATGAATGACGAACAAGAAAACTGGGAGCCGAGCGTGGTGGTGCACGCCTTTAATCCCAGCACTCGGGAGGCAGAGGCAAGCGGATTTCTGAGTTCGAGGCCATTCTGGTCTACAACGTGAGTTCTAAGACACCCAGGGCTATACAGAGAAACCTTGTCTTGAAAACAAAAACAAAAACAAACAAACAAACAAAAAAGAAAACTGGGAACATGGGATCAGGGAGACAGGTCAGTGGGCAAAGCAAGCACCAAGACCTGAATTTAATCTCCAGAACCCATGTAAAAATGACAGGTATAATGGCTATGTTTTGAATCCCAGTGCTAGAGAGGTAGAGAGAGGAGAATCCCTGAAGCTTGCTGGCAAGAATCTTAGTCTACTTCAGCATATTCTAAGCTAGTTTAGGATCCTGACCACTACACCACCACCCTTCTAAAAAGCTGGGTAGTTCCTGAAGAACAACACACAAGACTATCACTTGGCTTCATCATGCACTGCCCCTAAACACAAACCCTCACAAACATGCACAAATGTACATGCAGTGAGAAAATGGGAAATATAGACAAAGAAAGATTAAAGTAAGACTAGGCAAAGGGCTGTAGAGGCATGATAAGAAAGCAGCTCACCCTGGAAGCCTTTCCAGCAGGTGTCGTCTGGCAACTCAAGCGGCCTAGTCAAAGAATAAAACAAGACTGGCTGAGTGTTGTGCAGCCTGCAGTTCATACACTAATTGCCATGAGGACTACATACCCCTTGGCTCCCCTGCCTCACACTTACCTCTCTGCTGCCTCCCAGGGCTCAAAGGGTCTCCCTTTCCTCCATCTGCCCGGCTCCCTGAGATTATTGGGGCTGAGGCAAGTCCCTCAAGGTCCTTCACCCCAACTCCAGGCTTTAGTGTTAGACTAGCAATTTGCCCTTTCTGATCATGGCTCCCTTCCTCTGTCACCCCTCTATCTGGGGTCACTTCTAAATCAGCTGGCTCCCATTCTCTCTTTGGTTCTGGTTTCTCTACTTTTCTCTCTCTCTTCTGTGAATCTTTGGACATCTCTATTTCTACCTCCAAACTCTCCCTATTCCCTTCAAGATCCTTGTCAGCCTCTTTTCTGTGACTGTCTCTAGCTAACACCTTTGGCTCTCTGTCCTCTGTCCCCTGAATTAGTTCTTCTCCTATCACATCTCTCTCACTGTTTTCTGTTCTTCCCCTGATTTCCCGCTCCAATGGCTCTCTCTCTGGGGTCATCCTGTCTGCCATTTCCTTTGGTATACCCATGGCTTTCTCCACAGTCTGTATCTCTCTGCCTTCAATTCTCAACAGCTCTGTGTGAACTGGGCTGGTATGAACCAGATGTTGGTGTCCTGGTGGTTCCCTAGGCAGAGATGGTCGAGATCCATGAGCTTCATGGGTATCAATGAGCTGGGGCTCAGAAGTCTCTGACTGTTCTCTTAGACAGAACGGCTGTGTAGCCAAGACTTCCCAAGGCACATCCAAGGTATCTGCACCTAAACAGGATGAGAGAAAGGAGGTAAGAACACAGATAAAAAAGGCACTAAGGTTGAGAACGAAGGCAGACTTGCAAACAGCTACCTGGGTTACAAAAGGGAAGCTGGGGGTAGGGTGGTGGTTCTAACACTGAATGCTATTCAGAAGATTATAACCTCACACACCGGTTTCCTCAGGAACTTCATTTGAAAAACAAGGACTGGGGATGTGGTTTAGGAAAACACTCATTTTAGGAGAATACTCATTTGGTATGCATAAAGCCCTGATTAAATCTCCAGAGAGAATGTAGAGTGTAAAAATTTTTGAGTTTTTGGGCCAACTCCAAATCTCCTGAACTAGAATCAGAGTAATCTAGGCAATCTAATTTTTATTTGTTATTTTATTTTTTAAGATTTATTCTAGGGGCTGGTGAGATGGCTCAGTGGGTAAGAGCACCCGACTGTTCTTCCGAAGGTCTGGAGTTCAAATCCCAGCAACCACATGGTGGCTCACAACCATCCGTAAGGAGATCTGACTCCCTCTTCTGGAGTGTCTGAAGACAGCTACAGTATACTTACATATAATAAATAAATAAATAAATAAATAAATAAATCTTTAAAAAAAAAGATTTATTCTAAAAATTTTTATTCACATGTATATGTGTATACCATGTGTGTGTGTGTGGGGGGGGGGGGGTACCCAGAGAGTGATGAAATCTCCAAGAGTGCTGTTACAGATGGTTGCCAGCTGCCTGACATGGGTGCTGGACTCTGGTCCTCTAAGATGATTGCCAGTCTTAACCACTGAGCCAAGCCCATTTTGTTGGATTTTGTTGTTGTTGAGACAAGGTCTCATTTAGTCAAGGCCTCAAACTTTCTATGCAGTCCAGGATGGCCCTGGGCTCCTGCCTCTGCCTCCCAAGTTCTGGGATCACATGTCTGGTATAGATTCTTTTCCTGATGAAATGGAGAACATCAGTAAAATAACAAAAGAATATGAAAGGTGGGTCTGGGGATACATCTCAGTGGATAGAGAGCTCATCTAGCAAGCATATGAAGTCTTGGTCCATCCCTAGCTGGGTGGCACACACCTGTAATCCCAGCCCTTGGAGAACCAGCAGTTCAAGGTCATCCTCAGCTACATGAACTCTTTGTCAACAAGCAAACAAGAATGAGGGGCTGAAGAGAGAGCACTGGTTGCTCTAGCAGTTCTGAGAACCCACATGGCAGCTTACAACTCCAGTTCCAGGGTATAAGACCTCTTCTGACCATTGTGGACACTAGGCATGCACACTGTGAACACACACACACACACACACACATACACACACACACACACATATATACATACATACATGCAAGCAAAACACTCATACATGTAACATAGGTAAATCTAACACACAGCATATGAAAGGATGCAGAGGAAGAAAACAAGAAAGCAGGCAAAGTTGGGAGTTCAGAGAGACTTCCTTGTACCTGGAGTCGGAGGGCTGAGATGGGAAGGTCCTGGCTCTTGTGGAAGAGTACATGGGAAGAGCTGGGTAGGCTCATTTTCCAAACTCTGGACTGCTGCCAAAGAAAAGGTGGATAGAACACAGCTGGTCCCAGAATGCCAGGGTCCCATACCCTACTTGGCCACATCGCCTTTCAAGGACCATCAGTCTAATCATCACCCAGCTCTTCCTGGTACTCACATCCAAACCACACAATGTCCTCACCTTCTGGGTGCTGGCTCTCCCCTTCTACAAAGCACTGGGTAGCTGGAAGGCACACATCTTCAGGTTCTGGTGGGAAGAGATGTGAGACAGATGAAAAATCAACTCTCATCCTAAAGACCTCTACAGTTCTCTCCTCTTATACCCAATTTATTTTAAGGGCCAAAGGCAGAGCAGAGGGCAACACTTACCATCACAACACTCTTTGGCATGCTTGGTTCTGCCCACATGTGCTTCTCTCTCCCTTCCTGTGGGGGTTTGGGCTCCCTCTCTCTGTGGCAGGGTGGGATTCCCTGAAGTATCTGTATATATCACCACTTGCTCCACTGGTGCTGCAGGTGACCCGCTTTGGGCCCCCACCTCAAGAGTACTTTCCTGCTCAGAAAAAGCTGTAGCACACTCTGTCCCAGCATCTTCTGCTACTGGCTGCTGGCTAGGCCTTACAGAGGCTGCTGCCTCTGGTGAGGATGAGCCTTCCTGTACAGCTGTTTCCCAGGCTTCCTCAGGAGGCTGGGCTCCCTCTAGAGGCACCTGGTGCTTCTCCCCCAGGATAACAGATGGCCCTGGGACTTCCTCCTCCACTTGTGCTCTGGTCTTGCCTACCACAGCAAAGGAGGCCTGATTTACCACTAGATGGCTGTCAGGGGAGCTCATATCCATGTACTCATCTGCATCATTGGGCCTACGGGGAGGCTGGCTCTCTGGCTGTGTGACAGTAAGAGCCTCATCTACATCCATGGGACTGTCTGGGACAATCTTTCTCTTTTGCCCTGAGGATTCCTCCTCCACATCCGTGTCACTGTCTCTCCCAGAGGCACTCTGGCTTCGTTCTACAAGGACCTGTGGTTGGGACTTGACCTCTTCTGCGCCTGGGTCTCTACTCCACAAAGCAATTCCTCTCTCTTTCAGATGGGCCAAGGTGAGTGCTGCTGAGACCTCCTCCTCCTCCTCCTCATCTGTATCACTGTTGATCACCATGGGTGTGTGGTTTCTCTCTAGAGGAACATCCAGTGCAGTCTTGTCCTCCACATCTGTGCCACTACCAGCTAGGCTGTCCTGCAGATGTGCCACACCAGGTGCTCCAGGATCTCCTATACCAACTGCAAGCAGCACTTGTTTTTTCTTCACAGGGGCTACAGAGGGGGTCACCGGGATCCTCTCTTCTTCCACATCTGTCTCACTGTCCACAAACCCAGGTTTGTGTTCTTCATCCACTTCTGTGTCACTGTCCTCCCCAAGAGTGGGGCTCTTCTCCAGAACTGACCCATCTGAGACCCCTGCCCTGCCTGCCTCCTTCTTGACTTTTGTGTCCTTCAACTTGTGCTCAGTGGGCTGAGCCTGTATGCCAGCTGTCATTCCGTTAGCTCCAGGCTGCTCAGCCTCCCCTGCAGCACCACTGCTGTCAGCTAAAGAGGACTCCTCGACTCCTGGTTGCTGACCTTGTTCTTCATCGGTGTCACTACCCAAACCAAAGGGTGAAGATGGCCCGGGGACACTTGGGGCCGGAGAAGAGACCTCTTCATCACTGTAAAGAAAAAGAATCCATAGAAAGTATGTCCTGGAAAGAGACACCCCATTCAGCTATGAAGACCTTGAAAGCAGGCACTGCTGGTAGCTGTCTTCTCATCTCCACTGAGTATATCAGAAGTGCTCGGGATGGAGAGATGGCTCAGCGGTTAAGAGCGCCGACTGCTCTTCCAAAGGTCCTGCGTTCAAATCCCAGCAACCACATGGTGGCTCACAACCATCTGTAACGAAAGCTGATGCCCTCTTCTGGAGTGTCTGAAGACAGCTACAGTGTACTTACATTAAATAAATAAATAAATAAATATTAAAAAACAAAACAAAACAAAACAAAAAACCCACTGACTGATCTGAGTTCAAGACCAGCCTGGTCTACAAAGTGAGTTCCAGGACAGCCAGGACTATACAGAGAAACCCTGTCTCGGAAAAAACAACAACAAGAACAAAAAACAACAAAGAACACTGACTGTTCTTCTGAAGGTCCTGAGTTCAAATCCATAACCACATGGTGGCTCACAACCATCCTTAATGAGATCTGACGCCCTCTTCTGGTGTATCTGAAGACAGCTACAGTGTAGTTATATATAATAAATAAATCTTTAAAACAAACAAACAAACAAAAAAACACTGACTGCTCTTCCAGAGGTCCTGAGTTCAATTCCCAGCAACCACATGGTGGCTCACAACCATCTGTAATAGAATCTGAGGCCCTCTTCTGCTGTGTCTGAAAACAACTACAGTGTACTCATATAATACATAAGTCTTTAAAAAGAAGAAAAAGAAGAGGAAGTGGTGGTGGTAGTGCTCATTATGGCTTAACTCAGCTGAGGAAATGAGTATTCGGAGGCTCTTAGCACCACCTTTCAAGATAATCATCTGGCAGGCAGTGGTGGCGCACCCCTTTAATCCCGGCACTTGGGAGGCAGAGGCAGGCGGATTTCTGAGCTCGAGGCCAGCCTGGCCTACAGAGTGAGTTCCAGGACAGCCAGGGCTACACAGAGAAACCCTGTCTCAAAAAAACCAAAAACAAAAGCAAACAAACAAAAAGATGCAGGTATCTGGTACTTTGGTACCCACCTTTCTGGAACTACTGTTGCTGAAGGGGATGCTGTATTCCTTGGTCCATTCGCCACACACCTTCCAGAAGGAAAATCTGGCAAGAATAGGAAAGAATAAATTGAGTTTATATCCATCATCCCTGTCTTTTCATACCTATACCAAAGGCACAAACTTACCCCCTTCTTCCTCTGAATCCTCAGCCAACAAAACTCTGGAATTTTGGGATCCTATCCGTATCCTGGGGGTTTTCTCTATAGTTAGAAGACTCCGAGGGACCAAGGGTGGTGGGACATCTAGGCGATGGTATTGGCAGGGAAAATCTGCAAACAGAATTAATTCCTGGTCCCTCAGACGATGGCTCACTCCAGGAGGTAGGACCCTAGGAGGTTTTACGATTTGAGTGCCATTGAGGCTCCCACAATCCTGGAGAATAGGGGCTTTGTTCCAAGCAGAGATTTCAATTACTGCATGCTGTTTGGAGATGGATGGAAAAGGCAGGGCCACAGAGCAGTCAGGGCTTCGACCAACGACATTCTTGCCAAGGTAGAGGGGGAAATCTGAGGATCAGAGAAAAAAATATGAGAGTAAGGCCAGAGTCCTGCCCTGAAGATGTTCTGGTTAGATACCCTACTGCTCACTCAGATCTCTTACAGGCGTTAAAAAACGACCAACAACAAAACCCTGAGGGCATGCCAACACAGAAGAGCATTTATAACACACTACTCATCAGCAATATTCTGTCTAGTCACATTTTTGTCTTTTCTCAATTGCTCAAACTTGAAAACAGAGCTTCACGCATGCTAGCTAAACACTTTCCCCTTGAACTATAGCTCTTGTTTTGTTTTTTTGATTTAGGGTCTTATCATGTAGTCCAGATGATTTTCAAGCTTACTATATAGCCTAGGCTACCCTCAAATACTACAGTACCCTCCTTAGTACAGGGATCACAAACATGTACCACCATGCCCAATGGGTGCTTTTGTGTGATTAAGTACATATAATACGCCGGGCGTGGTGGCGCACGCCTTTAATCCCACCACTCGGGAGGCAGAGGCAGGCGGATTTCTGAGTTCGAGGCCAGCCTGGTCTACAAAGTGAGTTCCAGGACAGCCAGGGCTATACAGAGAAACCCTGTCTCGGAAAAAAAAAAAAAAAAAAAAAAAGTACAAAGTACATATAATACAGGCTAGGTATAGTGTGGCACACGCCTTTGATTCCAGCACGTGGGAAGCAGAGGCAAGTGAATCTCTGTGAAGCCAGCCAGGTCTGCATAGTGAATTCCAGAGCAGCACAGGCTACATAGAGAGACCCTATCTCAAAGGAAAAACAAAAACAAAGGAAACATTACACACAATACAACTCTAACCACTTCAATCATTGCACATATGCTGTCCCGTCTTATTATACAGCCACTGTCACCAACACCCACAGTGTGTATGTGTGCACCTGCATGAATTCATGTCTATCACATGTGTGCTGGTATCCTGAGGTCAGAAGATAGTGTCAGGCCCCCTGTAACTAGAGCTCCAGGTGGTTGTGAGCCACCATGTAGGTGCTGAGAACCTAAACTTCTCCAAGAGCAGTAAGCACTCTTAATTACTGAGCCATCTTTTCAGCCCCCACATTGTAGTTTTATTTGAAGCTCTTCATTTTCTCTTGACAAAAGAAAATTACTCCAAGAAAATCCCAGAACCAGCCTCAAACAGTCAACTCAGGTGGCCTCTTTTGGCATCCTTAGTGGTACAGTTATTCATATCCCCTTTGAAACACACACATATACACACACACACATACATATATATAAATGGTTCTACCAACCCTCCAACTTCCAACTTCTTCTAAGAAAGACCCACAATCGGGCTGGTGAGATGGCTCAGTGGGTAAGAGCACCCGACTGCTCTCCCGAAGGTCCAGAGTTCAATTCCCAGCAACCACATGGTGGCTCACAACCATCTGTAACGAGATCTGGCGCCCTCTTCTGGAGTGTCTGAAGACAGCTACAGTGTACTTACATATAATAAATAAATCTTTAAAAAAAAAAAGAAAGACCCACAATCATACTTTAGTTCCCAATATCCCCTGACCTCTTTCTGGTCCATGAGTACCACTGAAGAGACGTAGCTGCCCTATAGGCTCCACACTATACCCCAAGGAGCCACTGGATAGTTCTGTCTCTTCCTCTTCTTCAGCATCCCAGTCAATCACCTGGGTGCTTTCCATGATCTGTAAAGGAAACACATAATCATTGCTTTTGTCAGAGAAAAAAAAATAACTGGAGGTAAATGTGGAAATGATCTCTCTCTCTGTCTCTCTCTCTGTCTCTGTCTCTCTCTCTCTTCTGAGACAGGGCTTCTCTATGTAGCCCTGGCTGTCCTGTAACTCACTTTGTAGACCAAGCTGGCCTCAAACTCAGAGATCCCCTGGCCTCTGCTTCCCATGAGATTAAAGATGTGAACAACCATGAGGTGATGATTTCCTATCAGTTATTCTAAAGCATGTAACAATATTCAGGGGTGGGAGAGTATGCCAGAGATAGAATGTTTGCTTAGCCTATGTGAGGCCATGTTTTCAATTCTTAGTACTACCAATAAGGGAAAAAAAATCTATTTGATAAAAACATGTTGGCATCTATCTGTAATCCCTGCATCTGAGATGATGAAGCAGAAAAATTAAGAACTAGAGACCTTACCAGGCATGGTGATGCACAGCTTTGATTATAGCAATGGGAAGGCAGAGGTAGGCAGATGTCTACTTGGTCTACATAGCAAGTTCCAGGCTAGCCAGAAGTAGCTAGATCATGGATTCAAAAGAAAAGGGGGGTGGGGGGTGGCGGAAGCTGGAAAGATGGCTTAGTGGTTAAGAGCACCGACTGCTCTTCCAGAGGTCCTGAGTTCAATTCCCAGCAACCACATGGTGGCTCACAACCATCTGCAATGGGATCTGATGCCCTCTTCTGGTGTGTCTGAAGAGAGCAATGGTGTACACATATACATAAAATAAATCTTTTTTTAAAAATGTAGAAACCAGCCTTGGCTACAGTGAGACCTTGCCATCCAAAACTGAATAATATACACGTACATATTTATACTTTTGGCCATGACACAAAGTATACCATTATATAGAAAGGGATACTTTATGGGATTTGTTTGTTTTTAGATACTACAGACTGAATCTAGAGCCTCCCACACCAAAACAAATGCTCTACCACCAAGCTATATCCTCAGCCCACAGATGGGTACTTTGTTTAAAGCACAAAAAAACCATGGTAAGCTGGACTGAGGTGGTGTATACCCACAGTTCCAGCTATTGGGGCAGCTGAAGCAATGTAATTGCTTGAGTCCAAGACTTCTAAGTTAGCATGGACAACACAGTAAGACCCCTTTAAAAACATCAACAACAAAAACCCAGCAAGGTGGCTCAGTGGTTAAAAGCACTGCATCCTCTTCTAGAATACCTAGGTTCAGTTCTCAGAACCCACACTGGTTCACAACAGTTTGTAATTCAAATTCCAGGGTATCTGACACCCTCCTTGGAGCCACGCACTCACCTGTGTGAGGGTATGGGCTTTGAGAAACAATGGTATGTGAAATATACTGTTTCTGGGCCTGGAAAGATGGCTCATCTGTTAAGAGCACTGATTACTCTTCCAGAGGTTTTGAGTTCAATTTCTAGCAACTACACGGTTCACAGACATGTGTTATGGGATCTGATGGGACAGATATTTTACACACACACAGAGGAAAAACTAGTGAGGATCAAACTTAGGGTCTTGTACATGTTCTAGTTTTTAAAAGCCCATCTACCACTCCCTAATTGATTTCATCATCCACTATTGAGTATTGTGTTGTATCAGGTATAATAGCCAAAAGAGACAGGGAAGTAATAACTCCAAAAATTCATTTGCTCAGAATAACACAGCATGTAAATAGAAATGAGTCACAAAGCCCCTAGTTTATACACTCTCATCAGCATACTTCAGCTTGAAGTGCAAAGAACCAGAGAAGCTAACATATAAAGAGGCATTTATATGTTAAACAGCTTTAACACATTAGGCTGACCGACTCATTTATCCTTGAGAAGAACCCTGTAAGGGTATGGTTGTTCTTCATTCCTTTTTTTTTTTTTTCCAGATGAGAAACGTCAACATAGATGGGTTAAGGAACGTCTCTAAATCACTCCTAGCGTTTTCTCGTGGCTGCTAAGTTCACAGAATTAAAGTAATTCCTTGGCAAGACCCTTTCCGGCTTTGTTTGTTTGTTGAGACAGGGTTTCTCTGTGTAGCCCTGGCTGTCCTGGAACTCACTCTGTAGACCAGGCTGTCCTCGAACTCAGAAATCCGCCTGCCTCTGCCTCCCAAGTGCTGGGGTTAAAGGCGTGCGCCACCACGCCCCGCCGGCCCTCTTTCCGTCTTTGACATCTCTCTCCAGATCAGTAAGGGTGGAACAGTATCTACATCCCCACCTCCCCTACTCGGGTCCGTCTTAGTTACTCTGCAGGAATTATGCACACCTGGTACCGGTCAGTATTTGGGCATGCATCCTCAAAATGACTCCTGCTCTCATGGTGACTACATAGCCGGCGTAACTGACTAACAGACAAACTAGAGACAGAAATTCAAAACTGCAGGGGTGGATTTTACCTATAAAGATGTCACACACCGGGAAAACGCTGAAAGGAAAAGTAGTGTACCCCAAGAAGTAAACTCCGTCCTGCCAACCCAGGAGACGCCTACGACCCTTTGCTCCAAGTGAAGGGCAACCATCTTTGGTACCTACGCGGGAGTTTGTTCCCTCGTGGCCTAAGGTTTCCGTGTCACCAAACCTACACCCCGGCCAGGGCGCCAAGCAAGGATTAGCATAAAAAAACCTAAAACCGCAACCCAAATTACCTCCGCCCAGTGACACCTAGGGCACGCCCCTCCCGCCCTCAGGAGGAATCAAAGATGGTAACCGGGGCGCGGGCTGCCGAACTCACCGACTGAATCCGCGCGCGCGCGCCACCAGTAACGGCCGCTACCAGGTGGCGGGAGTGCGAATCCCGGAAGAGAGTCGGTTGGCTGATTGGCTCCTGGAACTGTCTTTTACTGCTGGAAGCGCGCCGATTGACTCAAGTCGGAAGCCCCGCCCCCGCCTGGCCTCCTCACAGCTCAAAAGTGCGGCTACCGGCGGGAAACAGGCTGAAGAAAACGCTGACAATCAGGGGGTGTGGCCTGAGAATCCCGCGCCGTGATTGGGTAGCGTCCTGGACCAACCCTCCGTCGCTACGTCATCCACGGACTACTTCCCGCGCAGATTTCCAAACCCCTACCAGAGAGTCTGGCGCCAGTTACCGGCGGTGGCTAGAAGGGCTCTATCATAGAAGTCATTCCAAGGCCAGAGCGCCCTTCTCGGTCATCCCAGAAATGGCGCCAGCTGACTCACGAGAAATGAGGGGTTGCAGGCAGCAGTCGTGGCTGGAGGCTGCAGATTGGAAAACACCCTGTAGGCGTGGCACTTTAGAACTCCCCATTGCAGAGGGATTTTATTTCCGTTTGATTTGGACTGCTTACTTGCGTTTCTTCCACATCATTGTATGTACGTATGAATGTATAAAATGACGGACATTTTGAGGTCATCTTCCTAAATGGAAGATCCTAAATACAGCAAGCTGTTTTGCTAAAACCTCGAAGTCTGTGGTCATCTTTCAAAAGGGGAGAAAAATATAATAAAATAATTTATTTCATTATAGTAAAACATGAAGGTATTCCAGGAAAGTGGCTTGTATAGTTCTTTCCCGTTGGTTTTCTCAGTATGTCCATAATAAAGCCAGACGTTTGAAGCTTTAAGTTGGATGACTTACCCGTGTACCTACAGTAAATGGGACAAATTCAAGTAGCACGAAATAATCAATAATCGCTTTCATTGTTAGCATGACCAAAGTTGAAATATTTTTAATGAATAAAGGAGTATTGATGTAACTTAAATGTTCTTTGTTGTTGTTGTTTTGGTTTTTTGTTTTTTGAGACAGGGTTTCTCTGTGTAGCCCTGGCTGTCCTGGAACTCATTATGTAGACCAGGCTGGCCTCGAACTCAGAAATTCACCTGCCTCTGCCTTCCAAGTGCTGGGATTAAAGGTGTGTGCCACCACTACCCGGCTTAAATGTTCTTTTATTTAAAAGATGACTTGAGCTGTATGTTGATTGCATGTCTTTGATTCATTTTCTTTAAGCCAGAGAAGGGGTCTCACTATGTGCCTCTGCTAACCTAGAACCAACTTAGCAGGTTAGCCTTGAACTCACAGGGATCCTCCTTCCTTTCATTGGTCCACCACGTTTGACCTACACAATTACATTCTAGATACTGCTTACTAGACCCGTCCCTTTGTTGTTGTTTCTCTTTTTAAAAGAGGTGTTTTATGTGTATTGGTAGTTTGCTTGCATGTATGTCTCTGTACTACTATGGATGACAGGAATTGAACCTGTTCTTCTGAGAACGGCAAATTCTCTAAATTGCTGAGCCATCTCTCTAGCCCCACGTATGTTTTGTTTCCAAGACAGACTCTCATTTTGTAGACCAGGTTAGCCTCCAAAGTGCCAAGGATCCTTCTGCCTCAATATCCGTATTTCTTGGGAGTTTGGGTAGGCACAATCTAATTTTTCCTTTCTATTTGTTCATTTAGAGACTGAAGCTAAAGCTTGTACCTCAAGCTGTCCAGGTAGCCTCTAGGTAGCCCATGTTGACCTTGAACTTCCCTTGCCTTCTAGTCAGAATTCCGGGACTAACCTTGTGAACCACTCATGCTCTTGTTCTAGTTAATCATTTTGTATCCCTTTAAAGCTTTGAGGATACTTAGTAATTTTCGAAACCCTGGAAAGAGAACCTTTTTTTTTTTTTTTTTTTGGTTTTTCGAGAAAGGGTTTCTCTGTATAGCCCTGACTGTCCTGGAACTCACTTTGTAGACCAGGCCAGGCTGGCCTCGAACTCAGAAATCCACCTGCCTCTGCCTCCCGAGTGCTGGGATTAAAGGCGTGCACCACCACGCCCAGCTTGGAAAGAGAACCTTAAAGGGTTCTAACTTGAGCCCATTCAATTCCCTTCTTCAGTTCCAGCACGTTGCCACAGACTCACCTAATGAATAAAGTCAATTAACTGGAAAAACAAACAAATCCCCTTGCTTCAAGCAAGTGTCTGAGAGAGGGAGGCACTGTCTAAAGACTGACATTCTCTTAGTCTGTCCACCCTACAGTCTGTCCTGACAGGATGACCAGAATGTCTTCAGCGTCGTCTGAAAGGCCCAGATCCCACACAGATTTTTACATACATCTTCTGTCTTAGTCAGGGTTTGTATTTCTGCACAAACATCATGACCAAGAAGCAAGTTGGGGAGGAAAGGGTTTATTCAGATTACAATTCCACATTGCTATTCATCACTGAATGAAGTCAGGACTGGAACTCAAGCAGGTCAGAAAGCAGGAGCTGATGCAGAGGCCATGGAGGGATGTTCTTTACTGGCTTGCTTCCCATGGCTTGCTCAGCTTGCTCTCTTATAGAACCAAGACTACCAGCCCAGAGATGGTCCCACCCACAATGGGCCCTTCCCCCTTGATCACTAATTGAGAAAATGCCTTACAGCTGGATCTCATGGAGGCATTTCCCGAACTGAAGCTCCTTTCTGGGTGATAACTCTAGCCTGTGTCACGTTGACACATAAAACCAGCCAGTACACCTTCATTCTTTTGGGACATCAGCTCCATGCAGTTTTCCCCACGATCTTTGCAATTTTGTTTCTCTCTTGAAAATCCCTGAGACAACTCCCTTGGAAACAGAAGGGTAATTCTTTCTTCTGAGGGATGTGAGGGAGCTGTGCCTTACTGAAATTCCTGTCTTGGGATCACAAAGAACTAGATACTGTGTATCAGGGAAGGACAACACAGTTCTCAGGATTTTCCGCTGAGCTATGCAGTCTGGCTTTCCTAGACCTACTGCGGTGGGCAGCTGGCAGGGCGTGCCCAACCCACCTTCCAACTCAGGCACCTCAGATCTCCTAATTACTACATTTCTCCAAACCTCTTTTAGTACAAAATCGTCTCTCAGAATAGAAAATAGGAATCTCCTGTGAGGACATTTTTCATGAAAAAAAAAAATCATACACACACACGATAACCCCAATTCCTCACACAGTACCCACCCATTCCTAACTTCTTTTTGCAGTGTGGACAACAATAGAGAACTACAACTCCCAAAAAGGACTGCGCTCGCCACTGGCTCAGAAACCAATGGCCGCCTGGCACGTGATCGGCTGGTCTAATCAGCGACTGGTTGGGTAGGCTTTGTCTAAGACCCGGGGCGCCCGCCTATCTCCCGCCCCCGGCCGCGCGAACGCGAGCCCCGCCCTGCGCGCCTTCCCTCCTGCGCTCGCCGGCCTCTTCTGCCTCTTAGAACCTTCCTGCGGTCGTGCTTGCATCTCGCTGCTGCAGCCTCCCGGGCTCCGGTCCATCCTTTTAGTCTGAGACCGGCCCAGAAGAAAAAAACCCCAAAAACCTTAATTATCTTTCTTGCTCGGTACCTACATTGGAACCATCAAAAAAAAAATTATTTCAGTAAACCGTAGCCATGAGGGAAATCGTGCACATCCAGGCCGGACAGTGTGGCAACCAGATCGGTGCTAAGGTAAGGACTTTAAATTTTTAGCTGAAATATGTAAAGATGAGAATTCTGTGTTAATTATGAGCATTGTTCACGGAGCTCTTGCATTCTCCACTCGTCAGATTTGGCCCCTCAAAGTTTTGCACGTATAAATATAACCCATATTTGTAGCTAGCGTTCTGATACTGAAAAATGAGGAAATGTTTTTCTTGGCACATTTTCGGAAGGCTAATAAAAGAGCCTTTTGAGTTTAGGGAAAGGAGAGGCTGTCGGGACTGTGAAGAGCTGGTCTTAAAAGGGGTTTTCTAACGGTTCGAGGACTGGAGGGATGCGGAAACGATCCGAGACAAAGCCGAGGCGAGGTTTTCCCCTTGCGCCACCCCCACCCAGCCTGGAGGGCCCTACTGGAACAGAATGGAGGGGGGAAGGGGCGAGGTTTGGCGGGCAGCTGCAGAGGTGCCCCGGTACGCATTACCTCTCAACAAAGGCTTGGAGACTCCATTGAACCCGCCATCCCAAGGCTTTTTTTTTTTTTTTTTGGTAATGATTCTGTATAGGGGCCTACTTTTACTTTTCATTGCCCTTAAAAGAGATCTTAGGGTGTGAGCGGTATGAAAGTGAGCTTTTCAAATATGTGAGAGACTGCCTGGGAGACTAAGGAGAGGGAAGGAGCGGAATAAAGATAGGAGGCAATGGGGCTTTTTAAAGATTTTTTTCCCCTTTTTGCTAGCAATTACAATGTAGCGGGGGAGGGGAGGGAGGAAGTGCGGCCGCTAAATTGTAGCCGAAGGGTGGGACCCTTTGGGGGCGGGGTTGGAGCCCCTGGCGCGCAGGGACAATGCGGCCCCTACCCGCGGGGGCGCACTGGCCCCGCCCCTCGGCCTAGGCCCCGCCCGCGCTGCTCCCGCCTTTGTGGTTTGCTGGAGGAGCGGCCCGCCACCGCAGTCACGTGGAGCGCGTAAGGGGTGGGCGACTGCAGTGGCCGCACCTTTCTCCCCCAACTCTTTTGTGCTGGCCTGGAAGGGCGGTTCCTGGCTTTAGGAGCCAACCTGGGTGCAAAGCCAAATAGGTGGCCTCCAATCCGCCCACATAGTCTTATAGTGCCTGACCCACCCATCACCGGTCCTATACCCAAAGGTTGTAGCCTTCCAGCGAGTAGGTTCCTCCATGGAACTTCCGCAAGCAGATAACGGGATTGCAGTGTCACCTCAGCCTCGTTTCAGTGTGTCTGGAATTGAAATGAGGGGCGGGAGGCATGCCTTAGGACTTGAGACATTGAGGCCTCGTTGCTCTTCCCTGTGCAGTTCTGGGAGGTGATAAGCGATGAACATGGCATCGACCCCACCGGTACCTACCACGGTGACAGCGACCTGCAGCTGGACCGAATCTCTGTGTACTATAATGAAGCCACAGGTGAGAGCAGAAATCCCCACTTAACACTTATTCCCTGCCCTCTGTATTGGACAGTGAGCCCAGCCCATTCATCACTGGCCGCCCTGGAACTCCCGTAGGTCTACCTCTCAAGTGCTGGGTTTAAGGAGAGCATCACCACGCCCTGTTTTTCCACACTTTTAAGTATCTATTACCCCTCTGCATGGTTCCCATTTTTTCCGTAGACTCACACCCTAAGGGTCTAAAGATTAGCTCTACTGCCACCAGGTGGTAGTGCCTGGAATGACAGCTTTAGTGCTTTGTGGCTGATTTCCCAACCCCGAGCTAATGCATTGCCGATCCATCAAACATCGACTTGAATTCCTGCAGGTGGCAAGTACGTCCCTCGAGCTATCTTGGTGGATCTAGAACCTGGGACTATGGACTCCGTTCGCTCAGGTCCTTTTGGCCAGATCTTCAGACCAGACAACTTCGTTTTCGGTGAGTGTGGAATCGATTTCTATTTGTTCAACTGAATTAATTCCAGTCGTTGAAAGAGTAAGAAGTATTTGTATTTCTCTCATATCTTAGTGATGAAGCTTATTCCCTTACTGCATTCCAGGTCAGTCTGGGGCAGGCAACAACTGGGCTAAAGGCCACTACACAGAGGGAGCTGAGTTGGTTGACTCTGTCTTGGATGTGGTGCGGAAGGAGGCGGAGAGCTGTGATTGCCTGCAAGGCTTTCAGCTGACCCACTCACTGGGTGGAGGCACTGGCTCTGGCATGGGCACCCTGCTCATCAGCAAGATCCGGGAAGAATATCCTGACCGCATCATGAATACCTTCAGTGTGGTGCCCTCACCCAAAGTGTCTGATACCGTGGTCGAGCCCTACAATGCCACCCTGTCCGTCCATCAGTTGGTGGAGAACACGGATGAGACCTACTGCATTGACAACGAGGCCCTCTACGACATCTGCTTCCGTACCCTCAAGCTCACCACGCCAACCTACGGAGACCTGAACCATCTCGTCTCAGCCACAATGAGCGGTGTCACCACCTGCCTCCGTTTCCCGGGCCAGCTTAATGCTGACCTTCGAAAGCTGGCTGTCAACATGGTGCCGTTCCCACGTCTCCACTTCTTCATGCCTGGCTTTGCCCCTCTCACCAGCCGTGGAAGCCAGCAGTACCGGGCCCTCACTGTGCCTGAACTTACCCAGCAGGTCTTCGACGCCAAGAACATGATGGCCGCCTGCGACCCGCGCCACGGCCGGTACCTCACAGTTGCCGCCGTCTTCCGTGGACGGATGTCCATGAAGGAGGTGGATGAGCAGATGCTCAACGTGCAGAATAAGAATAGCAGCTACTTCGTGGAATGGATCCCCAACAATGTCAAGACAGCTGTCTGTGACATCCCACCACGTGGCCTCAAGATGGCAGTCACCTTCATTGGAAACAGCACAGCCATCCAGGAGCTCTTCAAGCGCATCTCTGAGCAGTTTACGGCCATGTTCCGCCGGAAGGCTTTCCTCCACTGGTACACGGGTGAGGGCATGGACGAGATGGAGTTCACCGAAGCCGAGAGCAACATGAACGACCTCGTCTCTGAGTACCAGCAGTACCAGGATGCCACCGCAGAAGAGGAAGAGGATTTCGGAGAGGAGGCAGAAGAGGAGGCCTGAGGCGGAGAGCCCCGCATCAGCTCAGGCTGCTTAGATCCCTCAGCTTTCTCCAACTGCCCTTTGTCCTCCAGTTTCTTTCTGCTGCCTCTGTCTTGTATTTGTTTTGTTCTGTTTTCTCATTGGGGGTAAACGGTGCCTGGCACATGGCAGGCACTCAATAAATATTTGTTTGTGGAATGTCTCCTTTCTCTTTCCACTCTGACAAACTTAGATTTCTGACATTCTGGTTGTTACCCTGTGCTTCCTACTGGTATCTTTTTTTTTTTTTTTTCCAAACAGGGTTTCTCTGTGTAGCCCTGGCTGTCTTGGAACTCACTTTGTAGACCAGGCTAGCCTCGAACTTAGAAATCTGCCTGCCTCTGCCTCCCAAGTGCTGGGATTAAAGGTGTGCCCTTTAATCACCACCACCGTCCAGCAAGTATCCATTTTTAAATTATTATTTGACTGTCCAGTTAATATTCCAGAATATTCTCCAGAAACCTGAAGTCTGCTCCAGATCCTGTGTAGAACCCAGCCCAATCCTAAGAACTCAGATAGTAACCACCATTTTAAAGCAAAGTAGTGGATCGGGGAAACATGGGTGGAGGGGATACTAGGTAGAGACCACCAGGAAGAGAGGGGTGTGGGGTTTTCCAGTCAGGGCCATTTAGAATCCACCTGGGCTTTCAGTCAGCAGGGTTTTGTTTTTCTCCTGCCTCATCTCTCAGCCTCAGGAGAGGTATTAGCAGTATTAACTCCATTTATATCCTCCCAGCTGTCCTGAGCCAAATCTGCCATTGGAAGTGTCTTCCCTGTATTGGTTCTCCTTTCTCCGAGAGATGGGGGTTGGGGGTGTGGCAAGGCCTTGGTCTCTGAACACTCCAATTCCCGCTGAAACTCCACACTTGGGAAAGTATGTTTCCACCTGGGTGTTTCAGACACTCCCCAGATGGGCTTGTTACCACGTCTGCCCTGTTCTGCCCTTGGTTTGGTCATTTCCTACCTTTCTATTGTGTTGTACTTGCTTTTTTTTTTTCTTTTTTCATATTGAAAAGATGACATTGCCCCAGAGCCAAAAATAAATGGGAATTGGAAAAAGGGTGTGAGGCTGTGTGCTCATTCAGGGGTAGTTAAAGCTGCTGGTGGAGGAACCGGTCCCAGGTTGAAATATACTGTTTCCAAGTGTCTTAGTCAGGGTTTTGCCTATTCCTGCACAAACATCATGACCAAGGTGCAGTTGGGGAGGAAAGGGTTTATTCAGCTTATATTTCCGCACTGCTGTTCATCACCAAAGAAAGTCAGGACTGGAACTCAAGCATGGCGGGAAGCCATGGAGCGATGTTCCTTACTGGCTTGCTCAGCCTGTTCTCTTAGACCCCAACACTACCAGCCCAGTGATGGTCCCAACCCACAAGGGGCCCTTCCCCCCCTTGATCACTAATTGAGAAAATGCCTTACAGCTGACATTTCCCCAACTGAAGCTCCTTTCTCTGATAACTCCAGCCTGTTGTCAAGTTGATACAAAACTAGCCAGTACACCAAGGTTGTCACTAATTAGGTGAGTCTCCTACCCATGCCTTTCCAATAGCTGAGATAGTACATGTGGCATGCCTAGCAGTTTCTTTCAGGGCTGGGGACCACTGAGTGACATCCCCAGCTCTCTAGGTATTCCAATTGGACAAACCTCTAATGCCAGCTTTCAAAGGAAAGATTGTGGGTTCAAAGCAGCCCACAATCCTAAAAATAGCACCTGACACCCCATCAGCAACCCTCCCAACACATTGCACATCCCTCTGGGGTTAACCTGTAGTCACACCATTCTAAGTTTGAGACTTGCTCAGGCTGGCTTTGAGTTCCTTGTTAATAGTAGCTGAAGCTACCTAGTAGAGGTATTAGGTATAAAACGTCGTCGGGATTTAATATGTAGAGCAGGGTGTTTGAGGGGTGCATGTGGATTCTACACCATTTCCTATAACACAGACTGGCACCTGACTGGTACTGTGAGCCCAGGGAGGGCTGTACTTAAGGACTTCATTGCAGGAGTCTGCAGGGCCAACTTCTAGGGAAGATGGGAGTCAGGTTTTCGCTACCCAGGCTGGCCTGGAACTTGTTCTGCTTCCAGCCTGCTGCAAACTGGTATTTTAGCTGTTAGTGTCAGTACCTCATTTATTTAACAAGATCTTTAGGGGTATCTTTTGGTCTGAGTGAGGAAAGAAGTATAAATAACCAGGCTCAAACAGTCTAGTTTAATCAGGAAGTTAAATAGTTGAGATGGGCTGGAGATAGTCAGTCTTGGTGCAGGGCACTGGCAATGAATGGGCTAAGAAGGGCAAACCCTCCAAGGCAAGGCACAGACTATTTGGCAAGGAGAGGTGTGCACCCCTGTCGGGGGCCATGCTCAGGGAGGCCAGGTGAGGTTCATGCAACGAGACCACTCCCCAATGAGACCCGCTCAGGCCACACGTCCAGGGCTGAGGGCTCACACGCTGTCCTTAAAGGCTTGTTGTGATTGACCTAGAGGAAAAAAAAAAAAGATGTGACAGCGTGGGAACCCAGCATCTGTTCTCTGTCCCATCCATTTGGAAGGATGGGTTCTGGACATTGAAAAAGCTGAGGGGAGGTGCATCTCGAGTCTGGTGTAGACTCATAGCAAGTTCTAGGTATCCGTGTAGTCACGGGGACCCATCACTGAAGAGGTCAGAGGTACTAGAGCTTTGCTTGCATACTCCTTAGCTCAAACCCTAGAGCAGGCTTCAAGGATATCCCAACAAACCCAGCTTGATAAAGACTGCTTTAATACACATGTGGTTTTGGTTTTTTTGTTTGTTTTTTTAAAAAAAGATTTATTTATTATATGTAAGTACACTATAGCTGTCTTCAGACACACCAGAAGAGGGCATCAGATCTCATTACGGGTGGTTGTGAGCCACCATGTGGTTGCTGGGATTTGAACTTCGGACCTTCGGAAGAGCAGTCAGGTGCTCTTTTTTTTTTTTTTTTTTTTTTTGGTTTTTCGAGACAGGGTTTCTCTGTGTAGCCCTGGCTGTCCTGGCACTCACTTTGTAGACCAGGCTGGCCTCGAACTCAGAAATCCGCCTGCCTCTGCCTCCCGAGTGCTGGGATTAAAGGCGTGCGCCACCACGCCCGGCTTTTTTTTTTCTTTTTTTTTCTGAGACAGGGTTTCTCTATGTAGTCCTGACTGTCCTGGAACTTGTTCTTTGGCTAGGCTGACCTCAAACTCAAGAGACCCTCCTGTCTCTGCGTCCTGAGTGCTGGGAGCCCACCATGGCCAGCTCATTAAGACCATCTTGCAGGGCATGCCTTTCATCCCAGCACTAGGGGGGCAGGTTTCTGAGTTTGAGGCCATCCTGGTCTACAGAGTGAGTTCCAGGACAGAAGACAATCTTAAGACGAGGAAACAGGCACAGATTGGCAACCTGTCATAGGTGACTTTACTTACCTTTGCCACAGCTGGGTAAACTCCAGGGAAGAAATGACACGGCAGGAAATGAGACAGCTGCCAACAGGTAGCAGCTAATTCTTTGCTCTCCTGTGGTGCCCAGGCACACAGGCTACAGAAGACTGGCCTGTGTTCTGCTTCCCAGTCACGGGGACTGCATCATTTAGTCATGTTGGAGGGAGTCCTTTTGTGTGTGCGCGTGCACTTGTGTGTGAAAGGCGAAGGATAATTTGGCTGTCATTCCCCAAGCACTGTACGTTTTCAGGATCTCTCACTGGCCTGGAGCTAGCCAAGCAGGGACCTGACATAGGTTCTGGGAATTGAGTCACTGTCTGTGACTTCATGGGCTCCCGGATGCCCATTAAGTACCCAGCCTACTGTATCACACAATTTGGGTACTCAGTAACACACACATTCTGCATTGCCCCCTCACCTGGGAGATGCTGACGCCTGTGAGTCTCTCCACACTCTCTGGCAGGCGGCTCAAGATGTCCAGTACTTCCCCAGTAACTTTGGCTGCCCCCATGGTTCCGCTTCCACTAGACACCAGCGTGATCTTATTGGCTGAGGTCAGGGGACCACTGATCTCTTCTGCTACCTGGTAGGCAGAGATAGCTATGACTACACCATCCATCAGATTCACCCCACAACTGACCACAATTCCTCGCTTCGGTCCTGCCTTATATTTGGCACCCCCGAGGACCCCCACCCCAGTCACCCCTCTTCTCAGAGTCCCACTGGTCTGCAGACCTGGGGCAGTTTCTCCAGCAGCATGTCCAGCTGGGCGGCCTCCTGGTACATCTGGAAGGCTTCTGCCTTCTTGGCCATTTGCTCGGCCTCAGCACGAGCGCGGGCACCTATGGCAAAGGCCTCAGCTTCCCCTCGCATCTGTAGAGGGCACAGGGCATTCAAGACTGATGGCAACTCATTAAGGATACCAAATTCTGAGGACAATGAGATTCAGAGGGTAAAGGTGCTTGCCAGGAAGGCCAACAACCTTACTTAAAATTTCCAGGAGATCTGACCTCCACATTGGCAAGGTGCACCACCTTGCCCCCCCCCCATTGGAGGGGGGAGGGGAGGAGGGGGAGAGGGGGAGGAGGAGGAGGAGGAGGAGGAGAGGAGCAACAACAACAATAACAGCTTTCCATTGTGAGTGCCTTGAATCCCAGTACTTGGGAAGCAGAGGTAGGTGGGTCTCCCTGAGTTTGAAGCCATCTTGTTTACACAGTGAGTTCCAGGTCAGCCAGGGTGGCACAGTAATAGTCTTGCCTCAGAAATCCAGAAACAAGCAATAGAGAGTAAGAAACCCTAACAAGCCCTTCCCTGTGTCCATCAGGAGCCATACCCCAACTCACCCGCACTGACTCAGCTTCGGCTTCTGCCTGCATGATCAGCTGGGCCCTGGGGACAGAAGGGAAGCAGTTCACAGTCAAGGGCGCCTTTTCTGACTATGAGCGTCAAGGGGCCGTGAGGGGGCTCAGGGAGGGGATTGTTACTTCTCTGCTTCCGCCAGGCGCTCCAGCCTGTAGCGCTCAGCCTCTGCTGGCTTGCGCACGCGAGCCTCCAGCTCCTTCTCGCGCCGGGCGATCTCCTGCTCCTGCACTGCCACCTGCTGGGCGCGCTCAACCACCTGCACCTGCACCCGCTGCTCCTCGATCTGCTGCTTCGTCTTGGCCACCTAGGGAGCAAAGGGCACTTGAGTCAGAATGGATGAAGCTGGTACCTGCCCTCCCTGGGTAACTCGCTACAGTATGAGGGTCCCGAGGGCACTGAGCCCTTTGTGGTCATAATCTACCACCGCAGTCCTGTTCACATGTCTCCATTTGTCTTTGCTGCCAGTCTTAAGAGTAAGCCACCATCAACGCCAGCCTGGGCAGCTCAACGGTCAGTACTGCCTTTCACGCCCTGCCAGCAGATATCTTTTTTTTTTTTTTTTTGGTTTTTCAAGACAGGGTTTCTCTGTGTAGCCCTGGCTGTCCTGGAACTCACTCTGTAGACCAGGCTGGCCTCGAACTCAGAAACCCACCTGCCTCAGCCTCCCAAGTGTTGGGATTAAAGGCGTGCACCACCACGGCGGCAGATATCTTTTAAAAAAATCTTTTGCACACAAAATAAGGAACAAAATTAACTCAAAAGGAAAGGAGACACGTAGAAAGTGGCTTCCTCTCACCTCTTGCCTCAAATCTCTTGGTTCCCTTTCTAGAAGCAACTGCCATAACCAGCTTCCAGAGATCATGT
Source organism: Mus caroli (assembly GCF_978045245.1). Lineage (NCBI taxonomy): Eukaryota > Metazoa > Chordata > Mammalia > Rodentia > Muridae > Mus > Mus caroli. Next base: position 57,936,879 of record NW_028227273.1, read on the forward strand.
GTGTTCAAATTTCTTTTTTCAGCCGGGCGTGGTGGCGCACGCCTTTAGTCCCAGCACTCGGGAGGCAGAGGCAGGCGGATTTCTGAGTTCGAGGCCAGCCTGGTCTACAGAGTGAGTTCCAGGACAGCCAGGGCTATACAGAGAAACCCTGTCTCGAAAAACCAAAAAAAAAAAAAAAAGAAAGAATACTCCATAAATGGTGCTGGTCTAACTGGCTGTCTGTTTTTAGGAGAATGAAAATAGACCCATATTTGTCACCTTGTACAAAGCTCAAGTCCAAATGGATCAAGGACTTCCACATAAAACCAGATACACTGAATCTAAGAGATGAGAAAGTGTGAAAGAGCCTTGAACTCATTGGTACAGGGGAAAATTCCTAAACAAAACTCCAATGGCTCATGCTCTAAGATCAAGAATTGATAAATGGGACGTCATGAAACTGGAAAGCTTCTGTTAGGCAAAGGAAATAGTCGAAAAGACAAATCAGAAAACTACTAATTGAGAAATAATCTTCACTAACCCCATATCTGAAAGAGGGCTAATATCTAAAATATATAACGAACTGAAGGAGATAATTCGCCTTCCCTAGTTCCCTAGGCAGAGATTAAAGGCATGTGCCACCAACCATCTCTCAGTACTCGCTTGTTTGTTTATGCATGCATGCATTTTATGTACATGGTGTGCTTTGCATGTACACCTGCATCCTAGAAGAGGACATTCGATCTCATGGGACTACAGTTATGCTATGTGAGCCACCGTGTGGTTGCTGGGAATTGAACCCAGGACCTCTGGAAGAGCAGCTACGCTGAGCCATCTCTCCAGTCTTTTTTTTTTTTTTTAAGGTAGGGAGTTGTCACTCTGTAGAAAGGCTACCTTAAAAGTATAGAATAGCCAGGCAGTGGTGGCACATGCCTTTTATCCCAGCACTTGGGAGGCAGAGGCAGGCCGATTTCTGAGTTCGAGGCCAGCCTGGTCTACAGAGTGAGTTCCAGGACAGCCAGGGCTATACAGAGAAACCCTGTCTCGAAAAACCAAAAAAAAAAAAAAAAAAAAAAAAAAGAATGAAAGAAAGAAAGAAAAAAAGGAAAAAGAAAAAAGAAAAAAAAAAAAAGGATAGAATCCGAGCTGGCTTCAAACTTGATGTGATCTTGGACTAAGATGGCTTGGGGAATAAAGGCATCTGTCTCCAAGCCTGTCTCCAAGACTGACTACTGAGTTTGATCCTGGGGGAAACCTCATGGTAGGAAAGAGCTGGCTCTTGCAGCAGGTTGTCTCTGACCTGAACATACATAAATTTAATTAAATTAAACATAATTGTGGCTGGAGAGAAAGCTCAGCAGTTAAGAGCACTGGCTGCTCTTACAGAGGTCTTGAGTTCAAGTCCCAGCACCTGCCTGGCACCTTACAACCATTTCTAACTCCAGTTCCAGGGGATGTGATGCCCTCTTCTGACCTCTACAGGCACCAAGAAAGAACACACATGCACACGGTGGACACATAAACATGTAGGCAAAACACTCATCCCATAAACACATAACATAAAAATAAATCTTTTTTGTTTTTTTTTTTCCAGACAGGGTTTCTCTGTGTAGCCTTGGCTGTCCTGGAACAGCTCTGTAGACCAGGCTGGCCTCCAGCTCATAGAGATTCACCTGCCTCTGCCTCTCAAGCGCTGGGATTAAAGGTGTGTGCCACCACACTGAACACCTTTAACCCCGGCACTTGGAGGCAGAGGCAGGAGGATCTCTGAGTTCAAGGAACAGTGTAATCTATACTTTTATCAGCTAATCAATATATAATTTTGTTTAAGTGTTTCTGTTTAAAGATACCTTTTAAGCTAGGCATTGTAATCCCAGCAGTAAAAAGAGTGAAATGGGATGACTGTTACATGTTTTAGTCTAGCCTGGGCTACTGTGTAAAACACTTCACAGCCTCAAGTGCTAAGGGACTCTACAAAGCACTTTAGTACTATCTAAATCGTTTTAGTGAGAGTGTGAGTGTGTGTGTGTGTGTGTGTGTGTGTGTGAGTGTGTTGTACCCTCAGACCCTCAGATCCGAGAGATGATACCCATCGAAACCGTCTGCAGCCTGAGTGAGTGCAGACACAAGGACCCTGTCTCAAATAAGCAAGCAGGGCATGGTGGTGCACAACTTTAATCCTAGCACTTGAGGGCAGGTGGATGGATCTCTGTGTTTAAAACCAGCATGGTCTACATAGTGAGTTCTAGACCAAACAGGGCTACACTGTGAGACCCTATCTCAAAGAACAAAAGAAAACAAAAACAACTGACCGACAAACAAAATAATTAAAGAAATTTTATATTAAAGCACACAGAACTGATGCATTAGTGTAGAACAGAAGCCAACTGCATTTTAATGCGTGCCTGAACAGAGGTAACCTAACAACACACACTTTATCCATAAACACTTCACGGCCTCCAGTGCTAAGGAACTCCACAAAGCACTTTAGTACTATCTGAATCATTTTAGCGAAAGTGTGAGTGTGTGTGAGTGTGTGTGAGTGTGTGTGTTGTACCTTCAGACCTGAGAGACGATACCCATCGAAACCGTCTGCAGCTTGAGTGCAGACACAAGGCAGCATTTCCGTGTCTGAGCTTATTTGGAGGGTGCATCAGCCAACTAGAATTCTTCAGCCTTCTCGTGTCCAGCACACACAGCAAATGCTGCAGGCACTGACCTGTGCTTCACCCATAAATCCTGGTCAAATGTGCAATGCATGAATGACAGGGCCCAGCTATACCTTCTTGTCATGGAAAGGGCCACCCAAGACTCACTTTCCGTCATTCAAGGCTGTTTCCTTCCTCACCCTCTCTTTTGATCACCAAAGTTTTGGGGCACCCTATGCACAAGGGAAGAGGTTTCTCTTCTCCTGAACAGGTGCAGACCCATACCCAGAACACAGCTTGGTGAGTGGGGGACAGGGCGGTTCTTCACTTTGGTTTCCACCTGCAACCGGGTGCCTTTACAGAGAGGCACAGTCTACCTCTTGGTCAATCGCATTCATGGCCTGCCTGCCTGCCTTTCTATCTTTTTGTCTGTCTGTCTTGGGTTTTCAGCTGAATGCTCCAGCCTACATATACGTGCAGATACACATACGTACAGTCTCTCCTTGGCCTGAGGTTCAATGATTGTACTAACCTGGCTGGACAGTGATCCCCCAAGACTCACCTGTCTCTGCTCCCCCCATGTGGGGATTACAAGTGTGTGCCATTTAGCACTTTATCAACTGAGCTCTCTCTCCAGTCCCTACTTGAGTTCCTGTCTTTCTGTCTATCTGTCTGTCTGTCTGTCTCTGTCTTGGGGTTTTCATCTGAATGCTCCAGCCTACATGTATGTGAAGATACACATACATGTACAGGTATTTATGCTTTGAGTCTCTGCTTTTATGTCTTTTATCATACTGAGGAAAGGACCGAAAATGAGGTACCCTGGGGACTGGAGAGATGGCTCAGTGGATAAGAGCACTGGTTGCTCTTCCAGAGGTCCTGAGTTTAATTCCCAGCAACCATACGGTGGCTCACAACCATCTGTAATGGGATCCGATGCCCTCTTCTAGTGTGTCTGAAGACAGCTATGGTGTATTCACATAAACAAAATAAATAAATGACCTTTGATCTTTTTTAAAAATGGTGTACCAGAATCAGAGTAAAGATCAATGTGTCTCCTAATACAGATGGACTCAAGAAAGGGGAAGGGTCATTGACAAGCAGCCTATAAACACCAGTGCTTACCTGCAGCTGATAGGCCAGGTCAGCCTGTGCTCGCCGGGTGTTAACCTCGATGTCGTAGGTGGCTTTCTTCAGCTCATAGTCCCTCTGCGCCTTGGCCATCTCTATTTCACTGAGACACTGTGCAGATACCTTCTCCTGCTTGGCCTTAGCCTCCTAGGTCAGGGTTAGTGAGGGAGGCCAAAGGGTAAGGGCCTGCTCTCTGCCAGACTCTCTATCGCCACCCCCTGCTTGCTCTCTGCCAGGACACCCCCCCCCCCCCCACACACACACAGCTTAGCCAACCACACTCAGCTGGACCTTCCAACCACCCTGTGCCCTTGTCCCCTGAGAATCTAGCAAGCCAGTGGTGACTGAGCAGCCCCATCTCCCTCACCCGTATCCCGGCATCTCTCTTGGCCTCGGCTTCCCCAATCCGAGCATCTTTTTGGACTTGTGCCGTGCGAGCCTTTCCTAACGAGTGTAAGTAATCCTGTGGGAGAGGGAAATCAGTCTCAGGAGGGTTTGAGATGGGATCAGGAAGGATCAACTGCCTTGGCTTTTGTTTGTCTTGTGGTGTAGGATGGAGCCGGGGGCCCCCAGCACACTAGGCTAGGTCACTGCTCTACCACTAACCACATTCTGTTTTTTGAGATAAGGTCTATTATACAGGTCTCTCTTGGTACTTGCCTTGTAGACCAGACTGGGCTCCAACTCACAGAGATCCACCTGCCTCTGCCTCCTGAGTGCTGGGATTAAAGGCCTGTATCACCACATCAGGCTGTTTGTTTTGAGATAGGATCTCACCTCATAGCCAGGGCTAGTCTGGAACTCATTATGTAGCCCAGGCTGGAATGGAATTCATATGTAGCCCAGATGACCTATGGATCCCTCCTGCTTTAGGCCCCCACCCCACCCCCACCCCAGTGTTGGGATTATAGGTGCCAGCTATCAAGTCTGCCTCGCCCAACTGTTTTTACCTGGTCATCATGAATGTCCTTCAGAGTGTAGCTAACCACGCTGATACCCATGTTGACCAGGTCGGAGGAGGCCACTTTGAAAACTTGCTCTGAGAACTTCTGTCTATCCTTATAGATCTCCTACAGAGGAAGAACAGTTGGAAGAGGGCAGTCAGATTCATCACCTGTCACAGGTGAGCTGGTCTGTCATGGTCCTCTCATCCTGTCCCCTGGCCCTACCTCCACAGTCATGTGGGCCATGATTGCCCTCTGGTGGCCTTCCAGTGTCTCCAGGGCAATGTGGGCAATCTCCGCCTCCGTCTTCCCCAGGAACATCTGGCAGGCAGCTGCCAGCATCTCCTTGTTCTGGCCCTGGATTTTCACCTGCAGCCGTAGTAGAGATAGAAAGGGTATGATGGTGGAAGCAAGGAGAGGAGGAGCAAGAGCTAGGGGTCTTGGGGGTGGCGGCTGAAAGTGAGACCAGCGGAAAGGCAGAGTTGAGAAGTCCACGGCCAGAGGTGCTTAATGGCCAGGAGAAAGGTGGGGGTGGGCTTTGGGAGGAAGGCTCTGAGAGCCTCACCTGGGCAATGCCCGTGACTGAGATGGGGACCCCGTGGCGGGTATAGACCTTCTCACTCTTGACATTGAGGGTCAGTGTGTTGAGAGAGATCCTAGGGGGAAAAGGAGCAGACAGTAAGAGAGAGAGAGGAAAATGGGTTCCCTTCCTGGGTTCTGTTGCTACCTACCTCTGGATTTGCTGAATGCAGGGTAGGACAAACACTCGGCCTCCGGCCACCATGACTGGGGGGCTCCTGCAGAACCCTGTATTGTGGGGGCATAATGTGATCGTGGCAGAGCAAAAGACCATGGGGTAAAAGGTGGAACGCCCATGAGGAGAATCTGGATGTTGGGGAGTGGGGGGTGCATTACTATGCCTTGGAGGCTGAGAATCACAGGTTGTTTGTGGCCATCGCGGGCAGAACGTTGGGGCTGGGAAGCTGGTGCGGACAGGAGGGGGCAGAGGTCAGGTTTAAGAGAGGGCGTGGGGTGGGTGTCACTGGCTGGGAGGAGACTTACCGGAGACCACCATGGCCTCATTTGGGCCACAAGTGAAAAACATGGTTGAAGCTGCAGCTGGAGAGGAATAGAGAGGAAGCCTTTGCAAAGGGGAAGGGGCCCTATGGCACCTCCTTACCCTCCTATCAGGAGCACCGACTGCCTCTGCCACCGCCCAGTCCCTTGAGCGCCCCGGTGACAGTCCTAATACCACCCCCCCCCCCGGGACTTCTTCCTCTGTGCCAGCTGATTCTCACAATCTTCCTCTCACCGCGCCCCCTAGCCCCTCTACCACACAAAGCTCTCCCGCGCCCAGGGGTCTGCAGCAGTTCCGCAGCCTCCAGGCTCTTCGGTAGCCCAAGGCTCCGCCTCCCATCCCCACTCACCTTCCGGAACGTCCGTAAGCAACCCCACCGGGGTCTGGGGAAGCGCGGAGACCCGCAGAACCCCAGAACGGGGTGGGGACTGCTCGGACACCCGGCTAAGTGGAAGCTGCACTTGCGCCCCCCACCCGGCCGCACCCTGTTGCAGCAACAGACGCGACCCCGCCCCCTCCCAACCCTTTGGTCCGCCCCTTTCCCGGCAGGCTCCGCTCGGGTCCGCAGCACTCCAGTTCTCGGCAGCCCAGGGGGATGCCAGACATTCCGCCCCCCCCCCCCTCAACAACCAACTCCCCCTGCTCGGAGCATCGCCTGGAAGCTCCGCCCCCAACCGAGGCCACGCCCTTCCACTCCGGTTCCTGAATACCCGCCGCCTGCCATGAGTAAGCAGGTTGCCACACCACTCTCTAACTGGGAAAACCGCACACCCTGCAATGTATGACTGCATCCGGTGACCGGATATAGGTCTGTAACTCCAAGAAAGAGTTCAGGACCCAAGAAAGGGTGAGGACTGAGCACCTAGTCACATTCTCCCGCCACTCCCTCCCCCGCCCCCCCCCCCTGCTTGAAATGATACACTTCGAGAACTGCAGATAATAATGACAGGCAAATCAAGTTTATTCGTGTTCACAGAACATACTAGGCGACCCCAGACAGCCGCCCTCTGACAATCCATGGACCCAAGACTCCTGCAGCTGCCCCTGAGAAGCAACCAGAAGACATCAAAGGCCGGATTCCCAAGGGTCTTCCAAAGCCTTACAACAGACTACAGAGTTGAAGTGCTGGAAGACGGAGTGTTACCCCTAATCTTATGCCCCCCCCAAAACTAATCCCCAAGCTGGGACTCCTACCACCCGGGTCCTCCCTCCCACAACTCTGTCTTACCGACCCTAGAAATCGTAATAAATATCTGTGTTACAGCAGGGAAGCATATCTCGCACCCCTGCATAAGTTAGAATAAATATTACATACACCCCTCCACATAGGAGGATATACATAAATACATAAATATTAATTAGACACGGAGAAAGTTTCTGTCCGTCCCCAGTGGGCCTAGCCAGGACCCACGGTGCCTCTTGGCGGTAGTGTTCTGAGTTAGCGTTGCCTTAGAAATCCCAGTTTGGGATACGTTCTCGCGCACCAGGTACCCATGGTGCCTTTGTTTCTTCGGACTGTGACCCATCGCGTTTAGAAGGCCGCCGGATGTTGCTGGAGAAAAGCTTTAAGATCCAGCGCATAGTCCGAGGACTCCGAGGTCAGGTTCAAAGGCTCGAGGACCGGGGGCGCAGTAATGGGCGCAGAAATGGGCTCAGGTGTCACGGCGCTGGTAGCATCCTCCCGAGCCAGGGGCTGCGACACACCCTCTTCAGCCATCAAAATCTGGCAGAAGATGATGGCGAGCAGGAGAAAGAGGACCCTCTTGGCAATGTTGGGTTCCTCGGTTGGTAGCTGGCGCCGGACCTGAGCAGACAAAAGAGGGAAACGTCAGATCGAAGGTCCCCGCGTCTAGTTGTTCCCTACAAGTTCCAGGGCGACGCGACCTCCTGCTGCCCACTCGGGCGATACTCACCACTCGAGGGTAGAGCACCCTTCGGCTGCGTTTTCGGTGCCCGCGAGAAGTGTTCAGACGCGCGGTGGACACTACGGCCCGCTCCGGGAGAGGGTCGAAGGTGAAAATCTCGGGACCAGAGCCCCGCCGGAGTTCCGGGCCGGTGGAGGGAGCTGAAGAAGGGGCCCTCAGGCCAGTCATGGTGTGGAGATGGTTGCGCGAGTGGCACATAATTTAGACGTCGTGCAGAGAGAGTAGAGGAGTGCAAATCCCCCGCAAAGCAGAGCTACTTATAGAGCCAAAGAAGGGGCCGGGCCGGGGGGAACTCCGCCCTTCGCAGCTGGGGAGCAGTTGGCTGCACAGGGCTGGAAATTCCAAGGAGGAAGCAAAATGTAGGCGGAGCCTTGATTGGTTATTCTCTAGGTGCCCCAGTGCACGTTCTTTCCTGGGAGTAGTGAATGCTGGTGGGTAAAAACATTGGGAGTAAGCTCACGTCCGGACATGAGGTAGCTAGAGAGGGTCTCTCAGACACGTAGCAGATGGTCCAGCCACCCTCCTTAGTGAAGTCCAGCAAGATCAAGGGACCACAGAAAACACATTCACGTACTTGGAGGTATGCGTAGGAAACAGGAGGGAAGTCATTGCACAAACTTCCAAGAAGATTAAGAACACACTAGAACCCACAGACCCGGCTCTGCCTGCCTCCGTTCACGTGAAAACCATACACACATCACAGAGATTTCAACAGAGCACACGGACACAAAACTGCAATGGTTACCTAGGGACACTCCTGAGACGCTATTCAAAGGGATAGAGGGAAGGCAGGAAGTCCGAAGCTCCTGCCTTTGCCCCATACTAGGTGGGTCACAAAATAAGATGTAAAGTGAAGAAGTTTCTAAAATTATGAGACTTTGTGCCCGTCGTCAATAGCACCATTAGGAACCCACGGGATCTCTGTAATGCTTGAGAGACTGCTTTCCCTGAACACAGAAGTCAACATTTCTGAGCACCTAACAGTCCGAGTGAAAGTGTGGTGGAAACTACCCATCACAACATGAAACTTCAGCCCTCTTCCCAGCCTGCTGAGCAGAGGCAGGAAGACACAGCAAAACAAGCTCCAGTTTCAAACGACAAACAAACAAACCAAAACCATAACATAGAAAGGGGGGGAGGGGGGAGGGGGAGAGAGAGAGAGAGAGAGAGAGAGAGAGAGAGAGAGAGAGAGAGATTGATTGGTGGCACAGTTATTAAGAACACTGCTGCTTTTGCAGAGGACCTGGAATCAGTTTCCAGAACTCAAGTGGCATCTCATCCCAGGAGATCTGATGCCCTTTTCCCTTTTTGATCTCTGTAGGCATCCACATGCATGTGGTACACATACATACTCAAAGACAAAAGACTCATATGCGTAAAGTAAAAATGAGATATATGGCTGGGCGTGGTGGTGTATGCCTTTAATCCCAGCACTTGGGAGGCTGAGGCAGGTGGATTTCTGAGTTTGAGGTCACCCTGGTCTACAAAGTGAGTTCCAGGACAGCCAGGGCTATACAGAGAAACCCAGTCTCAAAAAACAAAAAACAAAACAAAAAAAAAAAAAAAAAAAAAAACAGAGAGAGAGAGAGAGAGAAAGAGAGAGTGAGAGAGATATCTTAAAACAAACAATTTGGGTGAGATGGCTCAGTCTGATGTCCTGAGTTTGACCCCTGGGATCCACATGGTCAAAGAAGATAACTAATTCTTAGAAAGTCACCCTCTGACTCCCATACGTGGTCACATATGCCCACACATACATACTCCCAAATAAGTAATTGAATTATATATGAATATATGTGCACTGTTGAGAGCTCAGAGCTCAGTTCCATGAGAGGAAAGCAAGCCAGATAAAGCTGTCACTTTGGTCTGAAAGATTTTATCCCCTGGACTTAGGAGGGGACCATGACCAGACTCTTCTGATGGGGACCCTGAGGAGTTAGTGTTCACATCTGACTCATAGTTAGGGAGGCTTCAGTCAGGGGTGACATTTGAGATGACCCGTTAGGTGGGATATGACACATTCAGATGTAAAGGGTGACTGTAAAAAAAAAAAAGAAAAAGAAAGAAAGAAAGAAAAAAAATCAGCAGAGGCTCAAAGCTGGAAAAGTACAGGATTGATTTGGGGGAATCTCAAGGAAAGCCACCTCACGGTAAGTTTCCTGTGTAAGAGTCATGGAAAGTGCTAACAGTGGGATGGTGGGAGAGGAGGAGAGGAGCTGGGCAGAGAGGAGAGCTCACCAGACAGGCTGAAAACCCACGTTTGACCCCAGATCATAGAGCACAGGCCAGGAATAAGAGCAGTCTAAACTGGAAGCTGCCTGGGATGAGGACCATGCCCCCGAGGGGAAGAATATGAGGGGCCACAAGCTACTGTAGGGACCTCGGGCAGGGACGAACAGCAACCTGACTGAAATGAGACTCCAGGAGACATGAGATCACTTGATGTAGGTAATCCATTGAGTATCATCAGAGAAAGGATATTCAGGGGCTCCAGGGCTCTGGGCTGTACCTGGGTGGGAACTTTATCTCATTGTAAGCCTGGTGAGTATATATGATTTTCTCCATCATTCAGTCAGAAGCTGTGGTTCACACACCCTGTCCTTCATAGAACCCAGCACAGGGCCTTGCAAGCAGTTCTAGCTCAATAATCCTTAAAAACGTGTGTGTGTGTGTGTCTGTGTCTGTGTCTGTGTGTGTCTGTGTGTGTCGGTGTGTCTGTGTGTCTGTGTGTGTGTGTCTGTGTGTCTGTGTGTGTATGTCTGTGTGTGTGTGTGTCTGTGTGTGTGTGTCTGTGTGTGTGTGTCTGTGTGTGTGTCTGTGTGTGTGTGTACAGGCATATATGTGCACTCCACATGTGCAAGGACCAGAAGAGCCATAAGAAGGTACTGGAACCCCTGGAACAGGATTTACAGGTGGGTATAAGCTGCCTGATTTGGGCGCTAAGAACCAAATTAGGGCCTTTGCAGGAGCAGCAGGTTCTCCTGACTGCTGAGGCTTCTCTCCAGTCCCTCCATAATCTTATTAAGTGAAGATGAAAATAAAGAACTATATGCAGAACCATGCACACACAGTATCCTTAGACAAGCTAGGTCCTGCAAGCTTCTGAACATTAATAAATTCCTCTAGACTTCTCAGATAAACAATGTCCTAAGAAAGGCTGGGGAGCTGGAGAGGTGGCTGGGAGGATATGAGTGTCTCTGCTCCGGCAGAGGGCCTGACTTAGAATCCCAGTGTCCCCATGGTGGCTCACCATCATCCATAACTCCAGTTCCAGGGGCTCTAATGGCTTCTTCCAATCTCCCCTGGAAACAGATACACAGGTGGGTGCACAGACATACCTGCAGGCAAAACTGCTCACAAATAAAAATAAAATGAATAAATTTAATTTTAAAAAATGGGACTTCTTTTCTTCTTTTTAAATGGGGACTTTAAATAGAGCCTCGTGTATGCTAGGCTTATGTTCTACCACTGAGCTATATTCAACCCAAAAGTTTTATTTTATTTATTTATTTTGGTTTTTCTTTTTTTTTCTTTTTTTTTTTTTTTTACAGTTTTAGAGCTTTATTGTAGAAAGGCAGGGAGAAAGAGAGAAGGTAGAAAGAGAGATGGGCCATGGCCACGTGGAGAGAGGGGGGGAGAGAAAGAGAGAAGGAGGGCTAGAGAGTAAGAGAGGTGACGGCTTAAAGAGCTATTTTGGTTTTTCAAGACAGGGTTTCTTTGTGTAGCCCTGGCAGTCCTGAAACTCACTCTTTAGACCAGGCTGTCCTTGAAGTCACAGAGATCCACCTGCCTCTGCCTCCTGAGTGTCTGGACTAAAGGCGTGGGCCACCACCTCCCTCAGTTCAACCTGAAAAAATTTAAAATTATTATTACATTTATTTGGTGATGTGTGGCTCAAAGGACAACTTTTAGGAGTCAGTTCTCTCCTACCATATGGGCTCTAGGATTGAACTCAGGTCGTCAGGCTTGGTAGCAAACACTTTTTCCTATTGAGCCATCTTGTCAGCCCTAGAAGAGCTCTCATTTTTCTCAACCAAGGATGCTTAGGAAAACAAGCCTCACACTTGGCTTAGATGCTTCACTGCTTCCACCTTTCATACACTGCTTCCTGTAGGCATAAACAAACATCCGTTTTCTAGTACGGTCTTGCCAGCATCTTCACATCTACACCTGAGCTGAGACTACCACACACCTGCTCACGCTCTCTTTCCAAAGAACGCACACACTTAAAGCAGGGCCAATGAGAGAGCACGGATGCCTCGAGTGTGCACACAGACCCTCACGAGTGTGCACACAGACCCTCACGCACAGATGGGAGGGGGGTACTGAGGATGAAAGGAAACTGGAGGGAGTGAGCAGGAGGCCCCCATGGTTAGGAATGCATAACTTGTTTGTGATGGAAAATTTCCCCAGGGCTTGGGTCAGGGAGGGAAAATAAAAAGACCTCAGGTTCAGGTTTCAGCACCAACTCCTACATCTGGAATCCCAACTTCCAGCTGGGTCCAGTTAGCCTCACTGTCCTCTCCGATCAGGGACCTTTCTTGTGGCCATGCCAGAATGGGACCGAGCGATGACCCAGAGGATCCAGCTTGTTGCCGTTCTTTCTCACGACGTCTCACCCCATTTCCCAGTGTCTCTGGGGACTGCAGGGTCTGCCACCCAGGAAGCTAGGAAAATATGGAATCCCTAAGCCAGGGAGGGGGTATGAGAGTGGGGGCTGAGTGACGAGTTAAAGCTGGGAAGTAACAAGGGCTGATCCCACCAGCTGGGTTCTCATTCTGGAGAAACAGGCCTTTAGCTGCTCGAACACACCCCCACCACCTCCCAACCCCCCCTCCCCCCACCCCCCCCACCCCCCGCCGCCGCCCCAGCTCTCCTTCCCTTCCTCTTCCAGAGCAGCTCATTCCTTCTTTTCCTTCCCTTGACTTGGCTCGGCTCCCACCCTCACCTCTTTCTCGGCCTCTTGTTTGTTTACTCTGTAGTAGTTGCAAAATCATCATTTTATCTATTTGTTTAGCCTTTTAATACTTTTTTGGTGCTGGAGATTGAACCCAGAACCTCTTGAATGCTAACCCTGTGCTTCATCTCTGAACCACACCCGAATCTAACGAAACCCTCAGCGGATGGATGAGTTTCAGGAGCGTACAGCCCCCGTGGGCCCTTTACCACTGTATTTGTAAACACCCCTATGGTATCCTCAGTAGGTGGCCTGGGGCCTATTTGGGTTTTAAAACAACGTTTTAGCTTAACACTTGTTTTGTATGGATGGATGTTTTTCCTTTATGTTTGTCTGTGCACGTCAGAGGCGGGTAGGACCCCAGGGATTGGAATTACAGAAGGTTGTGAGCTGCTGTGGGTCTAATGAGTTATCTATGGAGCCATTGCTTCAGCCCCTTAATATGTGGTTTTTAAACTATGTCTCCTGAGGAGCTGAACTTCATCCCAGTACTCGTTCAGCTTTCTCCCTTTAGAACCCTGCCTTCATTTCCTCAAAGCAGAAGTTGGAAAAACTGTCTGTGGCTCCGGCTTCTCTGCCCCGGCCCCCACTGCCCTGCGAGCTCTCACACACAGATCAGAACAGTAGAGGTTTGAAAGTGTGATTTTGAGAAAGGGAGGCAGGATGGAGGGATGCAGCCAGATGTTTGGGGGCTGAGAACAAAAAGCCCCTCATATGTAGGGCACCTAACCGTGTTGCTGAATGAGACACGTTTGAGTTGGAAACCAAGGGAGATAAAAGGAACATATTATATAAGCTAGTGGCATCAAGGAAAGACTGCATAAAGTCGACTTTTACTACTTATTAACCATGCAATGCTAATCTGTTCCCTCAATTGACAAGTGGGCACACTGGCCTCTCATGCAGAGATTAAATACAGGAGTGTCGTCATGTAACAGGACTCATCCCATGCTTCCTCTCAGATCTGCAATCTAGGTCATAAAACATAAAAAGCCCTGAGAGGAGAAACAGAGGCTCACTGAGAGCCTCTGAAACTGAGAGCTGGTGGGAAGACGAGGGGAGGAGGGAGAGTCTGAGCAAGGCGTACTATATATAACACCATGATAAAGCAAAGCCCTTCATTTTATACAGTGAGTGGACACCAATTTAAAAATAACCAAGGGGCTGTGGCTCAGTGGTTAAGTGCACTGGCTGCTCTTCCTGAGGGCTCTAGCACCCACATCCAGCAGCTCATAGTAGCTTATAGCTCCAGTTCCAGGAATCCAGTGGCCATTTCTAGCCATCAAGGGCACCTGCACTCATATGCACATACCCTTCCCCAACCCCACAATACAGACACATAATTAAAAATAAAGTAAATTTTAGGAAAAAATAAACTGAGTGGCCGTGTGACAGGGATACATGCCTTTAATGTCATCACCAGGGGCACAGAGCCAGGTGATCTCTGTGAGTTGGAACCAGCCTGCTTGACCTAGCAAGTCCCTGGACAGCCAGATCTACATAAAGAGACCCTGACTCACAAAGGAAAAATAAAATAAAATAAAATAAAATAAAATAAAATACAATAAACAGAACTGAGGAAGGAGGATAATGAACATGTCCCCCTTCAAAAAAAGATCCAGAATAAATAAATAAATAAATAAATAAATAAATAAATAAATAAGTAAACAAACACTTAAGACACTTCCTGGCCTGCAGTCCATGTTACTTGGGTAGGAGCCATTACTGTGAGTCTGTGGACAGGAGTTTCATTGAAGTAAAGATGGCCCCAGCAGGAGAGCAGGCCCCTAACAGTAAGATTACAGGAGCTGCAATCTGCAGTTTCTTTTCCATTTCTTTCCCAGGCTCTCTCAGGCAGCGTTTGCAGTTCTTTGTTCATCATGGAGAAAGGAGAGATTTCTGTGTTCTTACTTCCTCTTTGGCCAATGCAAGTGAATTTTACACGCTCACCCTTGCTCTTGGCTGACACACAGTTTAGCTGGAACAAATCTAGCCAGAGGCCTTCATTGATAGGAGTAGAACACGGAGGGATGTCTTAGGCAGTTAATCGATGACCCCTGAAGTTGATTGTTTAGCTTCAGCCAGCTTCTGGCAATTTTCCTATGACGCAAAAGCAGGACAAAAGTGCCTGGAGCTCCCGGACAGGCTGCAGCAGGAACAGGTCTACCTGCCTGTAATGCAGCTCGGTCTGGCTCAGCCCAGCTTTGTCCAGCTGCACCAACGCATGCTTCCTATACTAGATTCAGGAAGCAGAGAATAGGGCTTCTCTTTGGCTTCGGTTTCCTTCTTGCCAGATTGTAATTCTATGAAGGCTGACTTGTTCATCTTGTAGGACGCTGTTTCCAATTTTCCAAGGTCTAGAACTTTTTTCTTTTTTCTCTTCTCTTCTCTTCTCTTCTCTTCTCTTCTCTTCTCTTCTCTTCTCTTCTCTTCTCTTCTCTTCTCTTCTCTTCTTTTCTTTTCTTTTCTTTTCTTTTCTTTTCAAGACAGGGTTTCTCTGTGTAGCCCTGGCTGTCCTGGAACTCATGTTGTAGTCCAGGCTGGCCTCGAACTCAGAAATCTGCCTGCCTCTGCCTCCCAAGTGCTGGGATTAAAGGCACTGCCTGTTTTTTGTTTTTGTTTGTTTGTTTGTTTGTTTGTTTGTTTTAGATAATGTCTCTGGCTGATGAGATGGCTCTTGTGGCAAAGATGCCTGCCATCAAGCCTAAAGAGCCTAAAATAACCTTTAGTTCTATGCCCAGGATCCACACAGCAGGAGGAGAAAGCCAACTCCCACAAGCTGTCCTCTGATTTTCATTCACAGACTGTGGCATGAATGCCCCCCCCCCCCCACACACACACACAGAGACAGAGATAGAGACACAGAGACACAGAGACAGAGAGACAGAGACAGAGACAGAGACAGAGACACAGAGACACAGAGACAGAGAGAGAGAGGCAGACTCATGTAACTCACGATGGCCTTGAACTCTCTAAGTAGCTGAGAAGGACCTTGAACTGCTGGGATTAGTCGCAATTTACTGGGTACTGGACACTGAACACAGGGCCTCTGTGTGCTAGGCAAGCACTCCACCTTGATCATATTGGAGTCGGCCTGCAGCTCCCGTCATTACTTCAGTGTTAGCAACTGGAGGGTATGACTGAACCTAGGGCTTCCTGTATGCTAGACAAGCACTCTACCAACTGAACAACCGCCCACCCCACCCTTTTTACACAAGATCAAATCAGGGGGAAAGGTAGAGTGGGTAAAGGTGTCTCTTTGTCATGCCTTTTGTGGTACCCTGTATTTACCGATGACTGATCTATACAGTCGAAGGCCTTAGATTACAGGCCCTCCGTTGGACTTGCACTTTTGAAGCCCCATGATTCAGCAGCGGTTTTTTTTATAGGTCCCCGAAAATCTGCTGTGCCTCCCTCCCCCTCGAGAGCAGTACCACAGGGCCTTTTCTTTAAAGGTTGGGAGGGAATGTCCCCTCCCAGAGAAGCCTCTGGGCTAGAATGCTCAAGTTGAGGGCTGGCCAGATGCCATTAGGGATCGCGTGTTAGGACTGGCTTGATCTGCTGCCAAGGGTGAGCCCTGCTGTGGTATTCTGGGAAGAGGAGATGCTATGTGACTCAGAACCAAGTTAGGGAAAAAACAACCTCACTCAATCCCTGGCACTGTGCCGCCCCAGTATGGCTTTGACATGACCTCATGAAAGAGGAAGCTGGACCGGGCAGACTAGAGCTTTGCTTTCCCTTTAGGTTTTGTCTCCACTGTCTCATAGATTCCCTAGAGTGTCTGGGCCTTAAGCTGCCGTCATTCTGGCTCCTAAGTAGTTCTGGCCCACTGCAGACGTTCCCCCCGACATCAGACAATCAAAGAGTTAGAAATCCCACTCAGCACCGAAGGGAATGTGAGATGACACGTGTTTCTTCTCTTGGTCACCACTGACCTCCTTCCCTGAATGGCTCTCATTTGGAGTTGCTCCTGTCTGCTGGAGATTGAGGATAGATCAAGCGCTACTGCTCCCCAGAATGTAGGAGTGGTTGTATAGCTACATTCCCCAGTTCAGAAAGCAGGGACTCCCACATTCCTGGGCAGCTGAGCCACCTTTGGATCTGCTGAATCTCAACTGAGACCAACCTATCTAATGCTTTTGGTATTCAGAACCACGGACTTTCAGGAAATGAGGGCGGTGCTGGGTCACAAAGAATCTTCCAAAAGCCAGGTGTCCCTGGTGCTAAAGTCTGGCACTTGGGACTTTCACTGGCATGGCCTGGGTTCAGTTCTTGAACTGATGAGGTGATGTAAGGATGAAGATGTGGCTCAGTGGCTGAGCATGCTTGAGGCCTGAGGTCTGATCCCTCACAGCGGAAAAACAGACACTGTGGTGCAAGCCTATAATCTCAGCCCTCTGGATGTGGAAGAGGATAAGGAGCATAAAGGCATTGAGGTTTGGTCTTTTGCTTGTACTGTAATGCTAAATGCTGGCCCCAAGGCCTGGTTGACCCCCAGGGACGCAAGGATCTCCAAGTAGACCCAAGTGATGCTGTGACCTTGCCCCCCAAGTTATCCCTGATGAGTGAATAAAGATGCCTACAGCTATAACTGTGCAAAGTCGAGGTAGGCAGGGCTTGGGGTTCTCCGGGCTGACCAAGCCAGTTCAGTCAGTCAACATGGTCTTGAGGGAGTGAGTGAGGATTAAAGACCAAAAAGGCAGCACTAAGCCGGGCGTGATGGCGCACGCCTTTAATCCCAGCACTCGGGAGGCAGAGGCAGGCAGATTTCTGAGTTCGAGGCCAGCCTGGTCTACAGAGTGAGTTCCAGGACAGCCAGGGCTACACAGAGAAACCCTGTCTCGAAAAACCAAAAGAAAAAAAAAAAAAGGCAACACTATAACAAGACTCCAGCCAGGGCTGAAGCTGCAGTTGGTTTATTCTTTTCCAGTCTGCTTTTATACCATTCTAGGTACATACAAAACATATGGTCATGCCTAAGGCATAAACAAAGGAGTCAGGGAACAAACAAGGCAGAAGAATGCATTAGATCCTCTGGAGTTACAGATGGTTATGAGCTATCATGTGGGTGCCCGGCCCTGCAGTAGGGCAACAAGAGCTCTTAATTGCTGAGTCATCTTTCTAGCCCTAATTTATTATTTTTAAATGTTTCTTTTTTTCTGTGTATGAATGTTTTGCCTATAGACATGTAAGTGCACCTTGAGCACACACACACACACACACACTCAAATATAACCTCCTGGTGCCCATGGAGGCTAGAAGAGGCTGTTGGCTCCTCTGGAACTTGAGTTACAGATGGCTGTGGACCACCATATGGGTTCTGGGAATTGAACTCAGAACCTCTGCAAGGGCAGGTGGGGCTCATAACTGCTGAGCCATCTCTCCAGCCCCTTTTGTTATCATTTATTTTTATCTTATGTGTATATGTGCATGCCTGCATGTATACCATGTGCCTGATGCACAGAGGTCAGAGGAGGGTATTAGAGTCCCTGGAACTGAAGAGACAAGTGGTTATGAGCAGACCTGGGGACACTAGGAACCCAGCCCTGGCCCCTCTGCCAGAGCAGCAAGGGCTCTTACTCTCCAATGTTCTCTGTAGCATCTATTTCTAGTCTTTTGCTTGTTTGTTTTGGTACTGGTGTGGAAGCCAGAACCTTGTGCTTGCTAGGAAAGCAATGGACAACTGAGAGACAAACCCAGCTCCTGGGTGTATTTTTTAATTCCAGGAAAATTGCCAACCTCTTTTCTAAAGTGGTTTGGTTTTTGAGACATGTCTTACCCTCTGTGTCTTAGGTTGGTTCCGGACCCTGCTGCCTTAGCCTGATAACAGGCAAGGCTCCAATTGCCAGGTCCAGCTTTGCATAACAGTTTTAAGAAGGTGGGGTTGAAATGTCCCAAAGTAAAAATCTCCCTTTAAATCTACATTCAAAGCATTTTCTTTGTCAAGGAACAGGTTCCCAACCCAGGTTACCTCAGGGGACAGAAGTGAGCTGGCATGCCACCAAAAGCTTCTACAAGCCTGCACATCCTGGGAGTCCATGCAGCTTCAGCACCAGGCCCCAGGCCTCCACGACTGCTTCTGAAGCAGGCCTGGGGTGTATGTGAACCTACAGAAACCCAGACTCAGCAGCTTATACAGTGCTAAGGGCTGAACTCAAATCTCACCTCCGCAGTTATTGTCTATGTCTTTGACATAGGTGTTCTCTCTTTCTCTCTCTCTAAAGGTTTATTTATTTATTTTATGTATATGAGTACACCGTAGCTGTCTTCAGTCACACCAGAAGAAGGCATTGGATCCTATTAGAGATGGTTGTGAGCCACCATGTGGTTGCTGGGAATTGAACTCAGGACCTCTGGAAGAGCAGTCAGTGCTCTTAACTGCTGAGCCATCTCTCCCACCCCTGACATAGGCTTTCTTGAGACTGTATTTTCATATACTAGGTGTCAGGTTGAACCCAGGTCTCCTTCATTCTGGCACATTAGTTGTGGCAGGGTGTGGCCGGAAAGGCTAGAACCAGTCCAATTCCATGTTTGCACCCATTTAATTTCCCAGTGAGCCTCTGAGAAGGTAAGGGTGTCCACAGCTGGCAGGTTAGGAGAGGACCCTGGAAACGTCACGTAAGTGGGCTGAGACAAGCTCTATTTGGCTTCCGGAGCAAAGCTAACGATGCTCATTCTCTCCTGCCTGCCTGAGGCCCTCATTAGTCTTAGCCTGCTGCACATTGCTCTCACTCTCTGGTTTGTTGGTTCATGCTACTCTGAAGGCTCAAACTCAAAAGGTTGTGTATAGAAGTCCTGGGGTCCAGTGACCTGGCTGGACATTCTGACCCAGTGCTAGGCCATGGGAAGAGAGAGGCCAGCTCCCCTAGCTTAGGTCCCGGTTTAGGGGGTAAGTCAGGCCCTGAAGACTTTCCTCCACCTGCTTTTCTCCAGAAGAGCTGTGCACATGAGACCCCGGAAGACCTTGAGGTCATCTCAGAGAACCATTTGCAGCCAGGTGTGAGGGAGTAGCACAGCAAAGGTGAAGGCAGCAGAATCAGGAGTTCGAGGCCACCCTGGGCTACAGAAGACCCTAACCTTAAAAAATAAATCCATTCGTCTAAAGACAAAAACATTAGAGCCAGTAATGGTCAATAGGCTTATGTGGCTGCTAGTGACCAGACAGGACAGGGCAGAGACACAACATTCCCACCTTCACAGAAAGATGTGGTACTGATATCAGGTGGAAGAGGACAGGAGGCGGGAGATACTGGAAAGACATCGCTACAACCAATGGCTTTAATTCTGTGTTCTGAGAAAGGGCTGTAGGCAGCCACCATGCCTCATCCCTCGACCTTGGGGACACTTGAAAGAGTCACGTTCCATTCCCTCTCACCCGATGGTGTCACACACTGCCCATTCAGGAATCTAGAAACCAGTTCCTAGGAAAACTGTGAAGAAGCACATTTCTGGTTACATCCATGACTTCTATAGAAAGGAACCGCAGAATAGGAAAGGGAACTGAAAGGGAACTGAAGCCGCTGAGCTCCGTTCTCACCGGTCAAGAGGAAAAATCGTCTTATGCTCTCAGCAATCCTCCTAGAAGCCCTGCAGGACACTCTTGTGCAGCTGGAGACACACACAACTGCAGGCCACAGGCTGGAGGAATGCCATGAGAACCCCACGCACATCAGGCTGACTGTCAAATGTCTCCCAACAAAGAGATATTGGAGGTTAAGACATAAAATATGCTCTAGAACATATGCCTTTAAAGTCAGCACTGGGAGGCAGAAACAGGCAGATCTCTGCAAGTTTGAGGCCAATCTGGTCTGTGTATGGAGCTCCAAGCCAGCCTGGGCTACATACATAATGAGACTCTATCTAAACAAACAAACAAAAAAAGTTTATAACCTAGTTAAGGGAAAATAAGAGATAAACATATCTACATAAAAAATATTTATGTAGCCGGGTGTGGTGGCGCACACCTTTAATCCCAGCACTCGGGAGGCAGAGGCAGGCGGATTTCTGAGTTCGAGGCCAGCCTGGTCTACAAAGTGAGTGCCAGGACAGCCAGGGCTACACAGAGAAACCCTGTCTCAAAAAAACAAAAAACAAACAAACAAAAAAAATATTTATGTAGCTGGGCAGTGGTGGTTCTCGCCTTTAATCCCAGCACTCGGGAGGCAGAGGCAGGCAGATTTCTGAGTTTGAGGCCAGCCTGGTCTACAGAGTGAGTTCCAGAACAGTCAGGGCTACACAGAGAAACCCTGTCTTGAAAAAAACAAACAAACAAAAAAAAAGACCTTATGTATCTTGGTGTGCATCTGTCTCACACATAATAACTAACATTATTTCATATATTAGACCTTAACAAATACTTCTCTCCTCCTTATATAATGCCACATAGCTAGGCATGCTGACTCATGCCTATTAATCCCAGAGCTTGGAAGCTGAGGCAGGGGAATTGCCACAAATATGAGGTCTGCTTCTTCTACAGAGTGAGACCTGGCCTCACTCTTCCCTCAAAGCAAATCAAACAAAAAGATGGAGCTGATGGCAGAGCTGGCTGAGGGACATTGGAATGACAAGGCAGAAAAAGCAAAGGTTCCAGAATTCCCTTGGAGTGATCTTACCATATGACGGGGTTGGGTGATGGAGGGCTAGGGAGGTCTTGGATCAAGCACAGAATCCGCAAGAGAGTGAGGCTGTGACGACAGCCTGGATTTAACTCCTAGCTCCTTTAGTGGAAATGACACTTGCTCGTCTTTCCCTTGTAGTTTTTAAGGAGATCATTGAAAAACCCATTTTACTTTCTAGAAGTTAAAGTGCTAGCTGGGAGTACTTAGTGGTCTATTTTCTCTCCATTCCCCACCGGGATGATCGGCCTATTAAAAACAAAACCAGACTCTGCAGCGACTCGGGCACTCAGCCGTCACAGTGCAAGAGCTGCTTTTATTTCATAACCCGGTCTGGGATGAGTTTCCACTGGTGTGTGCCAGCACCTAGCCCAATATTATATAATTCCAGCTTTGTCCTTGATTCCTGCTGTGAGGAACACAGGAAGCCCAGCCCTGCCCATCCAGCAGGCTTGCCTGGCCTGCTACACAACCACTTCCTTGACATTAGGGATGTGGAAATATTCTGAGGTTCTAGCATGTGACCTCAGCTTCCTCACGTTTTTCTAATGCTTTTACCTCTCTTCTTCCTCATGTGCGAGCCCACGCAGGCCAGAGGTGGTTTTTTGTTTTTTAAAGGAGTTCCTACTGAAGCCTGGATCTTACTAATCAGATGATGAGATTGGCTTGTCATGTCACCCCAGGCCTCAATGTGTCCTCACCTCCTCAGCACAGAGATTCCAAGGGTTGCCTTGTTGTCCTGTTCTGGTTCTCTGTTTTTGTTACTGTTTTGAGACAAGATTTCACTTGGAGCTCTAACTGGTAGATCAGGCTAGCCCAGAACGCACAGAGACCTACCTGCCTCCGCCTCCTGAGTACTGAGATGTAATTAGCATAGCTGCCTAGATTGATTTTATCTATTTAGGGAACTGGAGAGATGGCTCAGTGGTTAAAAGCACTGGCTGCTCTTCAGGAGGACCCAGGTTCAATTCCCAGCTCCGCGGCGACTCATGACTGTCTGAAACTCTGGTTCCAGGTAAACTGACAACCTCTTCTGGTCTCTCAGGGCACCAGGCACACACACACACACACACACACACACACACACGCACACACACACGGTACACAGACATACTTTCAGGCAAAACACTTAAACAAAGAAGATAACAAAGTAGCAAAACTATTAAAAGGTTTGGTTAATTTGAAAAGTATTGTTTTTATTTATATGTACATTTGTTTGTGTGAGGGTATGCTACAAGTGTGAATACCCATGGAGGCCAGAAGAAATCGTCAGATTGCCCTGGAGCTGGAGTTAGAGGAGATTGTGAGGCACCTGACATGGGAGTTAGGAATCCAGTTCAGGTCCTTTGCAAGAACAGCAACCACTCTCAACTGCTGAGCCATAGCTCCCGATCCAAGTGTTGGCATTTTGGAGACAGTGTCTCATTCTGTAGCCCAGGCTGCATTGAAGCTCACTGTGTAACCCAGGCTGGCTTCTAGTTTGCAGCAATCCTCCCACAACCCACCCAATGTTCAGCATAGCATCTAATTCACATTGAGTATTTAAAGCCTCGGGAGACTCAGGTTAGCCCAGGTTAGGTCAGGGTGAAAAGGAGAAGTCCCCTTAGCTAGGCATGGTTGCAAGGCCTGTAATTCTGGCACTCTGAAGGTTGGTAAGAGGACTGGTGTGAGTTCAAATCCAGGTTGGGCGGCAGAATGAGACATTTCTCAGAAAAACAACAGTAAGCCAGTCATCACACATGCCTGTAATCCTAGCATTGCAGAGGTAGATGCAAGGCAGTGAGGAGCTCTAGGCCAGCTTGGGTTAAGTGTAAGACACTTCTTCCAAAAAGCAAAACCCAAAAATAACAGAAAAGGACACATTAACTAATTAATAGCTCTTGGATGTTTTGGTTTTGAGACAGGGTCTCATGTAGCCCAGGCTAGCCTTGAACTCCCAAGCATCCAGTCTCTCTCCAGTGCTGATATTAAGGCATGCACTACTATGGCCATTAATATTTTTTTAATTAATATTTTCAAAGCTTCTTATTTTTAGGGGAAAGGGGATTAGGGTTTCTCTGTGTAGCTCTGGTGGCCCTGGAATTCCCTCTGTAGACCAGGCTGGCCTTGAACTCACAGAGATCCACTTGATTTTGCCTCTCGAGTGCTGGAATCAAAGGTGTGCACCATCACTGCTGGGATAAATCTTCATTTTACTTTATTATTTATTTATGGATGTGTATGTGTGTATGTGTCCAAAGAGATGAGAGAGGTCAGCTTCTTGAAGCTGGACCTCCAGTTGTGAGTTGCTTGATGTGAGTCCTGGGAACTGAACGTGGGTCCTCTGCAAGAACAACGTTTGCTCTTAACCACTGAGATATTTATCCAGCCATTTTATCTATCTATCTATCTATCTATCTGTCTGTCTGTCTGTCTGTCTGCCTGTCTGTCTATCTATCTATTTTTGAGACAGGGTCTCTTGTAGCTCAGTCTGTGATCTTGAATTCCATGATTCCCCTCCCTCTATCTCCCGCTGGAATTACAGGTATTGCACACAGATGGCTCCTCACAAGAACCCAGCAGTTGTTACCAGCAAAGGTGAGAATGTGTGTAGGATGGTCAGATGCAGAGAACACCCACAGCATTCCTATTTCCCCTAGTAACTTGTATCTCTTTTCTTTCTTTCTTTCTTTCTTTCTTTTTTTGTTTTTTTTTGTTTTTTTTTGTTTTTTTTTTTTTTTCAAGACAGGGTTTCTCTGTAGCTCTGTTTGTCCTGGAACTCACTTTGTAGACCAAGCTGGCCTTGAACTCAGAAATCCGTTCCCTTTCTTTCTTTCTTTCTTTCTTTCTTTCTTTCTTTCTTTCTTTCTTTCTTTTTTCTTTTTTTGAGACAGGGTGTTTCTCTGTAGCCCTGGCTGTCCAGAAACTCACTCTGTAGACCAGGCTGGCCTTGAACTCAGAGAACTGACACTTCTATTTCCTGAGTGTGGGATTAAAGTTATGCATCACCACCTCCTGAACTATTTATTTTTTTAACCTTCTATTTCTAATTGAATGTGTGTATAATTGTGTGAGCTTATGTGCCGCACATGAACTCAGGATCCTGCAGAGCAGATCCTCTGCAACTGGAGTTATAGGCAGTTATGAGCTACTATGTGGGTGCTGGGAATTGAACCTGGGTCCTCTGGAAGAGCAATCAATGCGTTTGATCACTAAGTTACCTTTCCAGCCTTCTGGGCTGAAGTTTTCCTAAAATGATAAATGTTAAACAAGTTTGGCTTTACTTACTCTCAGTGCTGAACATAAGGATTGAGGGAGATGCTGTGTGGAAAGTGTTTGTTAGCCGGGCGTGGTGGCGCACGCCTTTAATCCCAGCACTCGGGAGGCAGAGGCAGGTGGATTTCTGAGTTCGAGGCCAGCCTGGTCTACAAAGTGAGTGCCAGGACAGCCAGGGCTACACAGAGAAACCCTGTCTCGAAAAACCAAAAAAAAAAAAAAAAAAAAAGAAAAAAAAAAAAAAAGAAAGTGTTTGTTGTGGGGAATGTGCGTGGTAAGCTGTGTCAATTGTCTGTCTTCCTCTAGCCCTTGCTGTTCATTGGTGTATGCTAGAGTCGGCCATGTCAGCTCCCCAGAGCTACGTGATACACCATGTTGACAATTTAAGGTTATTTTAATTATTATTTTAAAATATGTATTTATTTTTATGTGTATGACTTCTTCTTTTTTCGGGGGTGGGGTGGGGTTCAAGACAGGGTCTCTCTGTGTAGCCCTGGCTGTCCTGGACCTCACTCTGTAGACCAGGCTGGCCTTGAACTCAGAAATCTGCCTGCCTCTGCCTCCCAAGTGCTGGGATTAAAGGCGTGCGCCACCACGCCCGGCGTGTATGACTTCTGTATGCAAGCATATACGTACATGCTTGGTACCCAAGGAGGCCAGAGGAAGGGGTTGAGTCCTCTGGGACTGGGATTACAGGCAGTTGTGAACTGCCACATGGCACTAGGAATCAAACCCCAGTCCTCTGAAAAAAGCAATACGAGCTTTTAACAATGGAGTCATCTCTCCTTATTGTTTTACTCTGACTATTTATGTGAGTGTATGCCGTGGTATGCACACAGATAACCATGAAGAGTTGAGTTTTCCCTTTCACTGTGTGCTCCAGGAATGGAACTCAGGTTTTCCGGTTTGGTGACAAGGGCCCTGACCCTCGGAATCATCTCTCAACTTAGAGCTGACCTAGATACAAGCGTTTATAGCACAGAAATCAGAAGTGAAGCAAATCAGGGCCCCTCCACCCTGATCCCAGGCAGACATTTCGGTCCTTTCTTTCCTTCATAGATGTGAGCTGAGCAGTGGAGGACTGTGTGCCAGACGGGAGAGGTTTGGCTGTGAGTGAGACAGCTATAAACTCTAGCTACAAACATAGTTCTCCATGACAGAAACAAAGTCCAGATAAAGGCAGATCAGTGAGGGCAGCTGCTCTAGCCGTGGCCTCACTATCCTCAGCGCCTGGCAGAATAGAATCTGCGTGGATCAAGACTGTGGGAAAACTGCTAATGTAGGTCAAAGTCCACTAAGACCGGATAACCTCTGCACAACATTGGAGATTCCCTTCATTGGCAGGATTTTTCCCTCTCTGACCTTGTCTGGGGGAATTCTGAGCTCTCACACATACCTCTACCTGAGGAATGTCAAGTAGCCTCAGTTAGATTACAGAGCACTTTTCTTTCTCCTGATAAACCTGTTCAGCTAGCACCTGAGATTCTTGAATTGCTTCTTCAAGCCAATGAGGCGTTCCTGACTCCCTAAGCTCCCAGCCCATGAACTTTGCTATTCTGAGTGTTCCTACCCCAAGTCCTCCAAAACCTTATAAGCCTTGAATCATCCCAGGTAAAGTTGATCTGCCTCGTTATAGCTGGTTCCGGTGTGGTCATTCACAGTTCATACTCGCATGGCTTCCTACCCCCACTCTTCTCGGCTCCCACTGCCTTCTTGAATTGAATCGGTTGACGATCCAGGAGAATAGGAAGGCCCACACAAGATGGCAGCTTGAGCTCCACCCTCCTGCTAGTAGGTGGGACATACTCTTCTTAGGAATTCAAATCCTTTTTTTTGTTTGTTTGGTTTTTGGTTTTTCAAGAAAGGGTTTCTCTGTGTAGCCCTGGCTGTCTTGGAACTCACTCTGTAGGTCAGGCTGGCCTTGAACTCAGAAATCCACCTGCCTCTGCCTCCCAAGTGCTGAGATTAAAGGCATGTGCCACCACTGCCCGACCACATTCCTCTTAGGATCACTGACAGAAGAAAGTCATGGCTGTGCATATTTCAAAGGGAGTGAAATGAAGTCCTGAGTCCCATCTGGCTTCAAGTGGAGGCCTAGAGAGGATTGAATTGCAGTTGGCTGTGTGTCCTGGGGAAACTGGGAAGAGGAGGGTGGAGCCTGGGGTGGCCTAGGCAGCTGGCCACCCCACCCAGGAAGGAGCAGTACTCGGAAACCTGTAGGAGAGGGAAAGGCAAGTTGGGATGCCAGGAAGGAAGGGAGTTTGTACTATGAAGGGTCTGACTGGAATCGAGACAGGAATACAGACAAATGAGGTTAAGTAAACAAGGTGGAGGTCCGGCTCTCTCTGAGGATCTTGGAAAGCAGACAAAAGAATCTTTTATCTCTTGCCATTTGGCTGCTCCAGGCAGTGAACTTTTCTGTAGGGAGACAAATCAGAGGCATTTTAGAATTTTAATCTGACACACGTGTGTGCTGAACCTGAAGGAGTGGGGAAGAGACAGAAGAAGTAGCCAGAGAAGGACGTTGTCTCCATGAGCTGGCTGGAAGGAGGAGAAAGAAGCAAAGAGATGAGATGCAGGAAGCAGTTGCTAGGAAACGCATTGGGATAGATGGTTGGTTTCATGATGAACTTCAAGTTATGGGCCTCGAGGGGTAGGCTTGAGGAGAAAGAAAAAGGAACATGGCTTGGTAGGTGTTTGAGACTGGGTTACCAGGAAGTACAGTCACGGGCAGGGACTTGTGTTCAAGGGATTTACTGGAGGTCACACTCAGGAGTTAGAGACCAAGAATAAACAGCCTAGCTGGTGCACACTCAGGGGTTAGGTTCACCTTAGTGCAAGGGCCATGTGTGTGTGTGTGTGTGTGTGTGTACACTCGCATGCACATACACATGCACACGCAATTACAAGAGGCATTGCCTAAGGTCTGTTGGGAGCGTATCCCAGAGAGGCTG
This sequence comes from Mus caroli, assembly GCF_978045245.1. Lineage (NCBI taxonomy): Eukaryota > Metazoa > Chordata > Mammalia > Rodentia > Muridae > Mus > Mus caroli. The sequence goes on from NW_028227273.1 coordinate 57,964,365, forward strand.
CTAAGAAGGGGCAGCCGAGTGCACCAGCTGGAAACAGGATCTTGGCCCAAATGTCAGCTGAGCAGAGCATCCATACTGAGTGTGTTGGAGCGGAGGCTGTAAGGAAATAAATAACTGGCAACCTGGAGCCAGCGAGAACTTGGAGGCCCAAGGTTGGCCACACCTGAAGAAAGGGATTAGACACTCAGACTTGAGGACAGTGGCACACAGGTGACATTATGAACAAGCTTGGAGCTCTTAGAGGGTCACCGATGGACAGAGGGATGACAATTGGCATGCCTGGAGGGAAGGTGGATGGGAGAAGACGTTGGTAAGGGGAAGCTCCTTGAGAGGTAAGTGGCCCTTTGTTAGGACCGGAAGTTAAAGGGAAAAGGTTGAAGGGCAATGAGTAGGACAAAAGGTCGACTTGTTTTTGTTCCGAGTTGTTGGCCTTTGAGAGAAGTCATGGCTGACTGGTTGAGAAGCCGCAGTGAGCTCATATTCCAGGTCACATCCCGTGGCCTGACATTCTGACAAACACGAACCTTAGGGCACTTTATTTCCTGCTCTTTTTTGGTACCGGGACTGAACCCTGGGTCTCATACATGCTTTTGTGTTGAGCTATAGTCAGTCTCTTAAAAACATTTTTTAAATGTTTTTCTATTTCTATTTTAGGTGTATGAATATTTACCTGCAGATGTGCACTCTCCACATGTGGTGCCTGGAAAGGCCAGAAAAGGGCATCAGATTCCCTGTAACTGAGTCCAACATGTCGGGTCTAGAACTGAACCCAGATCCTCTGCAAGAGCAGCAAGCCCTCTTAACTGCTGGGCTATCTCTCCAGCCCATTTGTTAAAAATTTGAGACTAGGTCTCGCTAAGCTGCCCAGGCTTGTCTTGAACTCACTCTGTAGCCCAGGCAGGCTTTGAACTTGTCTCCCTTACCTACACCTACCAAATAGCTTGAGTTACAATCCTGTCACTAGGGAGTCCTCAGCTAAGATTCACAGATTGCTCAACTGACCTAAAATTACTTTATGGCACCCAGCAAACCAGCCTGTCTCAGTGGCTTCAGGCAGGCTTTGCCATGTTCACGGATCCTTCAGGCAAGGCACTAGAACAGAACAAAACAGCGGGGACAGGCTTGTCTCTGCAACCAGTGACTGGAATCGCCCACAGCCTCCTCCACCCTAGTATTGGGTACAGGGTGCTGGCTATTGCTATGGGGGCCTCAGGTCTCCCAGAGTAGTAACTGATCTCAACTAAGACTGGAAACTGAGAGAAATATGTTGAAGCACAAGGAATGTGGAGAAAGCTTTGAGGTGTTTCTGTCAGCTCAGGTATTGCTGGCCTTAAAAGAACACTGTCACAACAGAAATGGGTCTAGTTTGTTTTGCTTCATGTTTCTCTTGCACACTGCTGGCTGGCTGGTTGCTAAGAGACGAGGCATAATCTTTGCACCCTCAGTACTAGGGATCAAACCCAGACCTCATGGCGACTGTGCAAACACTTTACCACTGAGCTACACTTCAGAACCCTGTTATACTTACTTTACGATACCACTTTAAAAATATTTATTTTATTTTTTTAAATAATGCTTATGTGAGTATGTCTGTGTTTCAGTATGTGAATGTGTGAGTCTAGGTGCCCAAAGACACTGGGTAGAGGGTTGGATCTTGGATCCCCTGGGGCTGGAGTTACAGATGGCTGTGAACTGCCCAGTGTAGGTACTTGGAACAAGTTGATCTTCTCAGCAAGAACATGTGCTGTCTACTGCCGAGCCATCTCTCTAGCCTCATTGTTTTTTTAAAAATGAAAAGCAGAGAAAGGAGATTTATTGATTTGCTTGATGCATACATTAGGGGGTGGAACAAATAAAGGAGTCCAGCAGTACCCTGCCTCTCTTCCCGTGACACCCCACCTCTTTTTGAGATGGAATTTCATATTGAGGCAGGGTCTCATATATCCCAGACTGGCCTTGAGCTTGCTAAATAACCAAGAATAACTTGAACAACTTGTTTGTTTGAGAGATGAGGTCCTTCTCTGTATGCCCTGGCTGTCCTAGAACTTGCTATGTAGAACAGACTGGCCTTGAACTCTCAAGAGTTTAAGGCTCTGGTTCCTGAGTGCTGCCATTAAAGGTGTGTGTCTGACAGCAATGTTTTTCTTTTTGAACATTGGTTCTGTCCTTTTATTGTGGTTCAGAATCAGTCAGGGAGGGGTTCCTTACTCTTTGAATCAGGCTGACTTTCTTTCTCATCTATTATTATTATTATTATTATTATTATTATTATTCAGTTCACTATACATCAGGCTGGCCTCAAACTCACAGATAGCCTCCTGTTTCTGCTTCTCCCTTTGCCTCCTCCAGGGTGCTATGCCTGTCCCTTTAACAACCTCCTCCTCCTCCTCTTCCTCCTTCTTCTTCTTCCTCTTCTTCTTCTTCTTCTTCTTCTTCTTCTTCTTCTTCTTCTTCTTCTTCTTCTTCTTCTTCTTTTCAGCTTTTTATTACATTGATTTGCTTACTGTTACATGTGAATGTCAATGTGTAGTGGAGGTCAGAGAGGGATTGTATCCAACTCAAGCCTTCAGGCTCAGTGACCAGTGCCTTTACCCACCAAACCATCTTTCTGGCCTGATAACACCACCTTTTATATAATTGGATCACTTTCCTCACACCCCATTGGTCAGAATGGGCTCCCACAGTGGGTGGAGTGTCAGTCACATGCCAAGGAGAGCATGTAGCAGGGGGTCATCTCTGGAAAATGCAGTAGCCTCCCCCTACCTTAGGACACATTCCATGACTTCCAGTGTATGTCTAAAACTGGTTCCCAATCCACCATAAGCTACATTTTTTTTATTATATGTATGTATCTGTGATAAAATTTAATTCATAGCCGGGCGTGGTGGCGCACGCCTTTAATCCCAGCACTCGGGAGGCAGAGGCAGGCGGATTTCTGAGTTCGAGGCCAGCCTGGTCTACAAAGTGAGTTCCAGGACAGCCAGGGCTACACAGAGAAACCCTGTCTCGAAAAACCAAAAGAAAAAAAAAATTAATTCATAAATTAGGCCCAGTCACAGATTCACAGTAAGTGTAATAAATAGTATAATCATAGTAATACTGTACTGGAAAACTGTAATGCGGTCTTTTGAAATATCTCACTGGGTAGCATAGCATGCATCCTGGTTTCTGTGGTGACGTGATAAGTCGAGGTGCTTGACGTAGGCATTGAGATGTAGTACTGGGTACCACTGGCCTTTCGAACATGCGTCAGGAGGCTCCTCTGCCCAAGGGCATCGTGGATCACGGGGCCATGACGATGCAGGGTGAGTAGTGTATACAGGATGGATACACTGGACAGAGGGATGATTCACATCCTGGGAGGGGCTGAGTAGGACAGCACTAGATTTCATCACACAGCTTGAAACAGCAGAACTTAGGAATTGTTTATCTCTGTAATTTTCCGTGTATTATCTGCAGGGGTAACAGAAGCTAGCAAAAGCAAAGCATGGGCAGAGGATTACCTAGATAGTTGTGGAAGGAAGGATCCTCTTTGGCCCAGCATCTTCTTTGCACATATACTGTGTCATTTGATCTAAACCTGCTATCGGGAGGATTACAGTTAAAATAACTGAGACTCAGAAGGGAAAGTAGTTCAGCTCAGATTCAGGTCCCAGGGTTCATCTGTGTCAGGCTCCCTGGGTTACTAGGTGCATGCTAATCTTCCTAACAAAACACTGCCTTCAATATGCTCTTTCCTTCCCACACAGGGCCACCACAGGGTAGAGGGGAGTCCCTGGGACCCCTCTTGACTGGTCTTGCATTTTAGAGGTATGGTGACTTAGTTTACTTGTGTAAAATATTTTATTATTATTTTATGTGCATGGGTGTCTCGACTCTGTGTCTGTCTGGGTGCCATGTGGTTGCCTGGTGCCAGCAGAAGTCAGAAGAAGGCGTCGAATCTCTTATAACTCCAGTTGCAGGTAGCTGTGAGAAATGGGTGCTGGGAACCAACGCTGGTCTTCTAAAGAAGACGCCAATGCTTTTAATCAGTGAGCCACCTCTCCAGCCAAAGCATCAAGGTGATTCTCAATGAACACTTTGGGGGAAGCTAGGTTAGGATTTTACTGCTGTGAACAGACACCAGGACCGAGGCAACTCTTATAAGGATAACACTTGACTGGGGCTGGCTTACAGGTTCAGAGGTTCAGTGCACTATCATCAATGTGGGAACATGGCAGTGTCTGTAGCATGATGAAGAGCTGAGGAGGAGCTGAGAGTTCTACATCTTGTTTTGAAGGTAAATAGGAGAAGACTGACTTCCAAGGAGCTAGGATGAGGGTCTTAAAGCCCACACCCACAGTGACACACCTACCCCAACAAGGCCACACCTCCTAATAGTGCCACTCCCTGGGCCAAGCATATTCAAACTATCTATCTATCTATCTATCTATCTATCTATCTATCTATCTATATCTATATATCATCTTCTATTTCATCTTTTTGTTTTGTTTTGTTTTTGTTTTTGTTTTTGTTTTTGGGTTTTTTGGGGTTTTTTTGTTTGTTTGTTTTTTCGAGACAGGGTTTCTCTTTATAGCTCTGGCTGTCCTGGAACTCACTTTGTAGACCAGGCTGGCCTCGAACACCGAAATCCGCCTGCCTCTGCCTCCCGAGTGCTGGGATTAAAGGCGTGCGCCACCACGCCCAGCCTATTTCATTTTTAAAATGAAGACTTTGTATGATTTCCTAGAACAGAGCTGAGTTCAGCTTCTGAATTAGAGAGAAGGTCAGAACAAAACCCCTCTCCTCTCTCATCTCAGGGTTCTGGTTGATGAGCGAGGGGCACAAGGTAGGAAGTGGTAGTGGAATCTTACCAGGGACAGTTGAGGTAGAGCCATCTCACCCAGACCTGGGCAGAGAGAAGGAAAACTAAAAAAGAAGTGGCTGGAGCAGCTCCTTTTGGTCCAACTCAGAGGGAGGAAAGGGATCCAATTCTGCCTGCTCCCCAAGTTACCTCCCAACCCCCAAACAGCTCAATTCCCTCAGGAGAGAAGCCCTGCTGAGGGCAGCAGTGGGGCGGGTGCTACATCAGCCAGGAGCAGGCCAGGACAGATCTTGGGACTTGCCCCAAGCCTCAATCTCTAAATCTTGCTGGTGCCTTTCTCCCTCCCCAGCCAGTCTTTGACAGTATCTCTTTAGAAATGTCCCCAGGCCAGCAACTTCTTTCAGAGATTATAGATCGGGGAAGGTCTGAAACCACAACTTCCACTCCTTGTGTGTGGGCTGGCAGCACGGGGCTTTCTTGTTTCGTGATATACCAAGGAGGGCCACCTCTCGATAGATCCCTGTTCCTGATATCCCCTGCTACAACAACCCTACAGAGTCTCCTCGGATATTTCATTATTATTATTATTTTGTTATTTTTATGTGTATATGTATGCTTTAGGACTCTCTGCCTGGGGAGATGTTAACAAACATTTCCCCTCTTTACCAGGCACCAAACCAAAAGTACCCGAAACCAAAAGTCACCGAAGTCTAACTTGGAGAACCAATGAGTTTAAGCCCAGATGAGGGGTTACTCACAGGAGCAAGAGTTACCCCCAAACAGCCACAGCACTGGATCTAACCATGGCTGTACTGGAATGTGCAGAGTCCTGTCTTAAGCCTGGTCTTAGCTGCCCTCCTGGGCTTCTGGTACTTGGGACACTCTTGAAAAACTAATAAACGGGTGGGTACCACCATGGTTATGTTGTTAAAGACAGGGTGCCTTGAAGTAAAAAAGTATAAAAGCCAGGTCTTGGTGATAAGAAGGTCAGGGTACTTGTGAGGCCCTCCCCACTATGATATATGTATATATGAGTTATTTTATTTATATGAGTACACTGTAGCTGTCTTCAAACACACCAGAAAAGAGCATCAGATCCCATTACAGATGGTTGTGAGCCACCATGTGGTTGCTGGGAATTGAACTCAGGTCCTCTGGAAGGGCAGTCAGTGTTCTTAACTGTTAAGACATCTCTCCAGTCCATAACTATACTTTTTAAAAAGGGCTTCTGTTCTGAAACTTACTTTGTAGCCTGGGTAGAACTTGAATTTGCAGCCATCCTCCTGCCTCAGCCTCCTGGGTGCTAAGATTACAGGCAAACATATCATCCCTGGTATGGATAGGCTCTCTCCACTCAGTTTTTCCCATCCTCCCCTCTGTTGAAGGCATTCCCTCTTCCATGAAGTCCTTGATGAAAGCTCACTGTGTCTCCAATGCATCCCATCCCCCACTTAAATTCACCTTTCTGGGCCTTGGACCCGTCTCCTCAGGACCATGCCTGAGTCACCTTTGTTTCTTTGTTCAGGCCTGGCCAATATGCCTCCTGGTTCCCCCACCCCCGTACAGAAATTACTCACCAATTACATCACTGATCGCTGGAATGTGCACTGTCCTCCAAGACACTCTTCCCACATCATTTATTATTTTGTTTAGACTAACAATATTTTCCCAATAATGAGTGCTTACTGTGAAAAATTTAGATGTAAAATGTATACAAATAAAAAAAATACCCACCACTTCTGGAAATCAAATCTCATGAGTATTTCTTTTAGAGTTCTCCCCAGGGCCCTTTGTTCCAGGGCTTCATGCATATCTGTTAGTCCTTCTGGTACTTTATTTTGACAAGATCTCACTGTGTGGCCCAGGTTGTCGTCAAACCTGCAATCCAGTCCTCAATCTCCTGTTTGCTGGGTGGGGCTGGGGCAACCATGCTGGATGCTAGTTTTTTCCTTCTTCCTAAAATGCCTCCTTCACCCCCTACCACCCACTCTGTGAGTGAATCTCCTCCTGTTTGTCGGGACGCTCATTCTCTGAGAAACCCTCCCTCCCCCACACTTCAGGACTCCTGTGACACATGCAGGACCCAGTACTTTTCCTTATCGAACTAACCACAGTTAGAAATAAACGGTCATTTGTGTTCCTCTTGTTTGATATGTCTCCTAGATACAAGGCTTGATGCACAGGTTAAGACTGGCCTTTTTTGTTTATTCGTGTGTGTGTGTGTGTGTGTGTGTGTGTGTTTGTGTGTGTGTGTAGCCTCAGATGTATGATTCTCCTGTGTCAGCCTCATGCATGCTGAGACTTCAGATATGTGCCAACAGCCTGGCATCTTCTTGTTTATCCTAACGGTCTCACCGGTCAGCACAACATCCAGTACACAGGAAACATATTAACACATCTCCCCAGGACACTGTCCTAGAATGACCATGAGCTCACAGTCAGTTACTCTTTATAAGACCAATTTGAAGACTATGGATGTAGCTCAGTTGGTAGAATACCTGTGTAACATACAGTAAGCAGTCCTGGGTTCAGTCTCCAGCACTGTATAAACTGGGTGTAGTGGAACATGTTTACAATCCCAGCACTCACGAGGTAGATGCATAAGAATTATAAATTCAGCCAGGCGTGGTGGTGCACGCCTTTAATCCCAGCACTTGGGAGGCAGAGGCAGGCAGATTTCTAAGTTCGAGGCCAGCATCTATGTGGTGGCTCACAACCATCTGAACTCTAGTGCCTGGGGATCTAACACCCTCCTCTGACCTGCATGGACACCAGGCACACACTGTGTACACATTATACATATGTGTAGGCAAAACATTCATACACACAAAAATAAATAATTTTTTTCAAAGAATCAATCAGTGAGTAAAGATGGCTTAGCAGTTAAGAATAGATACTGATTTTTCAGAGGATCCAAGTTTGATTTCTGTCTCCCTACCAGGCTATTTACAGTGGCCTCTAAAGGTAGCTCTAGGGGATAGATGCTTTCTTACACACATGCGCACGTACACACACACACACACACACACACACACAGACACAGAGTCTCGCATAAATACATAGTTAAAAGGAATTTATTTGACAAACACAGCTAGTTAATTATGGTGCACCTGACATGGTCCCAGAGACAGGACACTGAACTAGAGGTTCCCACTCCCAAGGAGCCCTCAGCCTTTTGAGGAAGAAAGATTAGTTTTTTTTTTTTTTTTTTTTTTTTTTTTGGTTTTTCGAGACAGGGTTTCTCTTTATAGCTCTGGCTGTCCTGGAGCTCACTTTGTAGACCAGGCTGGCCTCGAACTCAGAAATCCGCCTGCCTCTGCCTCCCGAGTGCTGGGATTAAAGGCATGCGCCACCACGCCCGGCTAGAAAGATTAGTAAATGAGATTTCTATATATCTCTCAAGAATATGACAGCCTATATTAGGCTATATTCACTGACAGAAGTGACACCACCCCTTTTAAAGATAATGTACCTTAATGTGTGTTTGGGTATACCTATGTGAGCTTATGTGTATGGTGTACATATGGTATCCTCAGAGACCAGAGAGGGTGTCAAATCCACTGGAAATGGAGTTACAGGTAGATGTGGGCCACCTGATAGAGATGCTGGGAACTAAACCCAGGTCTTCTGTAAAGGCAGTAGTTCTTTTAACTGCTAGGCAATCTAACCAGCCTTAACATCATTTTAAAGATTTTGCCCTTGCTAATGAGTTAACCTCGTAGAATCTGGGATTATAGGATTGGGGAGGACTGTGAGATTACAGGACAGGGATGCAAAGGCAGGTAGGAAACCAAGCCAGGAGAGAATGGCAGAATACTAGGGGATATGGAAGGGGCTCTCACTCTGGAATCTTGTTGAAGCCTCTTGCCAGTTGCGAGCCAAGAATGCCAACAAGGGCTAGCAGGATAACTCAGAGGGTGAAGGCTTTAGTAGCCAACCCTTACAACTCAAGTTTGATCCCTGGAACCCACATAGTGGAAAGAAAGAACCAACTCCCTCAAGCTGTCCTCTGACCTCACCTCCACAAGCCACACCTCCCATACACAGAAAGTAAATACATGCAATAAAAAAAAAATTACAGAAAAAAAAAAGAATTCCATAACAATTAACATTCACTATGGAAGTTGCCAACATAGAGACATTGTTTCTTTTACACAGAGATGTTTCAAGTAAGAATGTTAAAATAGCAGTGAACCAGGCTGGGGGACTCAGCATAGGCGACTTGATAACTGCCTACCTCCCCTCCTGGAATTTCACAAACAAGACTAGTAACTTTGTTTCTTTGCGTCTAGGCTTTTTTTTTTTTTTTTTTGATTCATAATTTCTGTTTACAGTGGAGATATCCTAACTTCCTGCATGCCCCTGACCTAAGATGTGACCTTCTCTACACAGCAGCCCTGTAAATTCCACACAAGACTCACTTAGATTCCTTAGGAACCCTTTGAAGAACTCACCAAAATTGTACACATAAGGGCTGGGAGTGGAGATTTCTTGGTAGAGTGCCTGCCTAGCATGCCTTGGTGTCAATGCTCAGCACCCTATCGGTGCTTGCACATCATTCCAAAACGTGGAAAGTAGAGACAAGTAGACCAGAAGTTCAAGGTCATCCAGGGGCTACAAAGCAAGTCTGAGGCTAGCCTGGGCTACTGGAGATGCTGTCTTAAATGATGACAACAACACGAACCTAGCACCGGGGCTTTTTCCATCTGCTCTACCTTAGGAACTTTGGCTGTTCTCTTCTGCCTCCGCCCATTCTGAGACTCTTCACATCTTTGGGGGTTTTTTTTGTCTTTGTTTTTAAACAAGTTCTCACTATGTAGCTGTAGGTGGTCTGGAACTCACAGAGATCCACCTGCCTCTGCCTCCTGAGTGCCATTATGCCTGGTAATTTTCACATCTTTTGATATCCCTTGTGAAAAAGATCTCTCTGTCCTGCACGTTTTTTACCCTCATGTCCACATCCTTGATCACCTCCAGCCCAGGTGCCTACCTTCACCTCCCACCTCTGCTATCTGCTGGTCTCAGTCAAGTCCCTTCTCCACTTTGAAGCCAGACTAAGCCACCCCACGTGCAGGCACACACAGCCTTTCCCTGGCTTAAAACTCCAGTGGCTTCCCACAGGCTTTGCCAAAACACATTCAATGAAATTGGAGAGATTGCTCAGTGGCTGCTCTTGCAGAGGACCTGGGTTTGGTTCTCACGAATGCCCACAACTCCCCTCCCCCCCCCATTAATTAATTTATTTACTCACTTTACATCCTGATCACAGCCCCCTTCTCTCCTCCCAGTGCCCCCCTTCACACAGCCCCTCCTTTCACCTCTGAGAAGCAGGGGTCCTTCCCTGGTATCATCCCACCCTGGCACCTCAGGTCACTGCAGGACTAAGCACACCCTCTCCCACTGAGGCCAGACAAGGCAGTCAGTTAGGGGAACAGGATCCGTGGGCAGGCAACAGAGTCAGGGTGAGCCCCGTTCTAGTTGTTGGGGACCCATATGAAGACCAGGCTGTTGTACATCTGCAACTCTTTTCTTTTTTTTTCTTTTTTCTTTTGGTTTTTCGAGGCAGAGTTTCTCTGTGTAGCCCTGGCTGTCCTGGATCTCGCTCTGTAGACCAGGCTGGCCTTGAACTCAGAAATTCACCTGCCTCTGCCTCCCAAGTGTTGGGATTAAAGGCGTGTGCCACCACTGCCCAGCCTCTCTCCTTTTTAAATTCCTCTTTCTCTCCTCCCTTTCTGAGACAGGGCCTCATATAACCCAGGCTCGCCTTACACTCACTGTGTTTGAGGATGAACTCGAATTCCTGCCCTTCCTGCCCTCCTGCCCCTCCTGCCCCTCCTGCCCCTCCTGCCCCTCCTGCCCCTCCTGCCCCTCCTGCCCCTCCTGCCCCTCCTGCCCCTCCTGCCCCTCCTGCCCCCCCTGCCCCTCCCTCCCTTTACTGCCATATTCAGTTTTATGTGCTGACTGTAACATTTCAGTACGCACTCTCACAACTGAGCTACATCCTCAACCTGTTTGCTTTTCTTTATTTTTTTAAAAAGATAACTTTAATTAATTTATTTACTACTATGTATGTGTATGAGTGTTTCTCTATGTATAAGTCTATGCATCACATATATATGCCTGGTTCCCCATGGGTGCCCAAAGAGGACTTTAGAACCCCTGGAACTGGAGTTGCAGGGGATTGTGAGCCCCAGGCTCAGTAGTAGATGGCATAGATCCTTCTTGTACAATCATGCTTTCTCATGGTTGTTAAGTCCTGCTCATGCCTAGGCAAGCTGGGCATGGTGGCACCCATATCTGTGGTCCCAGCATTGGGCTGGCAGAGGCTGGAGGATCTCACCTTGAGTTCTAAGCCAGCTTGGTATACATAGTGAGTTCTAGGCCAGCCAGGGCCACACAGTGAGACCCTGTCTGAAAAGACCAAAGGCAACATACTTGGGGGACTGTGGATAACGGGCCCCTGGAGGGTTGTATGTATAGTGGGAATAGAGCCCCAAACTTGTCCTGCCACACCCCACCCTGTGCATCTCTCTACTTTTTGAAATCTCATTATGATGATAAACCAGAAGAAACAATCATTTTCCTGAGTTCCATGAGCTGGGCTCACAAGGTAAGTGAATATGCAAAGGGAATTATGGGAATTTCAATTTACAACACAGTTAAAACAACTTTGGACTTTGTAATGGGTAGTTTTATGTCCACTTGACACAAGCTAGAGTTACCTGAAAGGAGGGAACTTCAGTTGAGTTAATGCTTCCATATGATCTGGCTATAGGGCATTTTCTTAGTGATTGATGGGGGAGGGCCCAGCCTATTGTGAACGATGTCATCCCTGGGCTGGTGGTCTAGGGCTCTCTAAAAAAGCTGGCTGAGCAAGTTTTGGGAGCAAGCCAGTAAGCAGCACCCCTCTATGGTTTTTGCATCAGCTCCAGGTTCCTGCCCTGAGTTCCCTCAGTGATGGGCAGTTACCTGGAAGTGTAAGGTGAAATAAATACTTTGCTCCCCAAGTTGCCTTGGTCATAGTGTTCCATCACCATGACCGAGTAGGACAGAAGTTGGCACCAGGACTGTGTGGTATTACTGGGCCAGACCTGACCATGTTGTTTGGGGGAAAGACTGTGGAAGGAATTCGGAATTTTGGGCAAGAAAGAACATTGAGTGTTCAAAGCTTGGTGAGCTGTTCTGTGGTAGCTTGGAAGAAAGAACGTTTGAGAGAAATGTACACAACAGCGGCCTGGCTTGTGAAGTTCCAGAGGGAAGCAAAGATTCTGCTGGGCTGTTTGTGTGAAGTGAGTGTGGTGTCTGGTGAGCAGGGGCTGAAGAATGAGCTGTGACTAACGAGAGACCAAAGTCACTAAAGCCAAAACTTTGCTTTGCTGGGACAATAAATGCTGGTTATCTGGGGGTGAAGACGCAGCTGTGATTAAGAGACCAGCATCACTGACGTGAAATCTTCCGGGAAATGTTTCCTCAGGGTCAGCCACAGACACTATGCTCCTGGGGTAGTCAAGGTTGCAATTTGCGCTGGCAGCTGAATGTAAGAGTCACCCAGGTGGTGCTGGTTTTGAAGGCATGAAAGGGTGGTGGAGAACAGCTCAGGCTTGGCACTGTGTGGCAGGACTGCAGTCCTTGAAGATCGCCCAGGAGAGGCTAATGGTGAAAGTGCAGCTGAGTTGTAGGGAAGTTTTGGAGATACCTGGATTATAGGATACCAAGAACAGCAGCAGCAGTGGTGGAGTGGAGCCAACCGGAGCCTAGAAGACAAGCTGTGTGTACTGCAGCAGTAAGCGCTGGAGAAATGATCCAAGCTCCTTAAAGGAGCCCAAAAGAATGTGAGTGAATCCCAGATAATTGGACTTCGAGTTATTTACACTTTTGAAGTTTGTTCAGATATTTTTCATTCATATTGTGACTGTGTCCTGGTTCTTCCCTCTTGGAGAAAGGATTTAATTTGTTTTGATTTTATAATAGCCCGAAGTTGAGACCCTTTGAATTTTGTTTCTTGTTTTTCTCTTTCTTTTCTTTCCCTTTTTTCTTTTTTGTTTGTTTGTTTCTTTCTTTCTTTCTTTTTTTTTTTGAGACAGGGTTTCTCTGTGTAGCTCTGGTTGTCCTGGAACTCACTTTGTAGACCAGGCTGGCCTCGAACTCAGAAATCTGCCTGCCTCTGCCTCCCAAGTGCTGGGATTAAAGGTGTGCACCACTACACCTGGCTCCCAGTTTTCTCTTATACGTTAATAAAATTATTCTTAAGCTGAAAAAACAGTTTTTTAGTGTGTGTGTGTGGCAGCTTGGGGCTGGAGAGGTGTCACAGTTGGTAGGTTGCTGTATGAATGAATGTCTAGTGACACACAAAAACTGGGTATGGTAGCCTATACCTGAAATCTCAGTGTGGGAAGTGTAGGCTGGGGGATCAGAAGTTCAAGGTGGAAACTGGAGAGATGGCTGTACAGTTAAGAGCATTTAATATTCTTTCAGAGGAACCAGGTTAGGCTCCCAGACTCATGAGAGTGACTCACTAGTTCCAGTGACCCTGATGCCCTTGTCTGGACTCTGAGGGCGCCTGTATGGGCCTTGTGCACATAAATGCATGCAGGCACACATACACATATACACACCACATATACACATATACACACATACACACATACGCACATTACGCACATACGCATATACGCATATACACATAGAATAAAGAAATCTGTTAAAAAGTTCAAGATCCTCCTTGACTAGTTAGAGGCTGGCCTGGGATCCGTGACCCTCTGACTAAAAAAATAAAATAAAAAATAAGCAAATAAAAATAAGGTGATGGAGCTGGGAAGTTGGTGGTGCACGCCTTTAATCCCAGAATTTGGGAGGCAGAGGCAGGCAGATTTCTGAGTTCGAGGCCAGCCTGGTCTACAAAGTGAGCTCCAGGACAGCCAGGGCTACACAGAGAAACCCTGTCTCAGAAAAAAAAAAAAAAAAAAAAAAGGATGGTGGACAGGGGATGGGTTTAATCTCCTCCAACAACACCCCCTCAAAAAAGGTGGGGGCCATCTTAGAGACTGAGCCCTTATCCTGAGGGATTTGATCCCATCTCTAGAACAGGTCAGGACCGAATCAGATTAGAATACTTGGGACGGACAATTCATTATGAACTTAGTGTAACAAGTTGTTTAAAACTAACAAGCAATAAAAACGTCCCCTCCCTCCTCGGGGCAGCTAGGACAGATCCTCTTGTCCTTATCCTTATGGCTTTGGCTTTTTGTATGTTTTAGAACAAACAGGAAGAATCTGGCTAGGACCTGGTGCTGGTTTAAAGGGGTGGGGGTGGAGGCTAGTACTCTGCCTGCTCATGGACTCTGGACCTCTGGGGAGCATATACAAACCATCACAGTCAGCCAGCCTAGCTGACACCACAAACTCTGGGTTCAGTAACCAACTAAGTCTCAAAATAACGTACAAAGCAATAGAGGGTGACATCAAAAATCAACTTCTTGATTCATCACATGTCCTTGTGGGTGAGTGACCTGCATATACATGTTCACATGTATCACACACACACACACACACACACAGGAGAAAGAGAAATATCACATTCACAGAAACACATGCACACTCACACTAAAAAGGAAAAATAAAAACCTGAAATCACTAAAGTCCCAGGATCCTGTTCTGTCCCCATTCTGTGCTTAGATCTCAGCCTTCCCGTCCTCAGTAGTCACGTCTGCCTTGGCGACACATCTGAGATTTCCATGGCCTGGGCCACAGTCTAAATATACTAACTAGATAATAGACAAGTTATGTCTAAAATAAGAGCTATCTCCTGCCAGGAATGAACGTTTCAAGGTTGCTCCACTAACTTTGATGCATCTTTCTGGGTTTTGCTTTTACGAACTGTATCCCTAAACTCAGGCACTAAGAGACTTTCCCGAGGGCTCAAGCTCACTTTTGGTGGGTTGTCAGCTGGCTGAATCAGCATGTTGTTAACTATCTCTGGTGGAAGGTGGATACTAGCAAGACAGCAGCAACAAGGATCAAACAGAACAGAATACCTACAAATGGATGAAACCAGCTTTCCGGGCAACGCTACAGCCTGCTGACTTCCCAACACAATTGTTGGTAGTCTTTCTTTTTCCTTTCTTCTGTCTACCTCCTCTTCCTCCCTCCCCCTCCCCCTTTCTCCTTATCTTCCTCCTCTCCCTCTTCCTCATTCTCTTCTTCCTCCTCCGGCTCCTTCTCTACCGCCCATGTCTGTTCCCTCTCTTATTCCTCCCCCTCTCCCCTCTTCTGCTTCTCCTCTTCCTCCTCCTATACCTCCTCTCCTTCCCTTCTGCTTCCCTCCTTCCTCTCTTTCTGCTTCTCCTTTTTTCCCTCATCTTCTACTCTTCTTGTTTACCTCCTTCCTCCTCCCCTCCCCTTTTTTCTCCTTCTCTCCCTCCTCTCCTTTCTCCTCCCCCCTCCTCTTCCTCCTCTCCCTTCTTTTTTCTCATCGTCTTCTACTCTTCTTCCTCCCACTCCTCGTTCTCCTCTTCCTCTCTCCTTCTTCTCCTTTCTCTTTTCTTCTCCTCCCCCGCCTCCTCCTCCTTACCGTCCTCCTCCTCATGTTAGTAGGACTTCACTTTGTTATTTGCTAAGACAGTTTCCCTGAGTGGACCAGGTTGACCCTGAACTTGCGGTCTGCCTATTTCATTCACCTAAATGCCGGATGCAAGGTTGTTTTGTTTGTTTGTGACTTTCTTGGTTTCACAGATGCTTTTCATGGGTCATCAGAAACAGCCACATATGGTAGTGCGCCTGTAACCCCAGCAGTAGGAGGTGTGAGAAGCAGGGGACCATTGTCAACTCAGGGCCAGCTGCCAGCTCACGGCCAGCCAAGCCAGCCAGATCAACATAGTGGCACTGTCACAGACACCGGAAACAGCTGGCGTGGGAAGATAGCCTAGGTTCAGAGGAGCCCAAGGCACTGGCATGGAGTACGCAGGGCTAGCCATACAGACTCTTCTATTTGCTGTGGGCGGCATAAGCCTGGGCTTTGTGTATGACACAGAGGGGGTGGGGTCTGCCAGACACAGAGCTCCAGCTAAAACCAGACTGCTTGTGACAGAAACAGGACATTACGCCTCCCAGTAGCCTCAAGCTGTCTGGCCTTCACAGGCATGGGTATGTGTTATGTCTGTATCTTGGTAGCAAAAATTCCTGATGAAGACTTGAAGAAGAGTTCATCCTGGTTTGTGGTTTTAGAGGGCACAGTAACCCATCATGGTGACAAGGGAATGACAGAGTGGCAAAATCTGACCATGCGGTGAAGATCAGAAACCAAGGCTGGAAACAGGGACGATTCTAACCCCCTAAAATTCCTGTCAGCCATGTCCCACGTCCTAAAGGCTGATTATGCTCCAGCTTGAGGGATTTCCCCTGCCTTAACATCTCATGCATTGGGATTATAGCTATCTATGGATCACCACACCCTGGCTTTTTTTTTAAACCATCTAGTAGATTTTTAAAAAAAAAATATTTATTTATTTATTTATTTATTTATTTATTTATTTAAGTACACTGTAGCTGTCTTCAGACACTCCAGAAGAGGGCATCAGATTTCATTACGGATGGTTGTGAGCTGGGATTTGAACTCAGAACCTTAGGAAGAGCAGTCGGCGCTCTTAACCGCTGAGCCATCTCACCAGGCCCCCTAGTAGATTTTATAATAAAAAACGGTTTTCAGAATTTAAGATACTCATGGGTATGGTCACATGTTTTTAGTCCCAGCACTTGAGAGGCAGAGGCAAGTGGATTTCTAGGCCTTGAAGGCCAGCCAGAGCTACATAGCAAGACCCTACCTCAAACAATACAAAACAAAACAAAACAAAACAAAACAAAACAAAAAAACCAAGAAAAATTAAAATGAAAACTGGGCATGGTGGTGTGTACTCATAACCCAAGCATTTGGGAGGCTGAGGCAGGAGAAGCCTTGTAAGCTGGAAGCCACCTTAGGGTTCCCAGAGAGACGCCATCCCAAAACAAACAAGCAAACAAACAAACAACTTAAACAGCAGCAATAAACTCATCGGATTGCTCAGTTCTTCCCATTCCAGGACAGCTGGGGATGACAGGAAGAGCCTGTAACCCAGGCCTGAGCTGGGAAGGACAGGGTCAGGGAAGGACAGGGATACTTCCCAGCTGCCTGTCCTTGTGTCCTGAGGGTAACTGGAGAGGAGATCAGGCTGTGTAGCCTGATGATAAAGGTCAGGCCCATTGCTGGAAAGTTCCTTCACTCTGTCACGGGGCACCCATTCAACACCTATGTCCCAAACACTGGGCTTTGGCGAGGAGCAGGACCGTGCTTCCTGACTCTCCAGTGAGGACCATGAGTTTAAAGCAGGTATGTATGTGTAGGGGTATGTTTGTATGTGTGTATGTAAGTATAT
Organism: Mus caroli; assembly: GCF_978045245.1. Lineage (NCBI taxonomy): Eukaryota > Metazoa > Chordata > Mammalia > Rodentia > Muridae > Mus > Mus caroli. The sequence goes on from NW_028227273.1 coordinate 57,981,576, forward strand.
GTGTGTGTGTATACGTATGTATGTGTATGTGTGTATGTTGGCACACTTGAGTGCCTTGGCACATACACAGAAGTCAGAGGACAACATGCAGGAATCCATTCTCTCTGTCTACCATGTGGATTCAGTCCTAGGATTGAACACAGCAGGCTTGAGTCAGGCGCCCTGAGCTATCTCAATGGTCCATTAACCAACTCTTTAGTAACTATGAGCAAAGCTGTATTATAGACTTCAGGGGGCTTCAGATCCCCTGGAGTTGGAGTTACTGGAAGTTGTGAGCAACCTAGTGGAGGCTCTGGGAACTGCACTCCAGTCCTTTGGAAGAACAGGAGGCTCTTAGCTGCTGAGCCACCTCTCAGGTCCTAAATTAGTTCTTCTGGCAGTATTGGGAATTCAACCTAGGCCCTCACACATGTTGGCAGTGCTCTACCGCTGAACTACAGACTTATTTATTTATGTATGTATGTATTTATTTATTTTCTAAGATAGAGTCTTGCTGTATAGCTCAGCCTGGCCTAGAACTCTACATTTAGAGAAAATGGTTTGGAACTTGTGGCAATCCTCCTGCCTCTGCTTCCCAAATGCTGGAGTTACAGACATGTGCTACACACTCAGCTTCTTTATCTGCTTCTGTATTTATTTACCTGAACAATTGTGTTGGTATGTTGTCCAGGCTGGCCTTGAACTTGGGAACTTACTTGCTATATTAGGGTCATCTAGAGGACCAGAACTTATAGAACGAATCTATGTATAGGGGAGAAATTTATTAAATGGCTTGCAGACTGTGGTCCAGCTCATCCAACAATTTCTGTCTACCAATGAAAGGTGCAAGAGTCTATTAGTTGAACCTGGGCTCGTAGGGGCTCACAAAGACTGAAATGCCATCCACAGGAGTGACCTGGGTCCTCTGCACATCTGTAACAGTTGTGTAGCTTAGACTTCTGGTGAGACTCCTAACAGTGGGAGCAGGGGCTGTCTCTGACTCTGTTGCAAACCTTCGGGACCCTTTCCTTCTACTGTGCTGCCTTGTTGCTTTAATAGGAGAGAAGGTGCTTAATCTTACTGCAGCTTGATACGCCATGGCTGGTTGATATCCATGGGGGGCCTGTCCTTTTCTAAAAAGAAATGAAGGAGTGGATGTGGGGTAGGAAGGGGAGGTGGAGGGAAGGGATTGGGGGAGAGGAGGGAAGGGGAGGCTGTGGTCAGAATGTAAAAAACAAAACAAAACAAAACAAAACAATCCAGTGGTTGTTCAGTTCAGGAAACACTGGAATCCCGAAGAAGTAGGTTCTTAATGCCAGTTCAGGAATGGACTCACCACTGAGATGAGAGCAAGCAGGCAAAGAGAGCAAGGTTTCATCTCCCATTTGTATAGGCTGCCAGCCGAAGGTGGATCTTCCCACAAAGACCCAGTTTAGAAATGGGTCTTTCTGGGCTGGCGAGATGGCTCAGGGGGCAAGAGCACTCACTGCTCTTCCAAAGGTCCTGAGTTCAAATCCCAGCAACCACATGGTGGCTCACAACCACCCATAATGAGATCTGACGCCCTCTTCTGGTGCGTCTGAAGACAGCTACAGTGTACTTACCTATCACAATAAATATATCTTTGGGTTGGCGTGAGCAGAGGTCCTGAGTTCAATTCCCAGCAATCACATGATGGCTCACAGCCATATGTAAAGCTACAGTGTACTCATATACATAAAAAAAAAATGAATCTTTAAAAAATGAAAAAGAAATGGGTCTTCCTACTTCAAATTTAATTAAGAAATGATTTAATTAAGAAAAAAATTCCTCATAGCTGTGCCTAGCCATTTGGGTTTTAATTGATTCCATGTATAGTCAAGTTGGCAGCCATGAATAATCACAGCAGGTGCATCCCCAAACTTTCACGTTTCTGGGACTAGACCTGTGTGAACTGGGCCTACAGGTGTGTGCACTGGGCCTGGCCTTATCCTGTCTTTGCAGCAGGTTGTGTGTTTCTCATTGCTAAGTTTTGAGAGTTCTTTGTGTGTTTCCTTCCACTTAATGCTTAGGTTCTCTGAACAGGATCTTTTGCATGGTAAATGTTTATTTGCCTTTTGTTGTTTAATTTTTTTATTGACACATAACTGAGGTGCAGCAAAGCATGCAAATCTTAAGTGTGCAGCTGGTGAGGCTTTTCCTGCTGCGATAGCATCCAGAGACTTCTCTCCTTCCTCTTTCCGATCAATATGCAGCACCTCTTTCTTCCTCTAACCAGACAGCCACAGCTTCTGCTTCTCTCACCACAGATTGGTTATGCCGGGAAGGTTTCTGTCTCTCTTCTTCCATCTTTTGAGACAGGGACTAATTGCGTAGACCCAGTTGGCCTTAAACTCACAAGAGATCTGCCTGTTTCTGCCTCCTAAGTATTTAGATTAATTTATTTTTTGAGGGGCCCCAGGAAAAAGGGTTGAGACAAGGTTTTCTACATGACTCAGGCTGGCCTTGAACTTGCCTCGGCCTCCCAACCTGGAATGGTCTCTATTAAATGTCTGTCTTGGGTGCTGCCAGCCTTTCCATCTCTTGGAGACACCGACACCTATCAGCAGATGTCATTCAGAGGCTGGTGAGAAAAGTGTGGGTTCCTGAGTGCCAGTGAGCCAAGCCCACAGCAGGCTCAAAGAAGGAAAGAGCCTCAACCTCCAGTGAGGTGGGTGGGGCAGTCCTCCAAACCAAAGGACAGGGATTCAGTCTTTGTTTCTAACAGTTGCTGAATATTAAACAAACCACATAGCTATGAATCTTGGCCACCAAATATGTAAACTGAGAACAATCATATCTGCATAAGCTGGCCATTCTCACAGGCACAGTTCTTGACACTTAGGAGGCATCAGGAGGCTCAGGAGTTCAATGCTGCCAGCCTTAGCTACAGAGTGAGTTTGAGGCCAGCCTGGTCTGTACAGCCGGAGTGACACAGCGAAACTCTGCCTCAAACAAACAAAACACAAAGAATAGGGAAAGAGGAGGCGAAGAAGGAAGGATCAACAAAATTTCTGAAGGAGGAGAAAAGTAGGGAGAACCAATGAGAACAGCCTAGGCGGCAGATGGAACCGATCCTGTTTAGCAAGTAATTTGTCATACCGGGGCAGCAAAAATGAAGCTTGGCTATCAGCACGTGGCTGTTTACTTCCCAGTCTCTCATCCATCAGACTTGGGGCCTGAAGGGAGGGAGTCTTCAAGAATAAAGGGAGAAAGAAATCGCTTCCCCCCCCCCACACCCCAAAGAGTTAGAAGGGATTCCTGGATAACTGGGAGTCAGCTAGAGCAGGGTTCAGGAAGAGGAAGAGGACCAAGAGGCAACAGGAGCCCAAGGTAGAGGCGAGGGGCATCAGGAGAAGCCACAGAGGACTCAGATCCTGTTGCACACTCTAGGACTCAGAGCATGCTGTGGACTCAGGGCCTGCTGCAGACTCCAGTATGTTTATTTGCAGAGATCTGAGATGTCATAATGAAGAACATAACACGCTCAGATGTTAGCTAAATTCCCTTCTTTGCTGTGTGGACAGTGTGGGGCTGTTAGGGTGGGGTTGGGGGTGTCTCTGAATTATGTTGCACGTCACACACAGGGCATGCGAAGAGATAAGGTAGCTTCTGGAGAGTGCAGAGTTTACTCAGACTGCTGCAGGCCAGGCATTATTTCATGTGGGCTGGTCCCTCTTGTCTCTCCTTCCTTTCTCGCTCCTCCTCGTCTCTTCCCTTCTTCTCTAACTTCACCTCATCTCTGCAGTGTCTCATGTATTCTAGGCTGGACTTGAACTCGAGCTCCTGAGTTTCCTGCCTCCACCTTTTATGTGGAAAGATGGACACAACCACATCAGGCAACATTTGTGCATTTGTTTGTTTTGAGACAGGATCTTACTATTTAGCCCAGGCTGGTCTTGAAGTCGTAATTCTTCTGCCTTAGCCTCCCTAGTACTGGGATGATAGGTATGTGCCATTGTGCTTGGATACCTCTTTGAGTTACCTTTCTACAGGTTCTCCAAATAACTGTATTAATCAGATGCGATGGCATTCACCTCCCCTAATGCTTGAAGTCTGGGGAGGCAGAAAAACACTAGAGCCCTTAAGTGGGAGACAGCCTTGGTAACCCCACCCCAATACAAAAACAAAAATGAACCAACAGCACTAATTCTGCTGCTTTTCTTTCTTCTCACAGAGATCTGCTGGGTTTTGTCTCCTGTGTACTAGGATCAAAGGCATGTGCCACCAAGCCTGGCACAACAGGTATTTTTAATCGTGTGTGTGTGTGTGTGTGTGTGTGTGTGTGTAGTGACAAGTTTGGAGTTTTGATTTCTCTAAAAAACACAAATATTATAAGTATATGTTTTTATTTTAACTCCATATGTGGGATATGGTGCTGCTTCAGATTGTTCACAGCAGCTGACTATGATTGGCCTCATGCTCTAGCAGGGGCATGGTTTTGCCAGCTGTGGTTAGTTTCTGGCAAGGTGTGACATTTGGAATTGTGGGGACTTTTCAGAGGGTATATAAATGTGAGAGGCCTGAGAGATGGTGTGGGTTGTTGGTTGTTAAGTTTGTTAAGAAGTGTGTGCAAGGAAGAAAGAATTAGATAACCTAATGGCGAGGACCAAACTTGTCCCAAGGAACTCAATGCTCCTAATCAGCAGGACTAGTCTAGGGATAACAGTAACCTCCTTTCTCCTCTAGTCTTTTTTCTCTCTATCCAGTGTTAGGGGCTTGAAAGGATGAAGGAAAGGGGGTGGAGAAGGGTGGGAGAAAGAAGAACCCACAAAGAAGCCAATGTCTGTGTGGGGGTGGGGCGGGGGTGGGACTCGGCCAGAGGTTGACATTAAGTATCATTTTCCATAACGCTCCACCTTACATTTTGAAACAATGTCTCTTGCGGAATCTAGAGCTCCCTGGTTTCTCTAGACTGGCTGACTAATGAACTTCAGGGATCCCCTTCGTCTCAGCCTCCCCAGCAGGGAGGCATGGATATATACGGTTACATTCAGCTTTATATAGACGTGGGGATCTGAACTCAGGCCCTTCCGCTTCTGTGAACTCAGGCACTTTATTCACTGAACTATTTCTCCAGTTCAAACTGGTTCTGAATTCATGATATTCTTGTCTCCACTTCTTGAGGATCTGCCTGTCAGTGTGTGCTGCTACACTGGCTCAATATAAGCATCGGGAAACCAGGCACAGAAATCAAATAGCTGAGCCGGTCTTGGGCAGGTTCCCTCTTCATGTGGAGCAAGCTGCTTGACTCTGGAACAGTGCCATCCTCTCTCCTGCCTCCTCAGGTCCAGCTTCTCTGAGGAAAGCAGAACTCTGCATTGCCATCTACTTCAGGCTATGAAAGCACCCACACAGATGACGTCACTCCTGCCTTGCAACACGTCACTCCTGCCTTGCAACTGGGAGGAGGGCATGATTACTAATAGTTGAACAGATGATATCAAAAGAAGTGTAGTGATTTGTCAAAGGTCAGATACTGGTGGAAGAACCCCTCTTCAGACTTACATCTTCTGACTCGGCATCCAGTGCTCAGCCTTGCAACATTTGTCAGCTGACGTAACCAGCCTTGAACGCCACACGTGGCAGAGGGCATGAGGTCAAGGTCAGAGCTATTTCCCCAGACAGCTCAGCTTCCTTCTGTCTAGGAAAACACTTTTCTGGACTCAGAGAGAGGGGAGGGGGCGAGAGGGGCAGGGTCACTGAGAAGTAAGGGATTGGCATCAATTTCCTTTTGTTGAGCAATGGTTTCCGCCATCTGGACAGGTGACGTCAGCTGTCTGGATTTCAGCCACAGTTCTGTGGTTCAGGCTCCCAGGAAGCAGACTTCCGACTGAAAGGGCCTGGAGGAGGAACCTCTGCAATGTAGAAAGACAGGAATCACTCCAGGGAAGGTTTTGCTACAGGGGAAATCAGGTTCAATGGCCAAGAGGAGCTCAGGGGGTCGGTCCTCGGTGAGAGGGCAAGAACCTCATCCAGAGAGGAATAATGTCTTCATCACAGTTGATTTTCATGACTAATAGACTCAAGTACATTGGGAGTGGGTGGAGAAAAGGTAAGCAAAGCCAGGGAAAAAGACACACAAACTGAAGGTAAACATAGGCCAAGAATAGAAGCCTGCTCCTCACCCTGGAAATCTTTGTTAGGGACACTAAATCCTCAAGAGAGCGGAGCTGGGCTCCTGAATAACTTCACTTTGGGAATTTCAAAAGTTAACCTCTTAGAAAGACACTAAACAACAGATGCGTGAATTAAGCAGAAAGCTAAACTATGCCCTCTCCCCTCTCTGGTCTCCACAGTCCCCAGACCTGGTTCCTGAACCAGCTTACTCACCCTGACCCTTCTATTTTTATCTCTTGTGGTCCTCACTGTGATGGTGGGAGGAAGAAATCGGTGCCTTTATTTACTTACCTTTTATTATTATTATTAATTAATTTCTTGAGACAAAGAGTTGCAATGGAGTCTAAGCTAGCCTCAAGCTCATACCAATCCTCCTGCCTCAGCTTCCCAAGCAGTAGTCTTAACAGATGCCAGCTTCATTCCAGCCTATGTGTTTTAATGCAGGAAAACAGAGGTAAGCATACATTTGAGTGGCATTAAGCCTGTGCAACCCTCAGCAGACTCCCTTTTGAGATATTATAGCTCCCCACTCATGGCTCTGAACATACCCAGAGCCCTACCACTGAGCAACACCCAGACTCTTTATTTTTTAGCATAACAAATATTTATTTTATTTCATACATATGGGTGTCTTCTTGCTTGCATATATATATATGTGTGTGCATGATACCCAGGGAGGTCAGAAAAGGTCTCAGATCCCCTGGTGTTATAGCTGGTTGTGAACTGTCATGTGGGTACTGGCAATCAAGCCACCGATCCAGCAACACCTTTTAAAAAAAATTAGCTGGGAGTGGTGGTGCACGCCTTTAATCCCAACACTTGGGAGGCAGAGGCAGGTGGGTTTCTGAGTTCGAGGCCAGCCTGGTCTACAGAGTGAGTTCCATGACAACCAGGGCTGCACAGAGAAACCCTGCTGGAAAAACAAAACAAAAAAAGAATTTATTTATTTATTTTTATATGAGTACACTGTAGGGTCTTCAGACACACCTGAAGGGGGCATCAGATCCTATTACAGATAGTTGTGAGCCACCATGTGGTTGCTGGGAATTGAACTCGGGTCCTCTGGAAGAGCAGTCAGCCTCTGAACCACCTCTCCAGCCCCAGCACTACAGTTTTAACGCTTTATTTTGAAGGAGTATCTCATTAAATTGGCAAGCCTGCAGCTTCAGCCTCCCAGGTGCTGGAAGGATTGCTATATAACATTGTGACAATTTGCTCTTTTGTTTACTTGTGTCTTTCTTTTGTTTGTTTGGTTTTGTTTGTTTGGTTGGTTTTTTTTGAGACAGGGTTTCTCTGTGTAGCCCTGGCTGTCCTGGAACTCACTTTGTAGACCAGGCTGGCCTCAAACTCAAAAATCCACCTGCCTCTGCCTCCCAAGTGCTGGGATTAAAAGCATGTGCCACATGTGCCACCACCGCCCGGCTACTTGTGTCTTTTAAAGGTTTATTTTTATTTCTGTGTATGTCCACATGTGTGCAGGTACCAGAAGTCAGAAGCAGGCTTTGGATTCCCTGGAGCTGCAGGTAAAGTGGGTGCCCAGTGTGAGCTGCCCAGTGTTGGTGGTAGGAACTGAGCTCAGGTCCCCAGGCAGAACAACAAGAGCTAGCTCCTTAACTCTGGAGTCTGACAAAGACCCCCGTTTGCCCGTCATAGAGTAGCTGCTGTAGATTGGAGCCACAGCTGACTTTAGAACGTTTTTATTACCCTCCAAAGACCACATACAAAGTCGAGTGGGATGGCACATGCATGCAACCCCAGTACTTGGGAAGCTGAAGCAGGAGGATTGTTCTGAGTTGGAGGCCAAACTGAAGTGCATGAACAAAAAAGGGCTACACAGAGTCACAGGAACTTTTTCACAAGTCTTTTCTTCTCTGGCCCCAGGCAACCCCTTTGTCTCTACAAACCTGTGTATTCAGGATGCTTCAGGGTTCACCCCTGTTAGACTGCATCCTCTCCATCTCCTGCTCAACACGATCACTGTGTGACTCTGCCGAGTCTTCACCTGCCCATCCCTTCTGGCCATTTATTTTGGGTGATGGTTCATCTTCACAGTCAACTTGATTGGGTTAACATGACCGTGAGAACACGCCTCTGGGTGTTTCCAGGAAGGGCTCAGTGAGGAGGAAATACAGCCTGAAAATGGAGAGAGCACCGTCCCATGGGCTGGTGCATGAGAAATGGAGCAGATCGGTGGAATTCCTCTCTGCTTCCTGACTACCGACTGACACAGCATGGCCAAGCACCTCATGCCTATGTCCCCCTGCCTTGTCTGCCGTGATGGGCTGTATGATATCACATTTTAGCTACCGTGAAGAACACCCACTGCTCTGAGCCATCCTACAGACTTTGAGTGAAACATGTTTGCTGGTCTTGCGGGGAGGAGTGGCATTTCTAGGTTGCATTAGGTCACACGTTTGCTTTAGGTTCAGCCTTTTGAGGAAATTCCAAGTTCTCTACTTAATATTCCCATTAGCAATGGGGACAATTCGAATCCCCCAGCCTGTCCTCTCTCTCCTCATCCTCTGGTCTCAGAGGTGAGGCCCAGGCTGGCCTGTAACTTGTGATTCTCCCTACCTCAGTCTCCCAAGTAGCTGGCTGTTAGGCACTGGCCACAATGCTCAGCTTCTCCTTTTCATGGATTGATGTATTTGAGCCAGATGTGATGACACACATCTGTAATCCCAGTCCTTGAGAGGTAGAGGCAGGAGGAGAGATAGTCCAAGGACAGACTTAGCTACATAGTGAGTTCAGGCCAGTCTTAACTACATGAAATCCAGTCTCAAAAAATAAATAAATAGAGATATTTGTATTTTTCATTGATTTGTAAGGAAGGATCCTTTCTTCCTTTGTTTCTTCCTTTTTGTTTCTTTCTTCCTTTCTTATTTAATGTCTGTGAGTGTTTTGCCTGTGAGTATGTACCAGCATCACATGCATGCAGTACCCACAGGGCCCAGAAAAGGGCTGGCCTTATCTATGGTTGTGAGCCTCCTAGAACTCACTGTGTAGCCCAGGCTGGGCCCAAACTTGTAATGATCCTCTTGCCTCTGTCTCTTGAATGCTGGAATTGCAGGTGTGAGGTACCTTTTAAGGATGATCTCTAAGCTGATCTCTAACACAGAGCAAACGTTCCATCTCTGTCTTTTCTTACACTGTCTCCCCAGTTGCTCAGGATTACACGTGTGAACTATGTTCAGTAAATGAAGGAGTATTGGAGACTCAGTCAAGTAAAACAGCTGTGTGGGTCAGGCACCTTGAAAGTGTCACAGATGGCTCAAATCCAGTTTTTTCTTTTTCTGGAATAAGGTCTCGAGTAGCCCAGGCTGGCCTCAAACTCCTAATGTATCTGAAGATGGCTTTGAACTAATGATTCTCCTGCCTGTACCTCCCAGGTGCTGGCATTACAGATGTGTACCACTATGCCTGTCTTAGGGTTTTACTTCTGTGAACAGACACCATGACCAAGGCAACTTTTATAAGGACAACATTTCATTGGGGCTGGCTTACAGTTTAGAGGTTCAGGTCATTTTCATCAAGGTGGGAACATGGCAGCATCCAGACAAGCACGGTGCAGGAGGAGCTGAGAGTTCTCCATCTTCATCTGAAGGCTGCTAGCAGAATACTGGCTTCCAGGCAACTAGGATGAGGGTCTTAAAGCCCCTACCCACAGTGACACACATACTCTAACAAGTTCGCACCTACTTTCACAGGGCCACACATTCTGATAGTGCCACTCCCAGGGCCAAGCACAAACAAACCACCACAATGCCTGGTTTTTTTTGTTTGTTTGTTTTTGTTTTGTTTTGTTTTGTTTTTGTGGTACTGTGAACTGAACCCAGGGCTTTTTGCATTCTAATTGATTACACTATCCACTAAGTCCCAACCTCAGCCCCCATTCATTTTGATTAAAAGCTCTTTTGTACATCGAAGTTTCTGATTCATTCTTATGTTACCACCTTGCCACGAGACTGGCTCTCCCCGCAAACCCTGTCTCCTGTCTCTTGATGTCTATCAGGGCAGAGATTCCCTCTTGGTGAGCAACAAAACTGTCCTTTCTGACTCCTCCCCCCATCCCAGCCTGTGAGACGAAGCTTCCTTGTATGGCGTCCTGTTGCTGGAAGGGTCTCCTAGATGTCTGACCAGAGCTCGATGTTCTACATAGTCTGCCATAAATCTGCGTGTCTGACAAGCCTTGATTTGCTGCCATAGCATTCAAGGTATGCAAACAGCTTCGAGTGTTCTGCCAGGCACGAGCCGAGGCCTTGGGTAAGCTTCTGCCTGTGGCACGGTGTGTGCCCGTTTTTGGACACAGCTTCTCATTCTATGTCACTGAGAAGAGTGAAGCCAGGTCACATCAACTGTAGCTGCAAAAATTCTGAGCAGCTGGGCCTGCTGGGATACACCTGTAATTTCAGTACTGTGGATGCGGAGGCAGGAGGATAGCTCTAGAACTGTATGTGTTTGTGCATGCTTGTGTGTGTTCTTGTGTGTGTGTGTGTGTTTGTATGTGTGTGTTTGGGCTTGTGTGTGTTCAGGGGTGACTGTGTATGTGTGTGTTTCCAGGATCAAGCAGGGAGGACGGAGGACAACCTGTGGGAGTTGGTTCTTGCCTCTCACTATGTGGGCACGGAGGACTGAAGTCATCTGACTTGGTGCCAAGGGCCTCCACCTGCTGAGTCATGGAGCCAGGGGAAGTGTTTCATGAATTCTATCTCTTATAATGAGGACAAGGAACAACCTTGGAAGAAAAAATAAGTTTTGCTTAGGAAAATGAAAAGCAGGTAAGTCAGTATGTGCCTTTAATCCCAGCACTCAGGCGGCAGAGTGGGAGGGTCTCTGTAAGTTTCAGGCCAGCCTGATCTACATTGTAAGCAAGTTTCAGGCCACTTGGGGCTACATAGAGATCCTGTCTTTTAAAACCAAACCAAACAAACATCTCTGCTTCTCAAAAATGTCCTCCTGCTACATTGCCAGGGCCGACGTTAGATTTCTAGAGCGTATTTGCTTACACTCCAGGGAAGTTAGGCAAAGCTGGGAGTTCACAGCGGCTAAGCTGACTGCGGCCTTCAAGTCATCTTCAGAGCGCTCGCTCCTACAGGAGTTTTATCAACCCAATTTGGCAGAGGCAGCTAGAATTTACCTAAAGTCAGAGATATTTGAACTCAGGCTTTCCTGTATCCTCAAAGTTCACACTGAATGCGCACGCGCGCGTGTGTGTGTGTGTGTGTGTGTGTGTGTGTGTGTGTAGATTAGTGAAGGTAGGAAGTCAGCTCAGATGTTATTCCTCAGGAGTGAGACAGGGTCTTTCTTTGGGACCTGAGGCACACAGATTAGATGAGGCTGCCTGACCAGCAAGCCTAAGGGGCCATCTGTCTCTATGTTTCCAGCGCTGGGTTTAAAGTTCATGTTGCTCACCCTGGATGTTTATGTAGGTGCTGGGGATTGAACTGTGGTCCCTGTGTTTGTGTGGCAAGCACTTTACTGGGAGTGCACCAGCTCCCCAGTACTGGAGTTCCCACTCTTTCTAAGGCCCAACGTTCTAGCAGAATAGCCCCTTCCTCCAGTCAGTTCCAGAGGGGCTTATTTTGTCAAGAGGGACCCAGCTCAGACCCGCTGTCCAGTAGGTTGTTTATACAATAGGGAGCGGTAACCTCTGTGAATGAGGGGTCTCTGTCTCTCCCACAAGCTGATTTGCCAGCACATCATGAGTTTTCTTTCCTCTGGGACTGTAAAAACTCTAACAGAGCCTTGACCCTTTGACCCAGATGAGCTCATGAGGACAGGACCCACACCTGTGGTCAGTCCCACACTGCTAGTTGCAGACTTTACTAGGATAGACACATCTGCTGGGAAGGGAGGAAGTGTGTGCACAGGGAAGGGAAGCAGGCTGTAAAACACTCGCTATTCACATAGGAACAAAATGCCAGGGGTTTTAGTCATGGGAACTTGCAGGGGAGGAATTGAACCTTTTCATTAGGGTCTGTCCTTCAGACATGGTTGGGGGAGAGTTGTTCCGGAAGCAACTAGAAAGTTGGCCTGTATTGGGGGTGCACTACACAAGCAGGGGTGATATCCTCTTCTGAGGATTGAATGTAGACCAAAGTCTCTACCCAAAACCACATTCAAGGTCCTTTCTGCCTGCCAGGTAGTACCCCTGCTGTGACAGTAGTGGGGAGAGGGGGGAGGGGGGGAACTACAGGATCTGTGGAGAGCAGAGAACCCAGAGAACCCTGAGAGCTTTCAACCTTGTATTGTCAGTGTTTGGGGAGTATAGCCGCCTGCAACCACACGAAATGGGTTCCTGAGTGGAAAGCTGGAGCTGTAAGGGAGGAAATGGTGAGAGAAGAAACGAGACAAGACAGATTCTGATCAAGGCCCAATGTTTACTAAGAGCCTGTGCTTATAAAGAGGGAAGGCCCATCCCCTGCCACACCAGGCTTCTAGATGCTTTGCCGCCATCCTTGCCTGTAGCAATTAGTCTGAGCTGTTAGCAGTAGGTTGTCAGTTGCCAAGTTGTCAGCTCTCTCAGGAATTTCTCAGGAAGGCAGGTTCAGCCTCTTAGCAGGTAGCAGTGGCATGGAGAAGAGCAGCACAGGTGACAGAGCAATAGAACCTTCTAGGTCGGAAGACTCCACCCTAGGTGGTCTCATTCACAGTGGCAGCATAGGTCTGAGTCAGCCTGCTCAAGGCTGGGGGAGGCAACAGGGGAGTGCAGGAGGACAACTCCTGGGTCAACTGTGCAGAGTCATAGGCCTCACTTTGTGTGTGTGTGTGTGGTGGGGTGGCAGGGAGGGAGCCTCTCTCTGTGGAGAGCAAGCTAGGTTTACACTGTGGCAGGGGCCCAGAGGTTCTCCAGACTTTTGTTTGCTTCAGTTAAACAAATCCAGCTTTCTAATAAATATACACTATTTAACATGTAAATGTTCTCTGTGTGTGTGTGTGAATGTGTGGGTGCCTCATGCATAGAGGGTCAGAGGACAACTTCTGGGACTTGGTTCTCCCCCTTCACCATGTGGGGTGCAGGGGTTGAACTCAGCTGTCTGACTTGACAGCAGGCAATTCTACCTAAAGAGTGGCCCTGGCTTTTGTTCTAAGATTGGGTCTCACCTTGTAGCCCAGGCTGACCTCTGCCTTCTGAGTGCTGAGATCACAGGTTCATGTCACCATGCCTACCTGGCTCTCTATGCACAGCCACCCTGCAGGTACCCAGAATACCTAAGTAGCCTGTTCCTCGAGGTTCCAGAGAAGGCCCGCTAAAGTAAAGGATTAAACAGCAACTGAGCAGATGACACGGTTCACAGGTCAGCCCACAGGTGTGGCAGGGACTGCTGTTCCTTGCTCCAGCAGACATCTCCCAGTCTCCTCTCCCACCCGCCATATGGACTAGGGTAGATGTGACACAGGAGGAGCTCCCAGCCTGCAGCCTCAATGCCCCCCTTCCCAGATCCTTCCGATCTTATCCCTAGATGTGTGACCTCGGCATGCAGTGTGTGCAAAAGAGCTATCCCTGCCTCCACACACAATAGGAGGTAGAGTGGGGGTGCAGCCACTCACTGCAGGGTTGCCCACTCTCTAGAGATGGTCTTCAAGTGGCCCCCAGATGGGATGAGGGTGCCAGAGCTGTGAGGTTGATGTGACATTTAGGATTAATTGGTCCCAACTGCAGGACAGTACTACATTCTCCATGGTGTGGCCTTGGGCAGAGGTGGACAGGGACAGACTCTCTGGGGAGGAAGGTGTGCTATGCCTGGCTCTGTTGGACAGAAGCAGATGAGGAGCCTGATGTCTGCACTCCACCTCTGCATCACCCACCAACCCCTCCTATCTGTTATCCAACCAAGGCTGACTAACTTTTTCTAGGGTTCCAGGTGCTACAAAGAGACACTAAAGACAGAAATAAACAGTACAATAATACAGCCAGCTGGAGATCACAGGAGTGGGCAGGGGGACGTTGAAGCCCAGATTGTGCTACCAAAGATGGTGCAGGGTCTGTAAGGAGGCTCCAAGTTTCATCTGGGTGACAAGCAGTGACTGTTAAAGATGACATCATCCAGGTAACTAAAGGAGCAAGGACCCAGCATCTAAAGGACCAGGACTATGGGTGTTTTAGAGGTGCCAGTAGCTGGCATGGGGCAGGGCCTGCTATGTTCATCTGAAGGGATGACAGAATCTAAGAAGTAAAGTGTGTGTGCATGCGCATGCACACATGTACAAAAGAGTGTGTGGTGCATGTGCAAGGGTGTGTGTGCATGCATGTGTATTTACATTGTGTGTGAGAGAGTGTATGTGTATATGAGAAAGAGTGAGAGTGTTCTAGTGTGTGTGTGCATGTGTGTGTGCAAGGGAGTGTTTGTATGTATGTGTATGTACACTGAGTGAGTAAGAGAGTATGTATGTGTGATGATTGTGTGTATATGAGAGAGAGAATACACTAGTGTGTGTGAAAGAAAGTGTGTGCATGTATGTGTATGTACGTTGTGTGTGTGTGTGAGAGAGTGTTCTAGTGTGTGTGTGCATGTGTGTGTGCAAGGGAGTATGTGTATGTGCATTGCATGTGTGAGAGACTGTATGCCAGTGTATGTTTGATGGCTGTGTGTATGAGAGAGAGTGTGCTAGTGTATGTGTTTGTGTGTGCATATGAGAGAGTTTTATGTGTGAATGTGTGTGTATGTGTGTGAAATGGTGCATGTGTGTGAGAGAGACTGTGGGGGGGTGACTGTATATGAGTGTGTGTATGAGTGGATGTGACTGTGAATCTTCACATGAATGTTGTATATATGTGTGTGTATATGTGTATAATGTGGGCTGGAGAGATGGCTCAGTGACTAAGAGCACTGATAGTCCTTCCAAAGGTTCTGAGTTCGATTCCTAGCAGCCACATGGTGGCTCACAGCCATCTGTAATGAGATCTGATGCCCTCTTCTGGTGTGTCTAAAGACAGTGACAGTGAGTGTACTCGCATACATAAAATAACTGCTTTTTAAAAAGAGTATAGGGCTGGTGAGATGGCTCAGTGGGTAAGAGCACCCGACTGCGCTTCCAAAGGTCCAGAGTTCAAATCCCAGCAACCACATGGTGGCTCACAACCATCCGTAACAAGATCTGGCGTCCTCTCCTGGAGTGTTTGAAGACAGCTACAGTGTACTTACATATAATAAATAAATAAAATCTTAAAAAAAAAAAAAAAGAGTATAGCTGGGCGTGATGGCACACGCCTTTAATCCCAGCACTTGGGAGGCAGAGGCAGGCAGATTTCTGAGTTCAAGGCCAGCCTGGTCTACAAAGTGAGTTCCAGGACAGCCAGGGCTATACAGAGAAACCCTGTCTTGGAAAACAAAAACAACAAAAAACAAACAAAACAAATAAACAAACAAAAAAGAGTATAATGTGTTGTAGTTAAATTGTTTTAATTTTATTTAATGTATGTGTGTACAAGTGGTTTGTCTGTAGGTATGTGTGTCACATTCATGTACTGCCAGAGGAGGCCAGAAGAGGGCTCTGGATCCCTGGAACTGGAGTTACAGACATTTGTGAGTTACCTTTTAGGTGCTGGGAATTGATCCCAGGTCCTGTGCAAGTATTTTGTTTGTTTGTTTGTGTCTCTATGTAGTCATGGTTGTTCCAGAATTTACTATATAGATCAGGCTGACCTCACACTCAGAAAACCCCACTTGCCTCTGGCTCCCAAGTACTGGGACTAAAAATGTGAACCACCACGCCTAGTGCAACAAATGCCATCTCTGTGGGCCCTAGGTGTGCCGTGGTTGAGTGTCCCCTCCCTGCTCAAATGAAGCTTCACAAACCCTTTGTGCCCTTTGTGGCCCATGTGTAATGAGGGTGGTTAAGGAGAGACGCGCTTCATTAGAGTAACCAATCAGCTCTGACAGTCTTCTCACAGGATTTGACTCAGAGTCACCACTTCCTGTATACTACCTCCCTTCCGCAAGCCTCTGCTCTTTCTGAATGCTAAAGGCTCTTTCCTGTTACTGCGGGAAGAAGAGGCAACGTGTAGAACTGAGCATGTGGCCAGCGGCTGAGTGCCTGCCTCCTGTGAGCGAGACCCCAGGAATAATGCCCGGCCCTTGGAAAAAAGCAAAAGCAAAAGCAAGATGTTCAGAATGTTAGCGTCAGTAACTCTAGCCACTGTTAACTGTCTTTATCAAATCTGTATCCCAAACAACTTTGGTAGGTACAAGAGAAGACATCCATCTTTAAACAGGAAGTCTGGACATCATTAAACAGAGGACACTAGTAAATTGGGGAAGAAGAGAACAGAAGCCGTGTGTGCCAAATGAATCTAGAGTCTGCTACTGAGATGGGCTTTGTGCTCGGCAGGTTAACTGCCTTTAACCCTTCAACTCCACTGTGTGTGTGTGTGTGTGTGTGTGTGTGTGTATGTGTGTGTGTATGCATGTATGTATGCATGTTTGTATATTCATGTGTATGTATGCATGTGTGTGTACATGTGCATGTGTGTGTATGCATGTGTGTGTGTGTGTGTATGCGTGTATATGTGTGTGTTTGACAAAATATAGGTTGGCCTCGAAACCACTATATAGGCAAGGCTGGTCTTGGCCTCCTGGTCCTGCAGTGTACTCGGAATGACAGACATGCTCCATCCATCCATCAGGCCCACTTCTTACCACAGTCTTACCAACAAGATACCTTTGTCCAGAGAATTCAGACTCCTCCAGCCCTGAAGCCCATTTCTACCCTTTTGGATGCTCAGTCCTGAAATGCAAGAGAGTTTGATGTCTACTGATTCACAGGCCATGCTCTGGGAAGAAAAGCTGACCCAGGCTCAACCTTTTTAAGAGCCCGGGAGAGCACTTAAATCTCCATGTTTTCTGTTTTTTTCTTTTTTCTTCCCTGACTGTGTTTGTGCTGTTTCCTGTTTGTGTTTCCTGACCACAGGTTAACCACAGTCCCTCCTTTCACTCGAGTTCCGCATCTTACTCTGAGGAGAGCTCCGGAGAAACAGTTCCTTAGGCAGTTTTTCAAGTCTCCTTACAAATGTCCGTATTTATCACTGGATGATGGAGTTTGAGCCTCCATCAAGAGCAAGATGTTCTTTAGTTTACACTAATTCACAATCCCTAAGGACCACTGTCTTCTCTGGTCTTCCTATGCTCGGGTTACAGTTTTAGCAACGGCTATGTTAACACAAAACAATGCTCCTGTTCTAGGAGATAGTTTACTCTATGCCAAATACAAGCAGCCGGGGCCCAGGACATGGGTTCAGGCAACAAGAACTGATGTATTCTATGGGGAACAGATTTGAACTTCAACAGTCACAGACTAAAAGAAAGGCATTTAGGGGACGCTTTGCTCACCTTGGTGGGGACACCTGGTAGGTGGGTCACAGCCGAGTTGGGGAGTCTCTGCTGTGGGTGATCTCAGACACCAAAAGAGATCTGATGGCGTGCTTAGCTTGACCAGTGGTTTGCTAGGTTTAATGGTACATTCTGGAAGACTCACCTGCTAAACCTCCAGGTGTTGGGCCAGATATAGCAATCGGTAGTTAATGGCTTTTAGGGACACTAGAGACAGACCAAAGTTCATTTTGGCTGTGGTTTGCAGTTCAGCTCACTGGAGAGTCTATGTTCTAGTTGGCCTACACTGTCTTCAGGCAGACTCAACTTCAGAGAACTGTAGGTTGAGCATTTTGGGGATGTAAGTTCCACAAAGAAGCAAAGTACTTTTTTAAGGTTTATTTATTTTATTATTTTACTTTATGTGTATGAATGTTTAGCCTGCATGTATACCTATGCACTATCTATGTTCCTGGTGCCTACAGAAGCTAAAAGAGGACTTCAGCTCTCCTGAAATGGAGTTGGTTGTGAGCCACTGTATGGGTGCTGGGAACCAAACTCGAGTCCTATGCAGAAGCAGCCAGTGCTCTTAACAATGGAGCCATCTCTCTAGCCATCAAAGCAAAGGCTTTTAAAAAGTTATTTCTCAGCTGAGTGAGGTGTTGCAGGCCTGTATATACCAGCACAGGAGAAGCTGAGGTAGAAGACTGAGTTGAAGTTCAGTCTGGGGTACACAGTATGGCACTGTCAAAAATTTAAAAAAAAAAAAAAGAGTTGTGGTTTCGCATGAATTTAGTCCCAGCACTTAGGAGGCAAAGGCAGGTGGCTCTCTGTGAGTGATTTCAAGGGTGGCCAGGGTTACCCAGTGAGACGCTGTCTCAAAAGGAAAAAAAAAGGAGGGAAGGAGCATATGAATTCTTACTTGGGTGTGTCCCCTTGCTATGCATATCTAGTACAGTAAGTATGTGGCTTTGGAAATTTGGCATTTCTGTTTGCTTCAGCATCTCTGAAGACCTCAGTGGAGCCATTAGAGTTCAGGTAGGAACAGAACTTCCTGGCTGGGCGTGCTTGAGAGATTTGACCATTCAGTTCCTCGGAGCAGGTGTTCCAGCCTCTGGTGGCCAGTGCTGGGATCACAGAGCTCTCAACTTAGGTGGCCCTGTGTTTCAGAATGGATTCACTGACTCCCGGAAGTGATTCTAGACATGACTGCTTGTGGCTACTGAGGAAAGAACTGTTGCTAACCACAGAAGCAAGCCCTGTGTGTGTGTGTGTGTGTGTGTGTGTGTGTGTGTGTGTGTGTGGATCAGAGGACAGTTTGCAGGAGTTAGTTCTCTCCTTGTGGGTCCCACCCTGTGGGTCCCTCAAACCAAATCCAGGGTTTTGGTCTTGGAAGCCTTTACCTCCTGAACCACCTGGGCTGTAGCAGAGGTGGAGGGAAGACCTAATCTGTAGGCTTTCTGACTGCAAAGCATTGTGCCCTGGACAAGGTTTATCTGTTTAAAATGGAGTCCCTAGCCAGGTAAGCTGCCATCCTGGCTTCCCAGGCGGCTGAGAGGATTAGTTGAGGCCAGCCTGGAAAATGAATGGAAAAGAATTGCCAGTCTTACCACATACCCTTAATCCCAGCATGCAGATAGCCTAGAGCTCCAGGCCAGCCCCTGACCCCATCCCACCCTCCCCCTAAAGAGAGAAAGGCAAGCAAAGGCAGGGGCGGCATGTATACTACAGTTTACAGTTATTCCAGAGGGGACAGAACTGGTGGCCATATAGCATTTAGCCCTTTTGTTTGGTTTGGAGTAGGGTTTTTTTGTTTGTTTGGTTGGTTTTTTGAGATGACCTCATGCCACCCAGGCTGACCTCAGACTCACTGTGTACTAAGGATGGCCTTGAGCCCTTGTTTCTCTTGCCCCTACTTCCTGAGTGCTGATGTTAGTAACTGGGCACCAGGCCCAGTTTATTCTGTGCATGGGGGTGGGGAGAAGCAAACCTGGGTCCGCGGACAAGCTAAGGAAATACTCTACGGACTGAGCAAGACTCCCGGCTTCGTTTTTTGAGACAAGGCTTTGCCTGGTTGACCATCCTGCCTTGAATTCTTGGTGATCCTCCTGCCTCAGCCTCCTGTAGTGAGGGGATTATAGAGTACCCTGTCAGCTCCAGTCTCCACTTCTCTTGCCGCTTCCTAGTCTGAATTCTGCCCACTCTGTCTCTAAGGTACCGTGTAGCACAGTCCCCAGCCCACCGATCTCATGGTCAGTTGCAATCTCTATCCAGAGGCAGAAGCAGATGGAGGATTGGTGCTTGCCTTCATCCTAAGCCCCCTCTGAGATGCCCTGGGTATGCTGGTGTACAGTCACCAGCTGAGCTGCTATGTCTCTAGGGCCTGTAAGATGGTGACGTAGACATTCTATAACTTCTCTTTTTGCTTGCACGGGGTGCCCCTTCTGTATGTGAAATCACTTCATCTACCACGAGGTTCCTTCCTCCAGACAAGGCAGGATTCATGTTGAACTTACAGGTTTTCAAAAACAACTGCATGCCCCATCTGCCAGTCTAAGGAACATCCCAGCTCCCAGACACAGCAGCATATTTGGTATCCTCAATAATACACACAATTTGATCTCATTATCAGGCTGCCCTTGAACTCTGAAACTCATGGGATCAGTCTCCTCAGTAACTGGAGCATAGGCAGACCCCACTGTTGTGTTTTATAACAAAGAAAGAAAGAAAGAGCCAGGGTATGTTTGGTAGAAGTGAGGTGGAAGAGGGTGCCTCTGAGGGCCATGCTGAGGCATCCCTTCCCCCTGAGGTAGCCATAGGATGGAGATAGTATGGGATAGAGTTTATTTAGGGCATGGGGAGGGGAGTTGAGGAGGGAGTAGAGACAGAGAAAGAAAGAGAGAGAGAGAGAAGAGGGGGAGGGGAATGGGGCAAGAAAGAACAGAGAGGGTAAGAGAGTAAGAGAGAAGAGGGTGAGGCACAAACAGCCCTTTTTATAGTGAGTCAGGCACACCTGGCTATTGCCAGGTAACTGTGGGGTGGAGTCTAGAAAGAAGGCTAACACCCACAGATATGGATGCCTTGAAGATAGGGTCCCATTGTGTAGCTGTGAATGGCCTGGGACTCACTGTGCAGATCAGGCTGGCTTTGAACTTGAAGAGAGCCTCGTGCCTCTAATTCAGAGTGCTGGGATTAAAGTAGAAGTAATATTGCCATGAAGGGATATGTATCTGTAGCTGTGTAAATTATTGCCATCCCTCCAGTGGACTACCTCTTTACATTCCCACCGATGGCATCCTAGAGGCCTGATCCCCATAGCTTTGTCAGTCCTTCATGCTGACGGACTTTGGCTCTTTCCAGTCTGATATTTAGGAGTGCATACCAGAGCATTTCTCTCTCTCTCTCTCTCTCTCTCTCTCTCTCTCTCCCTCTCTCTCTCTCTCTCTCTCTTTCTTTAAAGATTTATTTATTATTATACATAAGTACACTGTAGCTATCTTCAGATGCACCAGAAGAGGGCGTCAGATCTCATTGCGAGTGGTTGTGAGCCACCATATGGTTGCTGGGATTTGATCTCGGGACCTTAGGAAGAGCAGTCAGTATTTTTGAGACAGGGTTTCTCTATATAGCCCTTGCTGTCCTGGAACTCAGTCTAGAGACCAGGCTGGCCTCGAACTCAGAAATCCTCCTGCCTTGTCTCCCAAGTGTTGGGATTAAAGACCTCAGCCACCACTGCCTGGCCCTGTGTTTCTTATTAGTAACAAAATGTAACTTACTTACTTACTTACTTTATTTATTTATTTATTTATTTATTTATTGCATTTCATTATAGGAACATTTGTTTCTGTCTTTACTCTTCAAAGCTGTGTGGATGTCAGGGATGTCAGCCGTTTGTCTGTGATGTGTGCTGTATTTATCTCACTGTGTTTATGGAATACTTCTAGGTTTTTGTTTTTATATGGGGGGATCCTAGGATTGATACGGTGATGCACCTGGAACTTATTTCAACTTGTGTATGAGAGGCAAGGGCTTTACCCTGACCTAGACCCCTTGAACGTTTCAAGATTTTGTTTCTAAAATGTTATGTATAAGGAGGCTGGAAAGATGGTTCAGTGATTAGGAACACGTATTATTCTTGCAGGGAACTCATGTTTGGTTCCTTTCTATGCTAGATGACTCATAACTTCCTATACCTCCAACTCAAGGGACTCTCTAGCCTCCTCCGGCACCTCCACATACATACATGCACACATACACACATATACATACATACATGCACACATACACATATATACATGCACACATACACAATGAAAAAAATGATGATGTTTTTGAGGGTTTCTCTGTGTAGCTCAGGCAGAGCTGGAACTCATTATCTAGACCAGGCTGGCCTTGAACTCACAGAGATCCACCTGCCTCTGCCTCCTGAGTGCTGGGATTAAAGACAGGCACTGGCCAGACAGTGGTGAGATGACTTTGTCAGGTAAAGGCTTCTGCCCCCACGCACGAGATCCTGAGTGCCGTGTCTGGGCCTCACGCAATGGAAGAGAGAACTGATTGTTGTAACCATCCTTTTCCTTTGGAAATCATCCCCCTCCCCCCCCCAATAAATAATAAAATTTTATGTAGTCAACTTTATCAGGGCCACAGTTACAGCTTAGTGGCAGATGGCTTGCCTCACACGTGAGGCCCTTGGTTCAATTCCCAGCACAACAAAACAAAGAAAACCAGTGTCTCAGCGTTCCCCCTCAAGGCTGACTTTCAGCTATGGCTGTGAAAAATCTCCTTTCCAGGTGGTGTGGAAATCCACTTCTTACCAAGAAACAACCCTTTTGCGTATTACAATAAGCTAACTCAACATTATCTTTTTCCATCAGAGCCCCGACCAAGTTTGATTTGTGCCTCTCCCCTCCCACCCCCGCTTCAGTTTTCCTGGACAAGATCTTCTTGTCCCAGCTGGGCTGAAACTGGACATGGGTCAAAATCAACAGGAGTCTGATTCCCTGCCCTTGCTTCCACGTTGCTGTCTGTCTGTCTGTCTTTTTTGGATCCTTTGGGTTTTCAGCTTAGTGTTTTTCCAGCAGTCCAAAGGCCTTCCGACCTTCTGGGCATGAGGAAGACACTGAAGACCCATGCAGGGAGTGACTCTAGCTGGGGCAGACCCTGAAGCCCAGGAATCTCTCCTCTGTTTGTAGATCGGGTGAGTTGGGGGATTTCTAGAAGGGTAGAGTTGGGGGATTTCTAGAAGGATGCTTAAAGTCCCTTTCTCTCTCCCTCCCCTCACCTCTTTCTCTCCCCCTCCCCCACAGAGTTCTCAAGCTGGTCTCAAACTTGGTATGTAGCTGAGTTGACCTTTAACTCCTGATTTTTTTTTTTTTTTTTTTGCCTCTACTCTTGGATGCTGGGATTATAGGCATGAACCATCACCCCTGTTTTATGCAATTGAACCCAGAGACTTGTGTATGTGAGATGAGCCATGTACTACTCAGGCCAAGTGTTACAAAAAGGACATCAAAACCAGGCATAGTGAGGTTTACTTCTCAGCCTAGGGAGGTAGAGGCAGGGGGATCAGCAGTTCAAGGTCTTTCTCAGGTACATAGTAAGTTTAAAGCTAGACTGCAATATAAGGGCTCGTCTCAAAAAAACCAACTAACCACCAAATGGTAAATCATCTATTCTTGTCTATTGGCTGGCTAGGGTTATTTCCAGAAAGGAATAGAAGTGCAGGGATAAAGCCACATAATTGGTAAGTTGTGTTGGGGTCTGTAGGACATGAAATCCCAGGCCACGTTGGAACTCTTACAGAGTCCCAATCTTCTGACCTCTGACCTCACTCAGATGATTCTGTTGATGGGCTTAGCTCAGACATGGGCACTAAGGTTAGTTCTGACTCATTGGTGACCACCCTGGGCTGCAGGGACCCACAGCCAGGGAGGGGCTGTTACTGGATATCTTTATTCTGTTGCCAGCGCAGTGCCTGGAACACAGTGACATTTTGCACATATCTGTTGGGTGACTGAACAGAAGAGCGGAGGAGGATTGTGGGTTAAAGATAAAGGCTGTAGAGCAGAGGTTCGAATGAAGGCTGTGATGTGTGGTTAAACCATGAGCTCTGAAGGTGCTTGCCAGGTGGCAGGGAGGCACCTTGGCTGCTGATTGCACAGAAACGGAGGTGGGGGGCATCTGAAGAAATGGTTCAGCGATTTAGCATCGCAACCTTGGTAAAATACCCAGACTGTATTGACTTATGCTGCTCCGGACACTGGATACTCTTCTAGTATCATTGCTGTAGAAAAACACCCATACTTGCAAAAGGAATCTTAGGGGAGAAAGGGTTTGTTTTAAACATTTCAGGATACTGCTCATCATTGTGGGGAAGTCAAGGCAGGGACTTCAACACATCATATCACATCTACAGTCAATAGTAGCGATACAAATATGCATGTCTGCTAATGTGTAGTCACATTGTATTTACAGTCAATAGTAGAGAAACATAAATGTATCCATGCCAACATAGTTGCATGCTTGTGCTCAACTCTTTCCCTTCACTCCTGCATAATACAGAAATCTCTGCCTAGGGAATGGTGTCACCCTAGGTGGGCTGGTTCTTCCCACATCACTTAAGTCCTCCAGTTGGCACTCCCTCACTGAGACTCTTCCCCCAGGTGATTCTAGGTCATGTCTGGTTGACAATTACAGCTAACCATCACAAGTTTGTATTTAGGGTAGGGTACTGTATATTCACTTTCTGCTTTTTAATCTCTTATCAGATAGATTTCTGAACACTTAGTCTCACTAGCCTGGGCAGAGCTCAGCAGCTATATGTGTGAGTTTTCTTCCATCTTGTATATCTGATTGTTTCCATCCCATAGTCAAACCTCTGTCCATCATTCCAAACTAGAAACTGTAGACATGTAAAAGATTTTATTAGGGCTTTTTTTAAAAAAAATATTTGTTTTGTGTGACTTTAAAAAGTCACTTTAGCCAGGCAGTGGTGGTGTTTGCCTTTAATACTGTAATTTGGGAGGCAGAGATGGGAGGCCTTGGAGATCAAGGCCAGCCTGGTCTTCAGAGTGAGTTCCAGGACAGCCAGGGCTACTCAGAAAACCCCTGTCTCAAAAAACCCAAAACAACTGGATTTATTTTTACTCAATGTGTATGGGTGTTTTGCCTGTATGTATGTCTATGCACTACATTCATGCAATGCCCTTGGAAGCCAGAAGACTACATCAGATACCCTGGAATTGGGACTACAGATGGATGTGAGCCACCATGTGCATGCTGGGAACTGAACTCAGGACCTCTAGAAGAACAGCCAGTGCTCCTAAGTACTGAGCAATCTCTCCAGCTCCTCATTATAGTTTTAAATTTGTGTGTGTGTGTGTGTGTGTACTCACACATGTGAGCATCTAATGCCCAGAAAAGGCATCAAATGCTCTGGAAATTAGTAACAATGATGGTGAACCGGATGTAGGTGTTTGGGTACCTAACATATATCCTTTACAAGAGCGGCATGTGCTGAGCTCTCTCCAGCCCCTATAAAGTGTAGGTCAGGAAATACAGATGCAGTTGGTACCTGACTAATGTCAGAAGTGGGCAATTCAAGAGGTGATAATGGTGAACACTGTTGGCTTATTATGAGACAGTAAATATTCCTGTGTGGGGAAACTTCCACTGAAGTCTAGAACAGGTGCTGTGCGGGACTATAATTAAGAGATAAAGACTGTAGCCGGGCGTGGTGGCGCACGCCTTTAATCCCAGCACTCGGGAGGCAGAGGCAGGCGGATTTCTGAATTCGAGGCCAGCCTGGTCTACAAAGTGAGTTCCAGGATAGCCAAGGCTACACAGAGAAACCCTGTCTCGAAAAACCAAAAAAGGGGCTGGTGAAATGGCTCAGTGGGTAAGAGCACCCGACTGCTCTTCCGAAGGTCCAGAGTTCAAATCCCAGCAACCACATGGTGGCTCACAACCATCCGCAACGAGATCTGGCGCCCTCTTCTGGAGTGTCTGAAGACAGCTACAGTATACTTACATATAATAAATAAATAAATCTTTAAAAAAAAAAAAGAAAAACCAAAAAAAAAGAGAGAGATAAAGACTGTGACAGTAAAATCTCCACAAACCCCTAGAACCCTCTAACAGGCATCCCAAGCCTCCGGGCAATATGTGATTCTCTTTTCTAGACTCCCTCAGTAAGAAGGTCACCTATGCTCACATTCCTAGGCAGCTGGAATCTTGTGTAAGTCCTCCCTTGAACCTACCCACTCCATTCTGGAAAGTTCTTTCAATGTTGTCTGCTTTCTACAAACAAACTAATTGTGAAGGAGGCATTGTTGGGTGACAAAACTTTTCCTGGGGAAGATTCAAAACACACATCTACTCACCCCAGATACCAAAGTCCATTGTGGTGGACCAATGGGTTTTATTCAGGTAATTTACAGGAATATGGGTCAGGGGTGTTACTTACAGGAGCAGAGATGACTTAAAGTCATCTGTATCACCAAAGCCCACCCCAGCACGGGTGATGAAGGGACTCTGGCCAGTCTGAGATGGCAAACACGTCTCTGACAGGTTTTTCCTTCTCCCCCATTCTCACTTAGATTACATTCCTAAAGCTGCCCACTGAGGTCTACTCCCTTAGTAGGCTACTTCCTCCTGAGCCTGACTCCCAAGGTCTAACTATTTAAGTACTGAAGTCCTGCATTCAAAAACCCACTTTGGCTCACCTAATTAACATGCCCAATTAAAATTAAACACCTCATTCTAACGTGGGGTTTCACCTTTTAACTTTATAAATTGCCATTTGCCTAAGGGCCACGCCTGTCTCCTCTCTATCCAGAGTCAGGACAAACACCCCTGCCTCCTCTCATTTGTCCTTTCTCCCTTCTCCTTTGTCCTCCATCTCCTGTCTTTGTCTCTTATTCCCTGCCCTTTGTTGTTCTGGGGCCAATAAATATCCTTTGTCCTGAGAACTTGGTCTTGGGGTGTCTTATCTCAAATACCAGTCCTCTTTAGTGACAACTCAAAAAAGATGGGAACCTAGGGTGCACAGCCTGCTCAACAGGTTAGAGAGAATTCTTTCTAACTGACTCTGTTGGTTTAGATTTTAGGTTTCTGTTTCTTCAGGCACCTGATCAGGTCTGGAGTCCTCTTCACAGCTTGTGTTGTCTTAGGGGGATTCTCAGCACTTATTACTTATTTTGGCAGGGAGGGGCCTAGTGAATCTGGTCAGTTTCAGGGACTTCCTGAAGCTGTTTTGAGTGATTTACCTTCCTGTTTAAAGTCTCCCTGCAGGACAGAATGTTTTTTTTTTTTTTTTTTTTTTTAAAGATTTATTTATTTATTATATGTAAGTACACTGTAGCTGTCTTCAGACACACCAGAAGAGGGAGTCAGATCTCATTACAGATGGTTGTGAGCCACCATGTGGTTGCTGGGATTTGAACTCTGGACCTTTGGAAGAGCAGTCGGGTGCTCTTACCCACTGAGCCATCTCACCAGCCCAGGACAGAATGTTTTAATCTCAGAGGAAACTTATACAACAGGCATTCAAAGAGACATCTCGCTTTGGGAGTAGGATATGCTGGAAGAGCTCTTACCTGCATCCTCAGGGGAGAAAGGAAACAGAAGATACTTATTCCTGAGAGAATGTGACCACTCTACAGGAGCTCAAAGCTAAAGCTATAGTTTGGCTGTGCAGGGAGGGGACACATACTCTGGTACCAAGAGCTGGTCCAGCCCCCACTTTATGGAAGAAGACACTAGTATATCCTATTGATGTGGGGTTTGAGGGGAGACACAAGTTTGATGAGTTTACCTCAGGAATTATCAATGGTCACCAAAGCAACAGAAGCCTGTGGCTTCCAAATTTGTTACCCTGATCCCAAGAATAAAGAAACAGAGAGGGTAAGCAGAGAGATGTAACATTATCAAGAAACATGAAGAAGACTCTCAAGGGTGGGAGGGGCTCTAGGGGAAGAATATTGACTTGCTGCTCTGCTCGATGCCTTTTAGGGGTCTTGGATGAGGTCATTTTTATTGAGACGCATCACTTTTGAGCACATCACAGGCTCATACACCTTACATAGGCTTCCTGGATCCAACCAGAAAAGTGATCCTGTCATTCTTCTGGTCAGAGGAGGGCTCATAGGTGCTACTGAAATGCCTATTATCCACCATGGCCCTCGCTGCCTACAGAAAGCTGGGGGTCTCACTGTGATTGTAGGAATGACTGCAGAGTAGGTCTGAGAGGCATCCACTGCTGAGCACAATGAAGATAAATTGTGTTTTCCTCAAAGAATGGTTAAGAACTGTCTAGGGATGTGTTTCCTGGGCTCTGATCAGAGTCTGGACAGTTAGTTGTCTCTGACACAAAACCTGCTGCTTTCTCCTATAGAGTGGGGCTGTGCCGTCTCCTGGTAACAAAGTGTGCAGTCCATCCCCTTCCGGCACAGCTGCATTTCTTGATTGGACTATAACACTTCAAGCTTTCACTGAGGCTGAGTTGACTCCCAGTCCAGTGTCAGCTTGTACAACAAGGGAATGTGAGAGGAAAAAGGAAAGGGTGAGTGGAAGTACTTCCTGGGTCAGGGTCCTAGACTTCCTGTAGCTTTAGCCAATTAGGGCCTGAGTTAGTCCATGGAGAGGCAAAGTGACACCCAGAGCCTGAGGACCCCATGTCTCTCTCTCCAGGTATCTGCAGCCCCTCTTTTTGGTGAACAACTCAACTCCCATCTGTTGTTTACCTGCAACAACTTCACCTCCCACCCTGTCAGAAATCTTCCGTTTTCACCTTATTTTTTCCCCCTGCTTCTCCTCGCTCCCTTCAAATATTTCCAATCACAGACATCAACATTTTTCTTTTTTTTTTAAGATTTATTTATTTATTATATGTAAGTACACTGCAGCTGTCTTCAGACACTCAGTCAGATCTCCTTATGGATGGTTGTGAGCCACCATGTGGTTGCTGGGATTTGAACTCCGGACCTTTGGAAGAGCAGTTGGGTGCTCTTACCCACTGAGCCATCTCACCAGCCCCCCGACATCAACACTTTTCTATCTGTATTTTTCTTTTTTCCATACTAACATCTCTGTCCCTCCCCCTCTCACCTCTTTTCCAGGATTCCACTATGTAATTAAGGCTGTCCTTAAACTGAAAAGCAATCCTCCAGCTCCATGAGCCTCCTGAGTGTTGGGATCTCAGACACATGCCACCATGCCCAGCGTTTCTTTGGGTGCTGCCTTCTCCCATGTTCTTACCTAGGTCCTTGTTCTTCTCTCCTTTGGGACAGCTTATGTTTTAATGTATTTTATTACTCTGTGTGTGTGTGTGTGTGTGTGTGTGTGTGTGTGTGCTCACGCATGCAGGTGCTTGAGGAGGCCAGAAGAGAGTGTAGGATCCTCTGGAGCTGAAGTTACAGTCAGTCAGGTGCTGGAATTGAATGTGGGTCTCTTGCAAGGGGAGTACATATGCTTAACCCTTTGTCCTACTTAGGGTTTCCAGAGCTGTGAAGAGACACCGTGACCAAAGCAAGTCTTCTAAAGGACAACATTTAATTGGGGCTGGCTTACAATTTCAGAGGTTCGCTCCATTATCGTCATGGCAGGAAGCCTGATAGTGTGCAATCAGACATGATGCTGAAGAAGCTGAGAGTTCTACTTATTGGTCCAAAGGCAACTAGAAGAAGGCTGTCTTCAGGCTGCTAGGAGTATCAAAGCCCCACCCCCAATCTGGCACAAGGCCACACCTACTCCAACAAAAGCCACACCTCCTCCAAAAAGGCCGCACCTTCTAACAGGGCCACTCCTTGGGCCAAGCATATTCAAACCACCACACCCCTGAACCATCTCTTCAGCCCTTCCAACAGCAGAGCTGGAGAGATGTCTCAGAGGTGATGCACACTCATTGGCTGTTTTCCTGACCCAGGTTCAGATCCCAGTACGCATATGGTGGCTCCCAACTGTCTTTAACTCCAGTTCTAGGGGCTCTAACACCACCTCCTTCTGGTCTCCACAAACACTGTAAGGAGGAGGTGCACAGCCACACAGGCAGAGAAAACACCCATACATATACATTTTTGTAAATTAAATAACAATCCCAAATTCTGGTTGTTTGTCCTCAGGGAGTCCAGTACTCACTGCTGGTAGTGAGAGAAGCTGGGCTGGTGGTCTCTCTGATGAGGGTCTATCTATGCCTCTCTACTATATAAGGAAAGTCTGAATTATCTCTTAGCTTGAAGAGGGTTTTTTTTCCCCCTCTAGAAGACAAAGTTCATTTTCCTACCCATCCCTCATCTCTTTATCTAAAGGTGTAGCCATGGATGCCTGAAATCTCCAGGTGCCATGGTGAGAAGCCCTGGGTCAAATATAAAATGGTGAAGTGGTTAAGGGAAGACACCTGACAGCGACCTCTAGCCTCCACACACACGTGCACAGGCACCTGCATGCACACGTGTGCCCACACGCCCACACACACCACACACATAAACACACACAAAGGAAGTGGGGTTGGGCTGAGGGGAAGAGGGATGCCGCCACATCTGCAGTCCTCTCCAGCCCCATCCCTCTCCCCACCCCCTTGACCTCCCTGAAGGCTTGTTCCCTGCTCAGGATCACACAGGGAGCTACCCTCCCAGAACCTAGATTTTGCAGCCTATTTATTGTTTTTTTTTGTTTTTTGATTTTTTTTTGTTTTTTTTTTTTTTTTTTTGCGGGTGGGGGTGGGGTGGGGTGGGGTGACATAAACTTCCTCGAACTCCATCAACCTCTTGTTACTTAACTTGTTTCCTGTTTATTTGTTGGGTTTTCCAAGGTGTGATTTGCATATAATTCAGGAATTGTGAGTAGTAAGAGTCCCCGTCCCAGTCCCCACCCCCAGCCCCCTGCTTGCCAACTGGCCTATTTTTAGGAAGCACAATTGTTATTGAAACACTTGGAGGCTCCCTGCTGTGGGTGATCCTGCAATGTGGACCTGTGCCCACACATCACAGGAAGGCCACAGAGAAGAAGATTGTCCACGTCCCTTCCTCCTCTTTTCCAAAGCCCACGTCCCTAACTGAAAATGCTTTCATGTTTCAAATGTGACCCAACAGATAACCCGGGCCACCAAGAAGGTTGGACCAGTACCACCCTGCCCACAAACTCCAACAAAGTCTGGTAAACAGGGCTGAATGCTAACCAGTGTGGTTAGGTCATGGGCTGCCTGCCCAGAGGAAGGAAGGAAGAAGCCCCTCTTTCTAACTCACATAAAAGCGTGAAAGGGGCTCCTTGTTGCCAAGCTTGTGCATGTGTGCCAGCTGCCTGTGTCAGCAGGAACACTCTATTGTGTGTTACTGTCTCTGTCCCTCTAGAGCCTCACGCATGACAGGCAGGGGCTCAGCTCCTTAGCTACACCCTACAGCAGCCCAGTAGAGCATGATGGTCCCTCCTGTAATCTTCACAATCTGGAAAGTAGAGACAGGAGGATTCCCACAAGTCATTGAGTTATTATTTTTTATTATCTATTGTTTTTTTAAAATAAATATTTACTCATTTATTTTGTTTTTTCTTTCTTTGGGGCAGGGGGGCGGGGGGGTCGAGACAGGGTTTCTCTGTATAGCCCTGGCTGTCCTGGAACTCACTTTGTAGACCAGGCTGGCCTCGAACTCAGAAATCCGCCTGCCTCTGCCTCCCGAGTGCTGGGATTAAAGGCATGCGCCGCCACGTCCGGCACTCATTTATTTTATGTAGATGAGTAGACCATTGCTCTTTTCAGACACACCAGAAGAGGCCATCAGACCACCATTACAGATGGTTGTGAGCTACCATGTGGCTGCTGGGACTTGAACTCGGGACCTCTGGAAGAGCAGGTGATGCTCTTAACCGCTGAGCCATCTCTCTAGTCCCTATCTATTGGGTTTGATTGTGGTGTTTTTGAGATCAAGTCTGTTGTAGCTCAGACTGACTTCAAACTACTATACAGCTAGGACTGGCCTTGAATGCCTGACCCTCCACAGGCAGACATGGCACTGGAGAGGAGCTGAGAGTCATATATCTGGATCAGCAAGCAGCATGAAGGGAGAGAGAGAGAGAGAGAGAGCCACTGGGCCTGGCTGGAGCTTCTGAAGCTTCAAAGCCCACCCTCAAGGACACACTTCCTCCAATAAGGCCACGTGTCTCAATCCTTTCAAATAATGCTGCTCATATGTGAGCATTTTTGTTCAAACTGAGGCACCACAAAGAAGAAGAAGAGGAAGAAGAGGAAAGGAGGAGGAGGGGAGAAGAAAAGGAGGTGAGGGAGAGGAGGAGGAAGAAGAAGAAGGAAAAGAAGAATGAGAGGGAGAAGGAGGAGGAGAAGAGGAGGAGAAAAAAGAAGAAGAAGAAGAAGAAGAAGAAGAAGAAGAGGAAGAAGAAGAAGAAGAAGAAGAAGAAGAAGAAGAAGAAGAAGAAGAAGAAGAAGAAGAAGAAGAGACTCTCTAAAGTTGTCTTCTGATCTCTACACACAAACACCATGGCACCTCTATCCACCCCCATCACAAATACATTTCTCATCAAAAATAAGTTATAAAAACCTATAAAATAACCATATAAGGAAAGTATGCGATAGAGGAAAGTATTGATTTTTAATTAATAGCTTCATAGATGAATATTATAGATGTGTATTGTGGCTATACTGTGATCATATTCACCTCATAGCCTCTCATCTCCTCCCTCCTGCTGGTCCCTTCCTTCTTCCTAGTCCTCCTTTTCCTTTTGTGTCTTGTGTGCCCGCACATGTGAGTGATAAGGCAGTCAGCTGCTGTGTGCTCATGGTTACAATGGCCATGCCATATGCAGAATACCAAGGCCCACAGCATCCTTTGTGGTCTTTGCACCTTCTCTCTCGCTATGTTCATTTGGGGCAAACTATCCAACAACCCCTTACGCTCAGCACTTGGCCTTACGCTTGGCTTAGTAAGCCTACTAATGGGTCTCTGCTCTAACTGTACAACCCCTTACTCTCAGCACTCGGCTTAGCTGGCCTAGTAATGGGTCTCTAACTGTGACCCACTGCTGGAAAAGACTTCTCTGATTAAGGCTGAGCACTCAAGTAGCCTATTTAGAGTAAGCACAAATATTTAGAAGGCAGTTTTACTACACGGTAAGTTAGCAAAACATCTGTAGTAGATTCTCTCTTGGAGCCTGCAATCTCCCCAGACCATAGGGTTTTAACTGGGTTTTACAATGCTAGAGATTTATATCTTCTTGTGGAATCCAAGTAGAGAGTGGCTGTTCCCAGAACAGTTACACTACTAAGGCAATCCTTGGTAACATCTAGCCCGGTGGGTCGGCACTGTGTCCTGTAGCGTCCGCAGATGGGTAAGTGTATTGATTTTTCTTCCCAACAGCATGCATAGCACCTTCTGGTGCTGTGAACCCTAGTCAGCAGGAGGAAGCTTCCAGCTTAGTTCCAGCTTGATTCTGTGTGTGTGTGTGTGTGTGTGTGTGTGTGTGTGTCTGTCTGTCTGTCTGTCTGTCTGTCTGTCTTATATTCAGAGTGTGAGGTGTCTTCAGCAGAAAGTCTTACTCTCTAGCTCTGATGGGCAACCAAGAGCCATGACAGTAGTCGAAGTTATAATGGGGACTCCTGAGGGTTCCCTGATCAACAATCCATAGAAAAGTATTCTACACCCAGAAGTGGGTTTTTTGACTTAACATACTATAGCTGTGAGATCATCGGGCACCGATGTTGGGTATCTCTGCTGATACTTTTTAATGAGCTTATAAAGTAGTAGTTTTCTATGCTGCCTCTTCACACATCCTTCCCCTAACCTCCCACACCCTCATCCTATTCCAGGTTAAAGCTTTTCACCCTGTACCCACATCTAACTCAGCCCCAGTCACTGTTCCCTTAGGGAGAGTCATCATATTGAATGTGGTTTGCCAATGTGTGGACTGTAAAAAGCACTCAGGTTGGCATTATGGAAGGAATGGGTTGAGTCCCTGTAATGTTGTCTCATGACCTGAGGCGATGAAACAGCCCACTCTTTTCCCTATCATTCATCAGCTGACACCCACGGGGAACAGAACAAGCCGCTGCCTGTGGCTGCTCTTCCAGGCGAGGTTGGCAGTTTTGCTGCGTCCTCAGCTCGCAGAGGTATTTCTCAGGAACTTCCTCCATCTCTCTTGGCAGCTCATCTTGATGCGCTCTGGCAGAGTGGTTGATTCTGCCTCTCACGACATGTCGTCACCCTCTCCCCCGGAAATGCCACTTCCTCGGGCCTCTTGTACCTGAGGTGGTCCAGCAGTGGAGGTTACGTCTTGTACCCATGGCACACAAAGCAGTGTGAAGACGTCAAGCAGAGGGCTGGACCCTTGGCGACTCTTTAAGGAGCTTTATCAGCCTATGGACTATTTTCATTTGCCTTTCATGACCCAAAGGGCTCTTGAACTCACTACGTACCCGAAGTTGACCTTGAACTCCTGACCCTCCTACTTCCCCCTCCGAAGGCTGGGATTACAAGTATGCTTTCACTTCTGGTTTTGCATTGAGATTTTGTTATAAAAAGAAGTCAGGTATTAGGAGCTGGAGAGACAGTATAGCAGTTAAGAACACTTGTTGCTCTTGAAGAGAACCAGGCTCAGTTCCCAACATCCATATTGTAGCTCTGAATCTGTCTATAACTAGATCTGATACCGGCCTCTAACCTTAGAAGGTGTGGTTTGCAAAAGGTGTGTGTGTGTGTGTGTGTGTGTGTGATTATCATGATGAATGTAGAAAAGCCCAACCTTTGGGTCTTTGGGAAGGTGGTCCTGAGCTCTGAAAGAAACAGGCTGATGGAAGAGAACAGGAAGCCAACAAGCAGCATCCCTACATAGTATCTACCCCAATTCCTGCCTCCAAGGTTTCTGCCTTGGCTTCCCTCAAAGGGCTGTGACTCAGGGTATAAAAGCCAAATAAAACCCTTTCCTTCTCAAGTTGCTTTTATCACAGCAATGGGACGCAAACTAAGATAGGGACTCTTCACAGTGGAAGGAGAATCTCTACTGCCAACTTCACATCAGAGGGCATCAATCAGATGCCTCTCCCGGATCTTCACTCCCTTTCTCATGAACAAAGGCCTGTGATGTGGTGGCCTGTGGATTAAAGCATACACTGTACCCAGTAGAGCGTTTCTTCCCTGGGTGTCACGGGTGGTCAGCCTGACCTGGCCATTGCTAGTTTAATTGTGAAGTCCCTTACGCCATTGTTTTTGCCCAGGGTCTCCACACCCGCTGGAAGAATGTCAAGCAGGAAAAAACTCCTGAATTTTTTGTTTTGGCTTGGTTTTTTTTTTTTTTTTTTCTTCATCAAGACAGAGTTTTTCTGTGTAGCCCTGGCTGTTCTGGAACTCACTCTATAGACCAGGCTGCCTCAAACTCAGAGATCCACCTGCCTCTACATTCCCAGTGCTGGGATTAAAGACGTGGGCAACCACACCCATACCCTAGCTCCTCTTTCCTGCGTATCAATAAGCAAGAATGGAAATTGCTTTTGTGACCTTAGTTCTGGAACTCTAGGAGAGATCACTGGGAGGGTTTTTTTTTTTGTTTTTTTTGGTTTTTTTGTTTTTGTTGTTGTTTTGAGATAGGGTATCTCTGTGTAGCCCTGGCTGTCCTGGAACTCACTCTGTAGACCAGGATGGCCTTGAACTCAGAAATCCACCTGCCTCTGCCTCCCAAGTGCTAGGATTAAAGGCGTGCGCTACCACTGCCCGGTGATCACTGGGCATTTACAGTGGTCAACTGTGTATCAGCATTTTTTCTGTGACTTTCATAGGTTCTTTCCTTCCTTCCTTCCTTCTTCTTCTTCTTCTTCTTCTTCTTCTTCTTCTTCTTCTTCTTCTTCTTCTTCTTCTTCTTCTTCTTCTTCTTCTTCCTTCTTCCTTCTTCTTCTTCTTCTTCTTCTTCTTCTTCTTCTTCTTCTTCTTCTTCTTCTTCTTCTTCTTCTTCTTCTTCTTCTTCTTCTGATTTATTTATTTTATGTTAGTACACCTGTCGCTTGTCTTCATGCATACCAGAAGAGGGCATCAGATTCCATTATAGATGGTTGTGAGCCACCATGTGGTTGCTGAGAATTGAACTCAGGACCTCTGAAAGAGCAGTCAGTGCTCTTAACCACTAAGCCATCTCTCCAGACCCAGACTTGCTTTTCTTATCAGTATATGTACCGACATTATTTTCTGTATGTAGGACTTGAAAAGGCTTGGAAAGTCCTTTATACTCATGGTTCCTGTTTTCATATTCCTATTAATAAGCTTACTTGCTTTAAAATTCCATCTACATATCACGTGCATGCACATGTATGTGGGTGAATGTGTGGGCGCATGTGTACCATGTCTGACACGTGGGGGTCAGAGGAGAATACGTTGGAATTGCATTTTTTCTTCCAAAGGATCAAACTCAGGCCATCCAGGTTGGTGGTAAGTGCCTTTGACCACTAAGACATCTTGCAGGCTTTTGTTTGGGGCTTTTACGTTTTAGTTTACATGTATGGATTTTTTTTTATTTATTTATTTAATGTATGTGGAGGCTCACTCTATCTGTATGTCACCTGTGGGCCAGGAGAGGGCATCAGAACCCATTACAGATGGTTATGAGCCACATGTGGTTGCTGGGAATTGAGCTCAGGACCTCTGAACAGCCAATTTCTCTTAACCACTAAGCCATCTCTCCAGCCCCATGTACAGGTATTTTACCTGCAAGCATATCTGTGTATCATGTGCACAGAGGACAGAAGTTAGCACCAAATCCCTTGGGACTAGAATCACAAATGGTTATGAGCTGACTTGTTTGCACTGAGAATTGTACCCAGGTTCGCTGGAAGAGCAGCCAGTGCTCTCGATCACCGAGCCACCCCCCTGGCTTAGCTGCTGCTTCTCCTCCTCTTCCTCCTCTTCATCTTCCTCTTCCTCCTCCTCCTCCTTTGTGACAGAGTCTAATGAAATGCAAACTGGCCTTGAACACACTGAGATTGGCTTGGATTCCTGATCCCCCTGCCTCCACCTCCAGCATGCTGGGTTTATAAGCAAAAGCCTTTGACTCCATCCAGCGATTTCTGATAAATGGTACCTCAGAGAATACGGTCTTAATTGTTACCTTGTCCTGCCGAATTCCAAGACGAATGGTTATATGTGACTTTTTTTTTTTTTTTAGATTTACTTATTATTATATCTAAGTACACTGTAGCTGTCTTCAGACACACCAGAAGAGGGTGTCAGATCTCATTAGGGATGGTTGTGGGACACCATGTGGTTGCTGGGAGTTGAACTCAGGACCTTCAGAAGAGCAGTCAGTGCTCTCAACCGCTGAGCCATCTCTCCAGCCCTATACGTGACATTTTTGCTGTGGTTGATATTTTAGGTTTGATGAGTTTTATCAGGGATTGAAGCTTCTCTGCTATTTGATGTGGTGACAGTTTGCATTTAAGAATTCAGGGAAAAACAGGAGGTCATCTGCATCACGACCCTGGAACATCACATGCACAACTAAGAATCATGTTTCATAGTCGCTGCTAGTTGGAAGTTCTTCTTTTTCTTCAGTGACTCATGAGAGCCATTATCAGATACTGTGGTGCAAAGGGGGTGGAGAGAAAGAAGCCATTCATTGTACAGTACATTTAGGGAACTCATAAATGTCTTTTCTGTTGATTAAAAAAAAAATCAGAATTAGGTATGGTACCTAGAGACAGGAAGATCAGGACTTCAGGGCCAGCCTTACCTACACAGCAAGTCCTAGGTCAGGCTGGACTACATGAGGCTGTCTTAAAAATAAAAATCAGCCAGTAGTTTGCCGTGGAGTCTGAGTATCAGCACGCCTGCTGCTTTGATGAAATGATCATTTGATAAATCATCCCTAATTTTCTTTTTGCTCTGAGACGGGGTGTCCTGCTCAGAATGACCTTGAACATCTGACTGACCTTCCTCCTGATTACAGCCGTGCACTGCCACCCTGGTGGTGTGTGACACACAGGTATCAAACACAAGTCCTATCCCTGTCCCGTCCCA
This sequence comes from Mus caroli, assembly GCF_978045245.1. Classification (NCBI taxonomy): domain Eukaryota; kingdom Metazoa; phylum Chordata; class Mammalia; order Rodentia; family Muridae; genus Mus; species Mus caroli. The sequence goes on from NW_028227273.1 coordinate 58,019,005, forward strand.
GAATTCATCACCAGACCTCTTCAGCTCCCACTGAACATCCACCACTAGGTGACAGTGTCTGTGCAGGTGGGAAAAAGCCAACACCATCGAGGCCAGGAGGTATGATGGCTCTCCCACAGTGGTGGTATCTAGTTCAAGGCTACCCTGGGCTACAAAAGACCCTGCATGAAAAACAATCTTTTTTCTTTTTTTCTCTTTTCTCTTTTCTCTTCTCTCTTTTCTCTTCTCTCTTCTCTTCTCTTTCCTTTTTTTTTTTTGACAGAGTCTTTGTTGACAGCCCTGGCTGGCTTGGAACTTGCTATATAAACTAGGCTAGTTTCAAACTCACAGAAAGCCTGCCTCTGCCTCCCAAGAGCTTGTATTAAAGGTGTGTGCCACCACCTTCCTGACTTTAAAATAAAAAAATATTTCAAAGGCCCGTATATAATGCCAACAAAATAAGAGATTCAGGGTACTTGACACCTTTTCTCAGCTCTTGGTAGTCAGAAACCAATGTAAAACATTTCCCTCTAGTCTCAATTATTAATTACAACATACTAAAAGTCTTGTATTGAAAAATCATAATTTTCCCTATTTGGTTTGTAGTTGCAACTTGTGAAGGATACTTTGAAACAAGATTAGAGGGCTGGAAAGATGGCTCAGTGGTTGAGAGCACTGGCTGCTCTTCCAGAGGTCCTGAGTTCAATTCCCAGCAACCACATGGTGGCTCACAACCATCTGTAATGGGATTCAATGCCCTCTTCTGGTATGTCTGAAGACAGCTATAGTGTGCTCATATAAATGAAATAAATAGAAGAAGAAGAAGAAGAAGAAGAAGAAGAAGAAGAAGAAGAAGAAGAAGAAGAAGAAGAAGAAGAAGAAGAAGAAACATAATTGGAAGCTCGTTGAAGCATAGAGGCCAATTGTGCATTTTTAAAAAAAGTATGCACCCCCATGTCTAACAGTCTCAGTTTGGGTGGGCATCGTCCTTCTTAGGGAGCTAGTAGAGATGGGTTTTTGGGGCCACCAACACCTGTGATATATGAACCCATGATGATGGTGGAACAAAGAATAATAAGAGATTGAGTCTGACCTGAGGCCTATGGAGAATCAGGGAGCCATGATTTAGCTTTTCCCGATGTTGCATTGTAATAATAATATTCTGCTTTGAAGAAGTGAATGCTGATCTGTGAGAGGCCTGTGTGGGTGGCCTCTAAGCAGTCAGCAAGGGAATAGGCTCTGGACAAATCTAGTGGCTCACAAGAGTAATCTCAGGAGTTGGGAGATGGGGGCAGAACTATTAAGAGTTCAAGGCCAGCCATAGCCAAGCAGTAAGTGTGAGCCCAACCTGGGCTACATGGGACCCTATCTCAAACAAACCAAAACCAAAATTCAACCGCATTGACTTCAGCCTGTGATACCCAAGACCTTGTCAAGCCGAGACGAATGTCACATCCTCAGACCCTTGAGGCAATAAGTGAGATGTCCTATTACATCTTGAAGCAAACAAACCAAACATGATGTTAATACTATTCCCCTGCCCCCCAACCCCTGACTTTGTCCCTCCCTAACTTTCCAGAGTTTTCCCACAGGTTCAGAATTTTGCCTTGGCTCTATGAAAAGTTGCTTGTTTTTATTTTTTGTTTATCTTTCTAATAGTCTGATGATACTCTTCCATCAGGTTTTTTTTTTTTTGTAAATGGACATTCTTCCCTCTCTTATAATTATATCCGCTTATTTCTATTTCTTCTTGAAATTTGTCCTTAAGTCACCTCAGGAGCCCTTCTGTTCCCTGGAAACCCACGTCATGCAGAGGCAATGGCTTTCTGCATCTCTAGCTGCTGATCACCCAGCGCTAAGGCGGGGCCCATGCACCCACACACTGGCCTTGAGACAGGGCCCATGCACCCACACACTGGCCTTGGGACAGGGACCATGCACCCTCACTGGGGACCATGTTTGGCCTTGCCCGTGATTACTCATTAAAACCCAACTGAAGGATTATTTGAGGAGAGGTGACAGATACATACCAGTGCAATGAATTAAATAACAGAGATAGTGTGCCTTGAGACACACCTCCCCCATCAAGCAGGTCTAGGCCTGGGGATGAAAGGTTTGGCTAAGACCCACCTGCTCAAAGGACTCTCTTTTAGAAGAGCTATAAAATAAATCTCACCCCCTTTCATCACCTGTAATGAGGAAATTCTGAATAACTTCCCTAGGGAGCCACTGAGTCAGAGGCTCACCTAGCTAAATGGCCACTCCTAGCAAGGAGTGGGTGTGGCCAGGTGACTTTTCTTGGCCTCCACAGCCAAATCTCAGCTATTTGTGTGCCTGTAAGGTAAATCCCCCCTATTCAGAGTCCTGCTGACCCTCTGGGTTCTCTCTCACACAAGTGTGGACAGGCAGGCTGGTTAACCGCCTGAGCCTGAGCCAGAAGGAGCAAACTCCAAGGATCCTCTCAGTTCCCACACAGGAAAGGAGTTAGCCGGCCTCTCTCAGGGAAATGCTGAGCTCACTGTCCTGTGGGCCTGGGCCTGGAGATTCCCAGGGCCAGCTGGATATGAGGCTGGGAGCTTGGAGAGAGGTGGGCTGCAGAGAAGGCTACATGTTTAATGGTGCTTTCAGCTTGGAGTTGGTGTCTGAGCTGCCTGGATCTGACAGTCTCTTCTGGCTTCTGCCAGCCTTGCATCAACTCATGTGTAAACACATAGCCCTTAAAAAGTAAAAGTTGTTGGGCGGTGGTGGTTCCTACCTTTAGTCTTAACACTTAGGAGGCAGTTTCCAGAGAAACCTTGTCTTGAAAAATCAAACAAACAAAAAGTTTTATTTATTTATTTTTTAAGTTGTGTGTGTATGTGTATACACAGGTTGCCCTCGGAGGCCAAAGGCGTCAGACAGGACGCCTGGAAGTTGAATGTACAGATGGTTGCCAGCTGCCCAACATGGATTCTGGGAACCAAACCTTTAGAATTCAACAAACAAACAAACAAACAAACAACCCAGGGGGCTGGAGAGATGGCTCAGCACTCAAGAGCACTGACTGCTGCTCTTCCAGAGGTCCTGAGTTCAATTCCCAGCAACCACATGGTGGCTCACAACTATCTGTAATGGGTTCCAGTGCCCTCTTCTGGTGTGTCTGAAGACAGCAACATAAAATAAATAAATCTTTTTAAAAACCCAATGTATTCTCTTCACCATTGAGCTTTCTCTCCAGCTCCTAGAGGTGTTTTGAGACAGAGAGAGAGAGAGAGAGAGGGGGGGGGGAGAGGGGGGGGGAGAGGGGAGATGGTGGGGGAGAGGGAGAGGGTGGGGGAGAGGGAGAGGGGAAAGGAGAGAGAACCTTAGGAGGACTGCTGAACAGATGTGAAAGAGATCATGTAAATGGGAATGCACTCTGACAGTAGGAGATGCCAGGTGGGCAGGCAGATAATGGACTGGGGACGAAGCCCAGCACTTAAGGGTGTGTGCAAAACAAGATGCTTGTGGGAGCCATGGAGGCACTGCTGTGGAGGTTAAGGGTTTGGAGAGGAAGGATTATAGAAATGAAGAGAGCAGAGAGAGACGGTAAACAGAGATTCACACACACACACACACACACACACACACACACACACGCACAGAGAGAGAGAGAGAGGGAGAGAGAGAGAGAGATGGTGAGCCCAACGAACTGCAGTAGTTTGTGATATGCAATAAGCTTCCAAAAGGACTGTTGTTTTTGTAGTAGGGGAAAGGGGTGTAATTTAGTGGGCTTCAGAGGTGGACTCAGGCATGCCGGAGAGGAAGAAGGAGTACCGCGAGCATGGCAGACACCAGCACATGCCACTTCTCCCTGCTGTGAGCTCTTTCAGGTCCCCCAGGCTGCAGATTCCTGGCCCTTTCCCTCCTTGCAGGGCCAGGAAGGAAGTGCCTAACTCTGCAGGGCAGCACTGCTGCAAGCTCTCTGCAGCCTGCAGCGCTCTGGGTGTGATGCAGGTTAAAGGAACGTGTAAAAGCAAAACAAACAAACAAAACAAAACCCAGTTTGCTTTTTTCAGAGCAGGAAGGAGAAGAAGACGACTTGCAGAAGAGAGTGCTTAGAATCTGAGGAGGAGGAAATGGTGGATTTTTTGTTTTTGTTTTGGTTTTGTTTTTTGGTTTTTCGAGACAAGGTTTCTCTGTATAGCCCTGGCTGTCCTGGAACTCACTCTGTAGACCAGGCTGGCCTTGAACTCAGAAATCCACCTGCCTCCCGAGTGCTGGGATTAAAGGCGTGCACCACCACGCCCGGCTAAATGGGTGGATTTTAAGACCCAGGAAAGGGCTGGGGAACGGGGGGGGGGGGGGGGGGGAGTGATGGCTCTGTGGGTAATGCATTTGCCATACAATCTTGAGGGCAGGAATAATGAGTTCAGACTCCCAGCTTCTATGTGAAAGCTGCACCTAAAACCCCAGCCTGTTGGGTGTTGGCTGGAGATGGGCGGATCCTGCTGGGCTGACAATCTAGAGACAACAGGGAGCTCTAGGTAGACCCAGAGACTCTGCCCCAAAACACAAGGTGGAGGGCTGATAAGGTGGCTCATTAGGTAAAGAAAGGCATATGCTATCAAACCTGAGGGCCCGAGTTCCCTAGGACCTACATGTCTGAAGCAGAGAATCCACCCCTGTGACTTATCCTCTGACCTCCACACACATGCACACTCACACTGAAAAATCAATATAAAAATTAAACACACACACACACACACACACACGTAGGAAAATGAAAGAGGGAGAGACTGGACCTCAGCCTCTGGGTCCGCATGTGCACACATGAGCTTGTGTGAACATGTACACATTCACATAAGGGTTGGGAAAAGTAATTAGCCCGGAACAAGAGAGACTTTCTGAGGTTTAGGCTGAAGATTGTGATGAGTCTAGTGTGGTTTGGGAGACATCAAAGAGGCCTCGGTTGTACAGCCAATGACCCCTGGGTTTCATTCCTGTTGCTGTGACAAAATACACTACCAAAAGCAACTGGGAGAAAAGGGTATTTTGAATCCATAGTTCCAGGCTGCAGTCCATCATAGCAGGGAAGTCACAGAGGCAGGAGCTAGAGAGAGGTAGTCACAGCACATCTAGAAGCAGGATCCACTGCCTAGGGAATGGTGTGCCTATACTGGGCAGAGACACCCAGGATTCTCTGACTAGGGAATGGTGTGGCTCTTATTGAGTAGAGACAGCCCAGAATTTCCTGACTAGGGAATGGTATGGCCTATAGTGGGCAGAGACAGTCCAGGATCTCTGCCTCAGGAATGGTGTGGCCCATATTGGGCAGGTCTTCTCTCCTCATAATCAAGACCATCTCCCACAAACATGCCTAGCAGGCACCCTGACCTAAGCAGTCCCTCACTTAACCCCCCCTTCAGGTGACTCTAGCTTGTGCCCAGCTGTCAGTCAATGTTAACCACCGCAGGGTGGCCCACCACCCTTGGAAAGGTTAGGCAGGAATCTTTGAGGTTAAAGTGGGAAGGGTGCTCTCTGCTTCCTTCTGGGTGAAGCTTTAGCACAGGTGTCAATAGGAGAGAAACCTGTAAATCCAGCACATGAGGTCTTGAGGAGACGGAAGACTCGACTTCCTCCTGTTGCGGTTTGAGGATCCAATGAATTGAATATTTTTTCCACTCTACCATCCACACCACGCAGAGTGTGTCTACAGGATGTGCACGGGCTTGGTGGCCTTTACCTGAGGTCTCACCACCTAGGAAGTAGAGGCAGACTGGTTCCATGATGAGCCTGGGCTACATGAGACCCTAGACCCTTGTTTAAAAAAAAAGGAAGAAGACCGAGGTGGGAACCTGCTTCTCAGAAATGCCACTGAATTCACCCCCAGTTAGTTCCTCCTGGTTGTGGTGGGTTCTTCTCTTACCCATTTCTCCTTTTGCTTCATAGAAGTGGAATTGGAGTCATGGAAAGCGTGCTGGTTAGGTATTTTTCTTTTTCTTTTTAATCAACTTGACACAAACAGGGGTCATCTTGGAAAAGGGAACCTCAACTGAAAAATGATTCCACCAGATTGGCCTGTGGGCGAACCCACATTGCAGTTTCCAGCCCGTAGTGGGTGATGTCACCGTGGTCAGGTGGTCTTCAGTTGTATAAGAAAGCAGGCTAGGGGCTGGAGAGATGGCTCAGCGGTTAAGAGCACTGACTGACTGCTCTTCCAGAGGTCCTGAGTTCAATTCCCAGCACCCACATGGTGGCTCACCACCATCTGTAATGGGATCCGATGCAATCTGTGTCTGAAGACAGCTACAGAGTACTCATATGAATAAAAATAAATAAATCCTGAAGGACAGGAGGAAAGACAGAAAGAGAGAGAGAGGAAGAAAGCAGACTAAGTAAACCAGTGGGAGCGAGGGAGAGAGCGGTCAGGAAACAGTGTTCCTCCCTGGCCTCAGCTTCGGTTTCTGCCTCCAGGTTCCAGCCCTGACTCCCTCTGTGAAGGACTTCAACTGTTAGATGAAATAAACCCTTCCCTCTTCAGGTTGCTTTTGGTCTGGTGTTTATTACAGAAATAAAAATCTAGACTAAAATAGCAGACCAGTAGAGACAGGTAGAACCTTTGATCTCCCATACTGCCTCATCCTATTCTTTCAGAGCCCTGGAGGAAAGGGCATGAAATAGCGCTGGTGTGACTTGTCCTTGATGAGCTCCTAGCACCCCCTGGTGGCCACATATTTTGTTTTGTTTTGATACTTTGCAGCCCAAGCTTGTACCTTGTTTTTGTTCCTCACACAGCCGGCCGGTGCTTCTGTATTTTGGTTTCAGGATCCACAGAACTCCATTTTGGATCTCTTCTGAAGATTTTGCCACAGTTGTGCTGAGGCTGCGGACCTGTTTTTGTAACAGTCATCTATTTTCTGTCTATTGTATAGGACTATCCTTCAAGCCAAGCATCGGCAGTCTTGGGGAGCTCAGCTGTTGCCTGTTGCAGAAGGATCATCCCAGCTGAGCTTGTGTTAGTACCTATAGATGGGTGGGGTCAGGAGACTCTCACCTGAGTATCCAGCTCCTTAATTGCTCATGACCTGGGGGAGGAACTACAGTCTACACACCAGGAAAACCGGGGTCAGGGGTCCATTTTACGGCAGGCTGTGGAGAAGCCTTCATCCCTGATGGGTAAAGGTTTTCCAGGTGATGCTTATTTCGAAGGAGCACCCACACCTGTGCTCTGTAAAGAAGCACATTGGTTCACCATTGTGAACCTTGGTGGTTTGTCGTTCGGACCTTGAAGGAGGGGCAGACCTTGGAAAAAGTCAGAGCTCTGCTCTTGCCAGTCTCATGTTGCCTCCAGCCTCTCCACAGTTCCTCAATGACTGCTGGTGGTGACTGGTGTCCGTTGGTTAATTCTGGTTTGGATACTCGTTTAAAGCAGCTGTAGACATTTTTTCCCTGGGGTCACCCTTTTCTAAGGGAGGGGGGCTCAGTCTCTCATCTGTTTTAGCAATGGATGCGTCTGTTTGTCTGTGTGGGGAATACACACGTTAGTGCCAGCAGTGCTAGGACTCATAAGAGGCCATGGGACACCCTGAGGCTGGAGTTATAGACTGTGGTGAGCAGCCACTGTGAGTGCTAGCAACCAATCTGATTTTCTCAAAGGTCAGTATGTACTCTGAAATGCTAAGCCATCCTCAGGTCCCTTTCTTTTGAAAATCAGGGTCTCATGTAGCCCAGGCTCTAACTTAGATTAGCTGTTCTCAAATCTTCCTAATGATCCTCCCAACCATAAAATTATTTTCATTGCTACTTCATAACTGTAATTCTGCTACTGTTAAAGATCTTATGTGGGGCTGGAGAGATGGCTCAGCGGTTGAGAATACTGACTGCTCTTCCAAAGGTCCTGAGTTCAAATCCCAGCAACCGCATGGTGGCTCACAACCATCGGAACGAGATCTGACGCCCTCTTCTGGAGTATCTGAAGACAGCTACAGTGTACTTACATACAATAAATAAATACATCTTTAAAAAAAAAATCTTAGTGTAAGCCAGACGTGGTGACGCATGCCTTTAATCCCAGCACTCGGGAGGCAGAGGCAGCAGGAGGATTTCTGAGTTCGAGGCCAGCCTGGTCTACAAAGTGAGTTCCAGGACAGCCAGGGCTATAAAGAGAAACAAACCCTGTCTCGAAAAACCAAAAACCAAACCAAACCAAACCAAACCAAACCAAAACAAAACAAAAAAAACTTAGTGTAAATATCTGGGGGTTTTGATCGTCTTAGGCGACCCCTGTGAAAGGGGTCCACAGGTTGAGAACCAATGGCGTAGATTATCTTAAACTCTAGATCCCCCTGCCTCTGCAAGCTGGGATTACAAGCCCTTGAGTGCTGGGATTGCAGGTGTGGGCTGTTGTGTCTGGTTTATAAAGAGCTAGGGTATAGAACTCCATTGGTGGTAGATACCAACTATACTATAACCCCCAGCCCCTTCTTTTATTTTTAGAGACAGGGTTTCTCTGTGTAGATCAGACTGTCCTCGAACTCAGAGAACCACCTGCCTCCATCTCCAGAGCTCTTGGATTAAAGGCATGAGACACCGCTACCCGACCCCTTCTTTAATTTTGTCATAACCAATTTTGTTCATGCCAAGACCAAACCGCCTCACTTTTCTCACTCAGGGATCCAGACAGGAGCATGGCTAATGCCTTGAGCGCTTCCTGATGTGGGGAGTGCTCGATGCTGACGAGGAAAGGAAGAGACTCTAAAACAACACTTTAGGACTTCCCTCTATTGCAAAAGCCAGTGCAGAGTGGATGTGCGGTCCGAATGTGCTGTGGCCCCGCCCTGCCCAGGCCAGTGCAGAGCGAATGTGCTGTCCTAACGTATTATGGCCGCCAGAGGGCAGAACTGAGTCAAGAAGGAGAGAAGAGCAGGAGATGGCTGCTCAGAAACAAAAAGCTAAAGAAACTGAGATCGCTGACGGCCGCCAGAGAAGCACATTCCAGCGCATATTCTCCGTGCCTTGGCATTTCAGTGTGGCTTTCTGTCCATCCAAGTCCATCCCAGTACAGTGTTGAGTTTGCAACCCTTTCCTTGGTGGGTGTTATGGTGTATGCCAGTGATTCCAGAAGCTGGCAGGCCAAGGATCGCCTTAGTGAGTTTGAGCTAATTTGTGTCCAGCAGACTCTCTCTCAAAATAAAAAGTAAGAGGGGATTGGAGAGCTGACTCGGTGATTAAGAGCACGTACCACTCTTTCAGAGGACCCGGCTTTGGTTCCTAGCATGCCGGTATCTAGCACCTCACAATCGTCTATAACTCCAGCTCTAGGGGTCTTTGATGTCTCTGGCCTCCACAGGCACCTGCACTCACACGCATACACATACACACAGACGCAGACACATAATTAAAACAATAAAAATAGTTTAAAAGTAAAATTAATGGGGCTGGAGAGCCTGGGGTGGTAGTGTAAGTTCATCCTTGACCCCAGCACTTGGGAGAAAGAGACAGGTGGGCCTCTTTCTAGAAGGGCACCCTGGTCTATACAGCAAATTCCTGGCTAACCAAATCTGTATCCATAGTGAAACTTTGTCTCAAAACAGAAGCAGGGTGGGTGGGATGGTGGGTAGTGTATAGCCTGAAGATACAGCTCAGTGATAAAACAACCTTTGTTTAGCATGGATTGGGGCCTAGGGTCAACCTCCCTCATTGCTACAAGACATTGTTAGGGGCCAACGAGGGGACAGCAAAAAAAGGCACTTGCCACCAAACCTGACGATTTGAGTTCAGTCCCCCAAAACCACATGGTAGGAGAGAATTGACTCCTGACATTGTCCTCTAGATTTCCACACTTGAGCTGTGGCCCGTGCCCTAAAGAAGGTGTCAGTTCCCCTAAAGCTGGAGTTACAGGTGTTGTGAGCCATCAGACATGGGTGCTGGGAACTGTCCTTGCATCCTCTGGAAGAACAGCATAGGCTCTTAACCTCTGAGCCATCTCACCAACACCTAAAGCTTTTAAAATTTAATTACAAGCCTTCTGTGAGGCTCAATGTTTTGAAAACAAACCCTCACTCTTCAAGTATAAAAAGCCCCCAGGAGGAAGATGAAAGACACGCTATTTAATTGTTTTTCAGTAAGTTGACTTGTGCCCTTTGGCTCTACTGGGCTAGGAATTATGGGTAGGCAGGAAGCTCTTCCAGAACTGGCAGTCCCAGCTGTTGGGTGCCTAAGGCTCAGGGCCTATTGCTCCAGGCTCTAGATGCCAGAACCTGTGGCTGCAAAGCCTTGGGCCAGAGGCTTGCAGCTCTGTGCTGTAACCTCGAATGCCTGGCCGCTTTCACAATCCTCTGCTTCCAGCTGCCGCTGCGGGCGCTGCAACTTTGTTGCTGTTTCCGGATACAGAGTTTCTCTGTGTAGCCCTGGCTGTCTTGGGACGCACTCTGTAGACCAGGCTGGCCTCAAACCCAAAAGATACTCCTGCTTCTGCCTCCAGAGTGCTGGGTTTAAAGGTGTGTGTGCTTCACTACTGCTCAGCTTGGTGCTGCAAGTCTTGAAGCAGGATCAGACGCTGGGACCTCACCTGGCCAGGAGGGGGAGCTGTAGCTCTGGTGGCTGGTATCGCTGTTCTTGGGCTTAGTACTGGGACTCAGTCCTCAACAGCAGCAAGTATTTATAATCCCTGGGCCTTGGTGATGGGATCCTCCATCCTTTAAGCTTGTCAGCTCCTGGAACTCTTCCAGTGACGAAGATCCACAGGGTTCTCTGGTTCTTCACCGTCCGTCTACCTTCAGCCTCAGCTCCTTCCTCTCTCTCACTTCCTCTTTCCTTCCATGCCCCCCCCCCAGCCCCTCATTAATGCAGCTCATCCCTAGCTGCTGCAGCAGTGGCTGCTGCCTCCTCGACACTGCTTCTGCTGCATCTCCTCACCAACCTAAGAACTGAGTTGAAAGTTGGGTATGGTCAACAAAAGGCAGTTTGGTTGGCTGCTGGTTGACAGCCAGTCAGTTAAGGTAAGGAGACACCTGGGAAGGATCCAACAGCTGTCATGCAGGGAGTCAAATCACCCTGCCCCAACAATTTATGTAAAGGGAAGAGGGTCTATCACTGATACCAACAATCCTTTTGGGGGGGGTGTTTTTTTTTTTTCGAGACAGGGTTTCTCTGTTTAGCCTTGGCTGTCCTGGAACTCACTCTGTAGACCAGGCTAGCCTCGAACTCAGAAATTCACCTACCTCTGCCTCCCAAGTGCTGGGATTAAAGGTGAGCACCACCACTGCCCGGCCCAACAGTCCTTTTTTTTTTTTTTTTTTTTTTAAAGATTTATTTATTATATGTAAGTACACTGTAGCTGTCTTCAGACACTCCAGAAGAGGGCGCCAGATCTTGTTACGGATGGTTGTGAGCCACCATGTGGTTGCTGGGATTTGAACTCTGGACCTTCGGAAGAGCAGTCGGGTGCTCTTACCCACTGAGCCATCTCACCAGCCCCCAACAGTCCTTTTTTAAAAATCACATTTTTCCCCATTTATTTCATTTTGTGTGTGGAGGTGAATGGACCAGTGAGCTCTCACCTTTCACCATGTGGCTGCCAGGGACTGAATTCAGATTATCAGGCATGGTGGCAAGTACCTTTACCCAAGACATCTGGATGACCCTCAAGAGCTATTTAAATAGTGTTTAAGTTGCCTTAAGAATACTTAGCTTCTACTCCAGTGCCCCAAGCATAAGCAGGTCACTAATCTCTGCTACATCGTACCTTTCTTTGCTGTGAACTTCTCTCTACTAAATCTTGAGTTGAGTGAAAAGGGCAATGTGGGGAAACAGCTGGCTATCTTATGGCAGTCTAAAAAGGGGTAGAGTTGACTTCCGAGTGTCAGCCAGGCCCCTTCTGGTCATATGTGGACAAATATGACATCTGTCAAGATGTTTATGTCAAGAAGAGGACTGAGGAAAAAAAGACATCCAGTTTTGTTTTGTGCTTCTATGGGGCTGAGGATGGACCTCAGCTGGCACAGTCCTTGTTTGGTTTTCATCCCACCCTAACACCACATAAGAAGGGTGTGGTGACACAGGTCTTTAACCTTAGCTCTCAGACATGGAGGCAGGAAGAGCAGAAGTTCAAGTCCATCCTTGGCTTCATGGCAAGTCTGAGACCAGCCTGATGTCCAGGAGACCCTGTCCAAACAAATATTAAATAAAAGATTTCTTGTCTTTCTCAGCTCTTCCTTCTGTTATGGGGAGCCCACCAGAGATGGCCTCTCAGACACAGTTTATAGTCAAATGAAGGCCTTTATTCCAGCCAGCTGGGACTATACTCAGGTATTCAGGGACCTAGGTGTGGCCCTAAATGTTCATAACCCAAGGATTTTGAAGGCAGAAACAACATCCTGGTATCTCACTCAGCAGCTTGGGGTGTGGGGTGGAGCGGGAGGGCGCACAGCAGCTTCGGGTAAGCAATTTGACAGAATCTAAGGTAAGTAGTTAGCTGGCGAGGGAGGTTTGCACAAGCAGACAATTTAGCAGAAGCTACAATAAATCAGCCAGAGCATCCTGACCTTGGGTTCTGGGAATAGAGTTTGGGAATTTTCCATGGCATCCTCCATCAAGGCAATCAGATTCTAGTTAAACCTGGAATGGTCTCAGCAAGAGTACAAGATGGAGGAACCTCTGCTGTAACACACTTTCTTCTTCATCATCCTTTGCTCCCTTCCTCCTCCTTTCATTGTTCTTGTGTAGACACTGAACCCTCCACCTTGCACGAGTGAAGCCTGTGCTCTACCACTGAACTGTGCTCCCCAAAATCAAACTATCTGATTTTGGGCTTTAGCCCCACAAAGACAAGTTGGAAACCAGCAGGGTCTCTTTGGACCATAGAGGGGAAACATCTGTTGTGCACAGGCGTGGATAGAGATGCAGCTCTTGGAGACAGAATTGTATTAAAATTGTGAATTGTGACAGACAGGTCAAGATGGCCACGGATGGCATCTCAGTCCATGCCCATGTGATAGAGGACATTGAGGTTGTCTGGAAAGCCAGGTGAATAGTATGACCAGGACCCTAATTCAGATCCTCAGAATCTACAATAAAAACCTGAATGTGGTACTGGAGAGATGGCACAGTGGTTAAGAGCACTGACTGCTCTCCCAGAGGTCCTGAGTTCAATTCCCAGCAACCACATGGTGTCTCACAACCATCTGTAACGGGATCTGATGCCCTCTTCTGGTGTGTCTGAAGACAGCCACAGTGCACTCAAATAAATAAATAAATAAATAATCTTTTAAAAAATATGTGTATGAGTGTTTTGTCTGCATGTATGTATGTGTATTCCCTGTATACCTGATGTCCACAGAGTCCAGAAGAAGGCATTGGATCCCCTGGAACTGGAGTTACTGGCAGTTCTGAGCCACCATGTGGGCACTGGGAACGTATCCGGGGGGTCCTCTGAAGAACAGCCTGTCCTCTTAACTGCTGAGCCATCTGTCCAGCTCTTCATTTGTTGGCCTTGTCACTCTAAGATGTCCTTAGAACAACGCACATTACCTCCCAGGCATTTTGACTTTACCTTGACTCTCAGCAGGAAGGAGCAAGCTGGATCCTGGTGTGGGTGTGTGGGGCTTCAGCCCTTCCCCTTGGCCCTTCATTTTCCCTCTATTTATTTATTTTATATCATGCATATGGGTGCTCTGTGGCGTGTATGTGCACTACTCTCATGCAGTGTTCCCAGAGGCCAGAAGAGGCCTTTGTCTTCTCTCATACATCCTGGTTCCTCTAGCTGCCTCAGTCTTCCATAAAACAGACCCGATCCTGGGGAAGGAACCTCTTCTCTAGGATCAAACTGCAAAGTGATAGAAAAGTAAGACTAGAAGATGCGAAGCCAGGTATGGTGGCTCACGCACTTGGGAACCGAGGCGGAGGAATGCCACGAGTACCATGCGGCCAAAGAAGCTTGGCCTACAGCACAACACCTTGTCTCCAAAAGAAAAAGAGCTCGAGAGACAGAGACAGCTGCCCCAGCAGTTAAGAGCACTTGTTGCTCCTGTAGAGGACCCAGTTCAGTTTCCAGACTCCGTGTGGTGGTTCCTAGCCACTCACAATCCATTTCCAGTGGCCTACACACCAGACACGCACACGGTGCCCATACGTTGGGGCAGGCAAACGCTCGTGCACATAAAAACCTAAAGCAAGGAGAAAAAGTTAAGCCTTTCTTCCTCTCTGATCACTTTGCACATCCACAGTAAGGAGCCTTCTGAATGGCTAGTGGCTGGCCTGTGCCCCTCCCATACTCAGGTGAAGCCATCTGGCTGGGACCACTGGCTCATTCAGGCAGCCTGGGGAATCTCTCTGGGGCAACTGTTCTGTGGTACTCTGTGTCTTCATTTTATGATTGCCTCCTATTGGCCTCTGGTGATGAGACCTGAACTAACTCTGTGAGTGTGTGTATGTGTGTCTGACCAAGCCCACTCAGTCAGTCAACAGGTTCTTCAGTGTCTGGGAGTCAGGATTAAAAAGAAAAAGGACAGTTAGACAAAATTGTAGCGTGACCCCGGCCAAGTCTGACACTGAAGGCAAATTTTTATTTTCCAATCCACTTTTTATATCTGTCTGTCTGTCTGTCTCTGCCTCTCTCTCTCTCTCTCTCTCTCTCTCTCTCTCTCTCTCTCTCTCTCTCTCTCTGTGTGTGTGTGTGTGTGTGTGTGTATACTCATGTACCAAATGAAGACTCAGGAGCCAGATGCTCTGGGGAAAGCCTGCTGGCTCAGAGAGGCAGAGAAAGCACCCAGCTGACCTTCTTATGTTATTGATGTCCCAGAAGGAAAAGCTCCCTCCCTCTCCATGCTGTCTGTCTTAAATACCCTTCAACTCAAAGAGACTGCTGTTTCTCTTTCCTGGGTCATCTTATGTTCACTCCCTGTCAGCTGGTTGCTTGCTCTGCCTCTTGATCCATGGCTGACTTTGTTTAGCTCTTGTTTACAGAAAGCTCTGTGGTAAAGGTCTAGGGCTGAGCCACATCACAACAAGCGTTTTTTTTCCAGTTCACAATCTCGGGGTTCACAGTGTGATCAAATATCCTGCAACAGGAGGGCTGGTACACAGACATCATTCAGTAGGGCTGCTCCCTGGCTCTGAGCTTCACTCCAGTGAGACATGGAAACACTAGGTATAGTTGCAGTTAAGTTTCCTCCAGGTATCTGTGGAGTCTTTAAGCAGCTGGGCGGGCTGCCGCAAAGGGAGTGATGGATTGGCTGACATCTGAGAGGCAGCTAGGCATGCAGGAGGGGCCCATCCAACCATTCACAGAAAGCACTTGCAAGGGTGTTTCCCATCAAGACATGCCCCAAACTTGACACAAGACTCGCCAATTCCAGAGTTGGGTGTGGAGGTACATGCCTGAGATCCCAGTCCTTGGAAAGTGGAGACCCATGAGGACCTGTGAGTCTGAGGCCGCCTGCACTTCGTGAGATACTGTTTCAAAACAGGACCCCAAGTCACTCAACAATAGAACTAGTAATTCTTTCCATTCATTCGTTCATTCATTCATTCATTGGGGAAGTGGCCCGGGCACCCCTGTGTCTTGGAGGTCAGAGGACAACTTTCAGGAGCACTGCTGTGTCTTGGAGGTCAGAGGACCTTGGTTCTTGATTTCCTCTGAGTGGACCCTGGGCAGAGGCTCATCTGGCTTACGGGTAAGTGCCTCTATGAGCTGACAGCCCAGAGCTGAGGATCCTCACTACACTTACAGTGCTTAGCACTGCTTAACTCTGCTCAGTGCCTCGGGTGCCACCTAAGCTGTTTAGTGAATGCTCTTTCTTTCTGTTCCACTGTGGTTTCAGGTTTGTTGTTTCGATTTTTGGTTGTCTCTGGGTTTAAGGGTGTACATCACCAGGTCCAGCTGTACTGGTGTTCTTTGTTTGTTTTGTTTTGTTTGATTCCAGAATCACTTGCTTTGAAATAAACATAATACCCTTGTTATCTTTTCCAAGTGACTAGCATTTTTGAATCATTCTCTTTTCTTTTCCTTTTCTTTCCCTTCCTTTCCTTTTCTTTTTTCTTTTCTTTTCTTTTCTTTGGTTTTTTTTTTTTTTTTTGGTTTTTCGAGACAGGGTTTCTCTGTATAGCCCTGGCTGTCCTGGAACTCACTTTGTAGACCAGGCTGGCCTCGAACTCAGAAATTCGCCTGCCTCTGTCTCCCGAGTGCTGGGATTAAAGGCGTGCGCCACCACGCCTGGCTTCTTTTCTTTTCTTTTCTTTCCTTTCCTTTCCTTTTCTTCTTTCCTTTCCTTTTCCTTCCTTTCCTTTCCTTTTCCTTTTAATCTTTTTTTTAATTGGATATTTTCTTTATTTGCATTTCAAATGTTGTCCCCTTTCCCAGTTACCTCCCCCAAACCCACTATCCCATCCCCTCTCTCACTGCTTCTATGAGAGTGTTCCCCCACCCACCCAATCCTGCCTCCCCACCCTAGAATTCCCCTACACTGGGGCATTGAGCCTTTGCAGGACCAAGGGCCTCTCCTCCCATTGATGTTTGACAAGGCTATCCTCTGCTACATAGGCGGCTGGAGCCATGGGTCCCTTCATGTGTACTCCTTGGTTGGTGATTTAGTTCCTGGGAGCTCTGGTGGGGTCTGGTTGGTTCATATCGTTGTTCCTCCTAGGGGGTTGCAAACCCCTTCAGCTCCTTCAATCCTTTTTCTAACTCCTCCACTGGGGACCCTTGTGCTCAGTCCAACGTTTGGCTGTGAGCATCCACCTCTGTATTTGTCAGGGTCTGGCAGAGCCTCTCAGGAGACAGCTATATCAGGCTCCTGTCAGCATACACTTCTTGGCATCCACAATAGTGTCTGGGTTTGATGACTGTCTATGGGGAACTGTTCTTTTGTCTCCAAGGCTGCATCTGCCTCTGGCCTTCATATTCTGTGGGCGGTTTTCTTAGCCACTACTTTCTGCCTACATTGCAATACTGGTTTTTAGATGCTCTTTCCATATCTTCACTCCTGCTTCTCCTCTCTCTTTCCTGTCTCCCAACTGCAGTTGCTGGCCCCAGGGGTAGGTAGGTGTCCAGGAGGTTTTGTAAGGCAACTGGGACTCCTGGCCTGGAATGACCCTTGGGAATGACCCTCAGAGCCAGGGAAGTGAAGCCCAGATGCAGCGGAATTCCCCATGGGAACTCATAGGCTCCCCCAGGCCAGTGTCTCAGGCAAGGAGTTATTTGTAATTTTCTTTTTCTGAAGATAGTGAAAGAGAAACATGGAGAGGCAAATCCCAGCTCCTGATGTACTCTTTACTTATTTATTTTGAGATAAGGTCTCATATACCCTAGGCTGGCCTTCAAATCACCTTGTAGCCTGAGATGACTGTCTTAGTCAGGGTTTCTATTCCTGCACAAACATCATGACCAAGAAGCAAGTTGGGGAGGAAAGGGTTTATTCAGCTTACAATTCCATACTGCTTTTTATCACCAAGGAAGTCAGGACTGGAACTCAAACAAGTCAGGAAGCAGGAGCTGATGCAGAGGCCATGGAGGGATGTTCCTTACTGGCTTGCTTCTTCTGGCTTGCTCAGCCTGCTCTCCCTGCTCTCTTATAGAACCCATGACTACCAGCCCAGGGATGGTCCCACCCACAAGGGGCCTTTCCCCCTTGATCACTAATTGAGAAGATGCCTTACAGTTGGATTTCATGGAGGCATTTCCTCAACTGAAGCTCCTTTCTCTGTGATAACTCCAGCTGTGTCAAGTTGACACAAAACTAGCCAGTACAATGACCCTGAGCTTCTGATCCTCCTGTTTCTACTTCCCTGGTGCTGGGATGACGTGAATTCATCACCATGTTGGATGGCTTAGTTTGGATGTTGCTGGGACTTGAACTCAGGTTGCTAGGCTTTTGCTGCAAGCACTTTCACTTACTGAGCCATTTACCGGCCCCAACTTGTCTGTCTTTTGCTTGCTTTTTAAAAACGATTTATTTAGGGCTGGTGAGACGGTTCAGTGATCAAGAGCACTGACTGCTCTTCTGCAGGTCATGAGTTCAAATCCCAGCAGCCACATGGTGGCGCACAACCATCCACAACAAATAAAAAACTTATGGGCCAGAGCGAGTGGGGCTGGAGCAAGAGGGAGAAAGGGAAGGGATTTATTTATTTCTATCATGCATGTATGATTGGTTTTGCTTGCATGTATGTCTATGCATCATATGTATTGATTGCCTTTGGAAGGAAGCCAGAATACCCTCAGACTAGAGTTTTAGACAGCTGTCAAATGCCACATGGGTGCTGGGAATGGAATCTAGGTTCTCTGGAAGAGCAGGCAATGCTTTAGCTACTGGCCCATCTCTATAGCACCCCTGCCCCCATTTCTCTCTCTTTTTTTTTTTTTTTTTTTTGAGACAGGGCCTCACTATGTATCTCTGTCTATCCTGGAACTCTCTGTAACCCAGCTGGCTTCAGACTCACAGAGGCCCCTTAAGGATGGGTATTAAAGGTATGAACCTGGCCCCAACATAGGGTTTTAAACTGTTTCCTCCTTCTCTTCCTCTTCCTTCTCTCCCTCCTCCTCCTCCTTCTTTTGTTTATAAGACATAGTTTCGCCAGGTGTGGTGGCGCACGCCTTTAATCCCAGCACTTGGGAGGCAGAGGCAGGCAGATTTCTGAGTTCGAGGCCAGCCTGGTCTGCAAAGTGAGTTCCAGGACAGCCAGGGCTACACAGAGAAACCCTGTCTCTAAAAACCAAAAAAAAAAAAAAAGACATAGTTTCTCTGTGTAGCCCTGGCTGGCCTGGAACTCTGTAGATCAGGCCAACCTGGAACTTAGACATCCACCTGCCTCTGCCTCCCTATTTGGGGTTAAAGGTGTGTGCTGTCACTGCCTAAGTATTTTTCTTTAATAGGGTGCCTCTCACTGCCATGTCTTAGAAGCTGCAGGACTAACTTCTCTGGCTCAGTAGCAAGGCATCTATCTCTGCATGGGTGTTAATTACTGTGGCTTTAAGCACCTTAACAACCTCCAATCACATGCAAATCTCTCCGGGCTCAAGGGGAAGGCCCGGTAGGGTAGCGGAAACTGAGAACCAAGGAGAATGCATTCGAGGAGCTGTGATCTCCAGGGTTGTGCCAACATTTAGTCCCTGAGAGTCCCTGGATCTTGTGTGTAGCAGGAACCTTTCCTCCCTCAAAACCAGGGTGCCTCCTGCTCACTGTGGAGCAGAGTTCTAAAAGCCCAATGAGTACATTGTCCAATGCTGCAAATCCTCCTTGATTTCGTCAATGGTTGCTTCCGGCAGAGGCCGAGCCCAAGAGCTGCCCCCTCTGGATGCCTCTTCTGACACACCAGAGTATTTCTCAGCGGCGCAGGACAGGTGCGCCAAACAGGATGCTGCATAGGCAGTGGGCCCTCCTTTGCAATATGCAGCGGGTTTGTTGTCTTAGCCACAGGAAACAGATTCTAAGATCCCCAAGTGTGAGCAAACATTCCTGAAAAGAAGCCATGTCTGGCTGTGGACAAAGGGGCTCCTAGAAGGAGTTTCTGTGTCTCCAGAGACTGAAGGACAGGTTGGGGTTTCAGTGATGTGCAGAGATTGGAATGTTGTAGGTTCAGAGGCTAAGTACTTTATCTGGGCTAGTTTTAGCTTCTAGAACAGCCATTCCTTGCCCCCCGCTGTATCTGAACATTAATTATCCCCATGATAATAAATAAAAACTGCTTGGAAGCTACTAGCTCAGCAGAACACTTGCTTCCACCAATCCTAGAGCTAAGATGTCATCAGATAGCATCTTGGCCTAGAAAGTCTCCATGTGACTGCCTCTCTGGTGTGCCTACCGATGTGTTTTAAGCTTGTCTTGATTTATGACTTTGTGAATGGAAAAAAAAAAGAAAGAAAGAAAAGAGAAAAGGAAGAACATGGCTGTTCCTGTGTATGGTGGAGGAGAGAGTTTCTCATAGATAAAAGGGGCCACCTAGCCAGAGGCAGGGACGTCTGGGAGAGCCAGAGTGAGCATGGCACCCTGAGCCAGGCCATGTGAGGAGAGGGGAGAGCCAAGAGGGTAGGCAAAGAAGTCAGGTAACTAAATGGCTGGATTATATAGGAAGGGCAGCTCGGGGAAGGGCAGCCCAGCCCCTGGGTTGGAGAAATTTAGGGTAAGGGGCAGGATATGCCAGCCATACCCTGTAACAGGTAGGAACCAAGAGATTCTGGGAGAACCTGCCAGCCAGGTCTGCTTTGATATGCTAAGTAGGCACCTCAGCAGTGTGTCCTGGGTTTGCGACCTCGCTCTCTGTTCTGTAAAACTATAAAAATGTTGGAACATGGAATTTGGGAGTAACATAACTTTGTGTTCCTGGGTCACAGTCAGCCATAAAGTCTCCAGAATAAACGCTCTCTTATTGCTTTTCAGATGAAAGCTTTATGTCTTTAGGTTGTCACAGGGATGTGTCTAAAGCCAGACAGTAACAGCCTGTGAGATGCTTCATGTTTGCCTGATATATCAGGAGGAGACCAGGAGTGTCAGGCCACTTAGAGCTTATGGGCCGCTCAGTGGGTTCTGGGAAGCAAAATCCTGTCCTCTGCAAGAGCAGTATGTAGGTGCCTTTGTGCCTTAACTGCTGAACCATCTCTGCAGCCTCTAGCGTTTTTGTTTTAATTTTATTTTTGTAAAGATAGGGTTTTATGTTATCCAGGCTGACCTTGAATTCCTTCTGCCTCTCTCTCTCAAGGTTTTGGATTCCAGGCACATGCCATCATCTGTTGCTTAATTGATTAACTAGGTACAATAAGAAATTAACAACAGCTAATCATAGGACAATTATAACAGTATCCAGTATAGGAGGCATTTAGAACTGTGACTGTTTGTTTCTGGAATTCTCCACTCTGTATTTTGTGGCGTGGCTGACACAGGAGCGTTTGAAAATGTGGAGACTAAAGCTTTAGATAAAGGGCAGCTACTGTACCGAGAATGAGTCCCCGTGCCAGGGACAGGCACAGTAACCCTGCGGTCCTGGCACCTTGTGCAGGGCGGGGATTTGGTCATGCAGCTGGAATGGAGCCCTGTGAAGTCGTCTCAAAGTTACTTTAGACAAGCCGCATAGCCAGACTGTCTCCTGGGCCGCCTGTGCAAGTTTGTTCCAGAGGCCAGTTCTTCCTGGAACTGGGTGTCAGCCCAGGACTGGGAATGCCAGGAGTGAAAGTTGGCGCTGAAGGGAAATCTCAGATTGCATGGCTGCGCTGGGCGGGGCTTGCAGTTCAGAAGGAGGCCACCAGGGGACGCCCTTTCCACACCTCACACCTAGTGGGCGCGCGCATCTGTGTGCGCTGCAAATGGCTTTTCTATGACTGCAAAGTCATGATTCAGCTTTCCTAACTGACCTATTCAACCCAGTCTTCTGCAGCAGCTTGGATCTGTCGCACTTCTGAGTTACACGTGCCTCTAGTTATATAACACAACAACCCTTGACAATGTGCTGGGGAAGAGCAGTAACGGCTCTCACTTTTCAAATGCTATTGGGACTTCTCCTTTGCTGTCAGGGTCACAGTACAGGGGTTGGAGACCCAGCAGAGGGACGAGAGGGGTGCGGGTGCTGACCCATGAGCCCCTGCTTCTACATGAATTCCACCACTCTCCAGAAGGTATCATCAGTGGCATTAAGAGGTTCAAGGCCAGCCAGACTGTGATGGCGCATGCCTTTAATACCAGCACTTGGGAGGCAGAAGCAAGTGACCTCTGAGGACAGCCTGATCTACAAAGCAAGATCCAGGACAGCCAAGGTTACACAGAGAAACGCTGTCTCAAACACTTCAATCTTCCCTCTCCCACCCCACAAAAAAAAAAAAAAAAGATCGAGGACCACTGGCAAATTCTCCTTACTTCTGCCAGGTGTTATAGAGACCAGGATGGAGCTTCAGCAGTGTGGCTCAGGGCCTGTCAAACTGACCTGCCCACCCAGCACAGGCGAGCGGAGGACATAAGTGCAGACAATGGAGTGAGGGCTGAAGAGTCAGCCTAAGGTGACCAGCACCAGAGGGCCTAGCCCAGCTTTTGTTTGAATGGCATAAAGAGCGTCTTGCAATGCCATACGCACTGTGCCTCTAGCAAAGCACTGCTCACAGCAGCAAAGATGGTGTTGGAACACCATCCAGTAAGTCTGGGGTATTTCAGGGTTATAGGACCTGAATATGGCTCAGAGGATGCTTCATTTTTCTAGAAAAGTACCATGTTCAATGCCAGTGCTACCAGACTGTTGATGTGTAGGAATGGGGTCTAAGTTGGGAGAGGATACAGGAGATAAGGTGCTGGATACTCTATGGTGTCTGTAAGGGAGCCCGAGAGCCTGGATGTCAGTCAGCAGGTGAATGCTCACCTTGTGGCTTTTGCAAAGGGGAGACAGCTGAGTCAGGGGCCAGATGGAGCACACAGAAGGTGTTGTGATTATAAAAAGATAAAGAAATACTAAGATATGTTCTATGGGGGATGTGGTGAGGTGTGGGGGGAGGGGGTGTCTCAGCGGGCCCATGCCAAGGCATCCCTTGCCCCTGAGGGACCAGCACATGACGGTATAGTATAGAATAGAGTTTTGTCAGGGCGTGGGGAGGAGAGTTAGGAGGGTAGCAGAGGCAGAGAAAGGCAGAGAGAGTAGGGAAGTAGAGGCTGGCCATGAACAGGTGGAGAGAGGGGGAAGGGAATGGGGAGAGAGGAGGAGCAAGGGGGCAAGAGAGAAGCAGGAGTAAGAGAGGGAGGAGGGGGCAAGCAGCCCCGTTTATGTGGGCCAGACCACTGTTGCCAGGTAACTGTGGGGGTGGAGTTTAGACAGAATGCCAACAGAGGACACCCCCTTGCTAGGTCTCCTCAGCAAGCCAGGGTAAGGAGTCACAGCTCACGTTCTGCCAGGCATTCACAGTCGATGCAATAGCGTGGCTGTGACCTGGACACCTGAGGATCAAGAATGCTCAGGATCCCTGTGTGGAACTGATGTCTCTCACCCAGCAGCTCTCTTTTATGTATAGGAGTGTTTTTCATGTGTTCCTGGTGCCCAGGGAAGACAGAAGAGGGTGCTGGATACTCTGCACCAGGAGTTACTGACGGGTGTGAACCATATGTGGGTACTGAGAACCGAACCCAGGTCCTCTGCAAGAGCAACAGGTGCACATGAACCCTCTGCGCCACCCCTCCAGCCTGGATATTCTCCTTTTCATCTAAAGGATGAGAGAGATGGGAAGATGGCTCTGTGACCAAGAGCACTTGCAGAGGTCCTAAGCTTGGTTCCTAGAA
This sequence comes from Mus caroli, assembly GCF_978045245.1. Lineage (NCBI taxonomy): Eukaryota > Metazoa > Chordata > Mammalia > Rodentia > Muridae > Mus > Mus caroli. The sequence goes on from NW_028227273.1 coordinate 58,042,188, forward strand.
CCCACATCAGGGGGCTCACAACTGCATGTAACTCCAGCTCCAGGGTTTCTTGTTTTTGTTTTTGTTTTTTTCCAGACAGGGTTTCTCTGTGTAGCCCTGGCTGTCCTGGAACTCACTCTGTAGACCAGGCTGGCCTCAAACTCAGAAATCAGCCTGCCTCTGCCTCTGCCTCTGCCTCTGCCTCTGCCTCTGCCTCTGCCTCTGCCTCTGCCTCTGCCTCTGCCTCTGCCTCTGCCTCTGCCTCTGCCTCTGCCTCTGCCTCTGCCTCTGCCTCTGCCTCTGCCTCTGCCTCTGCCTCTGCCTCTGCCTCTGCCTCTGCCTCTGCCTCTGCCTCCCAGGTGCTGGGATTAAAGGCGTGTGTGCCGCCACCACCGCCTGGCTGCTCCAGGGTTTTCTAACATCTCTTCTCAATTCCATGGACACCTGCTGTTGCAGTTTGATTATGAGGGGCCGCATAGGGCATAGGGAGTGGCACTGTTAGGAGGTGGCCTTGCTGGAGGAAGTGTGTCACTGCGGAGTGGGCTTTAGAGGTCTCCTTCCTGGAAAGGAAAATTATTACGGATGGAGAATCCTTCGGTTAGTTTTATTGTTGCTTGACAAGATCCCAAACTCACCGTACGGGCCCCAAACTGATTTAGAATCCCAGGCTGGTTTTGAGTTCTGAGTTTGAGCTAGGATTATTACAGGTCTGGCTAACTCTGAAGCAGCCCCAGTAGGAATAAGAAAATTTATCAAAACCTGCTTAGGTGGGGTGGCTCATGCCTTCAATCTCAGGACTCAGTGGGTAGAGGCAGGGGGAATCCCTGTGAGCTCCACACCAGCGGTCAGAAAAGGGCATCCAATCTCCTGGAACTGGAGCTGCGGATGGTTGTGAGCTGTCTGTCACATGGGTATTGGGAACTGAACTCAGGTCCTTCGGAAGAGCAGCCTGTGCTCTTAGCTGCTGGGTCACTTCTCCAACCCCAGTGTTTTCAAGAGTAAGTGGCCAAGAGCTGTCAAAGGCCTGAGGGATGTGGCGCTGGCGCCTAGCTCCAAATCCTTTCAGTTGTAGCTGGTGAGGAATATTTTAAAATTTCCCCTCCACCACCTTCTTGCTATCCCTCTCCAATCCCAGCATGCTCAGCAGAGGAATTTTATTTCCTGTTTCAGAGAAATGCTCCTGTTTCTGGGAAGCAAAGGGAATCAGAACAGTTCTCCTTTGTGCTTGATATCTTCCTTGGTATTGTTTTCTGTTTTATTTTTTCATACAGAGTCCCGATATCTAGTCCAGGCAGGCCTTGACCTCACGGTAATCCTTCTGGCTCTGCCTCCTGAGTGCTGGCTGATTAAAAAAAAAAAAAAAAGAACACGGGATACAGAATAGCGTTGTAGGAGAAACTGTTCACAGACTCTTAGGTGCCAATCATTCTGCCAAACTGGTACCTTCACAAAAGGGTTGCATGAATCCAGGGAGTGTGGCTTGTGCCTGAAGTCCCAAAACTCAGGAGCTGAGGCAGGAGGATTGCTGTGAGCTCCAACCTTCCCCAACCCTCATGGGTTACATAGTGAGATATGATCCCAAAATGAAAGACTGAAGGAACACCACGGTTGCATGAAACAGGTGTTAGTTCCTGGCTGTGTCCCCTTCCAGGATCCCCAAGTTCCACTAAGCCAGACAGCCATCTTTCCACTCCACCGGCCCTCAGCTTGTGTGTGGTCCACATCAGCCTCAGGAGTTCTGCCCCAGGACAATCCATCCAGAGCTCGTATGTTCTCACTGCCAAAATCCCGAGGTCTCCTGGTGGCTCGGACTCCCCTATTTGTCTATGTGAGGCTATTTGTGGACTTGGGAGTCCATGCCTGGCTGGCCACGGCTTGTCCAGGTACTCCTGATCTCTCACCCTGCTCCGTAGGGAGCCTCCCCTGAGGGCTTGCTGGGCTGTGAGCTGCGGAAGTAGGGACAGCTCCACAGCTTCCCAGACCAAAGACTCTTCCTCTTGGCTTCCCTCAAAGGCCCTGGGCTCTCTGCATACCTCCTATCACATGATCATCACCAGACATTCCAGGCTCTATCCCACAGAAGCCTGTATGGGACTTCTGAACTCTGGCCTCCTAGGCCAAGGGAGTCCAAAGTCCTTTCTTTTCGCTTGGAAGTGAGGTCGGGTAAAGAAAAGAAAAGCATAAATTACCTTCACTCACTTGGCCTCCCACAAGTCTGTGTTCTATGGTCAGAAAACTGCTGCCACTGGTGGTGCTGTGGCGGTAGCCCTAGGGGGGTGACCTCAGCTCTGAACTGAAGGTGCACTGTGGGATGTCTTGAGGACATTTTTGTTGTTTTTGTCTGAACAAAGTCTCATATAGGTAGCCCAGGCTAGCTATGTAGCTCAGGATGACCCTGAACTGTTAATCTTCCTGACTCTACTCCTCAAGTGCTATCTATGATTATGGATATGGGCCACCATGCTTGACTAGGACATAAAAAAATGTTTTTTTTTCGGTGCCAGGGGACCAAACTCAGGGCCTCACGCTAAGCAAGAGTTCTATCAGTTCTGCTCCAGGTTCTGAGCCATTGTAATTTCTTTCTTTTTTGATACAGGGTCTTAGTAGTTTCCTCAGCCTGACCTTGAATTCCTGGTCTCAAATAATCCTCCTGCCTCAGTTTCCCAAGATAATACAAACATGCACCGTAGCACTTGGCCTAAGGGCAGCTTTAGAAAACATTAGTCATGTATATGTGTGGCTGAGTGAGTGTACGTTTGTGCTCTCAGGGTCCAAAAGAGAGCCGCAGACCCCAAAATCTGGGGTGAACCCATTGTGAGCTGCTCTGGGGAGCCTGGGGGGAGGTAAAGGTCCCGGGCACTGCACTCAGGTCCTCTGGCAGAGCAGTACAGGCATGTCTCCAGCCCCACAAAGCATTTTTTGTTGTTGTTGGGCGCCCAGTACAGCCAATGTGGACCCAAGAGGGAAGGAAAAAAAAAAAAAAGAAGAAGAAGAAGAAGAAGAGATAAGAAAGAATGAGAAGGTGAAACAGCAGAAGAGAGAAAACTAGTAGCGGTGGGGGGACTCACGCAGGAGTGGGGTGGGGCGCCGCAGAGAGGGAAAAAAGAAAGGTGTGAGGGACGGTGGTGTCGAGGCGGGGGAGGGGAGACAACGCAGTGAGGAAAAAAGAAAGGTGTGAGGGGCAGCCGTGGCGGGGGTGGCTGCCAAGCCCTGCCTGGAGAAGGCTGGCGTTCCCAGTCCCTGGGGGCTGGCAGTGGCCTCCCATCTCGCCTCCTTCTTCTCCCAGCGAGATGCTGACATCGGTCTCTGGCGCCTTCCCCATCTCTTTAATATGCGGAGTGTGGAAATGTGTGCTGCTCATTCCTCACAAGCAGCTGGAGACTGAGATAACTCCCTCCCTGGAATGTAGAGAATTTGGGGGTGCTGCAGAGAGGGAGAGAGCGAGCTAGCGAGAGGGCCTCTCGGAGCTGTCAGCAGGACCTGGACAGGATCCATCTCTGAAGGAGCTGGGCCTCAGGACTTGGGGAGGGGTGGATGGCAGTCTTAGAGAAGGGTCCCTGGGATACTGGTATGTGCGTGTGCCTATAGGGACCGTGCTTTAAAAAGATAGGATGTGGGGACTGGAGAGATGGCTCAACAGTTAAGAGAATTGATTGCTCTGCCAGAGGTCCTGAGTTCAATTCCCAGCAACCACTTGGTGGCTCACAACCCTCTATGCGGGGATCTAATGCCCTCTTCTGGCATGCAGGTGAACATGCAGATAGAGCACTCACACATAAAATAAATAAATCTTAAAAACAAAAAACAAAGAAGTGGAAAATTGATGCCGAAGCCACACACTCCCATCTTGCTGTGCAGTTGGAAACTGAGTGCCCCAGGGCCTTCTTTGTGATTTCTTGTTCCACTCAGCTAAGCAGGGACTCTAATGTCCTCCTCATCCTTCAAGGTTAAGATTCAAGGACAGCAGCACCCAGGCCAAGGACCTGTCTCTGTCCCCTGAGCAGCCCTATCTGGGGTGTCTGACGGCCAGGAGCCCACCTGGCCCAGCCTCTCTATTCAGTCTGTCAACCCCTTTTGGCAATTCTCATAGACACCTCAGGTCTGTGATCCACAGCTGTTGCTCAGACTGTCGCCTTGTAACTTGAAACTATGAATGCTGGTCATAGGAAACATTTGTCAACTGGGGGGTGGGAGGGAAGATGTTTGTCCACTGTTGTGGTCTGAATCAGGCATGTTCTAATGAGCTCACGGGTTTGGTCCCCAGCACAGCAGGAAATGGGATAGCAGGGAGTGGAGCCTTTGTGGGTGGGGGTGGTGACTATAGCATTCAGGTTCTGACCTCATAACTAGGGTTAATCCATTTATTTGTTTATTTTATTGCGATTATTTGTTTTGCTTTTCTAAGACAAGGTTTCTCTGTGAAGCCCTGGCTGTCCTGAAACTCGCTCTGTAAACCAGGCTGGCCTCGAACTCAGAGATCACCTCCTTTTGCCTCCCGAGTGCTGGGATTAAAGTTGTATGCCACCACGACTGGTGTTATGATTTTTGTTTTAAGACATGATCTTATGTACAGAAGGCTGTACAGTAGCTGACGATGACCTTGAATTCCCAATCCTCCTGCCTCTACCTCCCAAGGGCTAGAAAATAGGTGGATGCCACCTTGTCTGATGATGTTGTTTTTTAAACAGCAACTCGCTATGTGACCCATGCTGGTCTGGAACTCACCATACAAGCCAGGATGACCTTTGACCCAAGAAGCTTTCCTGCCTCTGCCACCTCAGTGGTAGGATCACAGGTGTGCCCTACTATTGACTTTTTTCTGTACAGGACCTCACCTGTGTTTGTTTGACCTCCCATGTGTTTGGAAGGCATTAATTATTTCCCAGAGCTCCTTTTGCTTTTTCTACTTTTATTATGTTAGAAACAGCTAACTCTTATTTATGTTATTCATGCTTTTGCAAACATTCCATAGTGTGTGGTGAGGGTCAGAAGATAACTTTTGGGAGTTAGCGCTTTCTTCCCACCGTGTAGTTCCCAGGGATTGAACTCAGGCCATACGGCTTGGTGGCAAGCCCCTTCACCCCCTGAGCCATCTCTCTGGCTCATGCTTTCCCTTTTAAAAAACAAAACAACAACAAAAACAAAAAAACAAAAAATACTGTGCTTTAGGAAGAACGTTGAGAAGTTCCCAGTGCTGAGTTCAGTCTCTAAACAAAGTTCGTCCTTCACACACAGGACATGAAGGATCATCCTGCCTCCCAAGGGATCAAAGTCTCCAGGGTGCACACGGCCGAGGACACCCTCATGATAGCATGAGGTTCTCATGCTCAACGCCCTTGGAGACCACACTGCAGTCAGGCAAACCTGAGACAATGTTTCTCAGAGCACACACCTCAGAGGAGTGTCTCATGATCACCAGGTTCAGTCTAAAGACACAGGCTTGGTCACCCAGTCTGAAGCGATTGACCAACGACTCCTCGTTTTCCACAGGCTTGACTCACCTGAAGCAGTGCGCCATCCTCACAGCAAGACATAATAAGCAAGTAGAACCGCTGTATTGATAAGTTAACTGCTGGGTCAGCCAAAGTTGAGGCCTAACCTCTAGACAAGGGCCCCTCATCTAATATATCAAATCTGTAGCAGGAAGGGTTGAGTACCTTGTCTCTGATGTCGGCCAGTTGCTCACCAAATCTGAGCATATAAAGTCATGATAGGACCTACAACATGAACACTAGATGCTGCAGAGGCATTTTTAAAAAATGTACTTTTGGGGCTGGAGAGATGGCTCAGCAGTTAAGAGCACTGACTACTCTTCCAGAGGTCCTGAGTTCAATTCTCAGCAACCACATGGTGACTCACAACCATCTGATGCCAGACGAAGGCTGTGCATGAATATCAGAACTGAAACACATTAATGTGACTGATAGGTGGAGAAACCTGGTCACCGGAATCATGGAGTCTGGCAAGATGGCTTCTCCCAAGAGCATGTCAAAAGAAGTGGATGACAGCACAGATCCCAACGGAGACAGAGATTACAGAACATGAGCCCAGAGCTGTAAGTCAGATGTTGAAGCTTGCCTCCCGTCACATGACCACATTTCTAGATAATTTATTCACACTGTGCTAAGAGAGCTACTGTTGATTCAGACGGCATGCATCCATCAATCCAGTGTCTCCCCGACAGCTCTTGCCTTTCTCCCCCAAGAGATTTATTAGATTTTTGCAAGACAAAGAAATAACAGCACAGCTTACATATTATAGAGCACGATGAAAGGATGATTTGATATTGTTTGAAACGGAGGGAAAAGGGGAATGTTTTCAGTTCACAGATTCTCTCTTTTCCTTGAAGAGAGAAACCATTGTCTAAAAATAGAGTCTAAAATTTAGAAATGGGATATTGTCTTACTCTGCGAGTTCAGTGATAGAATGGAACAGAATGTAGCAAAAGGGCACCTAAGTCATAAAGAGAATATAAAGTTTTTTTTTTTTTTCTAGTTTCAACTCTGACATAGTTTTGTTTTCCATGTGGTAGATCTGTGAGTTCAGTTTTCTGGGTGTTGGAGTTGCCGCTTGCTCTGATCTTGGCCTTGCCATCCTGCCCTCTCCACTGACTCGAATATGGATCTACACCACCATACCCAGCTAAACTAACTCACTTATGAATTCATAACTTAATAGTTGTAAAAGTGACCTTCCTCTTTGCTTCCCTGCCATTTTATCATAGAAACACAAAGTTGACTGAAACCCTTAAAGATTCTGTTGTCACGTGCCTGTAACCCCCGAAGTAGGTTAGTAGCTGAGGCAGGTGGAGAATTGTGAGTTCCAGGCCATCCCAGGCTGCAGAGTAAGACAATATCTCAAGTAAATTTTGTTGTGAAAGATACAGTCTCTCTAAGTGGCCCGGACTGGCCTCCAAATCTATGGCTTCCTGCTTCTCCTTCTGGCAAGCTGAATACATGTGTTTGATACTTGTACAACGCTTGTACAACGACACAGAGAGCTTTATAGCATGACTTCATGGCAGGCGGATGAAGGATTTTACCCAGGAAACTGGTAAATATTAACCACCTGTCTGTGACCTTGCTGGTCTCTTAGCTCACTGTAAAGGGTAGTGTTTGAATACCATGGGGTGCCGGGCGTGGTGGCGCATGCCTTTAATCCCAGCACTTGGGAGGCAGAGGCAGGCGGATTTCTAAGTTCGAGGCCAGCCTGGTCTACAAAGTGAGTTCCAGGACAGCCAGGGCTATACAGAGAAACCCTGTCTCGAAAAACCAAAAAAAAAAAAAAAAAAAAAAAAAATGAATACCATGGGGTGCTGTTCACTACAGTTATAGGCATTTAGCCGGTGTGGTGATGCATTTGCTATTCCTGCCCTCAGAAGGTGGAGACTTGAGGACTAGGTATTCAAGGTCATTCTCAGTTACATAGCAATTTGGAGGACTGTATTTAACTACATTGTGGAGACAGGAGGGATGGCTCACTCTATAGACAGTACCATGTATTCTGTGGACAGGAGTCCAAGTGAGGGTGTTTGACTCCTGAAACTGGAGATACAGGCAATTGTGAGCTGCCCTATGTAGGTGCTAGGAGCCAAGCTCCAGGTCCTCTGTAAGAACAGCAAGCACTCTCTTAGTCAGGGTTTCTATTCCTGCACAAACATCATGACCAAGAAGCAAGTTGGGGAGGAAAGGGTTTATTCAGCTTACACTTCCATACTGCTGTTCATCACCAAGGAAGTCAGGACTGGAACTCAAGCAGGTCAGGAAGCAGGAGCTGATGCAGAGGCCATGGAGGGATGTTCTTTACTGGCTTGCTTCTCCTGGCTTGCTCAGCTTGCTTTCTTATAGAACCCAAGACTCCCAGCCCAGGGATGGGACCACCCACAAGAGGCCCGTCCCCCTTGATCACTAATTGAGAAAATGCCTTACAGTTGGATCTCATGGAGGCATTTCCTCAACTGAAGCTCCTTTCTTTGTGATAACTCCAGCCTGTATCAAGTCAACACACAAAACCAGCCAGTACACACTCTTTTTTTTGACAGGGTTTCTCTGTATAGCCCTGGCTGTCCTGGAACTCACTTTGTAGACTAGGCTGGCCTCAAACCCAGAAATCTGCCTGCTTCTGCCTCCCGAGTGCTGGGACTAAAGGCGTGCTCCACCACGCCTGGCAATCAGTACACGCTCTTAACCACTGATCCATCTCTCCAGCCCTTTATGTGAATGTTTGAGTCTGGATAGAGACTCGGAATTTTTTTTTGTTTGTTTTATTGTTTGTTTGTATTGATTGGATCCTTTGAGACAGGGGACTCACTATGTAGTCCTTCATGGTCTTAACTTTCTGTGTAGAACAACAGGCTGGTGGTGATCTTCTGCCATGCCTCCCACATGCTGGGGCTACAGGTGTGTGTCACCACATCCAGGGAAGCGCTATACATCCCGAAAGGAAGAGGCCCTGTCAGTAGATGGCTTGTTTGGTGGCCTGGGTGCTGGGTTTCATCTCTCACACCGCATAAACGAGGTAAGAAGAAAATGTCTTATGTCTGCTATGCTCCTACCAAATTCCTAAAAACAACATTGTAGGGGGAAAAAAAAAAGACATTTTCTTTTCTCTGTTCTTTGTACATTATCAAAGGAGACCTCCGTGATCCAGGCAGGTGTGGCTACTGAGACCCAAAGAATCATTGCTGATGAAGTCAATTTCTGGCAGACACCTGCTGCTCATTCAGAGCTTGAGTATTTTTCCCCCACCCCTAAGGTGAGTATTTTATTCAAGCCTTAAAATTACCCTGAGTTTACTGTCTGAAGCACAGTGGTTTGGAAAGGATGAATTAGCAACATTTAACACAAAATCCCACAAAAAAGAAAACGGGCAACTTCCTAGTCTGCTTAAAACGCTGATGGTTGGGGGCTAGAGAGATGGCTCAGTGGTTAAGAGAACTGACTGCTCTTCCAGAGGTTTTTGAGTTCAATTCCCAGCAACCACATGGTGGCTCACAGCCATCTATAATGGGATCTGATGTTCTCTTCTGGTGTGTCTAAAGTACACTGTCTACAGTGTACTTACATCTAATAATAAATAAATCTTTGGGCGGATGCAAGTGGGGCTGGAGTGAGCAGAAGTCCTGAGTTCAATTCCCAGCAACCACATGAAGGCTCACAACCATCTGTATAGCTACAGTGTACTCATGTACATAAAATAAATAAATCTAAAAAAAGAAAAAAGAAAACCAAAGATGGTAATTTTCAAACATACAAAAGCCCTGGGGAGTGCGGAAATGAGCCTTTCTGTCACTAAGACTTTAATCACTGCCTCAACCTGGTCAGATTCTCTCTATCTGCCCCTACATTTTTTTTTTTTTGGCTGAAGTTTTTGTTTTGTTTTGCGATCAGCTAGCCTTCATCTAACAGAAATCCTTCTGCTTCACCTTCCCAAGTCCTGAGACTATAGGCATTAGATTCTCCACTTGGCTTGTTAGAGATCTTTTCAGACAAATTCTAGACACCATAGCATGTCATCCCTGTGGCCTTTGCCATGACCTTCGGTCCTTACTGAGTCCTCGAAGGCTGAAAGCACAGAGCCAAAGCACGGTTCGCTGTAAGATGTTCGATAAAGGTTCAAAACTTGACTATAGTCAAGCTGATGAGATGGCCCAGTAGGGAAAAGTGTTTGCTTCCAAGCCTGACAACCCGGAGTCAATCCATAGGACCTACAGCAGGAGAGACCAGACTCCAGAAAGCTGCCTTTTGACCTCCACAAGTAAGCTATGCATCCAGGCATTCCCACACACAAATAAATAAAACTTTTAAGCCAGGCGTGGTGGTGCACGCCTTTAATCTCAGCACTTGGGAGGCAGAGGCAGGCGAATTTCTAAGTTCGAGCCCAGCCTGGTCTATAGAGTGAGTTCCAGGACAACCAGGGCTACACAGAGAAACCCTGTCTCAAAAAACAAACAAACAAACAAACAAACAGAAAGTCTTAAAAATAAATCAAAATATTATAAATAAAAACCAACTAGACTAACTAGACTTGGCAGTTCATACTTGTAATTCTCAGTACTTGAGAGGCTGAGGCAGGAGGATTACCACATTAGAGGCCAATCTAGGTTATGTAGCAAATTCCAGGTAGCTCTGGCCCATCAATTAATCATTTAATCAATCACTAAACACTAATCAATATATAGTGATAAGACAGTAAGACAGTCAAATAGCCACTGCTGCCAGTGTCTGCCGTACATATTCCACAGTGCTGAAAGGACTATATATTCTCCAATGATCCCCTCGTGTCCCCCTTATTGCTCCTAGCTGGGGATTTTTAGCAAGAATTAGTGTGGAAAAGTAGGATGGTTGGTATTTGTGATGGTTTGTATATGCTTGGCTCAGGGAGTGGCACTATTAGAATGTGTGGCCCTGTTGGATGGAGTAGGTGTGTCACTGTGGGAGTGGGCTTTTTAGACCCTCATCCTAGCTGCCTGGAAGTCAGTGTTCTGCTAACAGCCTTCAGATGAAGATTTAGAACTCTCAGCCCCTCCTGCACCATGCCTGCCTGGATGCTGCCAGGTTCATGCCTTGATGATAATGGACTGAACCTCTGAACCCATAAGTCAGCCCCAGTTAAATGTTGTTCTTATAAGAGTTGCCTTGGGGGGCTGGCGAGATGGCTCAGTGGTTAAGAGCACTGACTGCTCTTCTGAAGGACCAGAGTTCAAATCCCAGCAACCACATGGTGGCTCACAACCATCCGTAATGAAATCTGATGCCCTCTTCTGGAGTATCTGAGGACAGCTACAATGTACTTACATATAATAAATAAATGAATCTTAAAAAAAAAAAAAAAAGAGTTGCCCTGGTCATGGTATCTGTTCACAGCAGTAAAACCCTAACTAAGACAGTATTCAAGGTTATAGATTTTGACAAAAAAACAGAAAACAAAAAAACAAAAAAAAAACAACCCTTATTTCTGTTGTTCATTAGGAAAGATCCAGTAACCACAAAGTACCATAGGCATCTTGTAGGAAAAAAACTAACAAAGTCCTGGGACACGGAGAGGTGGGTACTCCCCTGGCCTGATTCCTGAGCTGAGCAGTGTTGGGTTAGAACGGTGTCTCCTCAAATATATGGCAAGATCCTGTCTCTAAAAGGACAGAAAACCACATTCAAAGGATAACCAAGGAGCTAGGAGGACAGCGGTGTGTCCCCTGCGGCTCTAAGCCCAGCTCATAAGAATAAAGCATTTTCGGGCTGGTGAGATGGCTGAGTGGGTAAGAGCACCCGACTGCTCTTCCAAAGGTCCAGAGTTCAAATCCCAGCAACCACATGGTGGCTAACAACCATCCGTAACAAGATCTGGCGCCCTCTTCTGGAGTGTCTGAAGACAGCTACAGTGTAATTACATATAATAAAAAAAAAAAAAAAAAAAAAAGAATAAAGCATTTTCAGTTGGTATCAACAGATCTGAAGGCTGACAGCCACAGCTCAGAGGTTAAGGAAGCTCCAGCAAACTGTCCAGGCCTGCTGTTGACTGAGCCTGCTGTTGACTGAGCCCTGCTGTTGACTGAGCCTGCTGTTGACTGAAGCTTCTGTGTCTTTGATACATGGTCTCACTGTGTAGCCCTGGCTGTCCCAGAGTTCACTATGTAGACCAGGCTAGCCTCAAGCTCACATGCGCCCTTGTGACTCTTGCATCCTTTTCGTTTTCTTTGCATCATTTACAGAACTAGTGAGGTCTGGAGTGGATGGTGACTTCCCACTTTGAGATTTGTGACAGAATCTACCATTGTCCACCGGAACTCCTCTCTTCCTTTTTCTTCTCCTCTTCCTTCTTTGTTGAAGTAGCCCAAGCTGGCTTTACACTCACCACTTAGCCAAGGTTGCCCTTAAACTCCTAATCCATCTGCCTCTACCTCCCAAGTGGTGGGACTTCAGGGACACTTGATCACACCCTGCTCCAGTTTGTGTGTGCTTAGGAGCCCAGGCGTGGGTATGCTGCGGCCCTGCCTACACAGACCTTCACTCTGAGGAATCCCAGCCCTTAGATCTCCCAAATCTGCATCAGGCAGGCAGTAAGTTTGCTCAATACCTCTGTATTGTCCGTCAAAGGACCTTACAGCTTCCACACTTCTCTGCTTAGGATGGAGGTGAGGCTGTATCAGATATGGCCACAAGCAACTGTACAAGGTTTTCTGGGGTTTTCTTCAGGATAGCCACACGGTATACAAGGTAAACACAGTCTGTGCATACGTGCAGTTTGGGACCAAAACAACACACATGCATAAGCAACAACAAAAAGCTTGTAAGCTTTAAGGTCAAAGACTTTGGCAGCAGACCAAGTTCATTTCGCTTGGATGCTGTTTCTGCTTGGGTGAGTTTTTGCAAAGCCTGGTAACCCTCAAGCAGATTGGCCCTGACAGCCTGCCTCGCTACACAAGTTTCCCAGCCCCCTCCTGCTCGGCTGCCAAGGCTCCTCTCTACCCTCAGGGGATTAACTCTTAGTGTGCAGTAAGTGACAATGACCTCCAGCGATACTCTATGGTGGTTCTTTTTCCACCCTTGAAGAGGAGAAGACAAAACAGAAAAATTGGGAGTTTAAGGCATTTTTTGTTTGTTTGTTTGTTTGTTTTGTTTTTTGTTGTTTTTTCGAGACAGGGTTTCTCTGTATAGCCCTGGCTGTCCTGGAACTCACTTTGTAGACCAGGCTGGCCTCAAACTCAGAAATCCACCTGCCTCTACCTGGGATTAAAGTGCTGGGATTAAAGGCGTGTGCCACCACGCCCGGCTAAGGCATTTTTTAATTCATTGTAAGTTCAAGCCACCCACATAAGATTTATGAAAAAGCCAGTAGCTAGGTAGCTCATCACTGTAATCTCAGCAGCCAGGAGGCTCAGGTAAGAGGATTGTCTTAAGTTCCCGGTGAGCCTGGGACACACAGTAAGCCCCCATGTCTTGAAAAATCAAAGCCAAAAAACAAAAACAAAAAACAACCAAATGTATACTCAAAGCAAAAACATATATGGGATTCCTGACACCCCTGCCTCTAACTCTCTTCCTCTCTACATAGTTGTCTGACCATGCACACTCTCAGATCTGTTGTTTTAAAGTTTCCCGAGCCAACTGTAATACCCGACTTCCTTGGCACATCCAGGCAGAAAAGTGTTCTGAGGAAAGCTACTCCAACCTTAGAGAGCTTTTCAGGAATATGCTCTTCGAGACAAGAAAGCCTCCCCTGGGCCCTCACTGCAGAGACATGTTAGCTGCCCCTGGCCCTCACTGCAGAGACATGTCAGCTGCACCTGGCCCTCACTGCAGAGACATGTCAGCTGCCCCTGGCCCTCACTGCAGAGACATGTCAGCTGTGCCTGGCCCTCACTGCAGAGACATGTCAGCTGCCCCTGGCCCTCACTGCAGAGACATGTCAGCTGCCCCTGGCCCTCACTGCAGAGACATGTCAGCTGCCCCTGGCCCTCACTGCAGAGACATGTCATCTGTGCCTGACCCTCACTGCAGACATGTCAGCTGCCCTGGCCCTCGCTGCAGAGACATGTCAGCTGCGCCTGGCCCTCGCTGCAGAGACATGTCAGCTGCCCCTGGCCCTCACTGCAGAGACATGTCAGCTGCCCTGGCCCTCACTGCAGACATGTCAGCTGCCCTGGCCCTCACTGCAGACATGTCAGCTGCCCTGGCCCTCGCTGCAGAGACATGTCAGCTGCCCCTGGCCCTCACTGCAGACATGTCAGCTGCCCTGGCCCTCGCTGCAGAGACATGTCAGCTGCCCCTGGCCCTCACTGTAGAACATGTCAGCTGCCCCTGGTCCTCACTGTAGAACATGTCAGCTGCCCCTGGCCCTCACTACAGACATATCAGCTGTGCCTGGCCCTCACTGCAGAGACATGTCAGCTGCCCTGGCCCTCACTGCAGAGACATGTCAGCTGCCTCTGGCCCTCACTGCAGAGACATGTCAGCTGCCCCTGGTCCTCACTGTAGAACATGTCAGCTGCCCCTGGCCCTCACTTCAGAGACATGTCAGCTGCCCCTGGTCCTCACTGCAGAGCACTTCTGAGAGGTCTTGTGCTTCTAGGAATGGCTGTGGGGCTACGATGTTTGCAGCGAAGGTCAGTGTCTGGGAGTGAGCCCCCACGTGTAAAGCCGGGAGAAAAATCCACTGCAAATTCACTGCGACCCAATGACATCATCAAACCAAGTCAGAACCTTCCAGCCTTTTTGGTTAAGTGTCCTTTCACATTTATAGCCACAGACTTTTTTTTTTTTTTTTTTTTTTAAGATTTATTTATTATATGTAAGTGGCTGTCTTCAGACACTCCAGAAGAGGGCGCCAGATCTCGTTACGGATGGTTGTGAGCCACCATGTGGTTGCTGGGATTTGAACTCTGGACCTTCGGAAGAGCAGTTGGGTGCTCTTACCCACTGAGCCATCTCACCAGCCCAGCCACAGACTTTTTTGTTTCTCTGTGTAGCCTTGGCTGTTCTAACTTCAGATACATCAGAAGGAGGCATTGGATCCCATTACAGATGGTTGTGAGCCACCATGTGATTGCTGAGAATTGAACTCAGGACCTCTGGGAGAACAGTCAGTGCCCTTACCTGCTGAGCCATCTCTCCAGTTCTGCCCTGGCTGTTCTGGAAAGTCTAGGGCTGTAGATTAAGCTGGTCTGGAACTCAAGCGACTTGCCTGGTCTGCTTCCCAAGAGATGGGATTAAAGGCATTTGCCATTATGTCCCGACCAACCATGACATTCTTAAAAACAAGCTCCTTATCTTGTTCCTTTCCTTCTATTTAAAAGTCATGTCCTTCAAAAGTATGTACATATTGTTTGCTGGTAGTGTGCTTGCTTAGCAGACACAAAAGCACTACTATGCCTGGCCTAGACAGTCCTGGATTATGGACCCAGGGCTTCAGGCCAGACAAATACTGTCTCTACCAAGTGATATACATCCTCAGACCCTCCTTTTTAAAAATATTGGATATTTTCTTTATTTTACATTTCAAATGTTATCCCTTTTCCTGATTTCCACTTCCCAGCCCCTCATTTTAATTATTGAGTCTATTGTTTAACTTGCCCTGACATTTCCCCCTTCTCCCCTCTACCCCAAGATCTAACTTTCTTGAGCTTCGTCTTGAGGTCTGTGATGTGTGTGGGGTGGGTGGGCAGGGGAGGACATGCTACCACCAGGTCTCTGGCCTTCACCAGGGATCCTAGCAGTTTTGCCCTAGAATTACCTGGGGCCCAGGTTTATGTTAGTCCTGCAGGAAGGAGACTCTAGGAATGCAGGGTTGTATCAACAGACACTTTTGGAAGAAGAGTCATTTTCACAAACCTGACTGAAACCATTTTTTTTTTTAATCATATGTGCACGCTTGCAAAATCAGCTAGCATGAGTTCTGAATACCTTAAGCAATTAAACCATGACAAAGCCCCCAACAGAGCAGCAGTTAACACAAACCAAAGGCAACTTGGAGAGCATTGTTTTTTTGAAACAGAGTTGCAGTTTCTTTTGAACAAGATATAGTGTTGTAGCTGGGTGGTGGCGCACGCCTTTAATCCCAGCACTCGGGAGGCAGAGGCAGGCGGATTTCTGAGTTCGAGGCCAGCCTGGTCTACAAAGTAAGTTCAGGACAGCCAGAGCTATACAGAGAAACCCTGTCTCGAAAAACCAAAAAAAAAAAAAAAAAAAAAAAAAGATACAGTGTTGTACTGCATGGTCAGCCCAGTGATGACTCAGTTCTTCCTGGCTCGGGTCTATCCAAATTGCCAAGAAATGTTAGTACTGGCCTTGGGGCTTTCACTTCACATGAAAGCAACACACAGGTCAGGTGCAACCGTGCAGGTGATGTCATTTATACACGACCCAAACATGTTTTCCATAATCTTCAAGGTTTCTGAGAAAATGAAAACGTGCAGTGAATAATTTTCACAAAGATTCATAGAAGTACTGAGCTTGGTTGGGAGTCTTGAGCTTGACTTCCAGTGTGGCCGTAAGCTAATTGCTTACCACTTTAAAAAATTGTTACTTTTAAAATTATCATTATTATTAATGATAGTATTTTGGGTCTTTTTTTTTTCTTTTTCCCCCGAGACAGGGTTTCTCTGTGTAGTCCTGGCTGTCCTGGAACTCACTCTGTAGACGAGGCTGACCTCGAATTCAGAAATTCACTTGCCTCTGCTCCCAAGTGCTGGGATTAAAGGCGTGTGCCACCATGGTCGGCTCAGTATTTTGGGTCTTTGAGACAGTGTCTCACTATGTAGCCTTGGCTAGCCTGGAGCTCATTGTTAGACCAGGCTGGCCTAAAACTCATAGCCATCCTTTGCCTCTGCCTTCCAAGTGTTGGAACTGAAAGTCACGTACCACTACAATCAGCCAAACTTATTTTTATTTTATGCTCATGAGTGTTTGATTTGCATGTATGTAAGTGCCCCATGGAGTGCCTGTGGAGGCCAGAAGAGACTATCAGATTCCCTGGAACTGGAGTTACAGATGGTTGTGAACCTGTAGATGCTGAAAACTGAACCCAGGTGCCTTACACGAGCAGCCAGTGCCCCGAACCACTGAGCCATCCACCCCTTCAGCCCCTCACTGGCCATTTTCAGATCTCTGTCTACAAACAAGAAAGGCAGAGATGAGTGCTAGTGTTCTTCCTCAGAGATGAAGGAAAGAGTCAATGGTAGCATTTTTTCTAAAAAATATTTATTTTTATCTATGTGTCTGTGTATGTGTGAATGGCCATGGAGGCCTGAAGAGGGTGTTGCATCTCCTGGTACAGAACCACAGGTGTTTGTGAGTTGCCTAACATGGGTACTAAGACCCAAACTCAAGTGTTCTGGAAGAGCAGCGTTTGCTCCTAAATGCTGTGCCATCTCTCCAGCCCCTTCTCCAGCCTTGGAGACAGGACCTCATGTCTCCAGAATGGTCTCAAACTCAGCTGTGAGGCTAGGATGATGGCTCCAGTAGTTAAGTACATGTCCTGGTGTATGAGGGCCAGTGTTCAGATATCCAGATAAATAAATACCAGGTGGGGATGGTGGCCAGCCTGTAATCCCAGCCTAGGAAGGCAGACATAGTGGATTCTTAGAGTAAGCTGACCCCTAGTACTCACTAGGTAGCTTAGGCAGGCCTTGAACTATTGATCTTGGCTCCTAAGCTCCTAAGTTAGGATCACAATGGCTGTACCGCCAATTTCTGTTTGTCTGTCTGTCTGAGTTTTCTCTAGGTTCTCTTTAGTGATGAGATTACAGGCCTGCATTACCAGTCTCTCTTTGTCTGTCTGTCTGTCTGTCTGTCTCAGCTCTCTTGGTTCTCTATAGGTGAAGAGAGGCCTGAAGCACCATGCCTGGTAAGAGTGAGCATATTTTAAAATTCTCCATCACAATAGGGAATGGTGGTATACAAGGGAGGCAGAGGCAGGCAGATGCCTTTGAGTTCTAGGCCAGCCTGTTCTATGTTGTGAGTTCCAGGACAGCCAAGACTACATAGAGAGACCCTGTCTCAGACAAAACAAAACAAAACACCAAAACACAAACTCCCCATCACAGAACTGCTGTGTGGATCAAACTGAGAAAGTCTAGAAGGGCCTGAGGGCAGCCTGGAACACCACAGGCAGGTAGCTGACCACTGACCATAATGGACCACAGCAGAAGAGAAAATGTTTTAGAGAACAAATGGAAACACCCTGAGGCCTCATACCCCCCCCCCCCCCCCAGTGCTGACAATCATCCTTTCTGACCCATCCTTCGGGTATTTGTGGCATGGGGCTCCTCCCCCACCCTCCCGCTCTGCCAGCTTCTCCACCCCCTCCCAAACACCCCCTCACCCCACTCTTTCACTTTTTTTCTGCCTGTGTTCTGCCTTGGTCACCTGCGCGGCAGCACCCCCCAGTGGTTTTCTTGTTCATTGCTGTCACCGGGGAATCCATGGAAGACAGATGAAATAAATCTGTATCAATAAGGGTTACCAAGGGCCCAGAACTCAAGAGGCTCAAGAGTGTTTACAGGAAGCCATGCTAGATCCCCACCCCCATTTCTGGAAGATTGAGATGGAAGAATCCAGAACCTCTGGGTAGGAACTGTCAACTTGTCTTGGATTTAGGGCAAGTTCCAACATCTCTGGACCTGGTTGGTTGGCTTTATGAAGAGCCCTGCCTGCTCTCTTCCAAAGGCTGGAGGAGAAACACAAAATAGAGATGGCTGGAGAAAAAACCTACCACATGTATGCTTTTCATCAGCTGCCCCCCTTTTTTTAAAGAAAGTTTTATGGCTTCTTTTTGTTTTAAGTTTATTTATTTTATTTATATGAGTACACTGTAACTGTCTTCAGACACACCAGAAGAGGGCATTGGACCCCATTACAGATGGTTGTGAGCCACCATGTGGTTGCTGGGATTTGAACTCAGGACCTCTGGAAGAACAGCCAGTGCTCTTCCCCACTGAGCCATCTCTCCAGCCCCAGCTGCCGCTATTTGCTCTTTGCATTCCGGGCTGGCGTGGGATATGAACCATCAGAGCTGTGTGAAGAGGACAAAGCTGGGACTAGCCATTTTCCTCCCTCCACCATTGCTCTGAATTTTGCATCTCTGAGAAATTGTCAGGCTCGGGGGGGGGGGGGGGGGATCCTACCCTAATCCTGCCATTTTCCAGCTCAAAGCCCAAAAAATCCTGCCATTTTCCAGCTCAAAGCCCGTCTTCAGAACAGGCCCAAGCTAGTCACAAGAGAGTCCAAGCTGTCTTGCTGGCGTTCCTTCCCGGAACACCATCTGCAAATGTTCACCTCACCTACATCTACTTGAAGTTTGCTCTTCCGTGAGACTTTGCTCAGTCTCCTCCCACCCCGCTGAGGAGGGAGTTTCTAAGGTCTCGGCTGGCTCCCACAGCTCCATCCAGCTCTATCAACTACATGGAGACTGCCTTCTGTGACTACAGATTCTGTTTGTAGGGGAAGCGCTGTAAAAGAGCACAGTCCTTCCAAACCTCTCAGAGCTCTAACAGAGTCCTGCCTCGTGCAAAGTCTTAATAACTCTCTGTGAAATGGATTAGGAGGCGGGACTCAGAGATCCTCAGTGACACATTAGAAAGCCACAAGGGAAACCGATGCTAGCAGAGCTACCACCCACACAAACTCCGGGGCCCTTCATCCTAGTGGGGGTGGGGAGGGGGAACTGGACCGTGGAGACTCAGCCAAGGGAAGGCAGATGGGATGAGAGTCAACATTTCAGTCCTTTAAGAGGGCGGAGCCTGGCTTCAGCTGCCCCCAACCCCCAACCCCATCAGTCAACGTCCTTTGAAAGCTTTGGGGTTCGAGGTTTTCAGACCACAGACTGGAGAGTGTCCTTTAAAGACGCTCTTTGGCTTCAGGTGCCTCGGTAAGGCATTGCTACTGCTGGGGGAACTCAGTTTTATGCTGTAGAGAGAGATAGCCAGTTTAAAAACTGGATTCTTCTCAGGGAACAAAATCAAAGTCCCAGGAAAGGGGATGCATTATTTGGGACTCAGAAGGGGTTCCCCAAAGGACTACCCTCAGTCAGTTCTAAACCCCTCTGCTTTCAACTTTAGTCCACATAGCCCACCTTGTCCTCTGTTAGGCAGGATGAACTCAGCTCTAAGCTCTTGGCAGCAGCCAGCGAACGCTGCTTTCGACCGGACCTCCTCCTCAGTGGCTTTTGTCTGGGGGATCTCTTTGTCTGGGGGGTCTCTTTGTTTGGGAGACCCCTTTAGTCCCGTTCCATAGTTCTCAGCCTCCCCTCCCTTTCTCTGGGTTAGGCTGTCCCCTCCCTCTCTGCGGGGGCTGAGAGGCTCAGCGAGGGGAGCAGAGCTGGGTTGCCATGGTCACCTTGAAGCCAGCCGCAGCTGGCCAGGGCAGCTGCTCTTGGGCCCCCGAGGCTGGAGCTTGGACAAAGCCGGGAGGTTTCACCGGCCTCAGACCTGGATCCCCAAAGGCTTGTGCCTAGGGAGACTGAAATTCAGGAGAACCTGGAGGTGAGCGGAAGTTAGACAGAGCTCACCTGGGAGAGCCGGAGCAGGCCTCGGGGCTGGGCTGCCTTTGTGGGGAGGGACCAGGTAGGCCTGCCTGGAAGTGTGGTGGGAGGAGAAAAGGATGGAGGCCCCGTGTGGAAACAGGTTGACCAGAATGAGGGCGGGGCCTTGGTGGCCTGGAGACAGGTTTAATTCTATCTCTGGCCCTTCCATCTGTCTCGAAGTTGTCCTTCCTTCCTAAGTCTGCCCACCCAGCCCCCGTGTCTTTTTCTTCCTTCCTTTCTTCCTTCCTTTCCTTTCTTTCTTTCATTCGTTTGTTCTCTCTCTCTCTCTCTCCCTCCCTCCCTCCCTTCCTATGGCTCCATGTCTCAGTCTGTATCTTTCTGCCTCCATATCACTTTCACTCCAACCTTCTCTCTCCATTTTTTTTTTTTTCCTATTCCAGTTGCCTTCTCTGCCTTTAATTCCTTCCACGTTGGGTCAGCAACCCTCCCTCCATCCAATCCTTTCTTCCCCAAACTCCTCTCTCCTCCAGAGCCCCTTTATCTCCCACCCTTTATTTACTTGGCACCATCTCCCTTAACTCTCCTCCCCCTCTGTGCTCCAGACGTGTGCCCCCTCCCAGGTCCTGTCTCTATGTGACCATCAGCCTCCCTCCCGGGAGACTCTTGGTACCCTGGTCCTCATTCCTTCCCCAGACTATGCACAGCTAATCGGTCTCACTTCTTCTTTCCTTTCCTTTCCTTTCCTTTCCTTTCCTTTCCTTTCCTTTCCTTTCCTTTCCTTTCCTTTCCTTTCCTTTCCTTTTCTTTTCTTTTCTTTTCTTTTCTTTTCTTTTCTTTTCTTTTCTTTTCTTTTCTTTTCTTTTCTTTCTTTTATCGGTCCCAGATTTAAGCCATCTCTTCCTTGGCCATCATACCCCAGGCCTCATTTTCCTATTTGATCTTGGTGGTTTTAAAGTATGACCTATAGCCAGGGTCTTTTCCAGCTCCTTACCCTGCCCCCGCCCCCAGAGGCTTTCCACTCTCCCCAGCTGCTGACCCAACCTGCTCCCCTAGAGGCAGCTGCATTTTGAGGCAGGGACTGTAGCTAGTGTGTGTTGGGGGTGGTGAGGGTGGGCTCATCTGGTCCACTCTCCTCTCACTGGTTTTGTCCTGCTTCCCTGCAATGGCCGGGTGGTCTGCAGGCCTTGGGCTGAGCTCTTATTCCTCCTACGTGCCTATTTTCACATCCCCCTTCCCCCCAGATGGTTTTTTTTTTTTTTTCGCCTCTTCTTCCTGGACTTGCAGAAAAGGGTCCAGCATGGGAGAGTGTGCATGAGGGAAAAGTAGAGAGAACTTCTCAGGTTCTAGGGTACAACAGGGGGGCCCTGGAGAGGAGCAGAGGGCTGGGGAGCCACAGATGGCTGGGTTCTTGGCTCAGCTATGTAGGCCCCAGGATGGCTGGGATTTCCCTCTCTGGCCCCTGGGAATCTGGGCTCCAAGCAGCACATTCCAGCCGGCTCCAGCTCCTTTTCTGCTGTCACTTGACTCCGCTGGGCCCCAGCCCTGCGTCCCTCCTACTCCTCCGGCCCTGGTCTGGAGCGAGGTGGGCATCACCGACTAGGAATTTTTCCTGGGAGAGTGAGAAAGGGGCCAAGGCTTCAAGACTCTACCTCCTATGGGCCCTTCACTGGGCAGTGTGAGTCACGGGCGTGAGGGGCTGAAGCTTCGCTAGTCCTGTCCCGGGCTTCCCCAGAGCGGCCCTCCTGGGAGGAGGGGCTGCCGCCAGCGCAGGTGAGGTTACTGGGAAACCTTGGCCCCACCCCCAGTCAAGCTCCACACCCCGCCCAGTCTCTGCAGGACCCAGATTCCCTATCGCTGTCTGCAGAGGGGTAGGTGATTGGGGAGTCGGGGTGGGTGTCCCCTAAGGTCTAGGTGAAAAGGTCGTAGGCAGTTCTCCCAGTGGCCAGGGGAGCCATTAGCAGGTCCTTCAGCAGCTGGAACGTCCCTGGGTTTGTAAACTGGAGACCCAGCCTGCCTTGGCTTCTCCCTAGGGGCAGCTTATCTTCCTGGTAGGTTTTTGTGTGTACTTGTCTTGGTTTGTTTGGACTTTGTGTCTTTCTTGAGACTCTTTGGAAATGCTTTTGGGTGTGAGTTTTGAGTCACTTGGGATGTGTTTGCAACCGGGTGGTGAGACCGGAGACTTTACTGTGACCTGACATTATCCGGGAACTTGGCAGTTATGGGGGGGGGTGTTGGAGAGAGGTAGGAATGACAGGTGGTGCTGAATGGGACGGAACACCTCCCACACAAGCTCTGTTGTTCTCCCTGCCTCCAACTCTCCGATTAATGGCTCAGCAGCTCTCTCCGTTCATTGTCTCCTTGTATCCCTGGGTCATGCGTTCCTGTGCTTTGGGCAGTGTCTTTATTTTTCAGGGCGCCTATCTATCTTCCTCCCCCACCCCCACCTCGTCTTGGCTCCATTTTGCCCTTCTCCTTGCCAGAAGCCAGATTCTGCGGCTTCCACCAGGGACCGAGCTGACTGACTGGGACTGAGGGAGGCTTGCCTGAGAAAGACTGCAGAGTTAGCCTGGATGAAGCAGGGATCCCAGGGGGACCCGGAGCTTGAGGGGTTTGGATCTCAGGGATCCTGAGAAGACAGGAGGGAGCTGCCGAGCTGGGGAGAGGTTCTGGAGGAAGGGAACAGAAAAAAGTTGAGACTAAAAGAGTGTGACCGACTCTCAGACTTGGGGCGCGCGGGGAGTGGGGGGAGTGATTTAGGTTGGGATCCGGAGGAGGGGTGTGTGTCAAATAGTGACAAGTGGGGTGGAGTGTGAACCAAGAGGGTCAGGCTAGACAGGTGAGCCCGGCTCCCTTCCCCCAGCCGGGCTGCAGCTCTCGCTCCGGTGCTGGGCCTGTGGGAACCCGTTCCTTCCTGCGTGCCCTGGGGCCGCTTCTCCGCGCTTCTCTCCCTCTCTCCAGGAACCGAGCCCAGAAAAAGGGGAGGAGGGACGGCGCCAACTCTCCCCACCCACCCCTGAGCCACCACGCGGGGTCCCTAGGGGGCTTAGCGGGCCCCTGGTGGTGCTGCTGTACCCCAGCATCGGGGTGGCGGGGGATGGGCGTGCGGATCACCTAGTGGAGGCTACGCGCTGGGGAGCACTTGCAGGGCGGGCACCGCACTAGGAGAGGAGCGAGGGGCGGCGCCGGGCGTGGGAGCGCGGGCGCCGGGGCGGGAGTACCGGCGGGGGACGGGCGCGGGGAGGCGGCGCCTGGGCGCGATCCGGCCCCGCGCTGGCTCCTCTCCCCGGAACAGGCCCCCGACAGCTGCTCGCGGGAGCCGCCTCCCGACACCCGAGCCCCGCCGGCGCCTGCGCTCCCCTCCCGCGCCCCGCCGCCGAGGAGGCCCCAAGCCGGGGCCTGACGCCCGGGTCCGCCCCGGAGAGCCATGAGAGGTAGGGACTGAGGCGGGGACGAGCAAGAGGCAAGGGGAGCGGGTTGAGGAACCCCAGTTATGTTTGCTGCCCCGGGATTTTGACTCCCCATCCAAAGCAGAGGGTCCTGACTTTCCGAGAAACTATTCCGAAAAGAGAGGGAGGACCTCTCTTTTCTTGGGTGAGGGGAGAACCTAACTCCAAGAGGACAGGTGCGCGCATATGTAGCCCATTGAGTCATCCTATCGTTGCCTCCCCCTCAACCTCCGGTGCCATGCTTACGGACATGCTCTGTTAAGCTGCCCAGGCCAGAGGGAGCCAGCCTGACGCCCAACCTACCAGACCAGCCACGCTCCGTGGTTGCCGGGTTGTGCCAAGAGACGAGGTCACCGCCCAATGAGCAACGCTCCCAGGCTCCCTTTCTGGCCAGGCAATTCTTTTCAGCACCCCCTCTCCCAGCCACCGCCCGGCTGGCCTACAACTGAGTGGCTGAGAAGGATGGAGGTGTGTCCAGACCCGTGTGGCACTCACTGTAGGGACAGGTCACACACAGTAGAATGCTTGAGAGCGTGGAGAGATGGTCCTTGTTTTTCTTGCTGTTCTTCCCACCCGAGTCCCACCTGTTCCTGCCTGCTCTTGGCTTCCCTCTGGCTCAGTCACTCTATGTTTCGGGGTGGGTGGCTCCGTTCTCTGAGGATCTTGTACCTCGGGGCCTGCGTGTGGCTCACGTTGTCTTCTGATTATAGGAGCTTGTATCTGCCGTTTAGTATTCACTAAATGGTGAGATCGGACTTTATAGATTACCTCAGGGTTTGTGGCACACACCTGTAATCAGCCTCTGGTGATAAAGAACTGAAGGTCAGCCTTTTGGCATCGTAGTTGAACTTGAGACCTTGTCTCAAACAAAACAAAACAAACAAACAAAAACCTCAACCAACTATCTTGCTGTAAAAGTACATGTCTTTAGTTCCAGCACTCGGGTGGCAGAGGCAGGAGAATCTCTCTGAGTTCCAGGTTAGCCAGGGCTACACAGTGAGACAACAAAACCCAAGGAACTAACCAGTTCTTCTCCCCGCCCCAAAGCAACACAAAGCAATCAAACGCACACACAGAAGATGCCAAGATCTGTGTGGGGTGGTGCTGGCTTGGGCAACACATATACTAAAATCCGAATGACATACAGAGGAGATTAGTGCGACCCCTACACAAGCATGACACGGAAATTCATGAACGTTCCTTAATTTTTAAATGATGGAAGATGGAATTTAATGTAGGAGTTGTCTTTAAAGTCCTTTCTTACTTTGAGGTCCAGGTAATACTTAATAAAATTAGCCAGGCATGGTGGTGCACGCCTTTTATCCCAGCACTTGGGAGGCAGAGGCAGGCGGATTTCTGAGTTCAAGGCCAGCGTGGTCTACAAAGTGAGTTCCAGGACAGCCAGAGCTATACAGAGAAACCCTGTCTCGAAAAACCAACAATAAATAAATAAATAAATAAAATTAAAAAGACCCCAGGGAAGAGTGCAGGGTCCAGGAACAACAACAAAATCCTGGAGACTGTAGAGTCTCTTATGTAGACTATTTACCCCTCTGACTTTTTGCAGAAAACGGGGTGGGGGTGGGGCTCAGGGTGCTGAAGTGAGTTGAAATAGCCTTTCCAGGATGTGGATGTCTTGGTGCAAAACTGAACTCCATTCTTTGAATCTAAACAGGATAACGGCATACAAGAAAAAAACAAAGAAGATCTGTACAGAGTGGATAGGAATTGTGTGAGCTGGTCTTGGTGGGACACAGGCCAATAGGATGTGCTGAAGAGGCAGGAGGGTCAGGAGCTAAAAGGAAAAGAAATGAAGAAAGGAAAAGGAAAATGTCTGTGAGAGGCGGTAAGGTGCTAGTGGTACGTGAGCAGGATACATTTAGCGTTCACAGTGGGTTTAAGTTCCCTGTGTGTATGTGTCTAGAGCTGGGATTGGGCGATGGGTTCAGGAGAGAAGGAAGGGCCCAGGGCTCAGCGTCCTGATCCTTGGTTTGTAATTGGTTGAAGAAGGGCCAGGTGGGGTGCCATTGAGGTGGCTCTCCTGAGCCGGTCTGATTGATTGTGGGATTCAAGATCTAGGAGACAATGGGAAAGGGGTTGCCCCAGACCTTGTGAGCATGTCTCTGCAGCTCCTGCACTTGGCCCTGTGTCCCGTTCTCAGCCTGCTCTATTTACCTCTGGCTTTGTGTTCTGCTCTGTCTCCCCCCTCCTCCCTTCCACGCCTCCTGTCCCTGCCTGGCTTTGTATCTCAGCCCCAGGCTCCTCTCAGCACTGTCTGTCTCTGATGACTCATCTGGGATAGGCATGAAGGTTACTCAGGGGAACAAGGGCCCTGCTGTTTCTACTGCGGTGGGGGTGGAGAGTAGCACCCAGGAATTCCCGTAGTCCCGGCGGCTTGCTCCCCTGCATCATGGGGCTGTATCCCCCACGGACTGGTCGTGATGCCTCTCGGTTCTAGGCTCTCCTTTGATAGCCAGGTGCCCTCTGGCAACCCAGTCAGCCCCTCAGCTGCCGCTTCGGTGATGGGGGGGGGGGTCTCAGCTGCCTCTTACATTCCTGCCCCAGAGGATTGTGGGAGCAGCTGGAGGAGGACAAAGGGCTGGGGGAGTCTACCCCCAACTCCTCCTACCTCCTGGGGTGACCTGGCTTCCCTCATAGTTTAAGCCTGCCCTCATCTCCAAGGCAACTCAGCCTTCTCAGCCCTCAGCTCTTCTGCTACCTTCAGTAAGTTGGAACTTGGGGATGGGGTGTTAGAGGCAGGGCAAGAAGAGCTGGGCAGACCTGGTGGTGGCAGGGGTGTGAGAGGGGCAGTGTCCCTCAGGATTCTGGGACTTTAGAATTCAGTACAGACCTCAGGCACTGCCAGGTGTCAGGAGAGTCTTTCTGTTCCCAGGATAGAGGCCAGCAGACCCCTGTGTTTATATGGAGACTTCAGGTGGGGTGGTTTTAGGGAGGATAAACTGCTTGCACCCCAGAAGAAACAGAGAAAGCATCCCAATCTTCAGGGGGACAACCACCTGGGGAGTCTGACCCAGTGGGTCCAGGTAGGGTTCCCATTCTCAACCAAGTTCTGGGAAGATGCCCAGCTGGCTGGTCTGGCTACCACAGTGGAACCACAGAGGACAGAGGTCGGAGACTGATGGAGGCTTGTCCTTAGGTTGTAGACTTTGAGGTCTGAGGGGCTCAGGCTTAGCTGATGCTCTTGTGTTTTCCTTAGCAAACCAACTAAACTTCTCTAGGACACCTTTACGTTTTGGAAACCAGGGCGGGTTTTTATGTTGGTTTATATGTCACAAGGCTGATATTTATGCACATAAATGCATGGTTCTGTTCCATGAGTTTTATAGAACGAAGGCAGCTAACCCATCTTTCTCTTTTTGTGTGTGCTCTCCCCTCTCTTGCCCTCCCTGTTTTGTCCGTTGCACAGTCTCCCTAGGCGTGCCCATGAGAGTGTGAGCAGACGTGGGTTTGTTTACCCTTTGCTCTCACGGGGTGGAATAGTTCTCATACTTCTCGGTTTTCTTGTTCGCCAGTGGTATGACCAGCACATGCCAAGTCAGATTCATACGCTCTTTAAGATGTAAAGCAATTTTTTTATTTGTATATTTTGTATTTTATGTTTATGAGTTGTTTTGCCTGCATGTGTGTTTGTGTAATGTGTGTGTGTGTGTGTGCCTGGTGCCCATGGAGATTAGAAGAAGTCGCTGTATTTCTTAGAACTGGAGTTGTGGGTAGTTGTGAGCCATGGTGTAGATGCTAGGAACTGAACCTGGGTCCTCTGTAAGAGCAATTAATGCTCCTAACTGTGAGCCAGCTCTCCAGCCCTCATTTTCCTCTTTCTTCCCTTTTCTTTTTCTCTTCTTTTCTTTTCTTTCTTTCTTTCTTTTTCTTTTTTTTTTTTTTTTTAACTTTTGTTGGCTTTGGGTTTCTGGGTACCATGTATCCCAGGTTGTGTTCAACTTTAGAATGGGGCTGTGGCTGGCCTTGAACACCTGATCCTTCACCTCTGAAGGGTTAGAATTACTAGTGTATGCCACCATACCCCACCTTTCTTTCAAATTTATGCATTATTGTTGTTATTGTTATTATTAATTGTATATGTATGAGTATTTTGGCCTATGTGTATGTCTGTGTCATACAAGCACACATGGTGCCCTTGGAGGCCAGAAGAGAGAATGGGATCCCCTAGGACCTGAGTTATAGATGGTTGTGAAAAGCCATGTTAGTGCTGGGAATCTAACTTGAGTCCTCTGGAAGAGCAGTCAGTGCTCTTAACTGCTGACCCATCTCCCCAGTGTGTGTATGTGTGTGTGTGTGTGTGTGTGTGTGTAGGTTTATGTGTGTAGGTCAGAGGATGGCTTTTGAGAGCCAATTCTTACAGGAGTGGTAGCACACATCTTTAATCCCAGCACTCAGGAGGCAGAAGAAGGTGAATCTCTGTGAGTTCAAGGCCGACCTGGTCTACACAGTTCCAGGACAGCTAGGGCTGTGTCGAGAGACATGTCTCAAAAACAAACAAACAAACAAACAAACAAATAAAAAAGAGTTGATTTTCACCTCCAACCCTGATTCTTTCCTTCCACCCATGAGTCCCAGGGATATAGAACTCAGATCATCAACCTTAGAGGCGAGTGTCTTGTATCCACTGGGGCATCTCTCTGACACTGTACTGTTTTTCTTTTCATAGCTACATAGAAGCTTTCCACCCTACCCTGCATGGTGGCTTCCCTTTTGCCCCTCTTCCCATGAAGACAGAATCTTTAAAAACACTTTGTGGGAGCTGGAGAGATAGCCCAATGGTTAAGTGAGCACTTCCTGCTGCTCTTGCAGGGGAAGGACCCAGCCCACTTGGCTCACAACCATCAGTAACTCAAGTTCTAGGAGTTCTGGCTCCCTCTTCTGGCCTCCTCAGGAACTGCATGCACGTGATGCACAAACATACATGCAGGAAAAAAATTAATATAAATAAAAATTAAAAAAAATCTTGAGCCGGGCGTGGTGGCGCACACCTTTAATCCCAACACTCGGGAGGCAGAGGCAGGCAGATTTCTGAGTTCGAGGCCAGCCTGGTCTACAAAGTGAGTTCCAGGACAGCCAGGGCTACACAGAGAAACCCTGTCTCGAAAAACCAAAAAAAAAAAAAAAAATCTTGATGGTTACTTTTTATTTTTATATGCACTGGTGTTTTGTGTGTATGTATGCATGTGTGAGGGCATTGGGTCTCCTGGAACTGGAGTTATAGACAGTTGTGAGCTGCCATGTGAGTATTGGGAATTGAACTAGGGGTACTCTAGAAGAACAGCTAATGCTCCTAACCTCTGACCCATCTCTCCAGATCCAGTTAAAAAAAATCTTAGGGCTGGAGAGATGGCTCAGTGGTTAAGAGCACTGACTGCTCTTCCAGAGGTCCTGAGTTCAATTCCCAGCAACCACATGGTGGCTCACAACCATCTGTAATGGGATCTGACACCCTCTTCTGGTGTGTCTGGAGACAGCTACAGTGTACTCATATAAAAAAAAAAAACAAAAAACAAAAAAACAAAATAAAACAAACCTCTTAAAAAGGAAAAAAACCTTTGTCAAATTCAGCATTTGGGATATTGAAGATATTGAGCTGCCAAGTTCAAGACCAGCCTAGGCTACATAGTAAGTTTGAGATCATCTTGGGCTTCACAGTAAGCACTGTCTCAAAAAAAAAATTCCTATATCATTCTGATTTGTATTTTTTCTGATTCTAAGGATCTTGACTATTTTTTTAAAATGCGTATTTTAAACAAGTTGTCTTTGCTCTTCTGTGGAATGTATATTCCGAGTCTTAGGCCATGTCTGTATCGGATTGTTTATATCGCTGTTTCTTTTGCCCATTTATGTGCACTTTTAGTTTATTATGACTATTAGGCCCTTTGCCTGTTCTGTGTGTTCTCTACATTCTTTTGAAGCCATTGTTTTGTTGTTTTTTTTTCATTTATTTTTGTTTGTATTTTATTGGTTGAAGGGGGAGTGAGGGCTGTTAGGCGTGTAATTTAACAAACAGATCTCTATCTGGTTTCTCTGTGTGTTAAATATGGTAGATGTCATAACATCTACCTTACAAAGTGGCCGACGATAGAGTTACGCTGTCTTGTTTGAGGACTCAGCCAGTGCCTGGTGTGTAGGAGGCAGTTTAAAATAGAGCCTGTCTCCAAACACTGACTTCTTATTTTATCTTTGGCCATTTTACTGTTCTTATCCCCAAAGCAGCCCTCCTGTTTGTCTCTTGCTGTTGGCTGTACCTTGACCCCTTTCTTGGTGAGCTGACTCTCCTGTTTGTCCCCTGCAGAAATGCTGTCCCCTCCTCCATAGGCCAGAGGGATCCGGAGCGATGGGGACAGGGACCCTGTCATCTCTACTGCTGCTGCTACTCTTGGTGACAATTGGAGATGCTGACATGAAGGGACATTTTGACCCTGGTGAGGAGACTGAATCTTGGGTTCCTGAGCAATAGAGCTTGGGAGTCAGAAAGTTGGGGGGATGCTGACCCATCATCCTGTGCCTGTGCCCTTCAGCCAAGTGCCGCTATGCCCTGGGCATGCAGGACCGCACCATTCCTGACAGCGCTATCTCTGTGTCCAGCTCCTGGTCAGACTCTACCGCTGCCCGCCACAGCAGGTACAGGACATTGGGGGTCACCTTGAGGGAGCTTTTTTATGTACCCTTCTGTGCCCTTCCAGTCCCTCCTTTGAGAAGGCCTAGACCAGTGAGACATACCCAGCATGGTGAGAGCAGGTTTTAGATAGACCCACCGTCCAGGCTGGTCATGGGGCTCAGTTAGGGTACTCACCAAGTGTGAAGCTCTGTATTCAATTCACAGCACCCCATAAATGGGTGGGATGACTATAACCCTATCACTCAGGAGTTCGAGGCAGGAAAAATAGAAGTTCAAGGTTATACAGTCAGGCTAGCATGAGCTACAAGGTTATACAGTGAAGCCAGCCTGAGTTACAAGATTACACAGTGAGGCCAGCCTGAGTTACAAAGTTACACAGTGAGGCCAGCCTGAGCTACAAGGTTACTCAGTGAGGCCAGCCTGAGCTACACGTGACATGTAAGGTTCAGTGCCGCACTGACTTCCTTTGGTCCCCCCCCCCCCCCGCCCCCAGGCTGGAAAGCAGTGATGGAGATGGGGCTTGGTGCCCTGCAGGGCCTGTGTTCCCCAAAGAAGAGGAGTACTTGCAGGTGGACCTTCGTAGGCTACACCTGGTGGCTCTGGTGGGCACCCAGGGCCGCCATGCTGGGGGTCTGGGCAAAGAGTTCTCCCGAAGCTACCGGTTGCGTTACTCCCGAGATGGCCGCCGCTGGATGGACTGGAAGGACCGCTGGGGACAGGAGGTGAGGCTGGAAGGGGAGGCACCTGGGAATGTAAGTCCTCTCGCCATATTCCATACAGCATCTGTCACTGCCCAAGTGCCAGCATCTTGAGATTGTCTTAACCTGGCTGCCTCTCATCTTCCTGTGGGGTTCTCAGACTTACCCTTGACCTCTCCAGAGGACCTCAGTTCCCACTCCTGCCCCAAATCTGTTCCTTTTTCTTGTTCTCAACTTGGGGAAATGTACTTCCCCACCCTCATGTTTAGTAACTCAGACCACAAACTAAGATGCATGGGGGGGTCTCACTCTCTCGGATCCTCTCTGTACCCACCTTTGTGGTGTTGCCTCCCCTTCCACTTCTGCTTTAAACCTCGCGCTCTTTCATCCAGCTGAGATGAAGCCTAAACCATTCAGCAAGTTCTCTTGCATAGCAAACCTTTCCTCAGCACACATTAGCTGAAGTCATCTGACGGCCATTCCCAGCTGTCAGCCTAGCACTGGCTTTGGCTGTATCAGAAAAAAAACCAAAAAACAAAAAACCCAAAACCCCAATTGCTGAGTGCAATGCCCTAAGATGAGTCTGGTTCCAATGCCAGCAGATCTTTTACCTTCCTCTGGTCTCTGCAGGCCCTGCATTTGAGTGTACAAATCTACACACATGTACATACGTGGCCTTAATGTTTTTCTTGGTGTTTGTGGGAACAAACCAAGGTCCCTCCCCACAGTCAGAGCCCGTACACTTACTGTTCTCTAGGCCTGGCAAGCCCTTCCCTCAGACACCCACAGCCGCCCCCCCTCCAGTTCTCCTTGGAGATATCACCTCCTGCAGATGTCGCTCTGGACACCCACCTCACTGCTCTGCCCCACACACTGCCTCTTGTTCCCTCACAGCTGTCCTGTGCGGTGGGAGGGGCTGACTTCATCACTGAGATCATGTCTGGTCCAGAGTGGGCACCGGGTCAGCTGTTGAATGAACCGAGGGAGTGGGGTGAAGCAGGTGGGGGTGCTGAGACAGGATCCTGGGTGCCGAGAGGCTGGGTAAGGGTCTGGCATATATATGGAACCAGGCAGGGGGTAGGGGGATGGGAGCTGAGGTCAGACCTCCAGAGCTTTGAGAGGCACCAGTGGTCACTGCTACAGAACACTCTTTTAAAAATCCCCAGCTACACTCCGCAGTACTGTGTGCTCAGTGTCACCTTTGCCAGCCTCCCAGTGACCCCAGTAGGCTGAACCAGGGAGCAGCTGAAAGAGAGGAGGTTGGCTCTGACCTAGAGCCCTACCCACCCATCCACGTTTTTTTCCCTGACCCACAGGTGATTTCGGGTAACGAGGATCCCGGGGGAGTGGTGCTGAAGGACCTCGGGCCCCCCATGGTGGCCCGGCTGGTCCGCTTCTACCCCAGGGCTGACCGGGTCATGAGTGTCTGTCTTCGGGTGGAGCTCTATGGCTGCCTCTGGCGGGGTGAGTAGGTCAGCCTCTGGAGAAGCCCTTCCAGTCCTGGAAGTTAGGCTAGAGGGTGTGAGGAAGGGCATCAGAGCGCCTTTCCAGTCAGCAAGGTGTCGGAGAGGGGAGAGGGGAGAGGGGAGAGGGGACTTGACTGCGTAGCCTTCTCCACACTAGTGGAGAAGGGCTGAAATCACTCAGGCCTGATGGCTACAGCTCCCCTCTTTCCACCCTCCCAGATGGACTCCTGTCATATACAGCCCCCGTGGGGCAGACCATGCAGTTATCTGAGGTGATGGTACATCTCAATGATTCCACTTACGATGGATATACTGCTGGAGGGTAAGAGGAATGGCCCTGCCGAACATGGGAGCTTGGGATGGGAGAAGGCCAGTGAGTGTGTGCATGTATGTGTATGTGCATGAGTGTATGTGTATTGTGCATATGTATGTGTGTGTATTTACATGTGCGTACATGTGTGCATCTATGTGTGTATGTGCATATGCATGTGTATGTGCCTGTGTGCATGTGTGTGTGCTCGAATATACATGTATGTGTATGTGCATCTGGTGCATATATGCCTGTTTGTGTGTATATAAATATATGTGAGATGTGAGATGAGGTAGAGCAATGGGTAGCCTGGGCAGTAAAGGATAAGGACTGGGAAAATGCCAGTTAGGTAGGACCTGAAAGGACAGGCCAGGACCAAAGGATAGTGAGCTCGTCTTTAGCCCAAAGGACACCTTGTGTGAATCAGAAAGAGGTACCCTGTGGTCAGACAAGGACCACCTCGTAAGAAAACCTTCAGGCTATCCAGAACTCCTGTAATCCTAGTACTTGAGAAGCAGAGGCAGTAGCATCAGGGACATTAGTTAATTTTTGCCACACAGTGAGTTCTAGGCCAGCCGGGGCTCCCTAAGACACTATCTAAAACAATACAAGGCTCCACCCCAGCTAAGAATGTCTATTGGGATGAGCACAATAAAACACATTGCTGACTGAACGATGCCTTCCTTAGTGGTTGTACTTCAGTGTGGTGTGCGACCCACAGATAGCTTGTGATAGTTTAGGCTATGGTGCACGGAGAGAGAGCATTGCATGGCACTGGGGTGGGCTGGGAAGGAAGAGTCAGTGAGAATCGGGCTTCCAGGCCGCTGCTGGATGTGTGAGTGCAGAAAACATGCATGGTCCCTACCACCTTCCCTCAACATTCCTTTCCCATTCCCTCCCTTCAGGCTGCAGTATGGCGGTCTGGGCCAGCTGGCAGATGGCGTGGTGGGCCTGGATGATTTCAGGCAGAGCCAGGAGCTGCGGGTCTGGCCAGGCTATGACTATGTGGGATGGAGCAACCAGAGCTTCCCCACGGGCTACGTGGAGATGGAGTTTGAGTTTGATCGGCTGAGGACCTTCCAGACCATGCAGGTGAGTGAGCTCTGCCTTCTGGGAGGGGGCGGGGCTCTTGGGTTCTCCTGGCTTTGACTCAGTGTCTCTCTTCCCCTCAGGTCCACTGTAACAACATGCACACTCTGGGAGCCCGCCTACCAGGCGGGGTGGAATGCCGGTTTAAAAGGGGCCCAGCCATGGCCTGGGAAGGAGAGCCTGTTCGCCATGCCCTGGGAGGCAGCCTTGGAGACCCCAGAGCCAGGGCCATCTCAGTGCCCCTGGGTGGCCACGTGGGCCGCTTTCTGCAGTGCAGATTCCTCTTTGCAGGTCCCTGGTTACTCTTCAGTGAGATCTCTTTCATCTCAGGTAAGCCTCTGAGTGTGCCAGCCCTAGCCCTACTTAGGTTTGCCTGTTATCTCACAGTTAACCCTGTGGCATCCTGGTATTCTGTTACCTATGAGATTCTCAAACTGAGGCAGAATAATCAGACCCCAGTCCTTTGTAGAGTCTTTGTTTTGTTTTAGTTTGGGTGGTTTTATTTATTTATTTATTTATTTATTTATTTATTTATTTATTTATGTTTTATAGACGCTTTTATTTTATTGTGTTTTTGAGACAAGGTCTCACTATGTGGCCCTGGCTGGCCTGTAACTCACAGACATATGCCTGCCTCTGCCTTCTGAGTGCTGGGATTAAAAGCATGCATGTGCCACCACACCCAGGCAGATTATTCTTAAATATAATTTAAAATTTAAAAATTAGTCTATTGTTTTGAGACGAGTCCCGTTACCTAACCTGGACCAGCCTAAAATTCAATGATTTCCTGTGTCTCAGCCTCCTAAACATTAGGACTATAGGTGTGTAGGGTCCCTTTTTACCAAATCTCTCTGTAGTTCCTGTATAAGTCCCTCATTCCTGATTCATCCTGAGTGAGGGAAGCCTGGTTAAGCCTAAAAGACTTCTAGTCTGCCTAGATGAGAAACAGCCTCTTTTCTAAGCCTGCGCATCACCAAGGCCCCGCCCCATTTCTCCACTTCCGGTTAGCCAGGACTTATGTGGTAGCAGTGGGATTGCTCTGGGTAGTTAGGTACTAACTGCCTCAGTTCCCTAGGTCTCACACAGCTGTGTCCCCTTGGGTTCCCGCTCTCACTACCTCTTCTCGTTTCTTCCTTCTTCCCAGATGTGGTGAACGACTCCTCTGACACCTTCCCACCAGCCCCCTGGTGGCCACCTGGCCCGCCTCCCACCAACTTCAGCAGCTTGGGTGAGCAGTCCTTGTCCTTGGCGCCTCCTGCCCCCCCACCCCCGGTGGGGTAGGATCTGCTGTGGTGCTGACCATTCTCTCCCATCAGAGCTGGAGCCCCGGGGTCAACAGCCAGTGGCCAAGGCGGAGGGGAGCCCAACTGCCATCCTCATTGGCTGCCTGGTGGCCATCATCCTGCTGCTGCTTCTCATCATTGCTCTGATGCTCTGGAGGCTGCACTGGCGCCGGCTGCTCAGCAAGGTGGGTGGGGCTCTGTGTGTGTGTGTGTGTGTGTGTGTGTGTGTGTGTGTGTGCATGCACATGCATGAATGTGTGTATGACTATATACGAGTGTGAGAGTGTGTATGTGTGTGAATGTGTTGTATCTATGCGTATGTGAGTGACTGCTCAGCAAGGTAGGCAGGGCAGTGTGTATGTGTATGTAGGGGGAGGCGCACACATGGAAGCAATGTGTGTGTGTGTTTGTGTGTGTGCATGTGAGTGTGTGCACATGTGTTTGAATGTGTGTAAGACTATACAAGTGTGAGAGGGTGTGAGTGACTGTTCAGCAAGGTAGGCAGGGCAGTGTGTGTGTGTGTTTGCATGTACATGAGTGTGTGTATGACTGTGTATGCGAGTGTGAGAGTGTGCATGTGTGTGTGTTGTATATATGAGTGTCTGTATGTGAGAATGTGTGTGTGTTGTATATATGAGTGTACGCATGCATGTGTATGTGCACGTGTGTAAGTGAGTGTTGTTTGTGTGTGTGCATGTGTGTATGAATGTGCATGAGTGTTGTATGTATGAGTGAATGTGTTTGTGTATATGTGTGTGCATGCGTGAGTGCACACACACGTACGCGTGTACTCTCAGGCAGAATCAGGGGCCAGTAGGATCTATAGGGTGTAGACTAATCTCAGAAACAGACCATTCTCAAGAGTGAGCATTCGTGTGACAGTAATACCACGTGAGTCAGCTCCCACCACTGTGGGTCTCATTGTGTGAGAGGACATGGCAGTTAGGGAGCCAGGGAAGAGCAAGAGCCAGAGTGTCCTTACTGTGCCTTCAAAGAGTCAGGGCCTTCCGTCTGGTATAGGATGTAGCAGGTGGCCGGGCAACTCTCCCTCAGGGATGAGCCCGGAGGACAGATCTTCTCCTCACATTCTCTCCCTCAGCCAGCTCTGTCTTCCTCCCCTGTGGTTCTTCTCTAACCAAAGCCAACCAGCCTGTTGGGAGCAAAAGCTGGAGAGGAGTGGGATGAAGGGGGCAGCATCGGGTTGCCTGCTCTTCGTATGCCCTGGACTTCTGCGTGGCCATTGTGGCTGATCATTAGGGCTGGGTCCTGTGGGGTGACCTCAGGGAAGCGGGGCTGTAGGAGCTACGGCTATAAGGCTGCTGAGAGGAGAGAACAGAGCGGCTCAGGGAGCTGTGCCAAGCGGTGGCTCAGACAGTATCGTCTAATCCCGAGCTAGGCCGAGCGCCGCGTGTTGGAGGAGGAGCTGACAGTTCACCTTTCTGTCCCTGGGGACACCATCCTCATCAACAACCGCCCTGGACCCCGAGAGCCACCCCCTTACCAGGAGCCCCGGCCTCGGGGGACTCCACCCCACTCTGCACCCTGCGTCCCCAACGGCTCTGGTAAGGCCTGTCTTGTTCCAGTGCCACCATATCTGTCCTTACTGTAGCCCTCCTCCCGTACTGTCTATACCAGTTCCAATTCACTTTTCTCATTTCTGTCCATCTCCATATGGTCTCCCCCAAGGCTTTCCTGTCTGTTATCCAGAATGCCAATGGGCCCATCCTGTCACTGTGTGGTAGATTTCTGTTGTGCCCCTCTCCTTGTTTCCCTACTCTCCATGTTTATTCTTTCCATCTGCCATCCATCCATCTTTCTCTGTCAATCCAGCCACTTACTTAACCACCTCCCACCCTACCCAACCATCCATCTAGATTCATAAACCCATCTGTCTATCCAGGAGTCAGACATCAGTTCCGGCACCCATCCGTCATACGCCCGTCATCTGCCCCTCCATTCAGCTTTCCATTACGCCAGAGGGGCCTTGCTTTATTCTGTCTCTGTCTCCCAGACTTCCATTCCTGTATGCCCAGTCTTGCCTTATTCCAGGTCTCCCAGTCTGTCTAGCCTTGAGTCTCATCCCTTCCCCGTGTCTCCCCCCTCCTTCTCCCGACAGCGTTGCTGCTCTCCAATCCGGCCTACCGCCTCCTTCTGGCCACTTACGCCCGTCCCCCTCGAGGCCCGGGCCCCCCCACACCCGCCTGGGCCAAACCCACCAACACCCAGGGTAAGCCCCTCTACCACTGGGCTCTGCGGGGCTTCCCTCAGGCAGGGCAAAGCCCTCACACCTTGCGCTCTCTGCTTCCCCCTGCTCTGGCTCTTCTGATCTCCTGAGCTCCCCATCTGGAAGCTCTGCCACCCCTGAAGGCAAGGGGAAGGCTGCTGGTCTTAGCTCTCTCCCTAGCTCTGTTCCCTCCTCTCATGCTGCTCTCCAGAGCTAGAGAGGCCGCTGCGTGGTGCTGGCTCTTCTGTAACTCTTCCTTTATTCTCCCCTTTCTCTAGAGCTGCGAGGAGGAGGGCCTCACCCTGGGCGCTTGTCCTCTCCCCCCCTGTGTCCTCTCTCCGCAGTCCCAGAGGTGAAGGCTCATGCCGCCCCTCCTGTCCATCCTCCTTCCTCAGTGTTGCTTTCTCCTTGTGGCCCCTCCCCCAAGGGCCCAGAGGCGACAACCTCTGCCTCCCTCCTGTCTATCAACATCTTGTCTTGGGGGGCCTGTGAAGACCTGTCACCCTCTCTCTTCTCTGTGTACCCTGTCTCTGCCTGTCTTCGAGCTTGGTGTGTTTGGGATTGGGAGGAACTGGCAGGGAGGAGCTGGGTTGACAGCAGAGCTTCTGGTCAGTGGGACAAGAGTTTGGAACATTGTGGAGACTCGTGGGATGCACCTACTTCAGATGCTGGGTGGAGGAGTCCTTCTTTCAGCCTAGACATACCTAGTGTTTGGAGTTAAGCCAGGAGACCTCACAGGGTAAAATTTTATGGTACTTTCTGCTTAACTATCTGTGTTGCCTTGAAAGCCTTTGGGTGCAGAGCACTGTTCTCGAGCTTGCCTTTTCTGGTTTGAGGCTGGCAGCTGGGACACAGGGGACCTAGGGACCTCTGGGAGATGTGGTGCTCAGGGCTCATCCTGTCTTCTCTCCCTTTACCCCTCCAGCCTGCAGTGGGGACTATATGGAGCCCGAGAAGCCGGGCGCCCCGCTTCTACCCCCACCTCCCCAGAACAGCGTCCCCCACTATGCCGAGGCTGACATTGTCACCCTGCAGGGCGTCACTGGGGGCAACACCTACGCTGTGCCCGCACTGCCCCCAGGGGCGGTTGGGGATGGGCCCCCCAGAGTGGATTTCCCTCGGTCACGGCTCCGCTTCAAGGAGAAGCTTGGCGAGGGCCAATTTGGGGAGGTAAGGAGGATGCCTGCCCAGCTTTGATGGTGTCTGGCCAGGGTAGAGCTCTGTTGCCATGACGACTGCATGCATCCTTGGCTGACAGCTTGCCGTTTGTGCTGATACCCCATTTGACACTATGACCTTGGAGGACCTTGTGACCTAGTGATGACCTTCATTCTCCAGGTACACCTGTGTGAAGTAGAGGACCCGCAAGATCTGGTCAGTAGTGACTTCCCTATCAGTGTGCACAAGGGACACCCCTTGCTGGTAGCAGTGAAGATCCTCCGGCCAGATGCCACCAAAAATGCCAGGTGAGACTCAGGGCAGCAATGTTGATAACACATGCTGGGTGAATGGGGAGATCACTCCTAGATTGAAAGCTATTGCCAATTAACAACCACTGAGAGAGGGAGAATTAATCTTGTCTACAGAGCAGCTCCCTGAATGCTTATCCAGTCCTAAAGCCTTAAAACCTATACATACAAGCAACGCTAAAGGGACGGGGCAGAGTGCAGTCATGGATTTATTCATGCATATATATGTAACGGTAATAACTAAAAAAATGAGAGGCCACGAGGATTTGAAAGAGAGCAAGCCACCTCGAGGGGACACGAGAGGGGTTGGAGGGAGGAGAGGGAAATGATGTAATTATACTTTAATTAAATAAAAAAATAATTTTAAAAAATGCTAAGTAAGGACCAGGGATGATGACTAGAAAAGGGGGGAGGGGAACCTCGAATATGGGGGAGGGGCCTCGAAGATGGGGGAAGGGCCTTGAAGAAAGGGGAACCTTGAAGATGGGAGAGCCTTGAAGATCAGGGTGGGAAGCCTTGAAGATGGGGGAGGAGCCTTGAAGATGGAGGGGGCACCTTAAAGATGGGGAGCCTTGAAGATGGGGGAGCCTTGAAGATCAAGGAACAGAGCCTAGTGTCTGGGGGGGGGGGCTTGGGGGAGGGAAGGAGAATATACCACCATGGCACCTCTCCAGCCTTTTCCTGCTTCTCCAGGAATGATTTCCTGAAGGAGGTAAAGATCATGTCACGGCTGAAGGACCCAAACATCATTCGGCTCCTGGGTGTGTGTGTGCAGGATGACCCCCTCTGCATGATCACCGATTACATGGAGAACGGCGATCTGAACCAGTTCCTCAGTGCCCACCAGCTGGAGAACAAGGCCACTCAGGGGCTCCCTGGGGACACAGAGTCTGACCAGGGGCCCACAATCAGGTACCCACTCCCTGAGGCAAGGCCTTCCTAAGAGCACCCCAAGTGGGTCTGCTAACCCTCACTTAAGCTAGGAAGGAGGGAGGGGACTGTGGGGTGGAGGAGAACAGCTAAAGGTCCTGGAGGGACCTAGGATGAAGGACATGTGTCCATGGTAATTCAAGAACTTGGCCAGAATGGCTGAGACCTTGTGAGGAGCAGGTGCAGAGGCTTGGAGACTCTGGGAGTTCTCTGCTGTCTTATAACAAAACATGAGCTCCTTAGGGTTGGGTGGGAGAGTAGAACCTGAGCCATTCTGAGCTCTTCCCTATCCTGAGCATGAGTGGCCTAA
Source organism: Mus caroli (assembly GCF_978045245.1). Taxonomy (NCBI): domain Eukaryota; kingdom Metazoa; phylum Chordata; class Mammalia; order Rodentia; family Muridae; genus Mus; species Mus caroli. The sequence goes on from NW_028227273.1 coordinate 58,082,018, forward strand.
CCGGTAGTTGAGATGTGGGCTCCCTTCCATCTCCCAGACAGGAATATGTAAAGTGGGAGGGGTCTGGACTGTCTTGTGACCTTCACTTCTCTCCCTGTACTCAGCTACCCTATGCTGTTACACGTGGGGGCCCAGATCGCCTCTGGCATGCGTTATCTCGCCACGCTGAACTTTGTGCATCGGGACCTGGCCACCCGGAACTGCTTGGTTGGGGAAAATTTCACCATCAAAATCGCCGACTTTGGCATGAGCCGGAATCTCTACGCTGGGGATTATTACCGTGTTCAGGGCCGGGCAGTGCTGCCCATCAGGTGGATGGCTTGGGAGTGCATTCTCATGGTAAGCTGCCAAAAGAGGCAGGCTGGGAGGGGAGAGCGGGGACACAGGCTGCTGCTCTGCTGGGCCTGTGGCTCCTCAGCCTCATGTCTTTCTGGGGCTACACTCTCCTTATTTGGAAGTCGAGGGTCCCTCTGGATCAAGAAACTGGGAAGGAGGGCTGGAGAGATGGCTCAGCAGTTAAAAAGCCCCCAGTGCTCTTCCAGAGTTCAAATCCCAGCAACCACATGGTGGCTCACAACCATCTGTAATGGGATCTGATGCCCTCTTCTGGTGTGTCTGAAGACAGCTACAGTGTACTTAGATATAATAATAAATAAATCTAAAAAGAAAGAAAGAGAGAGAGAGGGAGAGAGAGAGAGAGAGAGAGAGAGAGAGAGAGAGAGAGAGAGAGAGAGAGAGAGAGAGAGTAGTGTATGAGGAAAGGGGTAAAGGGGTCCAGGAGCCAAAGGTGTGAGTGCTAGGATGGAGGGGTAAGAGTTGGAAGCTGGGACTGGGGGGTTAGGTTAGGATGGAGGCTCAGTACCAGCATGAGGAAGGGAGGAAGAAGAAGAGGAAGAGAGGGCCAGAGTATGTGGCAGCGGGAGGCAGGAACAGAGGAGCAACTCAAGGGGCGTAGGCAGGAGAGGGGACAAATCTACTCCCACTGAGATTTTTCTCTGCTTTTCTTGCCTTTTTGTGTGCCAGGGGAAGTTCACAACAGCCAGTGACGTATGGGCCTTCGGAGTGACCCTGTGGGAGGTCCTGATGCTCTGCAGGTCCCAGCCCTTTGGGCAGCTTACAGATGAGCAGGTTATCGAGAATGCTGGCGAGTTCTTCAGGGACCAGGGCCGGCAGGTCAGAGCCGAGGGGAGGGATGTGGCCCAGGCGGGCAGAGCATGCCGTTACAGGAACTAAAGGCCATCTGTCCCTGCCTATCTATCATTCACATTTCCCTCGCAGGTCTACTTGTCCAGGCCACCTGCCTGCCCGCAGACCCTGTATGAGCTGATGCTCCGGTGTTGGAGCCGGGAGCCCGAGCAACGGCCGCCCTTCGCCCAGCTTCATCGGTTCCTGGCGGATGATGCGCTCAACACAGTGTAAACTCAGGACCCGACATCCCTTTCCCAGGGGAAGCTGGACTCGAAAACCAGAGAAGCCTATGGCACCGCACCCCACCGTCTCCTGACTTACCCATTCCCAAGAGGCAGTGTCTCTGCAGGTGGGCTGGGCCTGCCCGCAGAGCTGAAGCCTCTGTCACCAGATACACACACTCCCTTCTGGTTCCTCCTTCCATCTGCCAAGTGCCACCCACCCAGCTGGCCCTGTGGTTGGGATCCTGCCTGACTTCTTCCAGCTATCCCCTTGGGGAAGAACGGGGGCAAATGCTGGGCGCATACTGGACAAGGCCCACTGGACAACACTGGTTCCTGGGAGGTGACGGTGCCCCCCAGCTTTCTTCTTGTCACACACTGGACGCTGCCAGCTGAGAATTAGAGGGGTGAGGGGGACAAAGAAGGCCAACCCCTACATCGGTTCTCAGCCCTGGCTTCCTTCTGTTCCGCCCCCTGACACACTGGACCTGGGGGTGATCCCTGCTGTGATCCTCAGTCACACACCCCTCCTTCCCACCTGCCATGCTGCAGCTAGAACTTCGCAAAGCCTCTATGTTTCTGTGGAGTAAATATTAGGATGGGGAACAGAGGGAGCAATAGCTTGAGGCTGGGGGTGGGGATTTCTATTGTAGCTACCACATTGGTTTTTCTATAATCACGTGGGGTTTGTACATTTTTTGGGGGGAGAGAGACACAGATTTTTACACTAATATATGGACCTAGCTTGAGGCGATTTTAATCCCCTGTCCTAGGCAGGTAATAATAAAAGTTGAGTTGTTTTTTGTTTTTGTTTTTCCACAGCTGTGGGTGCATTTCCTGGGGTTTGGGTAATACCTGCCTCCTGCCTGTGGTCCAGCATGAGTCTGTCATCGCATAGTCCAGACCTGTTCCCAGTTAGGCCATGAGAGCCACTCGGGTGCTCTACAAAGGGAATGTGAATAGTGGTGTCTTTCGGTGGCAGGCCAGAGGTGCTGTGGAAGCCTCTGGGAATTCTGTTCTCGCTCATCATAAAGGGCAGTGCTAGTTATTAAAAATGAATGTGTGGGTTCTTGTTCTGCTTGTCCAAATTCTAGGATTGAGGGCTGGGAGACCCAGGTGATCTCTGAGTTAGGTTTTGAAAGTATGCGGCACCTGGGTGAAAGGCACAACGAGCCTGCAGGAGCAAGCTGCAGCCAGTGTGGAGGCCTCAAAGAGTTCACTTTGGGTAGTAAGCAAAAAAAAATAAAAATAAAAAAAACAATCCCATGGTAGGCTTGAAGGAAACAGCTCCATCTTTGTAGCTGTTCCCGGGAAATAAGGACCCTGGGGTTTTGGCTGATGATATTCACAAAGTCAGCCAAATGGATAATGAGGAGGACGGTAAAGGTAATTCAATCTGAGATGGAATTAATGGGCTCTCAGGGGCCAGGCCACAAATCTAGCAGTCTTGCTAAAGCTACATAGGTCAGACTGCCTTCAGATTAAGGCCGACATTGATGGGCTAGAGTTCAGAGGTCAGATGCTAGAATAATAAGCAGTGGAATCCAGGGCAGGGAGCCACAGTTCCCCGAGCTCTGCCCCGACTTGCTCTAAGCATTAGAGCAATGTAACTCCAGGTTCTTGTGAAGTTCAGTGTGAGCAGGTCCAACCCCGCCCCTGTCCCAGGATGGTGGCAGCATCCACTTAGCACCAGTATCATCCTGGAGCCTTGCTGCAGAGTCCAGCATGAAGCTCACAGGCCTGCTTGCCAAATCTCCATTCTTTTTTTTTTTTTTCTTAGACGTATTTATTTATTTTATGTGAAGAGGGCATTGTGGATCCACTATGTGGTTCCTGGGAATTGGACTCATGACCTCTGGAAGAGCGGCCAGTGCTCTTAACCCCTGAGCCATCCCTCCAGCCCCACAGATCTCCATTCTTTCTCCACATCTCCACTTGCTCTGGCACATGCTACAACACTGTAGTCTCCTAGCTAGTCAGCCAGGACTGTTCTGACCCTTTCTGGTTTGTCTTCGGTTCTGCAACCATGGAGACCTTGCTCTGAGACTGGGTCTTAACAAAGCCCAGACTTGTCTAGCTCATCTTGCATAACCTGGAAGTGATTCTCCTGCCTTCGCCTCCCCGGTGTTAGGATTAGAGGTTCGCAACACCACACCTGGTCCTCTGTATTTTTTATTTTAAAAATGATTACATTTATTCATTTAGTGTGTGTGTGTGCACATATGGGAAGCTGGGTGTGAGCGTGTGCCACGGTGTGTGTGTGTGGAGGTTAAAGAACAGCCTGCAGAAGTTGGTGGTCTCTTTCCATCATGTGCATCCTGGGTGTAAGACTCAGATGTGGTGGCAACTGCTGCCATCTAGCCACCACCTGTAAAATTTTGTATTACATTTTTCTTAGTTTTTATGTATGTATGTATGTATGTATGTATGATGGGGGATTGAACCCAGGACCTTGTACATGCTAAGCAAACACTACCACTGAGCTATACTCCCAGTCTCCCCCTTACTCCCTCCTTGGGATCTTTATTTTTGTTTGTTTTTCAGACAGGGTCTCACTGTGTAGTCTAGGCTGGCCTGGCTCCCTATGTAGACCAGGTTGCCACTGAACTCAGAGATCTACCTAAATCTGCTTCATGTATGCAGGAATTAAAGGTGTGGGTCACCATGCCCAGCAGTTGTTTGCTTTGAGTTAGGACTTCACTCCTCCTGTCTCTAGTCTCCTGAATGCTTAAATTAGAAGTGTGTTCCACCAAGTCCACTTCTGGTTGACCTTTTAGGAACAAAACCTGTCTGAGGCTGACTGGTTCCTACGTCCTATGCAGTACCATTCTCCTGTGTATACCAACCACAGCACTTCCTCTAAGTGCTCTAAGGGCCACAGACCTTCCTGGCATATGTATGGCCTTTGTAGCTTGGTTTTGTCCCCTGCAATAGTATTCCCTGGGGTCTGCTTTGTTAGCTGCTGCTAGCCCTTCATCAGTCTCCTCTGGTCAGGCCAAACCCCACTCAATTGTATGTGCTATTTCACATGTTTTAGGTATGTGTCTTTACAATGTGTTTCTTTGAGCCGGGCGTGGTGGCTCACGCCTTTAATCCCAGCACTTGGGTGTTGTGTCTGGCCAGTAGATCACAACCTGGGTTCTAGCCTGGAAAGGCAGTTTGGAAACCTGGAAGAGAAGAGGGGCTGGGCTGCACGATAAGGAAGGAACCAAGACAAAGGTCTCTGCTCAAGGTTTAATTTTTACTATTTCGGCACTCCGTTACGAAGGAAGGGGGAGGGGCCCAATTCCTGCCAAATAATCTTGGGGTCCAGTAGCAGGGTGATCACCTGATGGCTTCGGAACAGCAAAGCAGCAAGTTCCAGCAGTGGGCGTGGCAGAACGATTGAGCGGGAAGCTCCATCCAGGTGTAAATAGTGGAACCATTAAGGCTGGGGGAGGGGAGGCTACACTTGGGAGGCAGAGGCAGGCAGATTTCTGAGTTCGAGGCCAGCCTGGTCTACAAAGTGAGTTCCAGGACAGCCAGGGCTACACAGAAAAACCCTGTCTCGAAAAACAAACAAACAAACAAAACCAATATGTTTCTTTGACTATTGGATTATAAGCTACAAAATGGCTAATTTTTGGAACACAGGGCTCTGATCATTGGGGGAAAAAAGACATCAAATGTCTAAAAGGCTAACATAAAATTATCGATGGAATTTAAAAAGTCGTGGGGTGGAGAGATTGCTCAGTGGTTAAGAGCACTGGCTGCTTTTCAAGAGGACCCAGGTTCGGTTCCCAACACTGATGTGGTAGCTCACAACCATCCATTACTCTAGTTCTGGGGGAAGAGGGGAATTTGACTCCCTTAGGTACCAGGTACTCATGTAGTTCATATATATATATATACATACAGACAAAATATTCATATATATAAAATAAAAATAAGTTTTGGAGAGATGGCTCAGGGTTAAGAGAACAGACTGCCCTTCCAGAGGTCCTGAGTTCAACTCCCAGCAACCACATGGTGGCTCACAACCATCTGTAATGGGATCCGATGCCCTCTTCTGGTGTGTCTGAAGACAGCTAGAGTGTACTTGTATACATAAATAAATAATTTCAAATAAAATAAAAAAATAAGCAAAAAGACTAAAGAGGTAAAAATTAAAATAAATTAATTTTAAAATAACAATTTAAAAGAAGAAGTGAAAGTTAGGGCTGGGTATGGTGGTATGCACCTGTAATCCCAGGACAGGAGACCAGGCAGCAAGATCAGATTTGGTTTGGCTTGGTGTGGTTTTTCACAGGGTTTCTCTGTGTAGCACTGGCCATCCTGGAGCTTGCTCTGTAGTCCAGGCTGGCCTCTGCCTGCTGAGTGCTGGGATTAAAGGCGTGCACCACCACTGCCTGGATGAAGATCATGCTTTTAAAGTTGTCCTCAGCTATGCTGGCTCAAGGTCGACCTGGGCTACAGCATGGAACCCTGTCTCAAAAACCTAAAACAAACAAACAAACAAACGTACCAAGAAATAAAAAATAATAAAAATTATAGAAATAATTGGTAATGTTTTGCTGAGAATCTGCTATGTAGCAAATATTATAATTGTTCTATTTAATACAACATACAAACCACTCCCATTACAGAGAGAGGAAAACTGTTAGGTTTTGAGTAGCACAGGCAATAAAGACTGAGGCTGGTAGGCAGTGGCCTGTTTATTAGATACCTGCCAGCGCTAGGAAGATTTATGAAGAGGTGCCTTATAAGGCTGTTTCTTCACGGTTGTCTCCAAGATCCCAGCCTGAGCTGTGTCTCGCTATTAGACAACGCTGCTCTCTCTGTTGGATCCTGCCAAGCAAAGTCAAATTGAAGCCCCCACAGCTTTCAGCTTATTCATCATGGCAGGGTCTCCCAATCATTCTGATATGCATAGTTTCCCTAGCCAACTGCTCTGGGGATCCCTACAGGGAGGTGGTTATCCCCACCCAACACTTTAGGTGCGTGCTGGAGATCCAAACCCTGATCCTCACACCTGAATAGCCAATGCTTCTGTCACTAAGCCATCTAGGGGACCTTTCCGTTTTATGTCAAAGCTTCTTATGAGCTGTTTAAGCTACTGTGTAATTTGCACTTTTCTCTCTGCTGATGGGTCATGTGCAGTTCAAGGCTAGTATACACCCCTTCTTCCTCAGGCAGGGGTGCCCAGTGTTCCACATTGTTAGGATGATTTGTGTTTTATTAAACCAACCTCTGTTTATTAAACAGACCTGTGAACTGTTCCCATTGACTTCAGGAAACACCTTTGATGGGTAAATCTGCATTTATTCTACGAGCAAGAGTTTCGGGATCATCAAGACACAGTTTTCCTGTAAAACAGCTGTGGCTGTGTTGGAACTTGCTTTTGTAGACCAGGTGGGCCATGAACTCACAGAGAAACCCCTGCCTCTGCTTCATGAGTCTTCAGATTAAAGGTGTGTGCTGACACACCCTGCTTGGATGATACAGTCTTTTGTTTGTTTGTTTTTTCGAGACAGGGTTTCTCTGTGTACTCCTGGCTGTCCTGGAGTCCTGGAACTCACTTTGTAGACCAGGCTGGCCTTGAACTCAGAAATCTGCCTGCCTCTGCCTCCCAAGTGCTGGGATTAAAGGCATGTGCCACCACGCCCGGCTGATCGTTTCTTTAATTTCAGTGGCTTTTGTTCTTTTACCTTCTTTTCTTCTTAAAAAAGATTATTATTTTTAAGTTATGTACATGCACAGATGTGTCCAGGTGCTACAGAGGCCAGAAGAGGGCATTGGATCCCTCCCCCTGGAACTGGAGTTATAGGCATTTTATTATTATTACTGTTAGATTTCTGAAGCAGCTTAAAGGGACAGGAGGCAGAAAGGAAAATGGAGACTGACTTCAACTGACCGGACAGTTTATTTCAGACACAGCATTAAAGTAACATCTGCCAAACGGAGGGGGGTACTTGGGTTTATATAGGAGGTTTGAGGAATGGGAAGTTAAATGCCGATTCTGGGGCTATGTGCAAGCCTTCAATTTCTCCCTCCTGGATAGAAGGCCATTTTATGTTTAGAAACTGTTGGGCCTCAGCTGAGAGCTCAGTAATAGCAGTGAGGGGGAGGGGCTGGAGTTCCAGTGTAGGACCTTGGTCAGGATGTGGTTCAAGGTTTATCCTAACATTTACAACCAAGACAACGTCAGACTACTCTACTTTTTAAAAGATGACTTTTATTATTATGGTGTGTGAGTGCAGGACGGTGAAGGCTGGGATTCACATCGCCATGGCACAGGCATGGAAGTCGGATATCTCTCCCCATCTCTTCAGTTCACAGCATAGCAAAGTCTTTACCCACTGAGCCATCTCACCAGCCCGTGATTTTCCTTAAAATACATAGTAAAGTATAATCAAGTCCTTACATGGCCCTACCATTTTTGCCCTTGATAAATGTGTTTCTCATCTCTGTACTGGGACTTTCTTGTGCAGATCTCTTATTCTTGTTGGGCTTGATAGCCTGTGATGTAAGAATAACAGAATTTGCCCCCATAAGAATTCGAGACCCTATAGATGACCTTAGTTGATGTCATTCCCCCCTTTCCCTTGTCTTGCCTAGGATAAATTCATAAATCAAATCAGGGCAAACGATAGCTTTTTCTTAAAAATTGCAGTGTAGGGCTGGTGAGATGGCTCAGTGGGTAAGAGCACCCGACTGCTCTTCCAAAGGTCCAGAGTTCAAATCCCAGCAACCACATGTTGGCTAACAACCATCCGTAACGAGATCTGGCGCCCTCTTCTGGAGTGTCTGAAGACAGCTACAGTGTACTTACATATAATAAATAAATAAATCTTTTTTAAAAAAAAAATTGCAGTGTAATCTTCTAACTCCCGGGGAGTTGGGAGGGTTTAGGAGGAAGGGATTAAGATTGAGCAGGTGGGAGGATGGTGGAGAGATGGCTCAGCAGTTAAGTACAGTGGCTGTCCTTCCAAAGGGCCCAAGTTCAATTCCTAGCACGCATGTAACAGCTCACAGCTGTAAGTAATTCCAGTTCCAGGGAATCTGACTTTACATAGACATTTTGATTGATTGAGCATTTAGTAACCAAATAAGAGCGATTGTGTTGATCCTTGCCATGTGAAGATGCTCTGCACTGATTATTATCTCGGTTTCCTGGGAAACAACAGAGGTCAAGAAACCTAGTTTGAGGTCTCTACATCTAACATACCACCACTAAACTGCCTTAGTACGTCTCCGATAGGAGGCCCCGGAGCTCCTCCAGGTTGGGTGCCTCCTCCTGCCTAGGTCTGACAAGAGATTCGCCTAGCTGCATAGGGGAGAGAGGCGCGGAACCAAATGGTCTGATTTCGGATGTTTCTAGGGAATCCCAATGAAAAGCCACCTTTTCTCGGCCGGCCTTCTTGCGGTGCCTTTAGGGAATTGTAGTCAGAACCTCTTCATAGTGCTCCAATGCAGGCTAAAAAAGGACTACAATTCCCAACATGCCTTGCGACAGGCGAGTGCTTTGCCTATTCTAACCCCCTTTACTCTTGACACATTTCTCTGCTCTCCCTTCTCTTTGGACTGCTTTTTGGCTGGGTCCTGTCTGTGAAGTTCTTCGTGGTTCTCCAACCTTTTAGAATTCTCATCCTTTATTTCCAGGAGCCAATGCGAGACATTAGCACTGATTAGGCGACGGCTGGTGACCCGGGGTGCGCGAGGGGGAGCCGAGTGGTGAGGGGGTATGAGAAGGGTAAGGCAGAGAGAGTTGAGCGAGAGGCGGAGTGAAAGCAAAGTCGGGGAGATGTGAGGAGCTCAGAGACGTGGGTCTCAGTGAGAGGGGTAAGGCTGGCTGGAGGGAAAGGGATAGAAAGGGATTTAGGTTGGTAAGCATGAGGCAGTTTATAGCCGTGTCCCCAGACTTGACCCATTTGGACTGATCTGACCAGGAGGGTGGACAAGAGAGAGAAGCCTGGGCTCAAATAAGCATCTTTCTCACTGCTTAGGTGAACTTGAGATGTCATTGATATGCAAAACACTTGCAAGTATGAAACGATAAGTAATTCAGTCCACACCGGTGAGGATCTGGATTTGATCCTCAGGACCATACACAAAAATGAGACTAATTCCACCTCCTGGAGACTGAACAAAAGCTGAACTTCAGGGCAGATGTGGGATGAAAATCCTGGTGGCCACTTGGGAGGTAAAGGCAGATGGATCATGGGTTCAAATCCATCCTTAGCTCCATAGCAAGTTCAAGGCCATCGCGAGCTGCATAATGAAGAAAAGAAGCAGGACACGAGGGGTTTGGGAGGTGTCCTCCCAAACAGGTGATAAGTGGCACCAGACAGGAAAGTACAGAAAGTGAGCCTGATAGATCTGGAGTCAGTGATATAGGCCTGGGTCATGTGGGAGTTCTGACATTCGTCCCTCTCAGGTGATGGAGATCACCCCTTCGAGGGGTGGACTGAACCGAGCACACCTACAATGCAGGAATCTCCAGGAATTCTTAGGAGGCCTGAGCCCTGGGGTGCTGGACCGATTGTATGGGCACCCTGCCACTTGTCTGGCTGTTTTCAGGTGAGGAGCCTTCAGAGCAAGGGGTATGTTTGGAGAATGTAACGGGGCCTGCAGACTGAAATTAGTTATCACGGGGAGAGGCTTATTAGCCTAGTGTGAGTACCAGGGTGTTAAGACATTACTCCCAAGTGTGTCAGTCCAAACCAGAAAGAGGTTGTCCGGGCAATGGGACTGCTAAGGATGTGGGAGATGGCATGAGACGTTTGAGAGGCAGAGGTTGCAGGGTTCACATTGTGAACTCCAGGATTATGAACCAGAAAAACCTTGTTATTATGGCTCAGCCCTAAGCACACACCTTTTAGCCAAGGGCTAAAGTCAACCGAAGGCCAAGAGATGGTGCAACCAAGTAAACAGAAATTAGCAACGTTGAGTTGAAGGGAATTTAAGACAGTGTGGAGAAGGAGGGGGAGCGTTTTCTTTCTGAGATGTCCTTGGAGAAAAAAGGTCAGCTGGGTGCTTCCTCTGCCTCTCTGACCAGTTGGGATATTTGTTTTTTTAAAACCACAGGCAGATGAGGGCAGAGATGCAGGTGCGAGGTGGCTTCTGATAACATCTGGCCTCTGAACCTTACAGGGAGCTCCCTTCTTTGGCTAAGAACTGGGTCATGAGGATGCTCTTCCTGGAGCAGCCCCTACCACAGGCTGCGGTGGCCCTGTGGGTGAAGAAGGAGTTCAGCAAGTGAGTCCCGGGCACAGCTGGTGCGAGCTTCCCAACAGCGACATTTCTCAAAGGACTTGTGTTTGGAACACTTGCAGGGTGCACACACAGAGGAGCTAGGGGATCAGATATGGGCCTTTCAACAACAGACCCTGCCCTACACAAGGAAAACCCTCCAGAATATACCTGCAGAGGTTTCCACTGTGGAAGGGTGTGTCTCTTTAGCTGTATGCTAACTAGAACAAAAGAAAACAAACGAAAAGACAAAGGGAAAAATGCAGCCCCCCCCCCGCGACCCCTCCCCCCAAGTTGATAGGTAGAGATAGGAAACCAGAGATTCAAGGGCTACAGTGTAAGTTTGATGTATTGTCAGTTTGAGGCTGTCCCAGGCTTCATAGGACCCTTTCTGAAACAAAACAAATGAAAAGAAGAAAAAAAAAAAAAAAAAAAAAGAATTGACTTAGAAAACAAAACAGAGAAACCAACAACAATCAAAACGAACGAGGTTCTCCTTAGCATTGCAGTGCAGGTATCTGAGGTGCGAAACACAGCTTCCCCCTGCGACACTGTTCCAAGGGCCTCCCGTTCAGAGGAGCTAGAGATGAAGTTCCCTGGAGGTCTCCTTGCTACTGGTGACACCCCACTCAACTCTGCTTCTGCCCAGGGCTCAGGAGGAAAGTACGGGGCTGCTGAGTGGCCTCCGTATCTGGCATACCCAGCTGCTCCCTGGTGGACTCCAAGGCCTCATCTTGAACCCTGTCTTCCGCCAGAACCTCCGAATTGCCCTTCTGGGTGGGTACGTCATTTCCCTCCCTCCCTGAGCTAGGCCAGGGGACCTGCTTGTTACACTGGTGGGGGAGAAGCTCCTGAGAGGCCTCCCCAGACCCTCTCCCCACCCCCACCCCCACCCCTTGGAATGCTCCTTCAAGAATACACTGGGCCAGGTGTGGATGTAGGGTGCAGAAAATGTCCTTGTCTTGTCGCCCTTGGGGTGAGGGTAAAGACCTAGGGAAGCAGGAGGCAGACAGGGTTCCTTACTCCTGTGTATCCTGGCCACAGGGGCAAGGCCTGGTCTGATGACACAAGTCAGCTGGGACCAGACAAGCATGCCCGGGACGTCCCCTCACTGGACAAGTATGCTGAGGAGCGCTGGGAGGTGAGGAGTGTGCCTCTGCCGTGCCCCCGTTCCCCGTAACCCTCGAGACCCCAGTCTCCTGACCCTTTCCGTCTCTAGGTGGTCTTGCACTTCATGGTGGGCTCCCCCAGTGCAGCTGTCAGCCAAGACCTGGCTCAGCTCCTCAGCCAGGCCGGGCTTATGAAAAGGTGAGGAGGGCGGAGCATGGCAGCTCTCCGCTCGGCAGTCTCCTTGGGTCTCATATAAAATGGGTGTCTGGGGTTAGGAGGAACTGGAGAGAGCTGGCTGAGAGGAGGGGCCCAAGTGTGCGTAAGGTGGACTCAGTGCAGCCTTTGCAAGCTGCCACCATCAGCCCGCTCTGTGTCTAGCACTGAACCTGGAGAACCACCCTGCATCACTTCCGCTGGCTTCCAGTTCCTGCTACTGGACACGCCTGCCCAGCTCTGGTACTTCATGCTGCAGTATCTGCAGACAGCCCAGGTAAGAGCCAGGGCCTCGGACGGATGCCGTGCTCCTGTCCCGCTGAGTAACTCCCTCACTCCCTCTTCCCATCTCACCTCCTGCCGCTCTGCCGCTTCCTTCCCAGAGCCGGGGCATGGATCTGGTGGAGATTCTCTCCTTCCTTTTCCAGCTCAGCTTCTCTACTCTTGGCAAGGTAAGTAGGGAGCTGGAGGGCTGGGAGGTGAGGAGAGGTTATGGAGGAAAACGGTAGTGACTACAGAACCCCCCCGAGAAGGCAAAGCAAGGAGGGCACATAGGCCAGGTAGTGACCGGTGGACGTGTCATAGCCCCCAGCTGGCCATCTCTTCCCCAGGACTACTCTGTGGAGGGGATGAGTGACTCTTTGTTGAACTTCCTGCAACACCTGCGTGAGTTCGGGCTTGTTTTCCAGAGGAAGGTATGTACACCCAGCCACTTGGCCTCGGGGAGAGTCGGGTGCTGGGGTGCAGCTGAAAGACCTAGCCAGGACTGAGTGCTTGGGTCATTTGAGGGAGGAGATTTCACAGGAGGGGGTCGGATGTCTAACAGGAGGGTGGTTACCAGAAAGAGGACCCCATCTTGCCCTGTGTTCTTCCAGAGGAAGTCCCGGCGTTACTACCCCACACGCCTGGCCATCAACCTCTCATCTGGTGTCTCTGGGGCTGGGGGCACTGTGCACCAGCCAGGCTTCATTGTCGTGGAAACCAATTACCGACTATATGCCTATACCGGTGGGTCTGGGTGAGGGTGAGTGGGTAGGGAGTGCAGAGGGGAAGGACATAGGAGAAAATCCAGTTAGGGCCATGTTTCCTGGGTGGTTTATGTAGCTCCCTAGTATTTATTCCTACACTTGAAGGCGGGGCTGGAGGAAGGCAGGGCTGGGCAGCCTCCTCACTCCTCCTCCTCCATTCCTGAGGCAGAGTCGGAACTGCAGATCGCTCTCATTGCTCTTTTCTCCGAAATGCTCTATCGATTCCCCAACATGGTGGTGGCACAAGTGACCCGGGAGAGTGTGCAGCAGGCCATTGCCAGCGGCATCACAGCTCAACAGGTATCCCTACTTGGAGTAGAGGTCGGGAAGGGGCTGTGCTCGTCCTGGGGCCAAGGTATTCCTGTCACAGCCTCAGGTCTGTCAGGGGAGGTGGCGAGTCACCGGGGAAACCTGGAAGGTCATGGAGGGAGATGGTCTAGCTCTGAATCTGTCTCACTCCACGGTTCACGGCTGCCTTGTCTTTGCGAGCCTTACTTTGCTCCCAGTAAACAGCAGTCCACCTCAAAAGGGTGCTGGAAGACTAGATGTTAAGATGCTTAGCTTAGAGCCTGCTGAGATATGGTCGCTACTGCCATCTTAAAGAAAGAAAAACAAGGCAAGACTATGGAGAGAAGAGATGCATCATAGAGAGGGTCCCAGGAGTGACCAGTGGGAGGTGCACCTGAAAGTAACAGTAGAACAGGCCTGTCAGAGGCTTGTGGCTAGGAGAACAGAGATGCTGTTTCAGTGACATTAGCTCAGATGACTTTCTACATTCTTCTTTTTTTAAAGTTTTATTATACATAAGTACGCACCAGATCTCATTACGGTGGTTGCGAACCACCATGTGGTTGCTGGGATTTGAACTCGGGACCTTCTGAAGAGCTGTCAGTGCTCTTACCCACTGAGCCATCTTGCCAGCCCGATTTTCTACATTCTTGTGTTTTCCTAGATAATCCATTTCCTAAGGACAAGGGCACATCCAGTGATGCTCAAACAGGTATGGCTGGGTACTAAGACTCGGGGGGCTGGCAGCCTGGGCACCTAGCCGCGAGAGGATGGATGAGAAGCCAGGTCCTATAGCCTCACCCTTGTCCTGCAGAATCCTGTGCTGCCCCCCACCATAACAGACCAGATTCGGCTGTGGGAGCTGGAAAGGGACAGACTCCGGTTCACTGAAGGTGAGTGGCTTCCGCTGACCTAATCTCAAGTCATTGGCTAAAGAGGTAAGGCCAGCAATTTCACGCAAAAGGTTTTGTGCATTTCGTATTTGTTTCTCAAAAGGGAAGGAGAGGAAAACTGATCTTTTATTTTGATATATTAGTAGCAGGAAATATGTCCCAAATCAGTGCAGTTTGAATTAAGCTAGGTGAGGGGATAAGAGGCAGGGTAATTCAGTCTTCTCTTTAGGTGGGTTTGCGTGGTTTTTCTTGTGGATTTTGCTGTCTTTTCGAGTGTCTGGATGCCACAGGTGTTAAAGTTGAACAGTCGACTATCCGTAGAGAATTAGTCCTAACAACTGTGGCCTGCAGCCCCTGCCTGCATGCTGCTCTGAGGGGCAGAGACCACTACAGCCCCTCACCTCCTGCCTGTCCCACCCGACCCCAGGCGTCCTGTATAACCAGTTCCTGTCGCAAGTGGACTTTGAACTGCTGCTGGCCCACGCGCGGGAGCTGGGCGTGCTTGTGTTCGAGAACTCTGCCAAGCGGCTGATGGTGGTGACACCGGCGGGGCACAGCGACGTCAAGCGCTTCTGGAAGCGGCAGAAGCACAGCTCCTGAGCCGGCCAGGTCCGGCCCCGGGCGGGCGAGCGGGCGGGCAGCTTTCCAACTCAGATGTATTTTGTTTACACACCGGGACATTTCTTGTTTAATAAAATTATGGGAAAAAGCTATGCGGCTTCTGACGTCTGCCGGCGTTTTCCTACCCAACGCAGTGATACCCGCTTCTACTCAGCCGGAGGAGCGAGAGTCTTTTACGCATGCGCCTGCGTGTCCCCGCCCACGCTTGCGCGCGCACCTCGCCATGCACCTATCGGCTCTGAGTTCCCCCGGACGTTCGAGTTAGAGGCGCATGGCCGAGCTTGCGGCGGTGGGGGTGGTCCTAGGCTTCCGAACCCCAGCCTTCGTGTCCGCGTCAGTGGCGCAGAGCTCCAGCCTTCTCTGGACGCCTTGGTTTCAGTGATTCCAGAGTGCTGTCCACCCCGTGCGCTCCGCCCCTAGGCGGAAGGACGTAGAGTGAGAGGGTCCTGCTGGTGGAAGTGAAGGGTTGCGACCTCCTGCATCCCATGGCCTCCTAGTGAGCAGACCTCCATCCCTTCCCAAACACTCCCGATGCCTCATTTGCCTCTGGCCTCTTTCCGGCCACCGCTCTGGGGGCTGAGGCCCTCATGGGGTCTCTCCAGGCCCCAGGCACTTTGTACACAGCCGGAGCCCCACGGCTCCCCCGTCTCTCGGAGGAACCGTGAAGCCAAACAGAAGCGCCTGCGGGAGAAGCAGGCGGCCCTGGAGGCTGGGCTAGCTGAGAAGAGCAAGGTCAGGGGTCAGTCCTTGGGTCTCCCAAGACTTGGGAAGGGGCTGAAAGAGACTGGTGCAGGAATCCAGATGACTGTGGTGTACTGGGAATTGCAGCCTCTACCCCACCCCCCAACACACACACCCTGTTTCCTCCGTGCAGATACCTGCAGTGCCCACTAAGGCCTGGAGTCACAAGGAGGTAGTATTGTATGAAATCCCCACCGGGCCAGGTGAAAAGAAAGGTAAAGTGTAGGGAGTGTTTTGCGATGTTGTTGCTCTTTGGTCTGCTAACATGCAGTTCAGTAGTGGATCTCTTCTGCTTCCACAGATGTTTCTGGGCCCCTGCCTCCTGCTTACAGTCCCCAGTATGTTGAAGCGGCCTGGTACCAGTGGTGGGTGCGAGAGGGCTTCTTCAAACCAGAGTATCAGGTCAGTACGCGGCAGAGGGCTTCTATGAGGTCCTTTAGACAGAGTGAGTGAGTGGCCCTTGAACTTGGTGGGCACAGGCTAACTTCACAGTTGACGTTTATTTCTTTCGGCCCCTGGTTTTCTTTTTGCCTTCCCCGTGTTGGATTTCAATAATAATAATAATAATAATAATAACAATAATAATAATAATAATAAAAAAATTTGAGACACTGTTTCTCCATGTAGTCCTGGCCATCCTGGAACTCTGTAGACGAGGCTGGCCTCAAACCCAGAGATCCATCTTCCTCTGCCTTTTCACACGTGTGCCACTAGTAGACCTGGCCTTCTTGAAGTTCTTTTTGCCCCAAGGCACCAGAGGGTGCTGTTCCCCCAGGCAACAACTAATTCTCCCTCTCCTCTGACTTCCTCATTCCTTCCAGGCAAGGCTGTCCCAAGCTACAGGGGAGACCTTTTCCATGTGTATCCCACCTCCCAATGTCACCGGCTCTCTGCACATTGGCCATGCACTCACAGTGGCGATCCAGGACGCACTTGTGCGCTGGTGAGAGGCGGTGGGGCCACTGCAGTTCCCAAAGGGAAGGTTGGAAGTGAGGATCAGTGAGCTCAGAGACCCCATGGTGTTTCTGTGGCAGGCACCGGATGCGTGGGGATCGCGTGCTGTGGATCCCCGGGTCCGATCACGCAGGAATTGCTACACAGGTGTGTCTTGTGCCCCCCCCCCCCCCCTTGGTTGAAAGTGCGGTCTTTATGTGAAGCCTGACTAGCTTTCATTCACACCTGATCCCACTTCAGGCCGTGGTGGAGAAGCAGCTATGGAAGGAGCAGAGAGTGCGGAGACACGAGCTGAGCCGGGAAGACTTCCTCAGGGCCGTGTGGCAGTGGAAACATGAGTACGAGGGCAGGGCCAGTGGGATTGACCACATTTTTGCTTGTCAGGACTACTTCTGACTTGTAGCATTCTGTTCTTCCGGCCTTGTGCCTCACTGCCTCGGAGCAGAGGGAATGATGGATGGGGTGTCTGAGCCAAGAGTGTGTGTGTGCATGTGTGTCACAATGTGCACATTTGTCTGTATACTGTGCTCATGTTAGAATGCACACACTTGTGTGTCCTGTGCTCATGTTAGAATGCACACTGTGTGTACTATGCTCATGTTAGGATGCACACATTTATGTGTATATGAATGGATGTATACAAATGTGTGGTTTATTTAACCTCCTTGTCTTGTTTTCCCTTGGACTTCATCACCTCTCCCATGCCCCTGGGCCTTCCCATGTCTGTGGTGGTCACGTGCTTCTCTCTCTCTCTCTCTCTTACATTTTTCATAAAGTGGCTGCTCCTGCTAGGTGTGTACAGGCCTTGGCCCATGGACCTCTTGCATCCCAGTGTAGCTGTGAATTGTAAACTTAAAACATTTTGAGGACTTTTTGCTTTAGTACATAATTCTCAAATGTAAACTTTGTACATGGCAATGACCTCTTACGGTGTTATGCAAAATGAATGCATGTATGTATGTGCATGTATGTGCCTCCGACCCATGGGCTACAGCTAAGATACTACTGGTTGTAGCCTAAGATAGCCATCCATCCAGTGTGTCTCAGAGAAGCCAAAGGTTTAGATACCCCTGCAGAGACCTTTCTGTATCTTTTAAAGCCATAGGACGCCCCACCCCAGGTGTGTGGTTCTATCTCCATCAGCAGGGTCAGCTCTATGTACACTTTATTTCCTCCGGTACCTGGCATTGGCGAGCACCTATGGTTAGTGCTGGGTGGTACTCTGGTCATATTTACTGATAGAAATCTCTGGTGCAGGAAAGGAGGGGAGATCTATGAGCAGCTCTGCGCTCTGGGTGCCTCTCTGGACTGGGATCGAGAGTGTTTCACCATGGATGCCGTGAGTTCACGCCATGGTCCCTGTGGGTTTGGGGTGGTGGTGGTGGTGTATGTGTGCTAAAGACCAGTGTGGGAAGTGTTGGTAGAGGGATAGGGAACCCCTGGGTTCAGCAGAGGGAGGGAGGACGTCAGGTATGGACATTCAGATCGTTCCAGGGCTCCTCAGCAGCTGTGACGGAAGCTTTCGTGCGACTCTACGACTCGGGATTGTTGTACCGGAACCGCCAGCTTGTCAACTGGTCATGTACTTTGCGATCAGCCATCTCAGACATTGAGGTGAGGGAGAGGAAGAAAGACAGGCTGACAGAGTGAGGTCCTTGCGGCCGCCACAGGTGTCTGTATTTGATTTTCTCAAGCTCCAATTGCTCTGCTTCTCCACGTGCCAATCAGAGGGTGGCATGCGACCTGTGGGGCCAGTGGAAGAGCCACAGAGTTCCCGCTGTGCTCAGCAGAGCGATCTGCCATGGGAGTGAGCTCCGTGACTTTACTGTGGGTGGGAGGGCAGGGAAGCAGGGTGGAGAGCTGTAGGAGCCCTGGATGTGAGCACCACAGAGAGACTGCTCTTTCCTGCCTCCTCAACCCTCCAGGTGGAAAGCCGGCCTCTGCCTGGCCGCACGGTGCTGCAGCTGCCCGGCTGCCCGACCCCTGTGTCTTTTGGGCTCCTTGCTTCTGTTGCTTTCCCTGTGGATGGAGAGCCTGGTGAGTGTGGTCCTGAAAGTTGTCCTCTTCCCTTTGCTTCCCGTTTTCTCAAGTGCGTGAGGTTTCCGGGACCCCTGGTAGGTTTGCACTGTTGTGGGTACTTGTTCTGGAGGGGAAGAAAAGGCACGAGGCCCTCTTCATTGGGAACCTAGTGTGACTCTGTGAGGTCTTCCACTAAGAGAGCAGTTCTGAGCTAGTGACAAGTGTACCTGAGATCACAGCCTTTGGGGGCAGAAGTGGGAGGATTCCAAGTTCAAGGCTCGCCTGGTCTACATAGTAAGTTCCAAGCCAGCCACAGCTACCTGAGGCCCTGGCTTAGTAAAACAATGCAGAAGATTAGTTCTGAAGTGTAGTTTGTTCGTTACCTGCGCTCCTGATAGTTCAGAGCAGGGAGGAGGCAGGCTGCTCCCCCTCCCCCCTCCCCTCCTCCTTCCTGCTCCAGCTCTTACTTGCTTCCCCTGTGTGGGAGAGAGGGCAAGGGGTGATGGCTGACCTCAGTGCTTGAATGCTTGTCTCCAGACACAGAGATTGTGGTGGGAACCACCAGGCCAGAGACCCTGCCTGGAGATGTGGCTGTGGCCGTTCATCCAGATGACCCGAGATACACGGTGAGTAGGGTGTGCCTGCACCAGGCCCTCCCACCCTACAGTGTCCCCTTTCTTGTTAGACGCTTCTTCTGAGACTCCCTCCTCAGCTCTGCGGCGGCTCTCACTAACCATGGCCTCCAGACCAAATGCAGCTGCTGCCCTTCTGTGTATCAGCCACACTAATTGGCTTATGCTTCCTATGGCTGCCTTCACAGTGATAGCAGTGAGGGATTGTCCAGGGACTGCTTCTTGGCTCCCTCACAAGTCTGATGCTAGGGCTTGCTCTAAGCCCTGCCTTGTGATCTCTACCCTCTTGCTCTAGGGTTCTCATGGCCCAAACCCTCTGTCCCATACTCCTGCCTGTTCCTAATGGCTCACCTTCCCTCTAGCATTTACATGGGCGACAGCTCCGTCATCCTTTGACAGGACAGCTTCTCCCCCTCATCACAGACACCACTGTTCAGCCACATGTGGGCATAGGTGTGTGGAAGTCGGGTCCAGGGAGGGAGGGAAGGGAACAGGAGGAGAACATGAGAGCTGGGGGTGGGGATGATGGAGGCAGGAGGGGATGAGGGTGGGATGTGGGGATGATGGAGGCAAGAGGGGACGAGGGTGGGATGTGGGGATGATGGAGGCAGGAGGGGATGAGGGTGGGATGTGGGGATGATGGAGGCAGGAGGGGACGAGGGTGGGATGTGGGGATGATGGAGGCAGGAGGGGACGAGGGTGGGATGTGGGGATGATGGAGGCAGGAGGGGACGAGGGTGGGATGTGGGGATGATGGAGGCAGGAGGGGACGAGGGTGGGATGTGGGGATGATGGAGGCAGGAGGGGATGAGGGTGGGATGTGGGGATGATGGAGGCAGGAGGGGATGAGGCATGAGATGTGGTGTTTCTTAAAGCCCAAAGCCAAGGTTAGTGCCAGTCTCAGAGCAGCTGTTTCCCCCAGGGGCAGTGAAGGTGACTCCTGCTCACAGTCCAGTAGATGCTGAGATGGGGATCCGGCATGGCCTGACCCCACTGAGTGTCATTGCAGAGGATGGGACCATGACATCCCTCTGTGGAGACTGGCTGCAGGTAGGCGGAGCCTTGGTGGTACCCTGTCTCCTATAGGTGCCCTCTGCCCCGCCTCCCTGTCTAGTCTGAAGCCTCTGATATTGTCACGTTCCCCCAGGGCCTTCACCGATTTGTGGCCCGGGAAAAGATCATGTGCACACTGAGGGAGCGGGGCCTATTCCGAGGCCTACAGGAGCACCCCATGGTACTGCCCATCTGCAGGTATCACCATCTTAATCCTTCCTTAGGCCCATCCCAAGAGGGAATGGACGAAGCTTACGAGGGACAGCAGGATGGGCTCGGTACCCTGACCAGAGTGTAGGCTCTGTTTGAGTTGGGGTCCTGTGACCCACCCTGGCCTGGAACTCCTTAGCCTGTCAAGTGTGGGATCATAATATAAAGGGTGCCACTAGGCTGGGCTTCTGTGAGACTTTGTCCAGCTGTTCCTAAGTGCACAGGGCCTCTCACTTGCTGTCCTTGCAGCCGTTCCGGGGACGTGGTGGAGTACCTGCTGAAGAGCCAATGGTTTGTCCGCTGCCAGGAAATGGGGGACCGAGCTGCCAAGGCAAGGCCCCGTATGGGGAAGGACTGGGCCTCGAGTGGGAGCTTCTGAGAAGAGTGATACAGCTCAGAGAGGAGAACCTCCTGTCATAAGGGCTCTGGTGGCGACGGGCAGGGGGCCTGGAGGGCTGGCCTGTGCCCTTGTTCTAGCCCAGAATCTTCTTGCACAGCATGCAAGGTCCCTTCTGAGGTTTTTGATGTTTTGGGCGGAGAAAAGGAGATGGCTTAGCAGATGAAGGCACTAGCTGCTAAGCTTAGCCTTGGGTTAGTCCCCCAAACCCGAATGGTGGAAGGAGAGAGCCTTCCAAGTTGTCCTATGACCTCCATACTTGTGTGTGCGTACATCATATGTGTACACAAATAGTATACATACATGTAGAAGTTTTAAAACTTTAAAACTATTTAATTGTGTGTGTGCTATGTGAAGACAAGAGGATGAACTCAGGTTGTCACTGTGTGAGCCAAGCTCTTTGCTGGCCACCTTCTGAGGTTTTTTTGTTTGGTTGGTTTTGAGACAGGATCTCACTGTGCAGTCCTGGCTGGCCTGGAACTCACAGGGCTCCTCCCACCTCTGTCTGGGATTAAGGGCATCCACCACCTTTTTTAACAGGCTGTGGAGTCAGGGGCTCTGGAGCTCTGGCCCTCCTTCCACCAGAAGAGCTGGCAACACTGGTTTGCCCACATTGGGTAAGGAGGCCTTCCATGAAGGTGGGAGGGGGACCCCGCCGTCAGGTCAAGGTGTCAGTGGTGTCCTCTTTGACAGGGACTGGTGTGTCTCCCGGCAGCTGTGGTGGGGCCATCAGATTCCAGCCTACCGGGTCATCGGGGAGAATGCAGAGGTCAGTGAGAACCAACTGAATGTGGTAGAGAGAGCCTCAGTCAGGGTCAGATAGAGACCTGGAAGGGGGCTCTGTGTGGAACCTAGTGTTTGACAGTTCCTATAAGTGTCATTTTCTTTCCTCTAGAGGAGTCTGCTACTCATCACTCAGGAGACAGTGTGAAAACTGAGAGTCTCACACCCATCCTCTGCTTCTCCTCAATTTTTTCAGGATGACAGGAAGGAATGTTGGGTGGTCGGACGGTCAGAGGCTGAAGCCAGAGCAGTAGCAGCAAAACGGACAGGGAGACCAGAGGCAGAACTGACCCTGGAGAGGGGTGAGAAGCTGGCAGGGCAGATCTTTGAGGGCTGCTGGAATCGGGGTGGGATGGGCAGCAGGGCCTGGAGGCCTTAGGCACTAGGGCTCCAGCCGTGCACTTCCCTGTTTTGTCTCCAGATCCTGACGTCCTGGACACTTGGTTCTCTTCGGCTCTTTTCCCCTTTTCTGCCCTGGGTTGGCCGAGAGAGGTGAGGTGGGTTGGAAGGTGGGCACGACACAGGTGGGCAGCGACTGGCTGTGGCAGATCTGCCCCTTACTGCTTATCTCGTCCTAGACGCCAGACCTTGCTCGCTTCTATCCCCTCACCCTCTTGGAAACGGGTAGTGACCTGCTGATGTTCTGGGTGGGCCGCATGGTCATGCTGGGGACCCAGCTCACTGGGCAGCTCCCCTTCAGCAAGGTACTGTACTCAGACACCTGTCCCAGAGTCACCCTAACTCACTGAGCGCAGAAGTCGCAGGCCTAAGTCCTTCCCGCTGACCCCTCCGTGTCTGCAGGTGCTTCTTCACTCCATGGTTCGGGACAGGCAGGGCCGGAAGATGAGCAAGTCCCTGGGGAACGTGCTAGACCCACGGGACATCATTAGCGGACAGGGGCTGCAGGTAAGAACAAAGGCTTTAGCTGGAGATGACAAGGTCTGTGGAGAGCACAGGGAAGGAGTCTGACCCGTCTCTTGTCCAGGTGCTGCAGGCCAAGCTGAGAGACGGTAACTTGGACCCTGGAGAGCTCGCCGTTGCAGCCGCAGCACAGGTGAGACCTGTGGCCCTTGTCCTGGCCTCTTGACTTGACTGCCAGCTTCCTCCTCAGCCTCCATGGCACTGGCCACACCTGCCTTCCTTTGGCTGCAGAAAAAGGACTTTCCTTACGGGATCCCTGAGTGTGGGACGGACGCCCTGAGATTTGCACTGTGCTCCCATGGAATCCTGGGTAAGCCTCGGTGTGTGGTGTGGCAGAGGGTATCTGTGGACAGCTCCACTGACGGAGGATGAGCCGACTCCTTGTTCTCTCCCCCCAAGGGGGCGACCTGCACCTGTCTGTCTCTGAGGTCCTGAACTACCGCCATTTCTGCAACAAGCTCTGGAATGCCCTGCGCTTTATCCTCCGTGCCCTGGGGGATAACTTCGTGCCCCAACCAGCAGAGGAGGTGTGAGGACGGCAGCAAGCCCGGAGGGGTGGCAGGGACAGGGGGTCCAGCCATCCAGGTCCTCATGCCCTCCTGCTGGCAGGTAACCCCCTCCTCTCCCATGGATGCCTGGATTCTCAGCCGCCTGGCCTTTGCAGCCAGCGAATGTGAGAGAGGCTTCCTGAGTCGGGAGCTTTCACTTGTCACCCACGCCCTGTATCATTTCTGGCTCCACAATCTCTGTGATGTCTACCTGGTGAGTGGTGGGGCCCAGCCGGGTGGTGTCTCCTGGAACTGAGTGGTGGTGGTGGTCCAGAGCTCTGTGGGTACACCCAGTGCCCCCTCATCAGGGAAAGCGTGTTCCTCCCTCCCTGGCTGGGGCTCTGTAGTATATAGCCCAGAGCTGTTGCCAGCCTGTCCTAGTGAGGAAGAAAGCTGGAAGAGTCTAGAAACCTGTCAGGGAATGAGGGCAGTGGGGTTTCCTCAGCCCCAATCGTTGCTGCATTTAAAATGAGTAGCTGTACACTGGGGGTAGGGGTGGGGAGTGGGGGATCAGCGTGGTGGGTTCAGGCGAGGGTCTTTAAGCAGTGTCCGTGACAGTTCACCTCAGTTTCCCACTCCGGGTCATTCAGGGTAGGCAAGGGTGGCGCTGATACCCCACGTCTCAGCGTTGTTCCAGGGCAGTGAGGATGGCTCCTTGGTGGACCTGCCTGGGCAGGGTGCTCAAAGGCTCTGGGTTCTGTCCCTGACACTGCAGACAAAAACACTGTCCCCTTCCTCTCCCACTCTCTGGGAATCACTGGGCCTGTTCACATGCGGGTCCGGGGCTAGCATGGTGTCTAGCACGGTGTCAGTGATGTTCAGTAACTTAGCATGTACCCCAACTCAGGATGTGGTGTGGCTGTTGTGTTATCTGCCAGCTCTCTCCTTAGGAAGCAGTGAAGCCAGTGTTGTCGAGCGTGCCCCGTCCCCCAGGACCCCCTCAGGTCCTGTTTTCCTGTGCAGACGTGGGTCTACGCCTCCTTGCCCCGCTGATGCCCTTCCTGGCAGAGGAGCTGTGGCAGAGGCTGCCCCCAAGGCCAGGCGGCCCCCTTGCCCCCAGCATCTGTGTGGCCCCCTACCCCAGTGCTCGCAGCCTGGTGAGTCACGGGCAGGGGTCCGGGAAGCAGGGTGGCCTCCTGAGGGCTGAGGTAGTGACTGTTAGCTGTGGAGCTTTCACACGGGATTTCAGCTCAGGTGGCCCTGCTTGCTAGGTGAGCATCCACCCGCTGAGCCGCTTCCCCACCCCCACTTTGCTGTGTAACGCTGGCTATCCTGGACCCACCCCACCTACCTCTGCCTCCCAAGTAAGTGCTGGGATTAAGGCCTGTGTCACCGTGCCTAGCCCCACTGTTTTTGATGCTGTGTCACTGAATTGCTGTTTTCAGCCCCAAGAATTATTGTGAGTTTGAGGTCACCCATAGTCTACATATTAAAGTTCCAGGACAGCCCAGGACTGCATAGAGAGACCTGTCTCAAAAAAAGAAAAGAAGAAAGTCTAGGGCTGGAACGGTGGCTCAGCAGTTAAGAAAATTTCTTCTTATCCGGGTGGTGGTGGCACACGCCTTTAATCCCAGTACTTGGGAGGCAGAGGCAGGCAGATTTCTGAGTTCGAGGCCAGCCTGGTCTACAGAGTGAGTTCCAGGACAGCCAGGGCTACACAGAGAAACCCTATCTCAAAAATCCAAAAAGAAAGAAAAAAAAAAAAAAAGAAAATTTCTTCTTGCAGAAGACCTGGGTTAGAGTTCCATACTGGTGGCTCATAACTGTCTGTAACCCCAATTCCAGGGAATCTGGCAGACACGCGTGTTACATATGAATACATGTTTACAGAATATCCATACAAAGTAAAATTGTTCTAGATTTTGGGCTTTGTGTTTTGATAGCGTTTATATTTCTAGCTCAGTTGGGGTTGGTTGGTACCTTCAGGATGAGTACAGACATTAGCCACTGGTTGTATAAACCCTTAGGCAACACCTCCCATGCTGCCCTGCTCCTGGAGGTGGAGCAGTGTGCACGCTGCTGAGGAGATGATGGAGGTACAGAGAGGGTAGAGCCAGGAGCATCAATGCCCAGTTTCTCTACTGACTCTGCGTTTCTTCATCAGGAGTTCTGGCACCAGCCGGAGCTGGAGCGCTGCTTCTCCAGAGTCCAAGAGGTTGTACAGGCTTTGCGGGCGCTCCGAGCCACCTACCAGCTCACGAAAGACCGACCCCAAGGTGAGGCTGGTCCTGGGAAGATGGGAGCACGGCAGGAACTGATGCTCACACTGACTGTTTCACTGTCCCTGTCTCTGTTAGTGCTGCTGCAGTGCTCGGACCCAGGAGAACAAGGCCTAGTCCAGCCCTTTCTGGAGCCTCTGGGTGTCCTGAGCCACTGCGGGGCTGTAGGATTCCTGTCCCCAGGGGCAGCAGCTCCCTCAGGGTGGGCCCTGGCCCCACTGGGTGACACCATGAAGATCTACATGGAGCTGCAGGTGACCAGAGGGGGTTGGAGGAACCGAGGAGGAAGAGGAGGAGGAGGAGTAGAGGCTGGTCAGGCTGCAGGTGTCTGACTTCTCCCCTGTTCTGTAGGGCCTGGTGGACCCCCAGAGCCAGCTGCCCCGGCTCACTGCCCGAAGGCAGAAGTTACAGAAGCAGCTTGATGACCTGTTGAACCGGACCGTGTCAGAGGGTCTTGCAGAGAGGCAGCAGAGGGTAAGGCTGAGGACGCCTGAGTTCCTGGCAGGGTGTGGGCTGGGAGGCCAGCTCACCCCTTCTCATCTTTTCTCCTTGTCCAGATTTCCTCCCTCCATCTGGAATTGTCAAAGCTGGACCAGGCAGCCTCCTACCTACAGCAACTGATGAATGAGGCTCCCAGTGCCAGGGAGCTCTGAGCCCCACTCACAGCCCAGCCAGCATTCCTCCTCAGACCTGCCTGCTCTTGGTGCGATGGGACCTCAGAGGTGACCTGGACCACCTTCCTCATTCTGTAGGAGGGAGCAGATTGGAAAGTGCCATGATTCGAGAATGAGGAGGAGATGGAGATAAAAGGATAAACCCCAAGCACCCGAGTGTGAGCCTTTACTGCCCTGTGCCCCGCTCGACTGTCTCGCCTCTCCATTGCTCCATTGCCTAACAACGCACGCACAGTTTAGCTTCATGTTGGACACAAAGAAGAATGGAAGTAATTTTCCCAACTTATCAAAAGGAGTTTAGCCTAGCTGATCAACAACTCAGGCTGCAGCTCCTTTCTGTTACAGTAGCAAAGTTTCAAACCTGGTGACTTTGACAAGTGCTCCTGTTTCGGGCAGAAGTACAGGGTTTGGGCTCCACATCTCTCTTCCTTTCAGCCTTTTTTCCCTGACACACTGACCACATCCAAGGTCCACTTGAGCTGCTCCCATGTGTCTGCACTCTTCCTGAAGAGAAGGCTTCCTGATTTCCTCCCTCTGGGGTCAGTGGGCGAGACGGCCAGTTTCAAAGCCATCAGATGCAAGGGAGAAAAGGATGGAAGGGAGCCACACTGTGCTGGGGTAGCAGAGGGGCCAGGTTAATCTTAGAAAGATGCAGTGAAACAAAGACTTCTGGGAGGGGCAAGAAAATGTCCCACCTAGAAGGAACACTCAGAAAAGCTGACATAGCACATTCTTGGCACTCCAGGTACCAAGGAGGCCATGGGGGGTGGAGAGAGATGAAGAGCGAGCGGTATGGTGAACTGCGCTGGTTACTGGCCACCTGCCACTCGAGCCTGCAGTAATAAAAACATCTGTGATTACAGAGGTTAGCATTGAAAGAAACATGGGGTCTCGTGAAGGGTTGGACTTCCCTCTGAAATGGAAGCTCTTTCCTCAAAAGATACTAACACTTCACTTCCTACTTCTGTCTTGTTGGATAGCATCATCACATGGCCAGCGTAGCTGCAAAGGGAGGGAGGGAGGGAGGCA
The DNA here is from genome assembly GCF_978045245.1 of Mus caroli. Classification (NCBI taxonomy): domain Eukaryota; kingdom Metazoa; phylum Chordata; class Mammalia; order Rodentia; family Muridae; genus Mus; species Mus caroli. Next base: position 58,108,991 of record NW_028227273.1, read on the forward strand.
GGCAGGCAGGCAAGCATTCTTTAAAAGCCAGGTTTCCAGCTAAGATGTGCATAGCTCTTAACCAGGTCTGTGAAACTTCACAAGCCGGGTCTACACCCCAGTATCAGCAAGAGCTGACTGCCATCCTCTGTCCTGCAGGGTCACCTCTGGTGCCCATTTCCTGTTTGTTCCCCAGAAGAGCAGGCTGGAGACCTTTTGAGGGAGACAACTGGTTATTCAAGCTCCACACCCGAGACTAGTGTCGGTAAAGCAGGTTGCACACAGTTCGTGGGTCTTTTTAGACTGCCGGGCAAGGTTCCAGACACAGGCTGGACGCGCATCCAGCTTAGTGCGTTTGCCGCCCACTCTGCCCACTTAGCAAGAGAAACTGGCTGTTGCCATGAGACCAAGGCTTTAAGATAGAAAACTGTAAGGAGTGGGCCCTTAAGAAAGCCTTGTACCCGATGGGGCAGGGTTATCTTAACTGGGAGGAGTAATCAACAGCCCCTAGGCTAGCAGGATGTTACGGATACTGTAAGGACACTCTTGGCCACTAGGATAGTAACATCTCCCAACCCCAAAGCTGCCCTGACCATAGCGACCAGGCCAGAGGCAGGCCGAAGGGTCTGTCTGAGGTGGAAAAGTAGTGGTGAATAGGGAAGTCACACTAACAACTACATCCCTACTTTAACCACTGGAAGCTGGACTGGGACCCAGGAAGACCATGATGGCATGTGCACAACCATCAGACTTCAAAGCCCCAGCGCTAACCCCTTGTTCTCCTGACCCTGCAGGAGTGAGTAGTCCCTGCTACACCAAGATGCCCTATTGCTTCTGGGGGCTGCCCTGAAAGTGCCTCCTTTATTGACAAGCCCTAGCAGAAACAAAAGTGCTTAGTAAACCTGCAACAGCTTCTCCAACCTCCCCAGCAAGGAATCAGCCCACCTACCTCTCAACCCATGCCAGGACCTGCTCAGCCTCTGACTAGCTTGTTGGTTTTTACGAACTGATACTTCCCACCAGGGGTCCCTTTTTTTGGGGTGGGGGTGCTCTCTGCCAGTTTATATTGAAGTCAGGTCCTTGTGCAGAAGACACCAGGTGTTCCTTTCTTAGACACACAATCAGAGAGATCTCCATGAGTAAGGACACAGTGTAGAGGAGCCTCTGCCAAGGATGCCCATCTGTAAACAAGATCCTGGAGCTCCTTGGAGATCTTACTGACCTGGTATGGGTACCTGTGTTTTCTCCTTTCTTATTAGGACCAAGAAAGAAAGGGGGGGGCTTATTCAGATTAATGAATTCCCTTGCCTATATAAAATCCACCACTCAAAAACAAGACGGGAGTAGAGGTTCCATTTAAACCTTTCCCTCCTAGAACTTATAATCTGAAAGCAAGCCAGCACTCAGGGTGAATTCTTTACCACAGTGCCTGTGATCCAGAGGATGTAGAAGGTTCTTTCCCCCTCTGCCCATTTGTGTCATAGCAACTGGCAACTAAAAACCATGGGGCAGAAATGAAACCACACAGCAAAGAGAAAAAGAGAGAGAGAGAAACAGGCATGGAGATGCTGAGTGGAAAGAGCTGTGAAGACCCAGTGGACCACTCAACTCCAGCCCCTCCCTCCGCAAGCAGGGAGCCTAACAGCTACTGGCAGCAGCTTGGGCTCCTGCAAACTCAGGCTGCAGATAGAACCCAGGGCCTTGTACAGGTCTAGACAAGCCTTCAACCCTGGAGCCCCACCATAGCCCCACCCACAGTCCCATAGGCTTTCTAATGCTTCCACTGTTTTTATCCCCACTCCCCCATAAGCCTTCAGATCCTCCAAGCTCCGTGTCTCAGCCAAGCCAGGGGAGAACTCCGCACACACAAGAGGGTAGGGGTAGGAGTGCCTGGAGTCTGGAGATCCTGAGTTAGAGGAAGGGCTATGGGAGGAGAGGTCACTTGTCCACTGACCCTGCTCGCCTCTAGCGGCCTCCAATAGATTTTTCAGGCTCCTTCCATCTCCAACTCAAAGCAAGCTTGGCAGCACTTCCCTCCATATCAGAAAACTTCGAGACTACTTTGGATTTTCCTAAGCTACAGTAGCTTAGGAACCAGCAACAAGGGGCTGAAGAGGTGGCTCAGCTCTTCAGAGAACCCATGTTCCAGTTCCAGTCCCAGCACCCAGGTCAGGTAGCTCACAATTGCCATAACTAGGGCTGATGCCTCTGGCTGCAGGTGAAAGGAAGCACACATGTGCACATAAAACTAAGCAACTCTTCCCTGCCCCCACACAGCCCACCTTCGGCTGCCTACCCTCAGCAGTTCATAGCTCCAGGGTGGAGAACCAGGCAAAGGAAGCTAAGAACCTACTCCAAGGCCCTTTCTTGGGTGTAGTGAGTGAGGAGACTGCTTCTCCCACCCTTCCTCCCCAGTGCTTTGGTTGTCTGGTTTGTTCTTTCTGCTTGGGAGTGGCGGCTTAATGCTCCACTCTGGTTCTCAAGAGAGAAACCTCAGTCCCGTCACAAGAGCTCCTTACTCCTAGTGGGAGTGGAACTGACTGGGGCTCCCATCAGCTAAACTTGGTCAGGGTGTCCCCTTGCTCAGAAGGGGCTGTTGGAGAGCCAAAAGAGTGCTACTTCTGAGTCCTTCTGCCAATTTTTCAGTTAAGTATATTTCCTAGGATAGAAGTCTCAAATCGTGGACAAGATGTCCCATAAAATATAATGGGGTGTTGCTGGTCACCTAGGGGCTGCTGAATGTGTCCCCTGGAGAACTGAACATCCGGGAGAAAAGACCAAGCTGTAGAACCAGAAAAGGAACAGCCCCAAGGAAGATGTCCGCTAACAGGAAGCTGACTTGGGTATTACATAGGGTCCCTGGGTCTTCCTTGTTCACCTATTGGCCTGTTTAGAAGCCCCGCCCCTACGCCTTCCTGCTATTTCTAGAAATGTCTTCTGCAAATAAGGTGCACCTATCTCAGGCAGACTGCTTTCTATTTTCCTTGTCTACGAAGTCTCTCTTAACTTTCTCTCTCTCACAGAGCTATGGTGAACACCAAGGCATTCACTCCAAATTAACCATTGTACTACACTAGGAAATTAACCTGGAAACTGCACCCTGATAACCCCATAAAGCCCTTCAAGCTGGGCTGAAGCAAAAACCCCTGTCCACTCCTCAAGCCTTGGCCTCCAGCACATCTGTGGTCTGCACACCTGACCCATGGGGCCCCTCCCTGCTAGTACAGTCCAAGGACAAGCAATAGAGTGCTGGGGTCCACTGAGGACCTGTGGTCACTTACCTCTCCCTGATGCTTCATGCTCCAGGACAGTTAGAAAGAAGAGAGAGGCAAGGCAAACTTCGCCTTCTGCTTCCCTCTTTTCTGTGCTTTCTCATCTTCAAAGACGCTCCCTGCTGGAGTGGCATGAACTTCCAAGGGAGTCGGTTCTTATATGGGGGTGATGATATCTGGGTGGGGACTGGGAAGGACAAGAACACTCATCTCAATGTTCCCAAGGGGTCTGTCAGATCTAGCTTACAAGATTTACTCAGAGAGAAGCCAAGATAATTTGCTTTTTGACACTGGGTCTCACTGTCTTAGTCAGGGTTTCTATTCCTGCACAAACATCCCAAGAAACAAGTTGGGTAGGAAAGGGTTTATTCAGCTTACACTTCCATACTGCTGTTCATCACCAAGGAAGTCAGGACTGGAACTCACGCAGGTCAGGAAGCAGGAGCTGATGCAGAGGCCATGGAGGGATGTTCTTTACTGGCTTTCTTCCCCTGGCTTGCTCAGCCTGCTCTCCTATAGAACCCAAGACTACCAGCCCAGAGATGGTTCCACCCACAAGAGGCCTTTCCCCCTTGATCATTAATTGAGGAAATGCCTTACAGTTGGATCTCATGGAGGCATTTCCTCAACTGAAGCTCCTTTCTCTGTGATAACTCCAGCTGTGTCAAGTTGACACAAAACTAGCCAGTACACTCACTATGCAGCCCTGGCTATCCTGGAACTCAGTCTCTAGACCAGGCTAGACTAGAACTCAGAGATCTGCCTGCCTCTGCTGCTGGAACGCTGGAATTAAAGGTACGTATGTGCCCCTAAGCCGAGCTTGTGAGTCAGGTAAAAATAGGAAGAGGACTCTGGATTCCCAAGAGGATTTCAACTGGTAAGACTAGGTCCTTTCTGTGCATCAGTCTGTCTCAAATGTGCCCACCTGTCACGTGTCCCAAATGACGGGCCCTGTGGTACATCTCTCTGGAGTTTAACTGTTTCGGCCTGCCCGCAGTCCACAACACGAACGGTTCAACTGAGAATGGCAGTTCGAGCTGAAAAGAGAGGAATCTAGACGGGGCGGAAGAAAGAATGGGGCTAAGACGATTTCATGTTCAAAGCCCGCCTTTTTAATTCCAACATTCAGTTATAAAGGAAGGGGGAGGGAACCCAATTTCCCGCCAAGTAACTCGGGATCCAGTAGCAGGACGAACACGTGTGTGCCTCCAGGCAGCAAAGCCGACAGGGTCCAGCAGTGGGCGTGGCAGAACGAATGAGCGGGGGAAACTCCACCCTTGAGCAAGCAGGTTCAAGCAGGTGGGGGAAGGGAGACCACATTTAACCACACTGTTCTCAGAAGAGTCAGAGGATGTAGGCATTGATGCAGGCATTGCCACCATCCCTATCTTGTGGGTGAATAGAAGCTTGGAGAGGACCGACCCTTTGTCTAGGACACCTGCGATCGACCACAGGTGCATCACACCTGCAATCACAGGTGCATCACACCTGTGTCCACATGGATAGGTGCCATACACTTTTAACTGCCTCCCTACAGCACAGGGGGACCTATTGGTCACTTCTCAGCCGACCCCTCACTTCCCTCTGAGCTTTCTCTACCTGGCTTTCCATCCTGATCAGGCATGCAGACCACACAGGACACTGGGGTTGCAATTAAAATCCTGCTTAAACCAAGACCCTGTATGGTACCTGGTTTCTTGACTGCTGTTGGACCCCAGGAGAACGACCTTCTTTAAGCCTTCTAAGAGAAGAGAATGAGGTCTGTTATGGCCATTCAGGCAGCATGTGGAAAAGCCAGGAGTGTAGAGACCTACAGCAGCATGGGTGTTCAAAAGAGCTCAGCTGGAGAGGTGGGTGTGCACTCACAGATGTATGTGTGTGTGTGTGTGTGTGCGCACATGTATGTCTGTCTTTTTGTCTGTCAATCTGTCTGGAGTTACTTCAATTATATCCCAGGCCTCTGTGGTGTAGAGGGAGAGTCGGTTGTCATCCCTGCTCAGTGAACAGGAGAATCAGTCCGAGACCCTGGCATGCAGTTCCCTTTTGGTCTGCCCTGTGCTCACGGACGCACCGGACACACTGAACGAATCACTGAATTCCACGTTTATTAGCTTGCAGCAGGGCAGGAGCCTGCTAGGTCAAGGAGTGTTCACTTCCAAAATCTGACTGCTCCAGGCCCACACAGGCTCCAGCTGCTTTCAGGCTCTGCAAGTAAGGAAGTGTGGTGGTCCTTTGTGAAGAAGGGTGACATTGGTCCCTGATGGCAGGTGGAGGAGGAGGCAGATCTGGGGAACAAAAAATGATCCGAGGATGAGGTCTAAGATGGTACCCCACTCCCTACTCCACTCAGCCAGCCCCCAGCAGAGACCTGCAGGCACCCAGAGAAGCATGCAGTACCACTGCTACTCCGCAACCTAAAAACTACCTTTTGGAGCATGTCCAGAGCGCTGGAGATCTGGGAGGTCTTGGCCTGAAAAGCCTCGGTCAGCTTTACCTGCAAAGTCACCTTTGGCCCTGGGAACCCAAGAACGTGGCTCAGGACCCTAAAGTCAGGGCCATGTTACCCCTTCCTCGGGGGCACACATGTTCCATATCCCTTCCAGACTCCCTTTCCTCCACTGCTGTCTCATCAACTCCCAGAACAGGACTGGGAACTAAGGAATCGCCTCTCCTTCTCTCCCCTGTTCACGCCAGGGATCTAGCTGTCCACCCTCCAGCCTCACCTGCCTGTGAGCTGCTGAGGAGGGCCAGGAGGAGGAAGAGGCGCATCAAAGACTCCATGGTGGCTACCCCACGTCTCCAGTGCCAGAAGAGATGTGGAAATGGGATCTCTTTACCCTGGGTCCTTAGCACCAGTGTTGGGGGCACCATGAGAACATGGCAACTGGATTTTCCAGTTTCCCCAGAGCACTTCCTATGACCCTGGAGAGGGCCACTCACTAAATCCTGGGCAATTTGGAGGGTACACCCCACCCCCAGTGTGCTTCAGACCTCCAGGAGAAAGTGCTTGAAAAAGAGGCAGGAACAAAGTGGGGCGGGGGCCTCCTGCAGGTATCTGGGCCCCACCTAAGCCTGGGTCCTTTAGAGGTTCTTGACGGATTAATGATTAACTGTTCCTAGCTGTGGTCATTCCTGACAGGGAAGGGCGCTGGAATGTGGGCCCCAAGGGAGGGGTGGATGAGGCCCAGCTCCTTCTGCAGCCAAGGGATGTCTTAACGTCCCCCAGCCTCAGTGGCTTTTCGGGCAGTGAGGAGCTTCCATCTTTGAGATTTTATTTTTATTTTCTGTGGGTGAGTGTTGTGCCTGCTTGTATGTATGAGCACCACACGTGTGCAGTGTTCACAGAGGCCAGAAGCAAGCATCAGATCCCCTGAACCAGATCTGCAAATGATCACGGTTATGAACCCGTGCTGAGAATTGAACCCGCGTCCTTTGGAAGATCAACAAGAGCTCTTGACCACCTGAGCCATCTCTCCAGCCCTGATGCCAGACCTTTTACCTGAGTGTTAGAGATGAACTCAGGCCCTCACGCTTGTATGGCAAACACTTTGAGCTCAATAATAATTCTTATTGTTTTGTTTCAAGACAGGGTTTCTCTGTGTAGCCTTTGCTGTCCTGGAACTCGCTCTGTAGATCAGGCTGGCCCAGAACTCACAAAAATCCTCCTGCCTCTGCCTCTGGAACGCTGGGATTAAAGTTGTGAGCCAGCACCACCTAGATTTGACCATATTTCTTTTTTTTTTTAAAGATTTCTTTATTTATTATATATAAGTAACAATGTAGCTGTCTTCAGACACCCCAGAAGAGAGCATCAGAGCTCATTACAGACAGTTGTGAGCCATCATATGGTTGCTGGGATTTGAACTCATGACCTTCGGAAGAGCAGTTGATGCTCTTAACCACTGAGCCATCTCTCCAGCCCTTCGACCATATTTCTAAACAGTACCTATGTGTGGTAGATGCTGACCACTACTGCCGTCTGGTGATGTGGGCATACTCTTCACAGAGATAGCTGAGCCATGGGGGAAGTGGGAGTGCTAGCCTCTACCTCATATGAGTACGTTACATGTGAAGCACACATACGTGAAGCACATACATATGATGCACACACATGAAGCACATACAGGTGAAGCACATACATGTGAAGTACTGATAGTGCTGAGCAAGCCACCTACTGTTAATCTCTGTTGCTCTTGCTCTGTCCTGGATCGTCACATGGTGAGAGCCAAGAGCTGGGCGGCTGTCCCCCAGGCCCCATGATTGGCCCATCCTACCCTTTTTTTTTAATTATTTTTTTTTAATCTCTCAGACTTGCCAGTTCTGAGGGAGATGGGTTTGGGATGCTGCTGTAACCCCTGACATTGCCACCATTAGGCTGCCAGCCAGCAGTGCTCATGAGGTATTGAGCCAAAATGGCTGAGAGCGTCTGTCTTCCTCTTTGACTGTTCCCAAATGGCTCCTTCCCAGGCTCCTGTGTCTCAGTCACCCTCCCTCAGTGGGACCACTTTCAACAGAGGGCTTCTTGGGGTCAGAGGTTTTCCTGACCCACAGAATAGTGGGAAGTGAGCTGTCAGTCACCGAGTGGGACTGACACTACCTCTAGACCCCTACTGCAGGAAGGGACCTGGTGTCTCTGATCACCTTTTTCTCACACATAGAAATACCAAAAGGGAAGAGAAAAAAAAAAAAAAAACAACACAGAAGTGGGGCTGTCTAAAGCTATGAGGATGGTCTGGAGAGATGGCTCAGCAGTTAAGAGCACTGACTGCTCTTCCAGAGGTCCTGAGTTCAATTCCCAGCAACCACATGGTGGCTCACAACCATCTGTAATGGGATCTGATGCCCTCTTCTGGTGCGTCTGAAGACACTGACAGTGTATTTATAAATAAATAAACCTTTAAAAGAAAGAAAGAAAAAAAAAAGAAGTCATTAAAGCTATGAGGAGTGAAGCTCACACAGGTGCAGTCAGATGTTGGCCACAGGATCTCTGTCTTGTGGGGACAGTTCTCTTTATCTGTGCCCTAGACCATCCTGGGTGGGCAAAGGAAGACTTGGAAAAATCCCCACAATCCTTGAGAGCCAGCTCTCCTTTCTCTCACCTGCAGCAGCAAAGGCAGAAATGCCAGTGGCAGTGGATACTGTGGTGATACCAGTAGCCATGACAGTTGCCATGGTGGTGATGACGGTGCAAGTGGGGAGATGCTGACCCAACAGACATCTTTCAAGTTATCTTGGTAGCAGCTGCAGCCATGCCTGGCATCACAGGTGATGGCTCCAATTCCAACCCCACCTCGGCCTGTATCCTGTATCTCTTTTTTTTTTTAGGAGAGTTTCTTTTTTTTTTTTTTTTAAAGATTTATTTATTTATTATATGTAAGTACACTGTAGCTGTCTTCAGACACTCCAGAAGAGGGCGCCAGATCTTGTTACAGATGGTTGTGAGCCACCATGTGGTTGCTGGGATTTGAACTCTGGACCTTCAGAAGAGCAGTCGGGTGCTCTTACCCACTGAGCCATCTCACCAGCCCGGCCTGTATCTCTTATAGACCTGGTATTCAAGGTGACAGTGGTTATCGTTGCCAAACTGAGGAAGGAAAAACAGTCATTCTTTCTCTCCCAGCCAGCTCCAGCTAGCTGCAGAAGACAAACCAAACAAACCATATGAGACAGAAAAACAAACAAAGAGGAGTTGGTTCTTAGCTCAGCCGTAGGTGTGTTGCCTAGCAAGTATAAAGCCCTGGGTTTGGTTCCCAACGTGAGGCATTGGGACAGCAGGGTAATGACCCACGGCCAGAAGATACTCTTTGGGAATGGCAGGACCATCTCTATTCTGTCATAGAGGGCTCCATTAGAACCTTCATCCCTCACACTCTCAAATCCCTTCTTCCCTAAATATCAATCAAGCTCTTTAGCCTACAACACTTCCTTGCTGATGGAGCCTCTTTCCTCTGCTGCATGCTGACCACCCAGGATTGCCCCTCACCCAACTTCCTCCCTTCATGGAAGGTGAAGATGTTCTATAATGCCCCACCTGTTCTGTGATGCCCCTCTGGGCAGTCCCTTCCACTGGTCTTCCAGGTATTGTAGGCTTCATAGCTAAGCAGACACTGATCAAAGTCTGGTTTCTGCCCCTCACCAGGTGTAGCTTGGGCAAGCCCCTGGTGCCAGGCTCTCCTGCCCTCATCTGGAAAGAACAAGCTGGGATTGTTGACCTTATCTGTTCTCACAGGTGAGATGTCTTAATACACACATAGGTTCAGCCACCAGGGGTCAGGAGGACCCTGTGACTGGCAACCTCTGCCTCCAGCACAGAGAAAGCCACCTCTTGTGACCATAAGTCTTCATCTTGGGCCAGGCATGGTGGTTGGTACATGCCCATTATTCCAGCACATGGGAGGGGGCACAAGGAAAGGTCATAGTTCAAGGTCATCCTCAGCTACATAGCAAAATCAAGTTCAGTTTGGAGTACAGGACACCTTGTTTCAAAACACACACACACACAGAGCAAGAGAGAGAGAGAGAGAGAGAGACAGAGACAGAGAGACAGAGATGGACATATATACAGATGGTAAAATCTAGCCAAGTAAAACACAACAAAACATTAAAAAATAAATAAATAAAGGACAGGGCTGGAGAGGTTCAGAATGCTAGCCTCTCTTCAAGAGGACCAGGGTTTAGTTCCCAGCACCCACATGATGACTCACAAATATCTGTAATTCCAGTTTCAGGCTCAAACTCTCTATTCTGGCCTTTGTTGGGACTGCACAAAGGTGGTACACAGACACACATGCAGTCAAAGAAACCATACACATAGAAAACAAACACAAACAAGCCAACAAAAACCTCAGAACAACAGAGAGGCTACCAGCCTCCACCTGCCCCAGGTTCCTCCTGTCTAGACACTGGCATCTTCTGTGAGTGTCCTGAAAACTGGAAGCTTATTCCAAGAAAACCTTACCCTCGCTCGGCACTACTGACATATCAGGCTGATGGTTCTTCAACTCAGAAGGTGTTCCAAGCTCTACAGAGAGCCAGTGTATCTCCAGGGTCTTCCTCTGGCACACAATTGCCTCTGGGGCAGGACTAGCTCCCTGGACTTGCCATATCTCCCCCCAGGGAGGCAAAATTGCCCCTCTCTGCAGAGAACCAGTGCCTTTGGGACTAGGGACCCTAGAGGAAAGGTGACAAGTAGAAAAGAAAGTAGCATAAAAGGCAGAAAAGTAAGTTGTCAGGCTGGAGAGATGGCTCAGAGGTTAAGGCTGCTCTTCCAGAGATCCTGAGTTCAATTCCCAGCAACCACATGGTGGCTCACAACCATCTGTAATGGGATCTGATGACCTCTTCTGGTGTGTCTGAAGAGAGTCACAGTGTACTCATATACAATAAACAAATAAATAAATAAATAAATAAATAAATAAATAAATAAATAAATAAATAAATAAATTTAAAAGGGTGTCAGTTACTCCCAAGCCCAGAGAGAGCCTGCCTCAGTTTCTTCATCCTGCAGGCTGCACTGTCTATTCTACAGGCTGCCAGTTCTGAGCCATCAGTCTTCCACCCAACTACAGAGGTTCATTAATCTCCCATTAACTGAGCTAATGGGCAGTTGGTCCCCTTTCCCCTTCTTTCCCGATCCATCCCTGCCTAAGGGTGTAGGCACTTGTCACAACAGACTGGGAGTCCTGTGTGTCCCAGTTGCCATAGATCCTGCATTCCCCGAGGATCTCCTCATCCTCTCTGCTACCCAGTTCCCTCAGGAAACAGCAGCCCTACTTCCAGTCCACCCAGGAGACTCACCTGTATGTTGGGCACTGACCTAGATACTGGGGCTATGGATGGGAGGGGGACAAAGATATTGTATAGGGGGTCCACATTCTATAGGAGGCCAGATTCTATAGGGGGCCCACATCCTATAGAGGTCCACATTCTATAGGAGGCCTATATTCTATAGGGGGTGTTCACAGTATAGGAAGCCTTCAAGTAAACCAGTTTTAGGGAGGGGAGGGGGCTTCTCTCTCTTTCCAAGATCTCCAGGGGGGCTGGTGTCCAAGTGGATGAAATCTCAACTGTGGGTTCAAAGCAGATATGGAGGCAATTCCCCGAGTCCCACAACTGAGACCTTTCAATGAAAATGGGAGGCAGAGCTTCTAGACATAGGAGGTTCACATTCTGTAGGGCTCCACATTCTATGGGAGCTCTACATTCTATAGGAGGTTAGATTCTATAGGAGTTTGCATTCTATAGGAACTCCCCATTCTATAGGAGCTCCACATTCTATAAGAGGCCCATATTCTATAGGGATCCACATTCTATAAGAGCTCCACATTCTATAGGAGGTTCACATTCTATAGGAGCTATATATTCTACAGGAGGCCAGATTCTACAGGTTTACATTCTATAGTGTCCACATTCTATAGGAGCTCCAGATTCTATAGGGGTCCACAATCTATAAGAGCTCCACATTCTATAGTGGTCCATAGTCTATAGAAGGTCTATATTCTGAAGGGGTCCACATTTTAAAGGATTCAACATTCTATAAGAGGATCCACATTCTATAGGAGGTGCATATCCTATAGGAGTCCACATTCTCTAGGAGTGAGTCCATATCCTATAGGTATGCACATTCTGTAGGATTCCACATTCTGAGCAGGGGTAAATGCAGCTGTGAGACAGAGGCAGCTGCTATACTGAGATGGTACAGGAAGGAGAGAAGGGACAAATGTCCAATAGGCTGGACTTGTGGTATATGTCCCAGGGTTCCCTGCCTGTCTTGTCCCTGCCTCAGCTGCCCCCACAGCCTGTCCTACTATCTTACACATCTGAAAGCACTTGGCGGGCCACGTGAGGGCTGCCTCAGTCCCTGCCCTTTCACCTGTTCCTAGGGACAGCTCCACCCAGGGCAGAAAGTGTGACCATGTGTGAGTAAGGGGCGTGGAGCTGGCTGACGCCAGAGACACAGGAGGGTGAGTGTGCACCTCCTCCCAGAGCCCAGACCGGTCCAGCACTCTGTCCAATCCTTTGAGAACATGGACAGTGGCTCAGAGCCTACAGGCCACCCAGTACTAGCCCTCTCTTCTGTAGGGGCTGGATCAGGAGGCTGGTCAGGTACTCCACCCAGATCCTTTTCGTGTCCCCAGATCCCACCCCTTTGGTGGAACCCAGGTACCTAGCTCCATGACATAGCTGCGGTCTCCCATTATCAGGGTGCCCCTGTCGGGTGGGGCAGGTCCATTTGCTTAAGGCTTAGTTCAGAGTAGCCCCAGCCCCCGTGACGTCAAACCTGACCCCTTATAAGATGAAGGGTCCCTAGCCCGTGGTCCCTGAGCAGCCTCCCAGCTCTGACATGGCTCAGCCGACCAGTGGCCTCTATTCTACTTTTGGCTTCTTCATCTGCCTCCTCTTCCTTCCGGCTTCTTGGGAGGCAGGTAGGTAAAGGGGTCACTATTATATGGAGGGGGTGCTTACAATCTCAGTATTGATTGGTCTGGATGACCACTCACAGAAATGAATGAGGCAAGAGGTATGGGTGGCCATGAAAGGTTGCCCTGTGTATTCAGGTCATACAGGAGAGGAATCTCGATCCTGTTGTTTCTTTTGAGACATGGTCTGAGGGGCTATACCTGCCCAGAGCTTCAAGCTTGCATAAAGATACTGTGTGGGCTGTTAGCTCTAGGGAACAGGAGAAGGAGCTAGCACACATTGGGCACTTACTACATGTCAGGAGCTCAATGATGCCCATGGTTCCTATCTCTTATTATCTCCTTAATCTCCCACTGAGGGTCAAGGGTATCTATCTTCCAGTGGAAGAGGTATACTTGGAGAGGTAAAGAGAGCATGCCTGAAGTCACACAACTGAAAGGGGCAAGCTCTGTGGGACAAGGGTACGGGAGGGCTTCAGAAGGCTCTTTGCAGATCTGTCTCCTCCATTTGACTCACTCGCCAATGTTAAGGCAGGAAGGATGCTGCCCGTCAGTGCCAGCAACTGGGGTACAACCCGCTCAGCATCACACATGGTTCTGGGGTTTTGCCCTTGTGGCAGCTCAACAAGGTGCTGTCCCCACCTGATAGGTTAGATAAGAAAAGTTTGCTGGGCAGTGGTGGCACACGACTTTAATCCCAGTCCTTGGGAGGCAGAGGAAGGTGGATTTCTAAGTTTGAGGCCAGCCTGGTCTACAGAGTGAGTTCCAGGACAGCCAGGGCTACACAGAGAAACCCTGTCTCAAGAAATAACAGCAACAAAAGAAGAAGAAGAAAGAAAGGAAGAAAGAAAAGAAAAAGGAAGAAAGGAAGAAAGGAGGAAGGAAGGAAGGAAGGAAGGAAGGAAGGAAGGAAGGAAGGAAGGAAGGAAGGAAAGGAAGGAAGGAAGGAAGGAAGGAAGGAAGGAAGGAAGGAAGGAAGGAAGGAAGGAAGGAAGGAAAGGAAGGAAGGAAGGAAGGAAGGAAGGAAGGAAAGGAAGGAAGGAAGGAAGGAAGGAAGGAAGGAAGGAAGGAAGGAAGGAAGGAAGGAAGAAAAGTTTAACATGACAGATGATGCTAGGGTAGAAGATGGCATTGCTAAGTCGGTTCACTTCGTTAACAGACAGTGCTGAGACAGTGCCAGGGAGCAGAGATGCCAAATGCAGGGGAACTGTGAGGGGGCTGAGGCCTCTACAGGAGGGTCTCCATTGTATAGACAGAAAAGCAGAGTGCCCACATCTCTAAGATGTTAGAGATGGGGCAGGAGGGGGGTTTAATTCTGGAAGCTCTTGGGGCATAACAAGCAGCATATTCTTCCAAGAAGGCTCAGCTAGGGGTGAAACTAGGTGGAGGCTCCTACCCCGAGCTCAGGGTCTCGCTGGGGTCCCATGGAATGGTAGGGGCAGGGGTTGAGACTTTCAGTGCCTCTGACAGCCTTCTACAGAGGACTCTGTTGGTATCCTGACCTGATATCCATGCTCCTCCTACCCAGGGAGCTAAAGCTCCCTGAAGTCTCAGCTTCCCCGTCTCTGAGCTTACCTGCTTCTCTTTCCCCACGTCAGGGGAGGTCTACCTGGTGCCAAGCTGCTGCACAAGCAGAACAGATTTGTAGGGCGCAGAGGAGAAAGCTCGTGCATTAGAACACAGGAGAAAGCTCGCTATAGTCGCCTGGAGATTTGCATCAGGACAGAAGGCAGGATTCAGCAGTAGTAAGGGGCGTGGTCAGGGAGGGCTCTTGGAGCATGGCAGCGGGGAGTTAGGGTGGAGGGTGGGAGTAGGGGAGGGGCAGGATGCGGGGTTCACAGGCACATCTGAGTGAGTTGGTAACACGTGAGGAGGGCAAAGTATGGACTGTGAGCCAGGGCTGGGCACATGTCTGGGTTTAGCAGAGAGAGAAGTCAAGGGAGGGAGGGAAGAGGTCACCCAGGGTGGGTGAAGCCCCTGGACCACTGTTCTGTGTGGCTCAGCGTCTGTCCATGATACCTGTTTGCCCCCAGAGGCAGGTTGGTGCAGAGGTCCAGAGCCTGCACACAGCATTAAATCATGCACACTGATTAAATCGTGCACACAGATTAATTCGTGTACCTTGCGACATCACTTGGTTAACACAGGAGATATCACTCCTGGGTCTTTCAACCTTTGGGAGTCACAAATAAATTTATTGTTGTTTTTTTTTTCTCTTTTCTTTTCTTTTTTTTTTTTCCTTAATGTACATAGTGAATGGCAGTGTGCATTCTAAAATCTTTTCTCCTCCTCCTCCTCTTCTTCTTCTTTTTTTTTTTTTTTTTTTGGTTTTTCGAGACAGGGTTTCTCTGTGTAGCCCTGGCTGTCCTGGAACTCACTTTGTAGACCAGGCTGGCCTCGAACTCAGAAATCCGCCTACCTCTGCCTCCCGAGTGCTGGGATTAAAGGCGTGCGCCACCATGCCCGGCTCTTCTTCTTTTAAAAAAGACTTATTTATTTATTGTATGTATGTGAGTACACTGTCCTGTCGCTGTCTTCAGACACACCAGAAGAGGGCCGTCAGATCTCATTACGGTTGGTTGTGAGCCACCATGTGGTTGCTGGGAATTGAACTCAGGACCTCTGGAAGAGCAGTCAGTGCTCTTAACCACCCTCATAGCTTTAGACAGCCCTACATCTGTGGTTTTTCTCTTCCCTTTTGGGATCTCTATGTCAAACTGGGTCACAGGAGCTGCTTGAGGGCCCTTCCCCCTCCTCAGGAGACCAGGCTGGCCTTGAGTCTTGATATGACTTGATATGCTCTGACTCCCCCTCTCCCTTGCTGGGTGTCCCTGAGATTACTTAACCACTCTGAACCTTGTTTCCTTGGGTCTAAAAGTCGGGAGAACAGAAAATAGTTCTCACCCTCAAGAGGTTCTTGAGACAAATAGATGAGGCTTTTGGGAAATACTCAACGAGAGTTACCAGTGCTATTGCTAAGGGCTGGCCACTTTCTCTGCAAGGTTCTAGTTTCATCAATGGAAAAAATGCAGGAGACTCACAGCTTCTAAGAGCCTGGTGAGGTGTGGAAGCCCAATCGTGAAAGAATGTCTCTAGGAAGAAATCACATGCCTTTAATCCCAGCACTTGGGAGGCAGAGGCAGGCGGATTTCTGAGTTCGAGGCCAGCCTAGTCTACAAAGTGAGTTCCAGGACAGCCAGGGCTATACAGAGAAACCCTGTCTCGAAAAACCAAAACCAAACAAACAAACAAAAGAAACCAAGTGCTTCACCTAGTGCATTAGCCTTCTGTAATTGTAACCAAGTACCTGAGATTATCAAACTCTGAAGACAAAAGTTTTGTTTGAGGTCATAGTTTTTGATGAGTGTATCTACGACTGTTGGCCCTAGTGCAGCCCATTTAGATAGGAATGTATGGGCGGGCAAACCCAGTCACCGATTGATCAAGAAAAAGGCAGAGAAAGGAGCTTCAAAGGTATGCTGCAGTAACCCAACTTCCACCCACTGAAGGCTCCATCGTCCCCTCACAGTGCCAAGTTGGGCACTAAGCATTTAACCCCTTTGGGGGCAGTCTAGATCTACTCCGGCACCTGGACAATGGTGCTCCCAACAACTGAGAGGAAACTTCTGTCAAGGGAAGAGGAGAATGGAGCGACAGGGAGCTTTGCCCCTGGCAGCTGTAAACTCAGTTTCCCTCTGGGGCACCAGCTTCTCTGTTCTCCTCAAGCCCTTGTCAGATCTTCCCATGGTTCTCTCTAGGACTGAATACCCAGCCGTGTTCTCATCAGTGGAAAGGTGGGTGGGTCTCAGTTTTCCACTACTAGGAATGGGTCCAGATTCTGGGTGCCACCTTGAGCTGGCAGTGCTGGCAGTGCCAGTTACAAGTCTACTTTCTGGCACCCTCAGTTCTCATTCTTCAGGCCAGATTCAGAAACACATCCTCTGTTCCTATCTAGGTGGGTTTTTTTTTTTCCTTTCACTGAATTAAGGCCCGTATCTGTCCACTGATAAGGGTGTTTTCCTTCACACCCTGTCCCTAAACAGAACCCCTCCCACAATCCAGCTGCCTGGCTCACCACCATCAGGACCTGCAAGGAGAGACCCTTTTCCATCAAAAGAAATCACCTTCATCTATTCCCAGACATGTCTACAAAGAAGGGGACCCAATGGGGTAGACGACACAGGCTGAACTACTGTATCCACCTCCCTCCACTCAGACCAAACTCTGTCACCCACCAGGATGGAAGTTTCCGTCTTTCTCCCTAACCATCTTCTATCTTCTCCTCTTCTCACAACCTCTCTGCTTGAGTTCTGCCAGGAGTTTGTCTCTGCTTCTCACATCATATCATGTTTGGGTCAGACCCGGGATATTACAGAAAGACAAATGGCTCTGATATGGATTTAACTCCTCTCAGTTCTTCCAAGCAAAGGGAGTTCTAGTCTATGAGCTTATAAACCCTAAAGAAACGTCCAACAACAGAATACCAGTCAACCCCGGTTCTGAAAAACTTCTAGTTGTATAAGGGGCGGGAGTGGGGGTTTGGGGGGAAGAAGTCACTATTAACAGGCACACAAGCAGCTGCAAGGTGATTGGAAGGTGAGAGTAAAGATGGTTTTGATTGACAGTGCATCAGCCAATGGGAGGACCGTAGTAGTCTAAGTACTGCCTACAGGAGATTATATCGACCAATGAGAGATGACACTAGGTCTTATCATCTTAGAACCAGGAAAGATGCCAGAAGGCTGAGAGGAAATCTGAGGAATGGACGTGGAAAGGAGAGGGGTCTACATTTTTCCCCGCTGGAAAGTACAGTTTAAGCAAAAGTTCGGTATCTAAAGGGGAGGATGGGGTTGAGCAGTGTGATAGTCTAATGAGCCTTCCTGAGGCGACAGCTGTGCATCCAGGGATGCCTAGTACAGAGGCAGGCAAGAAATTAGGGAAGTTCCTTATCTATCTCTCTCTCTCCACAGGTGCTAACACGTTTCAAGAACTTCAAAAGACTGGTGAACCTACAATATTCGATCACTTACTCCCTCTTATTCAGGGTCTTACTCACAGAGCCTCTTCTGACCAAAAAACCTCAAGGCAACATCCTCCAAACCTCCCTGAGGCTACAGCAACCCAGAAGGCCAAAAACCAGTGCAATACCACTCGCCTTGTCAAACCAGTGCACACACCTCTAGACAACACCAAAGCCACAGACTATGGAAACACCACTGTCCGTCATGAAATGCCTCCGGCTTCGGAGAAGGATCTCAGCAGCCAAGGAAAACACCCAATGGCCAGGAATGAGCGCTCGGCTGACGACCCCAGATCCGCTAACTCAGAGAAAAGGTCAGATAGAAAACGTTTGACCTCAGCACCCCGGAGAAACACAAGCTGTATGCCTTCAACAAGGCGAACCAGCTTAACGACAAAATCGGGGATGACAAAATCGGGGATGGGGGCCAGTGCCAGCTTAAGGACCAACTCACAGAAGCCCACAACTTTCCATGTCTCAGAGCTCATTAGACAAAGTTCTTCCCCATCGTATGCCACAGAAGCCCCAAGGACCTCATACAACACCCTAAAGACCCTAACAACATCAGGACCTGAACATCACACAATTCCATTTGCCTTAGACAAGTCTGTCCAGATAACTACAGAACACATTGAAGAGGCCACATCAGCTAGGGAGATCACCCAATCAACATTCACCAAGTATGAAGGAAAGACCAGCCCAGCTAGTGAGAGTAGCTCGCAAGCCCAGGTGCTACCTGTAAAACATCATACCACATCGGTCAGTGAAAATACGATACCGGTCTCAGCAAAGTCCACACCATCTACCGAGAAAGCCACAAAACCCACAGAGAGTCCCACAGTATTCCAGAGGAAAACCATAGTAGCCACTAAGACTGTAAGAGCCACAAGGACCTCTGAGAGAACACCAGTATTCTCGGAGACCACACAACCAGCCAAAGCCACAGAAGACAAGTCATCTACTGTCCCTTCTCATGTCCATAAAACGGAGACCATGCACCAAGGGACGGTTGGCTCTTTGACATCCAGAACGGACCTGGGACCCAGCACTTCAGAAGCTCACCACCCCCAGCAGAGCACCCACAGCTTGCCTGGAGGCCTCCACGCTGCTGGGAAAACAGGGGAGAATAATTCATTCCCTGTGTGGGCTATAGTTATTGTGATCCTCATGGCTGTGATTATCCTGCTGGTTTTCATTGGCCTGATCCTTTTGGTAAGGGCAGTGGGACTGGGGGGCGGGGGGGGGGCAGGGAGACACAAGAGATGGGGATTGACGAATGATTAGAAGTTAGAGAGAATAATGAGCTGGGGTGGAATATGGGTCTGAGAGAGAAATCTGGGGATTTGGGGATTTGGTCTTGGGAGTGAAGGCGGGGATGCCAAGACAAGGTGACCAGGGCAGAAGTGGGTTGTAGGTGAAATCTGGGACTCTGTATTTGACCCAGGTTTGGAATATGGACCAAAGCTTGGATAGAATCTCGGGGAAGGAGAAGGACAATGGCACAAAATTACGGAGAAAAGCCCTGAGGGTGGTTGAGGGAATTGGACTGCTGGCAATGGTCTTATTCCTCTGTCTGTCACCTCAGGTCTCCTGTGCATCACGAGCACGCCATGTACTGACCCAGAACTCAGAGGAGCCCGAGCCCGAGCCTGAAGACAAAGGGAGCCGCAATTCCTACCCAGTCTACTTGATGGAGCAGCAGAATTTGAATCTAAACCAGATCCCTTCCCCACCATGACTGCGAGACCTGCATCCCCAGATCTTCCAGGCTTAGCCCCTTTCCTGGAAGATGAATTAGACTCCGAGTTCATGGACTCAGAAAGGGCAGCAAAAACTGACAGACAAAAGCTGTAGCCCCCATCGGCCATGTTCCTAACTGACAAGCTGAGGAACAAGGCGGTAAGGGCAACAGACGAACATTTGGAGGAGAGAGAAGAAAGAATAACTCAAGTACTCTCCATAGAAAGTGGTGTAAGAGCCGGGCGTGGTGGCGCACGCCTTTAATCCCAGCACTCGGGAGGCAGAGGCAGGCGGATTTCTGAGTTCGAGGCCAGCCTGGTCTACAAAGTGAGTTCCAGGACAGCCAGGGCTATACAGAGAAACCCTGTCTCGAAAAACCAAAAAAAAAAAAAAAAAAAGAAAAAAAAAAAAGAAAGAAAGAAAGTGGTGTAAGAATAGCATTGATGGACAGCAGGGGCGGGACCAGTACAGGAAAGGGCGTGGCTTGGTGAGGCATCAGCACCTCCACATTCCAAAGACTAGTAGGACCCTGGGTCCCAGAAGGAGTGAAGACAGGTGCTCAGGTTTAAAAACCGATTTATAGTAATTCTGTCCACCCCTACCTAAGATGCACACACTTCTGAATTCTTGAGATACCAGATATGTTTAAATTGTTTTTAGTTTTTAAAAAGGGCCCCAAAATAAAGGAAGATTGAACTATTTTCTTCTCTACTCTCTCTACTGCCCGGAGAAAGAGAGAGAGAGGGAAAGGGAGAGGGAGAGGGAGAGGGAGAGAAAGAGAGAGAGAGAACCCCTAGCCTGCAAAAGGTTACAAATTCCTCCACCCCACACATAGCTCTTCCCTTTTCCTCGTGAGTCCCTTGGTTTTTCTGGATGTCTGTGGTGGGTTTTCTGTTCGTGGGTGGGTACACACAGGGGTTTATGTTTGCCTGCAGTCTCATCCACTAAGCCTCATCCCCAGCCTTCCCCGGTGGTGCATCTTCTCAGCACTTGGCATTTCTCCATCTTTACTGAAAGCGCGTGCTGGCTTCAACTTGCGGGAGTCACCGTCGTCACTCAGCCCACATCCCCTCTCCTCGCTCTCCACCATGTTCTGACTTTCCTTCTCACAGGCGGTTCATCTCTGTGTGCTTGGAGATTTTCTTTCCAACTTAACCCGTTTCTTTACCTGGTGCGCAAGGCGGGGAGCGGGGAGGAAGTGGACAGAGGACAGGCGCCCTCTGCTGGGCTTCTGTAATAAAAATAAAGTGTGAACTGTGTGGATTCTCAGAGAACTAACTCAGGTCCCTGGCTCTGTGGTCTTATGGGTAACCCTGGACAGAAGAGGTTGGAGGGCAGGACTAAGGAGTTCTTTGAAGGACCAGAGAGCAGAGACAGAAATTCTATTCTTTCTAAAAGGTTTCTGGGTTTAGGCAAAAGCTCAGGTCAGTTCACTGTGGATTTATTTGCATGGGGCCAAAATGAGGAGGGTGGGGAATTCGGGCTTGATAAGAAAGCTGTGTGTGTGTGTGTGTGTGTGTGTGTGTGTGTGTGTCCTTGCCCGCCTGCACATATACAATTACTCTCAGAGGCCAGTAGAGGGCGACAGATTCTTCTGATGCCAGAGTTACAATTGGTCCTGAGCTACCCAGGATTGGTGTTGGAACCCAAACTAAGGTCTCTGAAGAGCAGTGCATGCTATTAACTGTTGGGCCATCTCTCCAGCCCCATACACCGCATTATTAAACATTCATTATATATAGTCTGTTGACATACACACAGGAAAAAAAAAAACCCACATAGGGCAATGTTCTCGCCTGGGACACAAATGCAGGAACGCTAGAAGACTTCCACAAGAGTCATCACAGGAAGTGCTGGATAATGAAATCAATATTTATAAGCAGCCATGTCTCTCTGTTAAGATACCAAAACCAGCCGGGCGGTGGTGGCACATGCCTTTAATCCCAGCACTCAGGAGGCAGAGGCAGGTGGATTTCTGAGTTCGAGGCCAGCCTGGTCTACAGAGTGAGTTCCAGGACAGCCAGGGCTACGCAGAGAAACCCTGTCTCGAAAAACAAAAACAAACAAACAAAAAAAGATACCAAAACCATGAGTTCCACAGAACCTCACCCATCATCCACTGACCCTGGAGAAAGGTGCCTGAGAAGGCATTCCAGTGCGTCACAGGCCTTCCGGCCAGACTCCAGCCTTAACCAGGCAGCAGAGTCACGGGACCATCATTTGCCACTTTTTCTCTCTCCTCAAGGTCAGTAATCTGTCATGGATGATCTCAAACCGTCTGGGTTGCTTCGGGCCAGAAGGACTCTCTGGATGTCCCATCAGGTGACAGGCTCTGCTGAGGGCAGGATGGAGCTGGGCTTCAGAGACGAAGTATCTCAGGGGCCGGAGGGACCCCAGACTTAGGCCCCTGGTGACGTCCATGCTAGGTGGGGACTTCTGGGAGAAAAGAAGGGTGTGTGATTTTCAGTTGTTCGGGCCGGTGTGACTCAGCATAGCTGTGTACAGGGAGTACCCTAGGATGGATGCTAAAGCCCTTAGCCCACTCCTGACCCTGAATTCCTCCAACTAGACCACGACAATAATAGTAGTCGTAATAATAACAAAAACCTTTCCTCTAGAGTCTATCCATCTTGTCTCTCTCTGCTAATTATTACCCTGAAACCCACAGGGAAGTCCTTGAATGAGCTCAGGGCTGGGCCCACTTGAAGCATAGCTAACTGATGAGCAGCTCTGCAGGGAATGCACTTGCTTTCTGCATGCCTGTGTCCCTGTGCCTCCTGGAGGTCACGGCAGGAACCTGGGGTGCTCAAGACCCAGAGGGCAGGTCCCAGAGCCTGGGCTGGTTATCAAGCTGCAGCTTTTCCTTCTCCCGAGGCTCCACCTGGTGGGTGGATCCTGGATTTCCTTTTTAGAGCAGAGCTGGGCTCCATTCTCCCTGCATGAGATCTGTTAGGTCAGTTTCTGCCTCCATCACAGATGGGACAGTCTGGATTTCTCTCCCACAGCCAAGCCAAATGCATAAAATTACCTATTCTCAGGGCTGTGTTTCCACGGATACCAGTTGATGTGTTTATAAAAGGATAAAGAGAAGGGAGATCTGTTCTATGGAGGTATAGTTAAGTATGGGGGAAGGGGGTATCTCAGGGGGCCCATGCCAAGGCATCCCTTCCCCCTGAGGGACCAGCCACACAACGATGGTAGAGTATAGAATAGAGTTTATTCAGGGTGTGGAGAGGGGAGTTAAGAGGGGAGTTAGTAGAGGTAGAGAAAGGCAGAGAGAGAGAGAGAGAGAGAGAGAGAGAGAGATTGAGAGAGATTGAGAGAGAGAAAGTAAAGAAGTAAAGGCCAGCCATGAGCACGTGGAGAAAGAGGGGGGGTGAGGGGTGAGGGGACAGAGTGGGAGCAAGAAGGGAAGTGCAAGGGAGGGAGGAGTGAGCAAGCAGCCCCTTTTATAGTGGGTCAGGCCTACCTGGCTGTTGCCAGGTAACTGTGGGGTGGAGTTTAGACAGAATGCTAACACTAGTCAATCCTCCCATCACACTAGGGAGTCCTCCTTCCCTAAACCTCTGAAACTGCCCATTGAAACCGAATCTACAGGGCCTTTGTAAAACCACTCGTGATCACCTGGTTCACTGCCATGGTGTCTGGTGTCTCCTTGCCTTCCACACCCTCCACAATGACCTTGGTACCCGCCCACCACGCTTCCACTACACGATGTGAGACCATAGCAGCTTCAACAGCGTCCATCTCAGTCACATCCTCCACCGCAATGTCTGTGCCAATGAGGGTCTCCGGCACACTTCCTGAGGCCACCGCTGTCTCTGACAGAACCCTAGTTTGTGTCCCCACCACTCCAAATACCGGCAATTCTTCCTCTGCAGCATCTCTGTTCCAGTTCAGGCTCTGAGGCTACTAAAGCTTTTACTAGAGACCCTGGACAATGGCAGTGTCCTCCACAGAAACTAGAGCACCTGATAGAGCCACCACTGCTTCTGTTACCTATCATGACTTCTGAAAGAGACTCCACGAATAACCTCAACAGCTCCAAATACCTCTATCCTGGACACAGCCCTGTGGCAGCATCCCCAACATAGTCCTCAGATGATAAGGACCAGACAGTCCTTCCACTAACTGAATACGTTTCTCAAAGACCGTATGATTTCCCTTATAATAGGGCCAGCATCAATACACACAGTGTATTTAGTCAGGGTTCCCTAGAGTCACAGAACATATGGGATCTCTCTATATAGATTAAGGGGATCTGTTGGAATGACTCACAGGCTGCAATCCAGCTAACCCAGCAATGGGCAGCTGTAAATGGGAAACCCAAGAATCTAGTAGTTGCTCAGTCCCACGAGGCTAGGTGTTTCAGCTGTCTTCTTGTACAAGCTGGAATCCTGAAGACATAGGTTCCAACAGATGTGCTGTCAAGTAAGTGCAAGCAGGCAAAGAAGAGAATCTTCCTTCTTCCATTGTTCTTAGGTCTCCAGCAGAAGGTGTGGCCCAGATTAAAGGTGTGTACCACCACGCTGGGACCTAAGATGTGCCTTGCTTGGAACTTGCCCTGTCCCAAGCTGGCCTTGAACTCAGAGATCTGCTTGCCTCTGTCTCCTGGGATTAAAGGCATGCCTGGGCCTAAGTTTTTCATGGCCACTGTGGCTCAAGATCAGGATCGAAAGCCTGTTGTCTTTCAGCCTCAAGATCTGGATCACAAGTGTGCCCTCCATTTCTGGATTGCTGTTCACTCCAGATATAGACAACTGGGAATAGCCATCAGACATACACCCCACAAACAGGGTCAGACCAGCCGGATATTTCACCCCTGTCCCACAGTTCTCGAGTTTCAGTTGTTATGCGTGTTATAGGACTGAGTTTTTGCACAGTAAGTGAGAATATGTGGAAAAAGAGAAAAAGCATCATTTTAGTATCCAAATAGATTTTGGGTGACATTTATATAATTTTTTTTTTTTTGAGACAGGGTTTCTCTGTGTAGCCCTGGCTGTCCTGGAACTCACTCTGTAGACCAGGCTGGCCTTGAACTCAGAAATCCACCTTCCTCTGCCTCCCAAGTGCTGGGATTAAAGTCGTGTGCCACCACTGCCCAGCAAAATTAATTTTTTACAAGTTTTTATTACATGCATTTACTGACTGCAGGAAGTGGAATGCATGCACCATGGCTGGGACACGGAGGTCGGAGGAAAACTTGGGGAAGTGGATTCTTTCCTTCTACCATTCGAGTCTTGGGGATTAAATGCTGGTCCTCAGGGTCAGCAGCTGGCACGTTTGCCTGCTGAGCTGTCTTGCATGCTCTATAGTGAACAGGGCTGTGGTTCAGGTAGGTGTAGCTCTAGACTGTGACATAGACTCAGTTGCCTACCTTCCCGTTCCTGCCTCGACTTCCCTCCATCACTGACTGTAACCTGGAGCTGTACACCGAATAAACTTTTGGTCAGGGTGTTTTGTCATAGCAATAGAATGAAACAATACTGTGTAATGGAGTGGGGGGGGGATCCTCTCTGAAAATATCCTGAAGGAGAAGAGATGGCTGGTAGGTCTCCAGGGAATGTGGAGTTGGCAGGAGAGCCAACAGTGCCCAAGGTAAAAGGGAGACTGAGCCAGCCATGGTGACACACACCTATAAAGCTAGCATACCTATAAAGCTAGCACCCAGGGGCTGTAGCTGGAGGGACAGGAATTTGAGGGCAATGTAAAGTGACCCTAGATAAACAAACAAACCTGGATTGACATAAAACATTAAAGAAGAACAAGGAAGCAAAAAGAAACCCATAGAATTTGAGCTTAAGTTATTTTAAGCTTCGTGGACCAGTCCAGGTGGACTGTCTAGGAGTGGGTCCTCACTCAAATCTAGAACCCGCCCTGCAAATATAAACTAAAATGAAATTCATCCCTCCTAGGAGGAAATACAAGTAAAATTGCCTGTCTCTTGGTATGGTACAGGGAAGGGTAAGAAACACATGCCTGTGAAAACAAACAGTACATTCAACAGTATTTAATATGACTTTCAGCTAGCGTCACACACTGAAGGTCACTCGAAAGACCCTAGTCCCATGACACTGGAGGCTCAGCCTCCTAGAGTCAAGAAATCTTACATAAAAGACTTGGAATTTGTTTATTTATTGCTATTGAGTTCTTTGAAAAAGGGTCTCACTATGTAGCACTGGCTGGTCTGGGGCTCACTACACAGGCAAGGCTGATCTTAAACTCACAAAGATCTGCCTGGGTCTGCCTCCCAAGTGCTAGGATTAAAGGTATAAGCCATGCCTGGTCCTTAGATGACTTGGGCTGGGATCAAAGCCTTTCACACACACACACACACACACACACACACACACACACACACACACACACACACACACACCAGCGTGCTCTCCATACTCTGCAGCACCAGTAATGCTCCCATTCCCACGCATGCCCACTTATCATGCAGAAACTCACTATTTATTTTGATTTTATATGTGTGTCTTGCCTACAAATACACCACATGAGTGAAGTACCCCAGGATCCAGACGAGGACACTGGATCCCCTGCAACTGGAGTTGTAATTGTCTGTGAGCCATCTTGTGGATGTTAGGATCCTAACCCGGGTCCTTTGGAAGAACAGACAGTGTTCTTAATTTCTAACTCATCTCTTCAACTCCTACAAAGAGTGTTTTAAAAATAAAAAATAAAAGCAACAGAATCAGCTTGGTTAAAAGCATTTGTTGTTCTCCCAGAGACATGAATTCAGTACCCAGTACCCACAGAGGTGACTCAGCCCCAGTACCCTTTTCTGCACCACACCACACCAATAAATGTTGTTCTTTTATACAGGGTCTCTCTTTGTAATCCTGGCTGTCCTAGAACTTGATTTTTAGACGAGTTTGGCTTTGAACTCACTGATATCCTCCTGCCTCTGCTTCCTGAGTGCTGGGATTAAAGAGGCATACCACCATGCATGATGTAAAATTGTTTTTTGTTTTTTGTTTTTTGTTTTTGTTTTTGTTTTTGTTTTTAAGAGGAGAAAATGGGACCAGGTGTGGTGGTTCACGCCTTTACTGACATCACTCACGAGGCAGAGGCCAGGGGATCTCTGTGAATTAAGGCTATCCTTTAAAGAATCCTCCAATGGCCATGCCTGTGTGCGCTTGGGAAAACATGCATGTGCTCTCTGGGGAAGGCCATTCCTTCAGCTCGGCTTTCAGAGAACGTCTACCGTCGATATTCTCGGGGAAATCCACACAGTGTCAGATATCTTAAATGTAGAAAGACACCAGGAGAGAGAGCCAAGGAGGAAACAAACAAAATCAAGCTGGCTCGGGTGCATAAAGACTTTCACTGTTAGAAACATTAACTGTAGAAGCAAATGGGTTTAAATGTGCGTGTCATGGCTTCATAGCTACCCACAAACATCCATGGGCAGCTTTAGGGTCAGCTTTAGGGTTTGTTTGTTTGTTTGTTTGTTTGTTTTGAGGGGTGGGAGTTAGATATGTTTATTGAGACAGGGTTTCATGTAGCTTAGGTTGACTTTGAACTTACTATGTAGCTGAGGCTGGTTTTGAACCCTGTATTCTCTGCTTCCCCCTCCCGAGTCCTGGTATTCCAGGCATGTGCTATCACACCCAGTTAGGTTGACCAAGTTGTTTTCCTCAGTTTCTCTTCTGTATGCCGTTGTGTGACAATGTTCAGCTGATGGCACATAAGCCAGTAATGTTGCCTCTCACGAAGGAAAAAGAATAAAGTAAAATTAAAGCCAGGGGCGGTAGCTCTGTGGTGGTGGGAGGTCTGTCTGGTGTGCAGAAGGCTCAGGGTTCCATCCCAAGCACCACACAGACACAAAAGGAAAAACAATTGCTGGATCTAATGGTGTATCTATACCTAGCACTGGGGAGACTAAGGAGGGGATCGGGGTCTGTAGTTTG
This sequence comes from Mus caroli, assembly GCF_978045245.1. Classification (NCBI taxonomy): domain Eukaryota; kingdom Metazoa; phylum Chordata; class Mammalia; order Rodentia; family Muridae; genus Mus; species Mus caroli. Next base: position 58,136,340 of record NW_028227273.1, read on the forward strand.
AGGCCAACCTGGGCTACACAGCAAACCCCCATCTCAGAAAGCAAATTCCCAGACCACAGAAGACAGAATGAAAGTGCTTACGGCATTAGTGCGTGACCTGAAAGATGAGTCATGGGAATTAATAAAGTGTTCCTTGCTTCCTGCTTTGAGCATGAGTAGAGAGATTAGTGACACTTAGATTCTGATCAGTACACACAGTACGACTTTTGGAAAATAGCTAAATCAAAACTCTGAATTTGCATCCAAGATCCCCACTTCCGGCTGAGTCTGGATTGGGCTGGCAAGGTCTGTTTCTTAGAGAGCTACGGGTTTTAGAATAAGGGCTGCTGGAAGACTGGAGCCTCTTGTCTTAGTTTCAGGAGAGGCCCATCATGGCCACACTGGATACTCACCTCTGAGTCTTATGCAGCGCGCCACATCCCTTCCTGTCTCAGGCTCATTTGTTCCAATCTGTTTCACATCTCCAGGTACCTGCCAGCTTTCTCACAACAGGTCTTATTCATAAAAAATGTCCACTCACCTGCATACTGACGGGCAGAAACGTTTCCCCTTGCTTGAAGTTTCTCCCCTCTCACAGGCTGACTAACCAGTGGCATCTGTCATCCTGGCATGTGGTGTCCCTTCCCCATGTCCCCCCAAACCCTCTGCTCATTTGGATCTGTCCAGTCACACTCGTCTAGCTGACCATGTGTGCTCTGAGCTGGCAACATCCAAGTGTCCAGACCAAACTCAATGCTCATAGAGGATTCAGACTCTTTGTATTCCATTAAACTCAGACGCCGAAAGCAGAGCCCGTGACTTACCATGGTGTATGCTATGGAAAGATGCCTTGCTGGGAAAGGTGAGGAGGGTCCTAGGTGGGGAATCCATGGAGGGGCACACCGATGGTTGAGAGTCAAGAGGCCTAAGGGGAGGTGACTGGAACTTCGAGGAGGGTTGATGCTTTCCTCATGGTCAGGGCTTTCTTGGTCTGGAGAGAACAGGGAAGGAACAGAGAACCTAGTATATTCCTAAAAACCCTTTCTTCATTATCTCAACTATGTGATCCATTCCACTCACAAGAGCTTCTGCCATGACATCATCCACCATGACATCACCCACCATGACATCATCCACCATGACATCACCCACCATGACATCATCCACCATGACATCAACCATCATGTTCCAATGAATAGCTTTCACCAGAGCCAAGCATTGGGGGCTGCCTGATCTTGGTTTTTAAGACTCCTAAAATATGAGCTAAAGCAACTTTTTTGTTTTTAAGCCTCCAGCTTCAGGCATTGCCCCAATTAATAGTAATTGTCAACTTGACACAGCCTAGCATCATCTGAGAGAAGTCTGGATGGAGGAATTACCTGGAGTATATTGGCCTATAGGTATATCTGTAGGATATCTTGATTGTTGATACAGAAGGGTCCAGCCCACTGTGAGCAGCACTATCCCTATGTAGATGGTCTTTCACTGTATATGGAAGCTAGCTGAACATGAGCCAGCAAGGGAGCTAAAGAGTGAGAGAGAAAAAACAGCCTTTCTGTTTCTGTTTCATGGTTTCTGCCTCAAGCTCCTCCTTGTATCTCTTTTCTGACTTCCCTCAATGGTAGGCTGTGACCTCGAAGTGTAAGCCTACCAGGCTTACAATCAATCAATCAATCAATCAATCAATCAATCTTTCTCTCCCTAAATTGCTTTTGGTCAGACTGTTTTGTCACAGCAACAGAGATCAAACTAAGATGAGTCCTTTGTGATAACAACAGAAAACGGACAAAGACAGAACACAAAGATGGCTCCGCTGACCCTGGGTCTTCTCTCTTCCTAGGTTGATTCAGTGTGAGCCAATGAGTGTACCACACGCCTACTATCCAGGCTCCCCGTTCCCTACCCATGGCTCCCTTTCAAGTCCTATGTTTTCATTTGCTTCGGTGACATAGGGTCCTGCCCTTCAGCTGAGATCCTTAGGACTTCTTCTCTGCTAACGTCAAACCACAGAATTTCTTGACCAGGAAACAAATGAGCTAGAACAGGTTTCTGACCCCATCCCTGCCTCAGGGGCGGATCCTTTGCCTCTGACAATCTTGATCCTCTTTCCTTTTTCTCTTCCTGTTTCAACCCAGCACAGTGTGATCATGCCATTCTTTGCCTAAGTACCATCCCCTTGACCCCTAGGCCGTTGCCTTCCCAGACTCAGTACTGTTTCCTTGGCAGTCTGTCAAGACAAGAGCCCAGCCTCTCCCTGGCCCACAGGAACCTATAAAGGTCTCAGCCACACTTCAGTGATGAGAACAAGGTGACAGCCCAGTGCCGAGGACACTTAACATCTCAGGCATCTGACTGCCTCCTTCCCAGGTGCAAAGCCCTTAGAAGAACGGAGCTCTTGGAAGCCCATCTTTACCTCCTCTTTCTCAAGAAACTCTCTAGAACTTGGCCACATTTTGGGATCCAGGTGTCTTTGCCTGCCAGTCACAGGGAGGCAGAGGAAGATGCAGAGCAGAAGCAGCCTCTGGTGCTGGCTGCTTTTGCAGATCCTGCTTTTAGAAAGTGGTGAGTGATTTTTATCTAAACGCGGATGGTCTGGCTGCTTCTGAGGAGACGGGAGACATTGGGACAAGCTCCGGTTTTCTCCACAAAGAGCCATCCTTTTATCTCGTCAGGGCAATGGTGTATCACTGCCCAGGAACCAGCAATGGACACCGTAGTCTCTGGTCTCACATTGCCTACAACCTAAGCCATGGCTCCACTTACTAAGCACGCTTTCCCAGGCCTTGGTGTATGCATCTGTGAATGAGGATAACCTGTGTGGTGTAGGCTAGGTGTTTAAATATTGAGAAGACTTAATGGTTTTTTTTTTAAGAATTATTTATTTATTTTATGTATATGAGTACACTGTAGCTGTCTTTAAACACACCAGAAGAGGACATCCAATCCCATTACAGATGGTTGTGAGCCACCATGTGGTTGCTGGGAATTGAACTCGGGACCTCTGGAAGAGCAGTCAGTGCTCTTAACCACTGAACCATCTCTCTAGCCTGTGACTTAACTGGTTTGGTTTTTTTTAAGGGTCATTTCTCTCCGGTCTGTAACCCTAATTCTAAATCACCCTAAGCTGATCTTAGATCAAGAAGAATAGGATCTAAAACGATAGCTGGGAGGGGGGGGGAACAGGCCCATAATTCCAGCTCTGGGGAGCCTGAGGTGGGAAAATGGCAAGGCTTATCTGGGCTTTGGAGCAAGTTCAACAGTAGCCTTGCCAACGTGGTAAGACTCTGTCTTGAAATAACATAGTATAGAATGAAACAAGAAGCTAGAGGTAGCTCGTGGGCAGGGTGCTTGCCCAGCAAGTGGGAGACCGTGGGTTTGGAATTCAGCAAAAGATTGGGAAAAAAAAAAAACTCAAATCAAAGCAAACAAGTAGAGCTGGGCATGGTTCCTCATGCCTGAGGTCTCAGCAGCCAGCCAGAGCTACCTACCTAGTAGGACTGTCTGAAAATTTAAAAATGGGCAGAGGATAATAAGTGATCTATTGGCAAGTTAATTTTAAAGACAACAGTGATCATAAAATTAAAGGAAGGCTCTCTGTGTGAGGTGGTTGTGAAGGAGGCACCATCTCAAGTAGACAGGAAGAACCTTCTGGATTCTACAAAAGAGCAAAAGGTGAAAGACCCCATTGGGTGTTAGCCTCACTGGGCTTCTTCCAGGAGGCTTCTGATATGTTATGATAAAGGCTGGGCTACTGTTGTGGGTAAGAAACCCCTCAGTGTTTCTCGGCACGGGGACCTGTCATCTCAGCACAGGAGGATTGTGAGTCAGTTCAAAGACAACCTTGGTACAGAATGAGCCCTCTCAAAAACCTGAAAGCCTTGACTGTTTTTTACTTTGGTTCTGACATCAATGAACACTCCATGCTCTGCCTGCACAGAAGCAGGAAGTGGGAATCCTGGGGGGAATTCATCGTTTTGAACCAAAAATCAAGCCAACTAACAATTTACTTTATGTAAATTGTCTGCCTGCATATCCATGCGCCATGTGTGCACAGAGCTGGGGAGAGCAGAACAGGGCTGTTGGATTCCCTGGAGCTGGAGTTATAAGTAGTTGCCTCGTGTGGATGTTGGGAGCCAAACTTGGGTCCCCTGAAAGCCATAAGTGGTCTTAGCCATCAAGCCACCTTTCCAGTCCCTTTCCCAAACTATATTTTGATTCATTAATTTTATCGTTCAAGACATTCCCAGTCAAGTCCACCCCTTTTCACTTGCCTGGTCTACTTTGGGTCATCCTTAGCTGACCTCCAAGAAGGAACCATGACCTGGAATTGTGAGCCGAATAAATCCTTCCTCCCTTCAGGTTGCTTTTGTTGGAGGTTTTATAACAGCAATAGAATACATTAATGTTTACACACACCACACAACACACACTTATATAAAACTTTTATCCAGTTACCTGGTAATTCTCCACCCCCACCCTCTTCTCTCTGTGTTTCTCTCTGTGTGTCTATGCATGTGTCTATGTATGTGTGTGTGTTTGTACATGAGTGTTTGCACATTCAAGCTGAGGTTCAAAGGCAGGTCTTTACCTGTATTTGGCAAACGCTTACCACTAAGGTGGGCCCCAGCCCTCCAATTCCTTTCTGGTATTTTTTTTTAAAACTGAGATTTTGTTAATGTGAGAATATAGAATGTTTATCAGATGGGCTGGAGAGATGGCTCAGCGGTTAAGAGCATTGACTATTTTTCCAAAGGTCCTGAGTTCGATTCCCAGCAACCACATGGTGGCTCAGAACCATCCTTAGTGAGATCTGGCGCCCTCTTCTGGAGTGTCGGAAGACAGCTACAGTGTACTTACATATAATAAGTAAATAAATAAATAAATAAATCTTTAAAAAAAAGAATGTTTATCAGATAAACTCAGCCTTGCTTTTTTTTTTAAATTTATTTAACACTTTTTTTTTATTTATTTATTATATGTAAGTACACTGCAGCTGTCTTCAGACACTCCAGAAGAGGGTGCCAGATCTCGTTACGGATGGTTGTGAGCCACCATGTGGTTGCTGGGATTTGAACTCTGGACCTTCGGAAGAGCAGTCGGGTGCTCTTACCCACTGAGCCATCTCACCAGCCCCTCAGCCTTGCTTTTTGATGTTATCATTGCTCTTATTTTGTTTAGCTTCTTGAGAGTGTTTGTTTGTTTGTTTGTTTGTTTAGACATGGTCTGATGTAGGCTAGGCTGGTCTAAAATTCACTGTGGGGCTGGAGAGATGGCTCAGTAGGTTGGAATATGGGATGCTCTTCACAGGACCAAAGGTCCATTCCCAAGCACCCTCTGTAATTCCAGTGCCAGGGATTCCAACACGTTCTTCTGACCTCTGTGGGCACAAGGAAACCATCAATATTTCTAAAACTTGATTAGATAATTAAGAGTGGTGTGCACGGAGCACTGAGGAGCACTGAATAAAATCACCCATGCAATGAATTTAACAAAGGAGAAAGCAGAAAACAAATATATAAGTATGCCCCGGGTACTTATCATGGTCTTATTCAGAAAAAAACTTCTGTTATACCATAGGTTATGCCCGTATTTCCTCCACCACAACTTCAAATCCTGCATCAGAAACGAACAGCATAGCCACAGACTATGAAACCACCCCGACCACCACTCCATCTAGCACTGCCTCAGGATCTACGCCCACCCTGACCACCACTCCATCCAGCACTGCCTCAGGCTCTACACCCACCCCAACCACAACTGCATCCAGCACTGCCTCAGCATCTACAACCACCCAGACCACCACTGTATCCAGCACTGCCTCAGGATCTACACCTACCCCGACCACCACTGCATCCAGCACTGCCTCAGGCTCTACACCCACCCTGACCACCACTGTATCCAGCACTACCTCAGCATCTACAACCACCCAGACCACCACTGCATCCAGCAGTGCCTCAGACTCTAAGCCCACCCTGACCATCAATGAATCCAGCACTGCCTTAGGCTCTACACCCACAACAACCACCACTGTATCCAGCACTGGCTCAGGCTCTACACCCACTCTGACCACCCCTGCATCCAGCACTGTCTCAGACTCTACACCTACTCCGACCACCACTGTATCCAGCACTGCCTCAGGCTCTACACCCACCCTGACCACCAGTGCATCCAGCACTGTCTCAGACTCTACACCCACTCTGACCACCACTGCATCCAGCACTGCCTCAGGCTCTACACCCACCCCAACCACCACTGCATCTAGCACTGCCTCAGGATCTGCACCCACCCCGACCACCACTGTATCCAGCACTGGCTCAGGCTCTACACCCACCCTGACCACCACTGCATCCAGCACTGGCTCAGGCTCTACCCCCACCCTGACCACCACTGAATCCAGCACAGCCTCAGGATCTACGCCCACCCTAACCAACACTGCATCCAGCACTGCCTCAAGATCTACGCCCACCCCGACCACCCCTGCATCCAGCAGTGCTTCAGCATCTATACCCACCCAGACCACCACTCCATCCAGCACTGCCTCAGGATCAACACCCACCCCGACAACCCCTGCACCCAGCACTGCCTCAGCCTCTACACCCACCCCAACCACCACTGCATCTAGCACTGCCTCAGGCTCTACACCCACCCTGACCACCAGTACATCCAGCTCTGCCTCAGGATCTATGCCCACCCGGACCACCACTGCATCCTGCACTGCCTCAGGCTCTACACCCACCCTGACCACCACTGAATCCAGCACAGCCTCAGGATCTACGCTCACCCCAACCACCACTGCATCCAGCAGTGCCTCAGGCCCCTCACCCATCCCGACCACCGCTGCATTCAGCAGTGCCTCAGCCTCTGTACCCACCCAGACCACCACTGAATCCAGCACAGCCTCAGGATCTATGTCCACCCCGACCACCACTGCATCCAGCACTGCTTCAAACACGATGCCCACTCTGACCACCACTGTATCCAGCACTGCCTCAGGATCTACACCTACCCCGACCACCACTGCATCCAGCACTGCCTCAGGCTCTACACCCACCCCAACCACGACTGCACCCAGCACTGCCTCAGCATCTACAACCACCCAGACCACCACTGCATCCAGCAGTGCCTCAGACTCTAAGCCCACCCTGACCACCACTGAATCCAGCACTGCTTCAGACTCTGCGCCCACCCCAACCACCCCTGCATCCAGCAGTGCCTCAGGCTCTACACTCAGCCAGACCACCACTGCATCCAGCAGTGCCTCAGGATCTGCACCCAGCCAGACCACCACTGCATCCAGCACTGGCTCAGGCTCTACACCCACCCTGACCACCACTGCATCCAGCACTGGCTCAGGCTCTACCCCCACCCCAACCACCACTGAATCCAGCACAGCCTCAGGATCTACGCTCACCCCAACCACCACTGCATCCAGCAGTGCCTCAGGCTCTACACCCAGCCAGACCACCACTGCATCCAGCAGTGCCTCAGGCTCTACACCCACCCTGACCACCAGTGCATCCAGCAGTGCTTCAGCATCTATACCCACCCAGACCACCACTCCATCCAGCACTGCCTCAGGATCAACACCCACCCTGACAACCCCTGCACCCAGCACTGCCTCAGCCTCTACACCCACCCCAACCACCACTGCATCCAGCACTGCCTCAGGATCTGCGCCCACCCCGACCACCACTGAATCCAGCACAGCCTCAGGATCTACACCCACCCTGACCACCACTGCATCCAGCTCTGCCTCAGGATCTACGCCCACCCCAACCACCACTGCATCCAGCACTGCCTCAGGATCAACACCCACCCCAACCACCACTGCATCCAGCACTGCCTCAGGATCAACACCCACCCCGACCACCACTGTATCCAGCACTGCCTCAGGCTCTACACCCACCACAACCACCACTGCATCCAGCACTGCCTCAGGCTCTACACCCACCCTGACCACCAGTGCATCCAGCTCTGCCTCAGGATCTACGCCCACCACAACCACCACTGCATCCAGCACTGCCTCAGGCTCTACACCCACCCCAACCACCACTGCATCCAGCACTGCCTCAGGCTCTACACCCACCCCGACCACCACTGTATCCAGCACTGCCTCAGGCTCTACACCCACCCTGACCACCACTGTATCCAGCACTGGCTCAGGCTCTACACCCACCACAACCACCACTGAATCCAGCACTGTTTCAGACTCTGCACCCACCCCAACCACCCCTGCATCCAGCACTGCCTCAGGATCTACACCCACCCCGACCACCAATGCATCCAGCAGTGCCTCAGGCTCTACACCCAGCCAGACCACCACTGCATCCAGCAGTGCCTCAGGATCTGCACCCACCCCGACCACCACTGTATCCAGCACTGCCTCAGGCTCTACACCTACCCTGACCACCCCTGCATCCAGCACTGCCTCAGGCTCTACACCTACCCTGACATACACTGCATCCAGCACTGAGGCAGCCTCTACACCCACCCTGACCACCCCTGCATCCAGCACTGCCCCAGGATCTTCATCCACCCCGACCACCCCTGCATCCAGCACTGCCTCAGGATCTACACCTACCCTGACCACCAATGCATCCAGCTCTGCCTCCTCTTCTTCACCCACCCCGACTACCACTGGGCTCAGCAAGACCTCTGCATCTTCACTCAGCTTGATCTCCACTATGACCAGCATAACCTCTGCCTCTACATTCACCTCAGCCTCCATTAGGACCAGCATAGCTTCTGCTTCTACATCCACCTCAGCCTCCATTAGGACCAGCATAGCCTTTGTATCTACATCTACCCCGACCACCTCTGGAACTAGCACAGCCTCAGTCTCTACACTCAACTCGACCTCCATGAGAACCAGCACAGCTTCCAGCTCCAACCTGAGTGCCACCCACACTTCCTCTAGCTTGACAGTTTCCCCTGGAACACACACTACCTCCAGCCATACTGGGACTCCAGTGATGGAAGTGAAGCCCAGTGGATCCCTGAAGCCCTGGGAAATCTTTCTCATCACCCTAGCCTCTGTTATCATGGTCATGGGACTCTCTGCTGGGCTATTTCTTTGTGTGGTGAGTACCCGATATATAACAAGTTGCTTAGGGAAAACAGGGGGTGGTGAATCATAGTGGCCTTACGTCAGAAGTAGACGGGAAGAAATGGAAATCAGGAGAGCTACAAGCAGAACCAGGAAGTTATAATCAGAAGAGTGTATCCACATCCCAGGGAAGTCACTGAATCTGAACAAAGTGTACCAAGACGAGTGGAGGCCAGGGGGAGCTTTAGGGAGGGGGATGGTTAGAGCACGAAAGAAGGGTTGTTGGGAAGAGAGGAGGATGGTTACAAAGTTGCCCATGGTAAGTGCCTGGGAGGAGCAAACAGGACTGTTAAATTGTGGACTCTTTTTCTAGAGAAGATACCTGTCTCTGAGAAATGCTGCTGACGGAATATTCTACAACTCCCATCCTGGTCCTGGAGAATCTGCTATGACTCCAGGGAGCCCTACCTGCTCCTGGAGGAGACCAAGAACCTTCGATGTCATAGAGATGACTGGGATATAATTACTTTCCATGAAACCCAGGACTTCATCTTTCTGAGGAGACCCGGCCGCTGCTTCTTCTGTATACCCCTCTAGGAGTCCCTTTCCAGCTCGGGTCCCTGACATCCCTGAGAAAGATACATGCTTCTCTTCTGTCTTTACCAGACACACGAAGGAGGATAATGCATTGTTTGGTCATTGCACAAAGAAATAAAAACATCCAACATGTCTGAAGAGAGGATCTATATGCATGGGTGGAGGTCTAGAGCTCTGAAGGGAAATTTCCCGGTTACATGGGAGAGCACTCGTTCTAGAAACTGTGTGGCCTTCCCAATCTCCACAGGAAAATCCAGAGGTCACGTTCATGATCCATGTGTGCCCATTTTCTTGGTCTTCCTTGTTTTGTTTTTTTGTTTTTTTCCCGATTGCTGTGATAAGATACCATGACCAAGGCAGCTTATGGGAGACAGAGTTTATTGGGGGCTTATAGTTTAAGAGGGTTAGAGTCCAAACACAGAATGGTGGAGAGCATGGCAGCAGATATGCATGCTGGAGCGGTAGCTAAGATCCCACATCTTGAAACTCAAACGTGAAGCTGAGAAATTCTGTGAATGACTCGAACTTTTGAAATATTAAAGCTCATTCTCAGTAACACAGCTCCTCCCACAAGGCAACACTTCCTCCAACAAGACTACGCCTCCTCCGACAAAGCCACATCCCTCCCACAAGATCACTCCCTCACACGCAAGGCCACATCCCCTCTCACAAGGCCACACCTCCTCTCACAAGATCACTCCCCTCACACAAGGCCACACCTCCTCCCACAAGATCACTCCCCCACACGCAAGGCCACACCCCCTCTCACAAGGCCACACCTCCTCCCACAAGATCACTCCCCCACACGCAAGGCCACACCCCCTCTCACAAGGCCACACCTCCTCCCACAAGATCACTCCCCCACACGCAAGGCCACACCTCCTCCCACAAGATCACTCCCCCACACGCAAGGACACACCCCCTCTCACAAGGCCACACCTCCTCCCACAAGATCACTCCCCTCACACAAGGCCACACCTCTTCCCACAAGATCACACCACACACCCCTCCCACAAGAGCACACCCTAAACAAGGCCACACCCCTCCCACAAGATCACACCTCCCCGAACAAGGCCACACCTCCTGTCATACCTTCTCTCACATGCCACACCTCCCACACCTTCCCAAAGTTTCACCAACTGGGGACCAAGTAGTCAACATATGAGCCTATGGGAGCCATGCTCATTCAAACTAACACAGCTAGAGACTTGGGGAAATTGGGTTTGCAAAAGTGACAGGGGAGGGACTACAGCAGGACAGGTCTAGGATCAGGTTGTTGTATGCAGAAACCAAACCAGAGTGGAAGAGGAGCGAGTCCCCTCTTGTGCATGACTTCGGTGGTCCAGGGTAGAGGCTGCATGCCCTTCTAGGTCTGGAGGACATGGGGCAGCTGTTTGCAGAGACAAAGTCACTCTGAGTCCAGAGAATGACAAAAGATTCTTACCTGGGGCAGAGCCTTCAGGAAAGAACTAGCTGTGTTAATAGGCTCATCCCTGCTCGCAGCAAGAAAAACAATTCTCTGCTCCCACTACTCAGAAAGGACAGCAAAACTGGAAGTTATGGTTTACCCACAAGGCTGTGTTGTACCAAATATAGGTGGGGACAATGTCACCATCAGATCACTTTTAAGATCCATCAACTAGAAGTAGGAGCTGTGTTGACTGCTCTGCTGTCAACAGAGCAAAGGTGTCTCCTCCTGACAGGAATCTGGAAAGGGTTATGTAAAAACATTTAAGGAGCAGAGCATGGTAGCCACTCCTTTAATTCCAGCACTCAGGATGCAGAGGCAGGTGGATCTCTGGGAGTTCAAGGCCAGCTTGCTGTACATACTGAGTCCCAGGATAGTCAGGATGAGCCCAATAACACAGAGACATTGTTTGAAAAAAAAAAAAACAAAAAAACAAAAAACAAAAACAAAGCTGCTTCCCCAACACACACACACACACACACACACACACATCACCACCACCGACCAAAAGCTACTTGGGGAAGGGACAGTTTATTTCATCTTAGATTTGTAATCCATAGAGGGAAACCAAGATAAGAATTCAAGGCAGGAACTGAAGCAGAGGTCTTGAAGTGATGCTGTTATTGACTTGCTCAGCTAAACATTCATATACAGCCCAGACCCATCTGCCCAGGGACGGTACCACCGACATCAACGAAACAGTCATGAAAATGCCCTACAGATTTGCCTCCAGGCCAACCTGAAAGACAACCCCTAAATTGAGGTTTCCTCTTCCCTCCCGAGTGTGTGACATTGATGGCTAGGACTAGCTACCACACCAAGTCCAAGAAATATGCCAAATCACAGGGGAAACTAGATAGAATGTAAATTGTACCTCAATGAAACGATCAAAATATTATGAGGTACATCATGTAAATACACATTTTCATGTACGAAGCTAAATAACAAGTCCCTGGAAGAAGAAAGAGCAAGGAGAAGGGATCCCCAGTGACTTAGGCACATGGCTGTGCTGTCAAGCTTCATTTCTCAACAACTAAAGTGTGTACGCAGAGCCTGTTAACATCACTACTCAGGATACATCGCAGGATTACCAACGTGTAGGTATGTATGTTTTAAGTATGTATGATGTATGTATGATGTAAACATGTATGATGTATGTATGATCTGTGTGTTTATGTATGATATATCTTTGTATGATATGTGTATGTATGGTATATGCATGTGTATGTATGATGTATGTGCATATATGATATATGTATGATGTGTGCATGTATGTATGATGTATATGTGTATGATATATGTGTATGTATGATATATGTATATATGATATGTGGATGTATGGTGTATGCATGTATATATGATGTAAGTATGCATGATGTATGTATTATGTATGTGGGAGATTGCTATGGTGGATGTGTGGCAGTCAGGGAATACCTGTGGGAGTCTGTTCTCCCCATCCACCTTGCAGGTCAGGCTTGGCAAAAGGTACCTTTACCTGCTGAGCCATCTCATGACTTCACAAGCTACTTCTTTATCCTAACAATATCCAAGGTCGCCAAGATATCTGACCTAAGCAAACACACTTTAAACACACTAAAGAGGTCTCCTTCTTAACTCGCCTTTCATGGTCCTGTTCAATCTCTCTCTCTCTCTCTCTTTCTCTCTCTCATTCTCTCTCTCTCTCTCCCCATTCAAAACTGACTTTTCTTACTGAAAAACAAACAAGTTCTAAGCCCCCAACTCTGCATGTGCCTTCCTCCACAATCGCAGACTCTCCAAGGAGGCATACTGACTTGACCGCTTTGCCAGGTCAAACTGCCCCAGAGCTATTAATTGTGACTTGTCTCTTCTGATGAGTTTTCCAAACGCTCATTGCTGGGTCTCCTCAGCCTCTGTGGTTTTACAGATACATTGTAACAATGATCATCTCAGAATTTCTATCCAGGACAGTGAGAGCAGGTGAACCCATCTGTCTATCAATGGAAGAAGAGTGTATTAGTCAATGTTCTGTTACTGTAACAAAATATGAGGTGATCTACTTACAAAGAGAAGTTTATTTTAACTCACGGGTTTTAGATATTTCAGCCCATGACCAACAGACCCTGTAGCTCTGGGTCTGTGGGAGGCAGGAAGAAAAAGAAAAGGAGAGAACAAAGTCCTTTTAGATTCTGTCTCCAGTGATTGGAAAACTTCCAACTAGCCCCATCTCTTAAGTTTCTACTACCTCTCAATAGTGCCACACTGGTTTAGTTTTGTCTGTCTGTCTGTCTGTCTGTCTGCGTGTTTTCCTGTTTAGCCCTAGCTGGCTTTGAATGCATGATAATTCAACTGTTTCTTCAATCTGACCCTGCTCTAAATCAGGCACACAATGTAACTGTGTGCTACGCTGACACCATCACACTGTTACCATGACAAAACACATCACCTTCTCCCCCAGGAGGCTCCTCTGGTCCCTCCCTGCCCTCCTCATTCTTACCACCCTGAGAAGTAGCTCCTGTGTGACTAACTCATCACTAGCTGGCTTTTCCACGTACTTGCTCTCTGTAGAACTGGAGCTACATAGTGGCTACTCCTAGAGATCCTCTTGGAGGAGTGGAATTGAAGGTCCAGTACTTAGTGAATTTAGATGCTGTCTCCCACCTATAATGATGTCCCTCTCTGCCACCGTTGGAAATGTGTGCCCAGGTACTACGCCAGATCAATGACAGCAAACGGAAGTGTTCCTTTTCCTCACACCTGTGACTTGTGTGGTATGCATCAAATCTCTGCAGTTTGAGAAGTCTAAAATTAGGGCTCCAGGTGGTCAGAACCATGGCCAGTGCTGAGGAGCCTGTATGAAAGACAGACCTGTGCGCACAGGTGATTCTGAGCTGCCTCCTCACTCCCTCTGGAAGAAAATGAAATCTACCTGCTTTACAGGACAGAAGTGTGTCTAGTGTGTGTCTGAAGACAACTGCAGTGTACTCATATTAAAAAAAAAGACTATTAAAACGTTGAACAAATATCAGGAATTCCCAGTCTGAATACACTTGTAAGAGAGTATAAAGGAGGCCGGGCTTGGTGGCGCATGCCTTTAATCCCAGCTCTTGGGAGGCAGAGGCAGGCGGATTTCTGAGTTTGAGGCCAGCCTGGTCTACAAAGTGAGTTCCAAGGCAGAAACCCTGTCTCGAAAAAAAAACAAAAAACAAACAAAAAACAAACAAACAAAAAGAGCCGGGCGTGGTGGCGCACGCCTTTAATCCCAGCACTCGGGAGGCAGAGGCAGGTGGATTTCTGAGTTCGAGGCCAGCCTGGTCTACAGAGTGAGTTCCAGGATCAGCCAGGGCTACACAGAGAAACCCTGTCTCGAAAAACCAAAAAAAAAAAAAAAAAAGAGAGAGAGAGAGGGAGAGTATAAAGGAGCCCCGTGTGGTGGAGTACACCCTTGACACAAGCTCAGGAGGCTGTGGTAGGTGGCTCACCATGAGTTCCAGGCCAGCCAGGAACTCACATTGTGTGATCCTGCCTTAAGAGAGAGAGAGAGAGAGACACAGAGAGACAGAGACAGAGGGGGACCAAAAAGCCAAAATAGGAGATGTTGCAAGAGGCACGTTTGACAAAGGAGTCAACGCGTGGATATCCAGGAACCACAATCAATAAGAAAATGACAGCTGGGTGTGATGGCACATGCCTTTAATCCCAGCAGAGGCAGGCAGATCTCTTGTGTGTTTGAGGCTAGCCTGGTCTACAGAGCAAGTTGCAGGACAGTCAAGGGTACATAGAAACCCTGTCTGAAAAAGAAAAGAAGGAACGGAGGAAGGGAGGGAGGGAGGGAGGGAGGAAGGAAGGAAGGAAGGAAGGAAGGAAGGAAGGAAGGAGATGACATTGTTACTTAAAATGAGCAAAAGAAAACCAGAGAGATGGCTCAATAGCCAAGCCAGACTGCTGCTCTTACAGAGAACCAGAGTCCTAGAAGAGCCAGTTTACAACTGCTTGTTGTTCCAGGGGGCCTGAAGCTTTCTGGTCTCTGTGGGCACCTGCATTCTGTGTGTGTGTGTGTGTGTGTGTGTGTGTGTGTGTGTGTGTGTGTGTGTGTGAGAGAGAGAGAGAGAGAGAGAGAGAGAGAGAGAGAGAGAGAGAGAGAAACATAAATAAATCTATTTTATAGGCAAAATAATTATCAAAAAAGGGTACAAAAATGGCCAGTGAACATTTTTAAAATAAATGTTTGTAGGAAATGGAATCTAAAACATGTCTAGATAGCACAACACAATGATACTCATGACTGAAATTTAAGCAGTTAGCACCAGGTATTGGTGAAGACGCTAAGCAATTAAAACTGTCATACATTGTTAGTAGGAGTGAAAAGTTACAAAATTATTTTGGGAAAATGAGAATGCTATATTTTTTTAATAAAAGATTTAGTTATATTTTATGAGTGTTTGCCTGGATCCATGTACGTGTGCCAAGCATATGCACTGCTTGAGCAGGTCAGAAGGGAGTGCCGAGCCCCGGAACTGAAGATGCAAATGGCTGTAAGCCTCAGTGTGGGTGGTGGGAATGAAACCCGGTTCCCGGCAAGAGCAGCTGATGCCCTTAACTGTAAACCAACTGTCCAGCTCCGGAGAATGCTACAGTTAAATATACATTGCTCTATGAGCTAGTATTTCCACTCATGAGCGCCTCCATATATACCCAGCACCCCGCCCCATATATACCCAGCTGATATGAATGTCTACATCACCAGGAGTTTATTCTATTGCCCAAAGTCTGTACCTATCACCTTGAGTGAGCACATATTCACACACCTCACAGTGACCGCTACCTAGCAGGGAAAACAATGAACTGTTGAGCCGGGCTGTAAGGTTAGCTAGCTTCAAGGACACAACATTGAGTGAAGAAGTCAGGACAAAGGGAATGTAGTGTTCCACTCACCTGTGGACAAAGAACAAATTAGCTTAACCCAGAGTGAGCACAGCCATGGGTGCCTTTGGGAAAAACATGGGAGGAAGGCCTGATGGGGCTTCTGGGATCAGGTTAGAGTTGGAAAATAATGCTCTATGTTTTATGTGAGTGACAACTTCATAGATATATAAATGATATATTATTTATATATCTGTATATCTATATATTATCTATATATCTATAAATGTATCTATATATCTTCATATTTATTAGATATATACCTGAACTTTGCCAAGATCTGCTAAGACTTAGGTGATTTCTACAAATAACACTTTAATTTGGAATATGGAAAGCATATTCTGTTAGTATGCTATCCCTGGTCACACATGTTGGGGACACATGGTGATACGGCATCCAGAGAGCTCTGTGACATCCTTGTGTGCAGGAAAGGTAGGTATCTCTTATTTTTGAGGCCAGGTTTCACTAGGAAGCCCAGCATGGCCTCAGTCTGGATCCTGCTGCCGTCATCTCCTGAGTGCTGGGATTGCAGGTGTGTACCACACTCTCAAACCAGCAATCATCAGTTTTACGAGAATAACTGCTTCCAGGTTGGAGAAGTCAGCCTGCCCCGGGTTCTCTCTGGAGAATGGTGCCATGCCTGAGCACTGCCATCAGCAGCTTAGGCAGGTAGGGCCTCATGGACCAGCCTTGTAGAGGAGATGTCCATTATACTGAGCTATGCATGGCCTCCATGGTTGCTTTAACCCTGAGCCCACTGAGCCAGCACTGAGTACCTGACTGAAGATGATGACATAGGATGGGCCATCTTGCCAACTCATTAACTGAAAGCCTCTGGCTCTCGCTGTCTGTCCTGTTTAAACAGGACACATCCATAATCCTCTCTTCTCAGTTGCTACTTCATCATGTGTATTTTTCTATATCTCAGGTTCCACAAACTGTTAGCCGGCATGTGCTAATCAGCACTAACTGCAACCCTGACGTAGTGAAGACTCAAGGTACTGCTCACTGGGAAGATTTCCTCCCCTTGACTCATCATCCTACAAGGTCCACCTTGTGATGCTGCAGCTGACCACCATTGGGCGGTGCTGTGGACCCTGAACCATGCACAAACTGGAGGTAACTACATTATTCCTGTCTATATTCTAGACTAGTGGTTCTCGGCCTTCCTCACGCTGTGACCCTTTAATACAGTTCCTCATGTTGTCTGACCCCAACCATAAAATTATTTTTGTAGCTACTTCATAAGTGTCATTTTGCTACTCTTATGAATTGTAATGTCAGTATCTGATATTCAGGCTGGAGAGATGGCTCAGTGGGTAAGAGCACTGACTGCTCTTCTTAAGGACCTGAGTTCAAATCCCAGCAACTACACGGTGACTTACAACCATCCGTAATGAGATCTGATGCCCTCTTCTGGTGTGTCTTAAGAAAGCTACAGTGGGGCTGGTGAGATGGCTCAGTGGGTAAGAGCACCCGACTGCTCTTCCGAAGGTCCAGAGTTCAAATCCCAGCAACCACATGGTGGCTCACAACCACCCGAAATGAGGTCTGACACTCTCTTCTGGTGTGTCTGAAGACAGCTACAGTGTACTTACATATAATAAATAAATAAATCTTTAAAAAAAAAAAAAGAAAGCTACAGTGTACTTACATTTAATAAGTAAATCTTTCAAAAAAAAAAAAAAGTACCTGATATGTGATTATTGTGGAAGGGTTGTTCAATCCCCAAAGGGACTGTGACCCATGGATTGGAACTATTGATACAGACAGAGACAACTCTCCATGTGACTGAGGTTTTGGAGGTTTGGGGTCGTGGTTGACATAGAAGACGCTGGTGGAGTCTGAGTGGCTTCCTCAAGCCTCTCACTTGCATGCTGGGAACTTGATGGAGTCCAGATTTACACACACCCCTTCTGCTCCATGAATCAGGCCCTGCCAAGCGTGTGCAGGTAATACTACTGCTCCACAAAATGCCGCTCAGATGCCATGAGCTCTTGACATGAGGATGCAACGTTCACTCAGAAGCTTCTAGAAGATGTGCATGGAAGTTTTCCTGAGCTCTAGAGCATGGGAGTCTGTGCTGGGCTTCCTCTGGTAGGCTGCACCATCTCCTTACAGCATCCGATCCACCCCAGGTACGAGGGGCAGGTGAATCCATGAAAAGAGGAAGTCTTGAGTTAGAAAATGGCTCAGCTCGTAAAGCACCTGGCTTACAAGAGTGAGCACCTGAGTTTGGATCTCCAGCACCCACATAAAAAGGAGATGTAGGGACAGAAGAGATGGATCCGAGGCTAAGAGCATGTACTGTTGTTCTTCCAGAGGACCTGAGTTCAGATTTAGAACACAGGTTGGGTGGTTCACAGTTCCCTATAACCCCAGATCCAGATCTGATGCCCTCTTCTGGCCTCCTTGAGCACATGGCACGCACTCATACAGACGATATACATACATTAATTTTTTTTTTTTTTTTAAAAAGATGGTTGTGGCACATGCCTGTAGTCTCAGAGATGCTGAGATGGGAAGTAGGCACAGGTATCCCCTGAAGCTCACTAGCCAGTTAGCATGACCTGCTTGGCAAAGCTTCAGGCCAGTGAGAAACCTTGTCTAGAAAAAAGATGTCACCTAAAGAGTAGCACTGGAGACTGGCCTGTAACCTTCATATGCACTAACTTCACATGTGCACACACCATACACACACATACACACATACCACACATACATACACATACCATACATACATACACATACAAAAACCTCACACACCACGTACATACCACACACACATACACACACACACCACACACATACCACACATAACCACATACACACACCATACACATACCACACATAAACAAAGAGTCTCAGATGACGTAATGGCTTTTTTCTTAAAACAAAGTTAGAAATTATTTTTAAAATTTATTTTCTGACTATGTTTGTGTGTGAGTGTGTGTGTGTGCACGTGCTACCTGTGTGCAGGAGGAGCCCTTGGGCGATAGAAGAGACTGTCAGATACCCTGGGTCTGGAGTTACAGATGGCTATGTGTTACCTGATGTAGATGCTGAGACTAGAACTCAGGTCCTTTGAAAGAGAAGCAAGTGTAAGACACTTTGTAAGCCATTGAGTCATCTCTCCAGGCTCCAGAGTTGGAGGTTATTAAATGATTTTAATATAGATTTAAGCATGGGCACTAAGAAAGAGTTGCTCAGGGAAAGAACCCTATACATCCAAAACCTGGGCGTGGCTTCTCAAGATGCACTTTGCTTCGGTTCCTTCTTCCTCTTCCCCATTGCTGTCACTGTGAGAAATGACTGGGCTGTTCTTTGCAAGCTTGGATGGAGAATCAAGTCACACAGACACACATACCCCAAACAACTAAGCACACACCACACACACAACTACACAAAAACATACATCACACACATGACTCATACAAATACTACACACTCCACTTTACACACACACACCACACACTATATACACCACACACTCCACTCCATACACAAAAGCCACACACACACACATACACCACACATCACAAACCACACACACGCACACCAATTACACAATACCACACATTCCACACACAAACATCACACACCACACTCCATATACACCCACACCAACCACACACTAAACATCAAACACACACACATGCACACACAACACACAGCACACACACTGTTGGGTTTTTCTGCATCCCAAAGTCTACGAACAGATTTGAGGCTATTCAACTAACTACACATTTTCACTTCTACAGACCAGTGAGATTTTAAAGATTTATTTTTATTTTATGTGTGAGTGTTTTTCCTGCATGTGTGTATGTGCACCCTGCATGTGTGTGGTGCCTGAAGAGGCCAAAAGAGGGTGCTGGATCCCCTGAAACTGGAGTTAAAACAGTTGTCAGCTGCTATGGAGGAGCTGGGAACAGAACCTGGGTCCTCTGCAAGCCAGGCCCAGATTCTTTTTTTTTTTTTTTTTAAAAAGATTTATTTATAAGTAGCTGACTTCAGACACACCAGCAGAGAGCATCAGATCTCATTATGGGTGGTTGTGAGCCACCATGTGGTTGCTGGGATTTGAACTCATGACCTTCAGAAGAGCAAGTCAGTGCTTTTACCCACTGAGCCATCTTGCCAGGCCCCAGGCCCAAGCCCCCAGATGAGATTTTAGTAGCTGATTATATATCTGATTCCCAAGAGCACTGTGATTAATTCACTCTAGCCAAGGATCCCTAAGTGCAGACTTGGTCATGCTGAGCTTTCTGTGCAGAGAAATCCTAATCCTAGCCATTGTCTCCTAGCAATCCTGCATGTCCCTGAAGTCAACAAAGGACTGATTCAGCCCGTGACATCCTGTGGTCCTGGGGATGGAACCTGGAGTTTTGTGCATGACAAGAACTCTACCCCTGCGCTATCTCCCGAAACCTGCTCACTGCAATTACGGCCAAATGTTCTGTCATCGTACCCCGAAGAGAGCTGTCCAGAGCTGTCAAAGGTGTCTGTGTTGTCCCTTCTAAAGCCTGGCTGAAGGACACTTCAATTGCCCCTTCTGGAGGAACACCCTGGAGTCAGTCACACAAGTTAAATCAACTCCAATATAGTTTAGCATGGGAACACACCTTTGATTCCAGCACTTGGGAAGCAGGCAGGCAGACCTCTGTGAGTTCAAGGCCAGCTAGGTCTATAGAGAGAAATCCAGGACACTCCTAACGACATAGTGAGACTCTTTAAAAGAAAAATAAAGGGGCTGGAGAGACGGTTCAGCGGTTAAGAGCACCCACTGCTCGAGAGGAGGACCAGAGTTGGATTCCCAGTGCCCACACAGTGGAGCACAACCAACTGTAACTTCAGTTTCAGGGACCCCAATGTCCTCTTCTGGCCTCCAGGGGCACCAGACCCATATGTGGTACACTTCAAACAAAACACTCATTTACATAAAATAAGCACACCTTATA
This sequence comes from Mus caroli, assembly GCF_978045245.1. Taxonomy (NCBI): domain Eukaryota; kingdom Metazoa; phylum Chordata; class Mammalia; order Rodentia; family Muridae; genus Mus; species Mus caroli. The sequence goes on from NW_028227273.1 coordinate 58,157,290, forward strand.
AAAAGATAAATATTTTAATAAATGAGCAAACCAACAAATAAATGGGGCAGGGCTGGAGAGAATGGTTCAGCAGTCAAGAGCACTTGCTGTTCTTACAGAAGGCCCGTGTTCAGTTCCCAGCACCTGCATGGTGGCTTACAACCACCTGTAGGCACACACATGATGCACATACATACATACACACAGGCAAAGCACTCATCCACATAAAATAAAAAGTTTAAAAAAAATTTTTTTTTCCAAGACAGGGTTTCTCAGTGAAACCAGACCTGGCTATCCTGGACTTGCTTTGTAGACCAGGCTGACCTCGAACTCATAGAGATCTGCCCGCCTCTACCTCTCGAGTGCTGGGTTTAAAGGTGTGCTCCACCACCATCTGACTATCCCCACAGTTTCTAATGTGTGGAAGACAGGAGGGCCATCAGAAGAAGGAGATTTGAAGACATTATAAGGCTGACACTGAGGTGGAACACAGAAACAGCCTTCAAAATCAGGGGAATATACTCAGATAATACAGTGACCGAGAAGAAACTTATGACCTCTCCAGAAATTAATGTTAATGAGGATGTGCAGACCCCTAACAATGAAGTTGTTAAAAGCACCTTGTTCTAGAGACACCCCAACCCCCTCCCGACCCCCACCAGCCACCGATTTCCATTCATTCTCCTGGCCCGCTGGCCCTCTCTTGTCTCTCTCCACACCTGATCTAGAACCCCCATTCCCCCTCCCATTTCCTCCCCCTACCCAGTTCCCTGCCTCCATCTGCCTCCTATGACCATGTCATACTCCCTTCCTACTGAGATTCAAGCATCTTCACTTGGACCCCTTCCTTCTTGTTTAGCTCCTTTATGTCTATGGAGTGTAGCATGAGTATCCTGTACTTCATGAGTAGTGTCCACTTATCAGTGAGTGCACACCATGCAAGTTCTTTTAGGTCTGGGTTACCTCACTCAGGATGATATTTTCTAGTTCCATCCATTTGCCTGCAAAATTCATGATGTCCTTGTTTTTAATAGCTGAGTAGTATTCTATTGTACAAAAACACCACATTTTCTGTATCCATTCTTCAGTTGAGGGACATCTGGGTTGTTTCCAGTTTCTGGCTATTATGAATAAAGCAGCTATGAACATAGCGGAACATGTGTCCTTGTGGTATGGTAGAGCATCTTTTGGGTATATTCCCAAGAGTGGTATAGCAGGGTCTTCAGGTAGCGAGCTATTCCCAATTTTCTGAGAAACTGCCAAATTGATTTCCGGAGTGGTTGTACAAGTCTGCACTCCCACCAGCAATGGAGGAGTGTTCCCCTTGTTCCACATCCTCACCAGCACGAGCTGTCTCTTGAGTTTTTTGATCTTAGCCATTCTGATGGGTGTAAGGTGAAATCTCAGGGTTGTTTCCATTTTCATTTCCCTGGTGACTAAGGACATTGAACAAATACCAAGCTCTGAGCTGGGGACTTTTGGATTTACAGTCACTTAGCCCTCATAGCTATCCTATGATGTACAGACTAGATCAGTCACAAAGCAGAGGAAAGCTTGCCATTCAGAAAGGAGCTGACACACGAGCAAGCTGAGCAGGTTTGCTGACTCTGGCTGATGTGTGTGAGTGGTTTGCCTGCCTGCATGCATGTTTGCATGTATGCATGCATGTACGTACACCACATGCATGCACGTACACCACATGCATGCCTGATGCTCAGATCCCCTGGAACTGGAGTTACAGACAGTTGTGATCTGCCATGTGAGTGCTGGGAATGGAACCCCAGGGTCCTCTGCAAGAGCGAGCTCTCTTAACTGCTGAGCCATCTGCCCAGCCCCTTTGATTGGTTTTGAAGAGGAAAAAAAAGTGTGAGAGATTGTATTCATAGCATGGGATAACTGACCACTCTCATCAGTCCCATCCTTGAAATATTCCAGTTGCTTTATTGCTTACGTTCAGTCTCCTTGTCTCTAAAATTCGGAAGATAACAGATCCTACCTCATGGAGACACTGTACGGATTTTCAGCATTGATTCCTATGTGGGCGGCACTTTGCACAATGCTTGGAACATAGACCCAGTAAGTGATTGGCTATCATTATTGTCGTTATAAGTAGTATATTATACTAATGTAATAAATAATATGATAAAATATTATTAGTATATTAGTGTAATATACTAATAGTGGCAACAATGATATTGTCACATAAGTAATATAATATGCTAATTAATATAAGTATGTTAGTAGCTGCTGAACTAAGCTAACCCTGCAATGGAAATGACCAGCCACTCTCTCTCCCCAACTCCACTCCAGGCTCCTGTCAGAGCATCACAAGCTCTGTCCCTGGAGAACCCACAGCAAATCTCCCTGGAGCTGCCACACCTGGGACGGTTATGACTGTGGCAGCTCCTGAGACCAATGGATCCAGCATAGTGATCACAGCCTCCAACATCAACATCATAGTAGCTACAACCCCAGTGTCACCAGCACAAGGCCACCCACTGCAGGAAGCAAAGGGAGAGCCTAACCGGCCAGCTGAGGCCATGGGAAGTCACGCTAACTGCAATGGTCTCCGTGGCCGTGGCCATGGCCGTGGCTCTGATTCTTGCTGCAGGGCTTGCAGCCTCTCTTGTTGAGTATTTACAGAGTCTACAAACCTTTTTCCTAACCAGAAGTGCAGGCAAATGAAGACAGAGGGTTGGAGAGCAGAGGCTGTCTGCACAGGTAACAAGAGGGACTAAGGAAGAGTTACACAGAAATGGCGGGCTAGAACTAGCAAGACAGAGCATTGGAAAAGCTAGGTGCTATCCAGAAGATGCTCAAGAGGGGGATCAGGGTAGAAGACCCCTTTAGGGGTGAGCTCCCACAGGGCTAAGAGTGCAGAGGATGAAGGGATGGAAAGGGGGACAGGCCTCTGAGGGGTTGCCCTTGCCTGAGAAGCCTCACACCCAACCTGAACCACCCCCACCCACGGCCCCAGCCACGGGGCTACACCCTCAAGGCTATCACCAGCCAAGTGCTACTGGACTTGACTGCAGGGACCAGAGTCCTCCTGCAACCATGGAGCTGACTGGGAGATATTGTACCTGAGCATCCCAAAAGGTGACCTGGGGGTACCCAGAGGGGCAGCTTCCCCTGTCTCCATGGCAACCAAGCAGCCTCCCTCCCACTTGGCTGCCCACCAGGAAAAAGAGGAGTGTAGGCTGTGACTGTGTGATTAAACAAAATAAATAAACCTAATCCCCATCGGAGCCCAAGTGTTGGCACATCACATGACACATCACGGAGGAAGGTGCCACACCCCAGTGTTACAGTTTGCTCACTGTGATAAATTTTGTTCTGAAGCACCTTGAGGGTGTGTGTGTGGGGGGGCGGCAAGCAAGGGTTGGAGGAGGGAGGGTTTGTTTGGCTTACATTTATCTCCAGGGCAGAAGCTCAAGCAGGAGCCCGGAGGCAGGAACCATGATGAATGTTGCTTGCCGGCTCACTCTCTCCTGCTTAGTTAAGCTTGCTTGCTTTCTTCCTTCCTTCCTTCCTTCCTTCCTTCCTTCCTTTCTTTCTTTCTTTCTTTCTTTCTTTCTTTCTTTCTTTCTTTCTTTCTTTCTTTCTTTCTTCTTTCTTTCTTTCTTTCTTTCTTTCGTTAGCTTTCTTACACAGCCAGGACTACCTGACCACACCCACATTCCAGCTATCCTTGGTGGGCTGGGCCATTCTGCATAAGTTAGCTATCACAGAGACTTCCCACAGATGCCCCTACAGGCAAACCTGATCTAGGCAATCCCTCCACTGAGGTTTCCCTCACAGGTGTGTCAAGTTGACAGTTGAGGCTAACCTTGAAGCCGGGAGACACCCTACCCAGAATTCTCCCAGTCCCCAAATCCCTTGAGTGAAGTTGGAGGCGGGAGTTGGGGGAGGGAGCAGGTGTGGACTTCAGGTTTGTGCTGTGCAGTGAGTGAGACACAGTTTTTGTGAGACAGACCAGGGTGGGGTTACGAGGGAGTATGGATGTATGGATGTGTCTTGCTGATGATGGGGCTGCCCCGGTTCAGGCCACATTCTCTCTCAACAGTCAGTTCCAGCACTGAATGCAGGTAACAACACCTGTCTCTAACCAGCCTGCACTCTTGTTCTTGAACCTGGTGCTCAACAGGCCCTAAGAAGCAGCCCTCTGATAAGGTCACCATGAGATCTCTCCAGAGGCTGGGCCAGTGCTCTTCCTCAGGGCTTCCCGGTCACTTGGCTTGCCCACAAACCTGCCAAGTCTCCTCTGCCCCTAGGTTCTCTCAGCCTGGGGCTTGACCAGAATCTCAGGACCTGAGTTGTTTCTCTGTGCACAGTCCACAGTGATATTAACAGAATAGCAGCCGTGTAAAAATGTTAACAGCATTGTCAGTAGAAAATAGGGCTCGCATAAAATTCAAGAACGGAAGCTGGGATTGGTCACGAAGACCTTTAATCCTGGCTACTGAGAGGCTGAGGCAGGAGAATTTAAGACCAGTATCAGCAATTTGCTGAGCCTTGTCTCAAAACAAAAAATAAATTTAGGGTCTGGGGTAATGGCTATGGAGTAAGGTGCTTGTTGTATGAGCATGAGGACCTGTGTCCAAAACTAAGCTTAAAAAAAAAAAAATTAAAAGGCTGGGCATCGAGTGCATCTTTCCTGGGGAGTTGGAGAGGTGGATCCCTGGGCTTGCTGGCTAGCCAGACAGCCAATCAGCAAGCTCCAAGATCAATGAGAGACCATGTCTCAAAAGTAAGGTGGAGATAGATCAGTGGTTAAGAGCACTGGCTGCTCTTCCAAAGGACCCAGATTCAATTTCCAGCACCCACATGGCAGCTCAAAGCTATCTGTAACTCCAGTTCCATGATCCAACACCCTCACACAGATATACATGCAGGTAAAACACCAATGCACATAAAACATAAAATGAAAAAAAAAATAACTTAAGTGAAACCAATATAGGAAGATGCTAGATGTCACCTCTGGCTCACACACACATGCACACGCACACACACACGTTTGTGTGTGTGTGTGTGTAAGCATATGTGAGTGTGAGCACACGTGTGCGGTACATGTGAATATATGTGTGTGTGTATAAGCACATGTGTGTGAGCATGTGTGTAGCACATGTATGTGTGTGAGCATGTGTGTAGCACATGTATGTGTGTGTGAGTATGTGTGTGGACATGTGTGCATGTAGCATGTGTATGTGTGTGAACACATATGTGTGAGCATGTGTGTATATGTGTGTGTTTGTATGTGTAGGCACGAGTGTGTGTATGTGTGTGTGTATGTATAAGCACATGTGTGTGAGCATGTGTGAAGCACATGCATGTGTGTGGACATGTGTGCATGTAGCATGTGTATGTGTGTGAGCACGTGTGTATATGTGTGTGTATGTATGTGTAGGCACATATGTGTGTATGTGTGTATGTATGTATGTGTAGGCACATGTGTGTGTGTGTAGGCATATATATATATACACACACACACAGGTACTACACACATATGTGCTCACACACGTTTTCACTCATATATACACACACATACACATGTGCTCTCACACACATTTACACACGTGCTCCATTCCTACATTTGCTCACACACATGAACACCTGTATGCATGCGCACACAAGTATCTTTTAAAGAGCTAAGAGTATGGCTTAGTAATAGATACAAGCTGTCTAGCACGTATATTTAATCTCTAGTACTGAGGGAGGAAGGAGGCCAGGAAGAAGGAAGGAAAAAAGAAAAAGAAATAAACCTGGCCATGGTAGCACATACCTTTAATCCCAACACTCCGGAGGTAGAGGCAGGTGGGTCTCTGTGAGTTCCAGGACTGCCAGTGCTACAAAGAGAGACTCTGTCTTAAAAATAAACAGACAGAGCCGGGCGTGGTGGCGCACACCTTTAATCCCAGCACTCGGGAGGCAGAGGCAGGCGGATTTCTGAGTTCGAGGCCAGCCTGGTCTACAGAGTGAGTTCCAGGACAGCCAGGGCTACACAGAGAAACCCTGTCTCGGAAAACCAAAAAAAAAATAAAATAAATAATAAATAAACAGACAAACGAATACACACAGAAAAGCAAATATACAACACAGATAAGACTGACTTACGGTGACTGGGTCTCCTGAGAATGGAGTTGTAGAAAAGAAAGCTTCCTTGGTACCAGAAACAGTTTAATGTTGGCTGTGCTCTTGCTGGCACAGCTAAAAAGTTGTCAAGATTGGGCTAAAGAGACGGAGCAGTGGTTAAGAATGCTGCTGCTCTTTCTGAGGACCCTGGTTTGGCTCCCAGCAATGCATAGCTGCTCATAACCATCTGTAATTCCAGTCCCAGGGACTCTGATGCCCTCTCCTGACCTGCAAGCAACATGTGTACATGGAGTCTAAAATACGATAAAAACGTCCATACACATAAAATAAAAATAGGGACTGGAGCCGGGCGTGGTGGCGCACGCCTTTAATCCCAGCACTCGGGAGGCAGAGGCAGGCAGATTTCTGAGTTCGAGGCCAGCCTGGTCTACAAAGTGAGTGCCAGGACAGCCAGGGCTACACAGAGAAACCCTGTCTCAAAAAAACCAAAAAAAAAAAAAAAAAATAGGGACTGGAGAGATGGCTCAGCAGTTAAGAGCACCGACTGCTCTTCCAGAGGTTCTAAGTTCAATTCCCAGCAACCACATGGTGGCTCACAACCATCTGTGATGGGATCCGATGCCCTCTTCTGGTGTGTCTGAAGAGAGCAATAGTGTACTCATATACATAAAATAAATAAATAAATCTTTTTTTAAAAAAGTAAAAATAAATAAAAATAAATTCAATGTTTAAAAACCATTAAGATTTATGAATACTTAAGATCTGTACATTAAAAAAAACAAAAACAAAAAAAAAACCAGCCAGGCATGGTGGTGCCCGCCTTTAATCCCAGCACTTGGGAGGCAGAGGCGGGCGGATTTCTGAGTTTGAGGTCAGCCTGGTCTACAGAGTGAGTTCCAGGACAGCCAGGACTACACAGAGAAACCCTGTCTTGAAAAACCAAAAAAAAAAAAAAAAAAAAAGAGAGAGATCTGTACATTACAGTGTAAATTTTACCGCATTAGAATAAGAACAATGTAAAGGTTTTTATAAAATGCTATCCTGATTCGTCGCAGAGCTCTCTCCTCTTCAGCCATATCTTTATTTTAAGACCTCCATCCTTCCTTCACCCTTGCATTAAATGTACAAAGAGCCTGCTTAGAACCTGAGAAGGTCCCAAGAAGATGGGGAGACGGGACACGCAGGGTGGGGAAGGCTCCAGGGATGACCTGCAGGTCACCATGTGGGCCAAGAGACAGGTTTATAGACAGATGAGTGGCAGGCTGTGCCCGAGGCTTTTCAATTGTCCTGCCCCAGAGGGAGGCTAGGAACTTGGCTCAGAGGTGGGGCTGCTCACAGGCAGGAGACAGGTGGGTCATGAAGAATTTTGGGGCAGAGACAAGAATCTGAGAAGTACAAGCCAGGGTGCAGCCAACAAGGGTCAGAAAGATTGTGGAGCTAGAAAGCGCCCCACAGGAAAAATGCTGGGGTTAACACAGCACTAAGGATGCCACACGGAGGAGTCAGGAGTTAGGCCTGCCATAACAGCCAGCAGGGCAGTATAAGGAGTATGGAACAAAACACAAACTAAAGCAAAAACCAAGAGCAGACTGATCACCTGAGCAAGGAGAAAATGGAGGACAAAATCAGGCCAGAGAGCTCTGCCAAGCCCCAGCAAACAAACACACACACAGCCAGGGCCCCCAGCGTGAATGGGAACGAAGCAAGAAAAATGAGGATTTCATGACATCTCTGGCCAGAGCTTTCATTTATTCTTTAATAATTACATATATGTATATACTGGACCTTGACCATACCCACTTTCAGCTCCTCTGTGCCTACATATCTCTCTCACAATGCCTCACATCCCAAACAACCCCTCACCTTCACCCACACACACCCCAGTCCACCCATCACACCCCCTCATACCCCTCACACCCCAGCACACCCCGCGCGTACTTTCACATTCTCTTTATTCTTCCAGTGACTCACTGAGTAAGCAGGAGCTGCCTAAAGGAACATGGATGATCTACCATTGGCCACACCCCCAGAGGAGAACCATCTCTCCCTGCACCAGCAGCCAGCAGCTGTCAATAGCTCCTCAGATGGAGAGAGTCTCAGGGTGAGATCTCCCGAGTCTCTCTCCATTCATGCTGGGGTGTCTACTATCTTGATCGTGTACCGGTTTTATGTGAGAGCTCAGAGCCTCAACCAAAACCACAGAGCAGATGGAGCAAACTAGGAGGGTAAAGTCATAAACAAAGCCCACCCACAGGGACACTTCCTCTGCCAGTGTCAGCCTCCTAAACCTACCCAAGAGTGACACCAACTGGGGACAAAGTGTTCAATACCAGAGCCTATGAGGAACTTTCCTACTCAAACCACCCCCGGATGCATTTGAGGGAGTATTGGGAACTGGGGTAGAAAGGAGGCAGGAGTGGGTTTGGGGTGTGAGACAGAACTTTGCTGAGACACAGGGAGAGACGGGAAGAAAAGAAAGAAGAAACTGTAGGAAAGATGAGGGGGAAGAATAAGGAATGTTGAGAGGCTGAAGAGAAGGCAGAAAGGGGAAAGGGGAGAGAGCACAGAAAAGGGGAAGTGGCAGTCAGAGAGAAAACATAGAAATACAAGCAAAAGGGCTGGAGAGATGGCTTAGTGTTAGGAGCACTGACTGCTCTTCCAGAGGTCCTGAGTTCAAATCCCAGCAACCACATTGTAATGGCTCACAACCATCTGTAATGGGATCCGATGCCCTTTCCTTGTGTGTCTGAAGACATAGTGTATTCACACACAGAAAATAAAATAAATCTTTTTTTAAAAATACAAACACAAGTTAGGTGTGCTGAACACAGTAATCCTAGCACTTCAGGGCTGCGGCAGGAGGATTGTGAGTCTGAGGCAAGCATAAGCTACAGAGTCAGGAAGATGTAATTCAGTTGTGAGCTTACGTCACATATAAGAAGCCCTGAGTTTGGTCGCCAGCATTGCATAAAGTAGGGACGGTGATGGGTACTGTGATCTCACCATCTGGAAGGTAGAAGCAGGAGGGTCAGAAGTTCACGGTCATCCTCAGCTACAAAGTGAGTGTGAGGCTAGCCTGAGCTATGTGAGACACCGCCTCAAAAAACAAACAAGAGAGAGAGAGAGATGGCTCAGCACTTGAGAGCATTTGTTGCTTTTGCAGAGGACCTGGGTTTGGTTCCCAGCACCTATGTCACCCATAACCACTTGAAACTCTACCTTCAGGGGCTCTGACACCTTCATCGAGTTTATGGGCTCTTGCATACATGTGGTACACATACATACACTCAGGCAAATGTGCATAAATATATATATATTTATTTATATATTTACATGTATATTATATTTAAATTTATATTATATTTACACACATATATACATATATGTAATTTTTTTAAAAAATAACATATGACCTAGAGATACCTAGATCAGCCTGAGAGAGGCATATGAGGGTCTAGAAATTTCCATAAGAAGACAAAGAACTGCCAACAAAGCAGAAGACAGTGTGGAAACACTTGGATGGTCTATTCATGTCAGGAATCGTTCGAGAATTTTAAAAGCCAGGCTGTGAGCCGGGTGTGGTGGCGCACGCCTTTAATCCCAGCACTCGGGAGGCAGAGGCAGGCGGATTTCTGAGTTCGAGACCAGCCTGGTCTACAAAGTGAGTTCCAGGACAGCCAGGGCTATACAGAAAAACCCTGTCTCGAAAAAACAACAACAAAACAAAAAGCCAGGCTGTGTAGGTCTTAAGAGCTCTATTCTGCAGACGCAGTTCGTGGCAGCCCCCAGTAGGGCTCTCCAGGTATTGTCCCAGCTCGGAGGCCTCTGTGTTTCTCTAAGACTTGACACCTGTGTCTTCCTTTCCTGCCTCTCTTCCAAAGATCAAGCCTCCCCATGTTCTGGGCTCCTCGAGGAATGGCTGCTCATTTTGCGGTCTGGACCTAAGAAGCAGCTGCTCACTGCGATTTTTAACAAGTAGCAGCTTGTGAGCCGAGCCAGCCTGTTCAGGTCGGTAAAGCCTCTTTAATTGATGACTGAGGCCGTTGTGCACTGACCTCTGCCCTGAGAGGCAAAGCCACAGCCCCCGAAATATTTACACACTTGAGTAAAACCAAGGGTGATGAACACAGTTAGAATGCTCAGGTAGTGACACCTTGAAACATTTGGAAGGAATTCGGGAGGGAAGTGGCCACAGATACTTGATTCATGCATTGGTCATGTGCAGTACTTACCGGCAGAGGCGGGGAGCATAGCTCAGTGGTAGAGCTCCTACTTGGCACTAAGGAAGCCTTGGGTGAAATCCCCAGCACCCACAAAAGTTCTAGTAGAGGGTGCATTTGTGACCTTTCTTCTTGCTACCACAAAACACCTGACAAGAGAATTTGGGCAAGTTAGGTTTATTTTGACTGGAATGCTAGGGTATAGTCCATCGTGGTGGGGGAGGCTGGCAGCAGGAACCTGAAGAGATCGGTAGTCACATTGTATCCAGTATCTGGAAACAGAAGGAAAAGATGAATAAAAAATGAATGCAGTTACTCTTGCTCTCTCTCTCTCTCTCTCTCTCTCTTTCTCTGTGTGTGTGTGTGTGTGTGTGTGTGTGTGTGTGCAGGTGTGCGTGCCCGTGTGCGTGCGTGCTGTCTACCTAGTACTCTCAGAGTCTAGAAGAGGGTATCAGATCTCCTGGAACTGGAGTTACAGATGACTGTGAGCCACCATGTGGGTGCTAGGAACAGACCCAAGTCCTCTGCAAGAACAGCAAGTTCTTATAACCACTGAGCCTGCCCCTCCAGTTCTCTTCTTTATTCACTTCAGGATCTCAGCTCTCGGGATCGTGCCACCCACATTTAAGGTGGGTCTTTCCACTTCTATTTTAACCAAACCTAGAGACTTCCTCAAGGATGTGTGATGTCTCCTCCTGTATCCTGACGTGTTGACCCTCCCAGTGCGGAATGGTCACTTTCTCAAGCTCCTCACCCTCCAAACCAGAACTAATGCAGAGCATGGATGGCTCCCAAACACCAGGCCCTCCTCATCTTTCATAGACAACACAAAACAAAGGTGCACGGTATGGAAAATAAGAGGTACACCTACACCCCTATATCCCAAAACTTTAAATTTTTATTTTGTCTTTTGAGACAGGGTTTCTCTGTGCAGCCCTGGCTGTGCTTAGAACTAGCTCTGTAAACCAGGCTGGCCTCGAACTCACAGAGAACCAGTAGGGTGCGTGTTGATTCGTTGAAGATGGTTGCTGGTTTGCTCAGGGGACCTTGCTCTACAACAAAGAGCGGCCCTGATTTCAGGAGATGGGTCTAATCTGAGCCATCCCAGGAGAGGAGGAAGCACAAGTTAGGGATGACCTCTGACTACAAGAACACCTTCACCTCTGTGAATCCAGGACTGAGGGGAAGACGTCTCTTGCAGAGGACCAGGGTTCCATTCCTGGCGCATACCTGGTGGCTAGAATTTTATCCTTTTAAAATTAACTAATATTTATACCAATAAAAGCATGTGGAGAACCATTAAAAAAAATGCAGAACCATTAAAAAAATAATAATGCAGAACCATTAAAAAATAATGCAGAACCATTAAAAAAAATAATGCAGAACCATTAAAAAAAAATGCAGAACCATTTAAAAAAAAAAAAAGCATGTGGGGCAGGAGCTATGGTAAAAAAGTGCTAGCTTACCAAGACAACCTTTTTTTTAACTATTTACAAAATAATCTCTTTACAAGCCTGATTCTACAACTAAACTGCTAGCTCTTTAGAAACCTCTTTTTATCCTACCACACCACACCTCACTAATCTATCTTTATTCTGAGCTTCTCCAAATTCACACGGGCTCCTTAACTCTCTTCCCTCAAATCCCTTTTATCTCTGTCCTGCCAGCTGCTTCTCTGCAAGCCCAGAGAGAAAATCCCTATCGCTAACCTGAAGAGAAAATCCCCGTCTCTAACCTGAGGCTTCTTCCATGAAGCTCTTCTAAGCCAAACGCAAGAGACCCCAAAGAGAGTGCCCCAGACGAGCGCCCTCACAAGTCCAGCTGCTATAAACAAGTCTCTAGCTCCTCCCCTACACACCTGACAGGCTGACCATGTCACTGTCATGGGGCGGGGCTCCAATCCAAGTCTATAGAGGCTGAACCATTTCACCTTAGTAACCACAAGACCATCTCCAAACAATTTGCCTTAAAATAGACAGGAACTTACGGTTCTTATTTATCAAGCCTTTAGAGGCACACCCAAACCTCAGGATCTTTCTTTTCTCTTCTCTTCTCTTCTCTTCTCTTCTCTTCTCTTCTCTTCTCTTCTCTTCTCTTCTCTTCTCTTCTCTTCTCTTCTTTCTTTCTTTCTTTCTTTCTTTCTTTCTTTCTTTCTTCTTTTTTTTGGTTTTTTCGAGACAGGGTTTCTCTGTGTAGCCCTGGCTGTCCCGGAACTCACTCAGTAGACCAGGCTGGCCCCAAACTCAGAAATTCAGGATCTTTCTAAGCTTGTATATTTTACTAACAATTAGGTTCTCTATGAACCATAATCAAATAATCTGCAACGACCATCTTTAACGCCAGTTTCAGGGGAGACAGCGCTCTCTTCTGACTTCCATGAACAATGCATACACATGCTGCACATACATAATGCCAGCGAAATAGTCATACACAATAAATTTTAAAAATATATACAATACATGTATAAATATATATCTTATATTTATAATCAATATAAATATCTATATTAGAGAGAACAATGATGTCTTATATATGTATATATGTGTATATTTGTATATGAATATACATTATATTGTATATGTACAACATATAAGCTATATACAATGTATATACTATATATACAATGTATATAATATATAAATATATAGTATATACACAAATACACACACACATATTCACCTTACTGTGTAATAGCTCAAAGGGCTTCTTTTTCCTAACTGTAACTTCGCACCCACTAATCTATTTTCTCTCTCTCTCTCTTTTCCTCCTTCCTCCTATCATACTTTAAACTTTATGTGGAGGCTAGAGAGATGGCTCAACACTTGTTGCCCTTGCAAAGGACCCAGACTATGTTCCCAGAAACTAGGTGATAGCTCACAGTTGTCTATAACTCCAGCCCTGCCTCTGCAGGCACTGGACACACTGGTGGTACATGTAAGTGAAGCACTCATGCACATAAAATCATAAATCTTTTAAAGTTAATAAAATCTTTAACTTTGTGTGCACACAGTGACTATGTGGAGTTCAGAGGACAGTCTGTGGGGTGGTTCTCTCTCTACCCCGTGGGCTCCAGAATGAATCTCAGCTCATCAGATTTGGTGGCGGGCACCTTTACCTACCGTGCCACCTTGCTGGCATCACCATTTAAATTGTGAGTCCTGTAACAAATGCAAGGACTCCTATTAGCTTCGCTTGGGTTATGCGTTTCTCAGTGGGAACAGGAAAATGCTCATATTAGGGGGCTTTTAAGGACTATCGATGAGGGCAAAGCAAACGAGAGAGTTGAGTCCCGGCCTCTCTTTCATACTTGAAGAGGCTGAATTCTGTGTGAGGTGGCATTGTGCCTGCCTGAAAAACATCTCATTTCCCAATCTCCCTTACACTCTCTGTGATGGAGGGACGCTGCTCTGTCTGTGTGGTGTCTGTAGGAGTCGCTGCGGCTCCAGAGAGGAAAAAATAAAGAACACACCTCGATAACCTCCCCTGAGCCCCTGACCTTTCACAGGGGCTCACTAGAGCGACAAAGATTGGCAGTTAGCTTCCAACCACAGTTGCTAGTTCATTCATGTACAAAACTCATGGGTAGTTAACCCATACCTGTTTCATGCCACACCTTTTGCGCATGCGTCCAGCCCACCCCATCTAATAGCCTCTCTGTGTGATTAAGGAGTGGAACCAAGTCTGGGTGGGCTCAGCTGACACACGCCACCACGATGCATCCTGAACTGAGTAGAACAGACATGCTCACCCCAGAGAAATACCCGCTTAGGTGAGTCACTCTTACAAACACATCTCGGTTACCGGCGTACATTCCAATCAGCCCGCATCCACCGCACGAGGATGCTGTGACACCTTCCTTATAAAGTATCTTTGACACCTTTGTAAACACAGCTGCAGTCAGGACTTTCCCTACCGTTTATCTGGCACAGACACCCCTTCGGTCTCTTACATCTCAATGGAGCCAGCCAGGAGTTAGACTTGAGTTTCCGTAAATGTATTTGTTCACTGCCTGCATCCTCTGCTAGAGCAAGAAGTGTCCAAAACCACTGAGGCATCTTTCCAGGCTCCTGGACTGTATTAGAAATCTTGAGAAGTTACCAAAAAAAATGTGAACCATTAAAAAGTCAGTGGAGCATCCCACTAGGAGGTACTGTCACCGGGACAACCGACCGGTTCTTTCCGGTTACTATTAGTATTCACTCCGGGTGGTGAGCAGCCTGCTGCTGCTCTCTGTTACATGAATGGCAGCACCACAGAGCTGCAAACAATTTAAAGAGCAGCTAGTTCTAGGAGTTTCCTGGTTGGTGAAAACGGAAGGTAAAGGGTTAGATGTGGATGACATGGTCTGAATATATGCTCAGCATGCAAAAATAAATAATGGAAGAAAACATGCCACAAAGGTCAAACAACTATGGAAACAGTATCCATGGCAACAAAGGAAGGCCTGCAGAAGCAATCAAGACTGCCTGCCTGCTAACCTTAGACGAAGCGTGCTCATGAGCCCCCTAGTGGCAAAACTGGGTAGTGGCCCAGGGATTAGCGTCTCTCCTAAGAGTTATTTGATCTATTATTTTCAAGAACGCAAGAACGGAATTCGGGAATTTGGCATGCATTGAAGTCCCTAAGATCCCTGTCACACCCCAGCTCCCTTCTCAACCGTGCTTGATGGCATGTAGGCAGAGCACACATCCACTAACACCAACCAACTCCCTCTGACTATAAAGACCCCATTGGCTACGTAACACCATTCTTGCATGCACCACTAAGGAAAAAAGAAATAATCAATTTGGCTGGAACATGACGCTAGTGCTAGGACATAGCCACATTCGAAAGACGTTAAATGTGAAAATAATTATGTTTTATAACCCACAAAATGTGATAAGTGGCTTGGTGAGTCACTTAACCCCAGGGCCTCACTTCCTCACGGAAAACAGTTACGCCCTTCGGCCGCTTACTCACGCTGTGTTCCTCACGGAGCACTAACTCTGAGACAAGCACTGACTTCAGCCGGGAGGGTGAGCGAGAGCAGGACAGCAGAGATTTACGGAGTTTTCCTCTTCCAGGCTGCACTGCAGGGTTTTTTTTGTTGTTTTTTTTTTTTTTTTTTTTTTTGGGGGGGGGGGCGGTTAACCTTTTCCTAAAAACTTTAAAATGGCGCGCGCGCGCGCGCGCGCGCGCGCGCGTGTGTGTGTGTGTGTGTGTGTGTGTGTGTGTGTGTGTGTGTGTGCTGTTTTATTTTTTTTGTATTTTGAGACAGGGTGGAGTGTGCCTCATGCTGGCCTTGAACTTGCCAAGGATGAGTGAATTCCTGCTCCTCCTGCCTCTGCCTTCCAAGGGCTTGGAATTCAGGCGTGCAGCAGGACACCTGTCCTAACTGTAAGGCTTCTGATGACCCTTGTCACATTAACAACCTGAGTCAGTGGTTCTATGACAAGCTGCAGAGTGAAAACAGAATCCAGATAAGGCCAGAACACCTGGGTCCTCCTTCACAGTGATAGGCACGCCTGATCCAGTTTTGTTTATCGGTTCATCAATGGATTTGGTCATGTCTTGCTCCTCCACCTAACTTATGGCTTAACAAGATGAGGCTATATTTTTCTCCCAGTGAGGCCCTTCAAATTAAATAAAGTGGTAGTCAAAACAAACAAACAAACAAAGAAGGGACTGGAGAGATGGCTAACAGTCCAGAGCACTGGCTGCTTTTCTGGAGGTCCCAGGTTCAGTTCCCAGTACCCCCAGGGTGGCTCACAACCATCTGCAACTTCAGCTCTAGAAGATCCGACATCTTTTTCTTCTGGCTTCTGCATGCAGCAGGCGCGCCTGTGGTTCACAAACATACATGAAGGCAAAACATCCACATACATAAAATAAAAATAAATCTCTAAAAACAAAAAAGACAGTAAAGGAGACTTTACTAAAGTATAGTGACAAAAAATCCTTTGGAGACAGAGGCAGGAGAATATCTGTGAACTTGAGGCCAAGTGTGGTCTATATAGCAAGTTCCAGACCAGCCAGGCCTACATAGTAAGATCCTATCATAAGAACAAACAAACAAACAAACAAACACATCAAAATACCTGTGACTGAGCTGGAGAGATGGTTCAGTGGTTAAGAGCACTGACTGCTCTTCCTAAGGTCCTGAGTTCAAATCCCAGCAACCACATGGTGGCTTACAACCATTCATAATGAGATCTGACGCCCTTTTCTGGTATGTCTGAAGACAGCTACAGTGTACTTATTTATAGTAATAAATAAATCTTTAGGCCAGAATGAGCAGGGTCGACTGGGGCGAGCAGAGGTCCTGAATTCAAATTCCCAGCAACCACATGATGGCTCACAGCCACCAGTACAGCTATAGTGTACTCATATACATAAAATAAATAAGTAAATCTTAAAAAAAAAACCTGTAACTATGGTTTCCATGGTAACCAAGAGCCTATCCTTTCTTGTCCTCAGATCAAGAACATTCCAGAATTTTTCTTAATAACTATAGGCGTTAAACAGTTCTGTTTTTCTACGTATAAACATCTAATCCATAATAAGGTCTTTAAATTAATTTAAGCATTTAAAAGAGGTCTGCAAGCTCCTTGGAGGACAACTGTGGCTGAAGCTGGATACTCACCTACAGATCTGAGCAGAAGGCAGGATGGTTTTCTGCCCTGGGCGGGGTTGGGGGTTGGAGAAGCAAGCTGGTGGGGATCTCTAGTCCCCAGATTCTCAGGACAAAAGCTCTGGTTAAACAAGTGAGAGCCATGCTAGAAAGAAAGCTAATCCTGTCTGACATGGCCCCCTGGGTGTGAACAAGCCTAGGCAGGAAGAAGCTGAGCCTTTCATTCCTGGGCCTGCGGGGGCAGAAAGCTGGAAGGAGAGAGAGACTCCTTCACAGCAGGGATTTGCAGCTGAATCGCCAGTGATGCCTTAGGGAACCCAAGTTAGGACCAGGCTCTGCTGCTTTCTTGTTTTGTTTTGAGACAGTATCTCTCTATGTAGCTGTGGTGGTTTGTATGGATGCTTGACCCAAGGGAGGAGCACTATTAGAAGGTGTGGCCCTGGGGCGTGGGCTTTAAGACCCTCATCCTAACTGTCTGGAAGTCAGTACTCTGCTAGCAGCCTTCAGATAAAGATGTAGACCTCTCAGCTCCTCCTGCACCATGCCTGCCTGGATGCTGCCATGCTCCCACCTTGATGATAATGGACTGAACCTCTGAACCTGTAAGCCAGGCCCAATTAAATGTTGTCCTTATAAGAGTTGCCTTGGTCATGATGTCTGCTCACAGCAGTAACACCCCAACTCAGACAATCATCCAGGCTGGGCTCAAAACCTACAATCCTCCTGCCTCAGCTTTCACATGCTAGGATAACAAGTGTGCCAGGAACAAGCTTTAAGGGCTACAGATGTAGCTCAGTCGGTAGAGTGTTTGCCTCGCATGTCCAAGGCCTGGGTCCAATGCCCAGCACTTCATAAACCTGGTGTGGTAGCACAGGATTGTAATCCCAGCTCCTGGGAGGGAAGGGAGAAGGAGCGGGTGGTAATACCAGCCTTGGATGCATATGACTTTTTTTTTTTTTTTTTTTTTTTTTTTGGTTTTTTGAGACAGGGTTTCTCTTTATAGCTCTGGCTGTCCTGGAGCTCACTTTGTAGACCAGGCTGGCCTCGAACTCAGAAATCCGCCTGCCTCTGCCTCCCGAGTGCTGGGATCAAAGGCGTGCGCCACCACGCCCGGCTGCATATGACTTTTAAGACAGCCTGGACTACATGACAACCTATCTCAAAAATAAAATAAAATACATATTTAACATAGAGAAGAGACATAATTGAGAAGTCTTCTGTTTCTTAAGATTTGTGTGTAAATCCACACCGATGCCCTCCTAGTGTGTTTGCTTTGGGTATGGATCTAAAAACTCAGGGTTTGGAGCCGAGAAAAAAACTCAGCAGTTAGCCGGGCATGGTGGCGCACACCTTTAATCCCAGCACTCGGGAGGCAGAGGCAGGCGGATTTCTGAGTTCGAGGCCAGCCTGGTCTACAGAGTGAGTTCCAGGACAGCCAGGGCTACATAGAGAAACCCTGTCTCGAAAAACCAAAAAAAAAAAAAAAAAAAAAAAAAAAACCTCAGCAGTTAAGAATGCATACTGCTCACCGGGCATGGTGGCCCACGCCTTTAATCCCCACACTCGGGAGGCAGAGGCAGGCGGATTTCTGAGCTCGAGGCCAGCCTGGTCTGCAAAGTGAATTCCAGGACAGCCAGGACTACACAGAGAAACCCTGTCTCGAAAAACCAAAAAAAAAAAAAAAAAAAAAAAAAAAAAAAAAAAAAAAAATGGATATTGCTCTTACAGAGGTTTTGAGCTCAGCTCCCAGCACCCATTTTGCATGGCTCCCAACCACCTGTAATTCCAGCTTCAGGTTATCTGATGCCCTCTTCTGGCCTCCAAGGGCACTGCACTCTCATGCACATACCCACATGCAAACACACATGTATCCTTTTCTGGGGTTGGGGGTGGGGCACATGGGGACTGAAGAGCTGGCTCCATGGTTAACATCACTGGCTGCTCGTCCAGAGGATCTGGGTTCAGTTTCCAGCATCCACATGACAGTTCATCTGTAACTCCCACTCCAGGGGACCCAATGCCTTTTACCCACCCCAGCAGATGTACAAGCAAGCAAAACACCATGCATACGAAAATTATTTTTAAAAGCCCTAAGGGGCTGGTGAGATAATTTGTTGGCTAAAAGCACTTGTCAGACAAGTTCAAGGATCTGAGTTCAATCCTCAGGGCCCATGAAGAAATCCAGGAGCGGTGGCCACATCTGTAATCCCACCACTCCTTCAGCATGGTGGGAGGCTCAAACAGGAATGATACAAACCCAAAATGTTCTCCTTTGACCTCCATACACATGCACACTCACCTGCAGTCACATACCACACACACACACACACACACACACATTCACCTGCAGTCATACACACACACACACACACACTCACCTGCAGTCACATACCACACACATACACACACACATTCACCTGCAGTCCTACACACACACAGACACACACACACATATTCACATTCACCTGAATTCTCTCTCACACACTCACCTGTAGACACACACACGCTCACCTAAAGTCACACACACACAAACATACACACATACACAAGCACCCACATGGCATCTCACTACTGCCTGTAACACCACTTCCAGGGCATCCAACATCCTCACAGATGCAACAACTATGTACAGAAAAAATAAAAATAATGAAGTTTAAAAAAAAGTTAAGTACCTCAGAGTGCACTGGTAAAACTCGGCTTCTCAGGACTTGGGCAGTGGTGGCACTCGCCTTTAAGCTCAGCACTCGGGAGGCAGAGGCAGGTGGATTGTCTTGAATTTGAGGCTAGCCTGAGCTACCTAGCACAATCCTGTCTCAAAAAGCAAAAAAGAAATTAAGAAAAGAAAAAAGGGCTAACAAACGTGCTAGAGGGGTGAAATAAAACAAGACTCCACAAGTACGAAGTAAATAACTCCACACAATCCAAATAGACACCCTGGCTTCTCCTCAGAAGGTACGGCTCTGTTTCCTTTGACTAAGTGGGGAGACAGCTGAGTGGTTAAATCAGGATTGAACATAAGTGGCCAGCGGACTTGGCAGATAAGATATTCCGTGGAACATTCTGGAAGCAGGTGATTTCCACAGCTAGACCTCAGCAGGGATGGGGGCGCCATGGGCCCTCAGGTGTCTGGGACGCTCACACCCTGTCTGAGCCAACACGGCTCAGGGACCCCACCCCTACCTCCTGCCTTCCACCCTGTGAGTGGTTTGCTCACTAAAGGCTGAAGCCTGTTGTGGAGATCCTGCTAGCCATACTGAAAATTATTTAAGATTAAGTCAAAACCTGTTTCCAACCTCCCCTGCTCCAGCCTTCCCAGCTCTTCCCAGGCAGTCCTGAGAACTTAGCAGCTGGACCTGCCCCAGGAAGATGAATGCAGAAATGCCTTCGGGGAGTGACCAAGTCAACTGATACCTGCAGAGTCTTCAATGAGGTGTTCCAAGGGGAACTGGGCTACTGTTTGCTTCAAACACACCCCTCCAGGGGGATCCTCTGAGGAGGAAGGCGAGACCCAGGTCTTAGGTTTCTTTCCATTTTACCAGCCTCATCAACATAGGCAAAGGTCCACAGCTGGGTAGCCTCTGTTGACCCCACTGGCAGCAGCTGGTCCCTAACTGCAGGTGCCTGGCTTTCCTGTGACAGCTTTGTCACAGCCTCTTATGAAGACCCGGGGCCACACAGAGACTACAGCTCAAGGTGCCCACTGCAAGGCAGGCAGGATAGCATAGCACCTGCCCGTAGTCCCAGGTCTAGGAGGCAGAGGCAGGACAATCAGGAATACAAGACCATCTTCAGCTCTACAGTGAGCAAGAGGCCCATCTGGGCTACATGAGATATGTCACAGAACCCCTAAATCTGGGGCTGGTGAGATGTCCCAGCTGGTAAAGGTGCTTGCTCCCTGCCAAGCCTGGTGACAGGGTTCCATCTCTGGGACCCATGTGGTAGAAAGAGAGAACTGATTCCCACAAGTTGTCTTGGACACACATACACACACACACACACACACACACACACACACACACACGTGTGCGCGCCTTTAAAAAAAAATCGGAGACTTGAGAGACAGCTCAGATTTTAAGAGCACTTGCTACTTTTGCAGAGGAGAGGACCAGTGTTTGGCTCCCAGCACCGACGAGGTGGCTCACAACTGTCAGTAACTCCAGTTCCAGAGGATCTGACGTCCTCTTCGGCCCTCCCAGGACACCAGGCACATAAGTGACACACATCCACTTAGGCAGACAAAGTTTTCACAGTGCATACATAATTAAAAAAATATGTAAAAACAAACCCCCAAACCCAAAAATCAATCAAACAAAAAGACGTCCACCAAGGATTCAAGGTATAGTCGGGAACCAGGACCTTTGACCCAGATTGTCGCTTAGTAAGCAATGGGGTAGTAACTGCAGTCATATAAGAAGCCAGAAACCTTCCTGGGACTGAGTTAGAGGACACACAAAACGGCAAAGTTGTAAGGTGATGCCACTCACTACTGCACTAGACTGCATGCCGAACAGTCTGAGCACCTGGTTGTCAGATGACATCACATTTATCCTGGGACCACAGTCAGAGGCGCCGGTGAGGCAGAGAGGTCTGGAGGGGAAAGGGTGGTTGGAAACCACTTATTGCATGCAAGGCCCGAGGCGCTCAGTCTCTGTCTGTGGTCGAGAGAACATGTGTTCTTAGCATACACAGCTGGGATTGAGTCCCCTGAATGTCACTGGACCACAGAGGGCTCCTGCCCAAGCATTCACCAGAAAGCAAGCGTTCTTTCCTCTACTGGCGTCCCACTGGCGCCCTCTGCTGGCAACAGCTCGATATTGAGCTTCCCAGACTGATGATCTGTGGAGAACCCAATGTTGTCTGGTTGCCATTCCCCAAGGCTCTGCACCTGCTCACTCAGTTCTTCTAAACATTGTTGCAAGTTTCTAAGGCTCTCCTGGTAACCCCCTGCTGATTACTGCAGCTAAACAATGTCTATGCCAGGGCACTAAACACAGCTGGGTAATTACACACTGTTACGGAATAAAACAAAAAATAGGGACTGGAGAGATGGCTCAGCAGGTAGGAACAACACACTGCTCTTGGAAAGGACAGGACTTCGGGTCCCAGCATCCCATACTGCGGCTCATAACTCTCGGTAACTCCAGTTCCAAGGGAGGAAACATCCTCTCCTGGATTCCATGAACACTAGGCGTTCACGTGATCACAGACATATGTGCAAGCAAAACACACATGCACACAAAAAATAAATTTTTAAAAAGAAGAAGCAGAAGAATAAAAACAATGCAGGGCCTCTGGACCTGGCTGGTGGTAGCACTAGCCTGGTGTGTGCATGGCCCAGCTTCTGGGTCAGGCTTGTGGATGTTAGCATTTTAAAGTGTATATGACATGCTAATGTGGTAAAAGTTTAAAACTGCTCGTTAAGGTCTTGTAGGAATTAATATACATGAAGGCACTAAAGAATTGAACTGGTACATGTCTTTAATCCCAGCACTTGGGAGGCAGAGGCAGGCGAATTTCTGAGTTCGAGGCCAGCCTGTTCTACAAAGTGAGTTCCAGGACAGCCAGGGCTATACAGAGAAACCCTGTCTTGAAAAAAAAAAAAAAAAAAAAAGATTTGAACTGGTTTTCTTTTAAATCAAGGCTGGAGAGATGGCTCAGTGGTTAAGAGTTCTTGCTACTCTTGCCAGGAGGATCCAAGTTCAACCAAACTCAGCCTCCACATAGAGCAACTCACAAACACCTGGTACAGCCCTGGCTCCAAGGGATCTGGTGCCCTCTTGTGGCCAGCAGCAGCAACTGCATTTCTGTGCACAGACATACACAAAATTAAAAATAATTTTTTTTTTGTTTGGTTTTGGTTTTGGTTTTTCCAGACAGGGTTTCTCTGTATAGCCCTGGCTGTCCTGGAACTCACTCTAGAAACCAGACTGGCCTCGAACTAAAAAACCTGCCTGCCTCAGCCTCCCAAGTGCTGGGATTAAAGGCATGTGCCACCACTGACCGGCCAAAAATAATTTTTTTTTTGGTTTTGTTTTTTGAGACAGGGTTTCTCTGTGTAGCCCTGGCTATCCTGGAACTCACTCTGTAGACCAGGCTGGCCTCGAACTCAGAAATCCACCTGCCTCTGCCTCCTGAGTGCTGGGATTAAAGGTGTGCGCCACCATGCCCGGCCAAAATTAAATATTTTTAAATTAAATAAATATATACATTTTCAAGAACTCAAGCAGGAAAGATCTCCACCACCCATGAAAACTGGCTGTTGCGCTAGCTGTGGTGTCTGGACACTCCCACATTCTTGGAGATTTACAAATGTATCAGGATATCAATGTATCCTCTTGGGAGCTCTGAGCCTCTCAGCTTCCTGTCCAGGGCACAGTAGCCTGCTTCCGTTCACACTTTACACTCCTGTCCAGAGCCGAGTGAGGTTCAGTCCACACATTTTGGACCACTATGTAGTTTTCAGAACCTTGTCTTCTCCACAGTTTTGTCTGGTCTTCTCCCGATTTCTCCTTACAGACACCCAAGACTCGACCAGCCTTCTGCTAATAGCGTCCCTGTGCTTTGTGCTCTGGAGCCAGTGAGTCTCAATGTGTTATGTGTCCCCTCATATTGGCCAGAGTCCAACTGAAAGACAGCTTCTCTTGAGATTTGAGACTCTCTAATGGCTTGGGCTCGAGTTCCTGGAGCCCCGTGCACAAGCACTGCCTCATTTGCATTACTCTACGAAGTCAACATTGCTTCTTTTGTTTTTAGGTTTTATATGTAGTTTCTATTTATGTGCATGAGAGGCGGGTATGTGCACATGACTGCAGGTTCCTTTGTAGGCCAGATGAGGGTGCTGCATCCCTTGGAGTCGGAGTTTTAGGTGGTTGTGAGCCACCCAACATGGGTGCTACAAACCAAACCTAGGTCGTCTGGAAGAGCAGCAAACACCCCTCACCACAGAAGCAACCTTTTGTTGCATTTTCTTTCTTTTTCTAAGATTAATTATTATTATATCTAACTACACTGTAGCTGTCTTCAGACACTCCAGAAGAGGGCATCAGATCTTATTACGGATGGTTGTGAGCCACCATGTGGTTGCCCGGATTTTGAACTCATGACCTTTGGAAGAGCAGTCAGTGCTCTTACCCACTGAGCCATCTCTCCAGCCCCCTCTGTTGCATTTTCTAGATTGCCAGATCTGGGTTAGTCTTCAAATGTGGGAAAACATAAACGAGGCTCCTAAGTCCAAAAGTCCCCCATCAGACACCTGCCAGACACACCTGCCAGATGCTCAGAGTCCTGCTGAGGTCTGAGAAAAAGCACTAGTGGCAGATACCCACTTGCCTTCTGAGGCTGCTCCAGAAGGCAAGTGCCCTACCAGGAGGGGGCGTACCCTCCAGCTGAGAGAAGTTCTGGAAGAAATCTGTTCCTGTCAACACTCTTGGCAGTACAGAAAAGATTGGTCCTGAAAGCAGGACATGGGTGGCACACTAGTCATCTGCGACAGTTACAAAGACCAAGGATGGAATGTGGTTGGTTGGTCTTGGTTTGTTTGTTTGTTTGTTTGTTTGTTTGTTTCGAGACAGGGTTTCTCTGTGTATCCCTGGCTGTCCTGGAACTGACTCTGTAGACCAGGCTGGCCTCGATTTGTTAC
The DNA here is from genome assembly GCF_978045245.1 of Mus caroli. Lineage (NCBI taxonomy): Eukaryota > Metazoa > Chordata > Mammalia > Rodentia > Muridae > Mus > Mus caroli. The sequence goes on from NW_028227273.1 coordinate 58,181,831, forward strand.
TATCAGAGAGAGATTTGTTACTATCAATAAATATTTGATTTTAAAGACCTGTTTTCCATACTTAGAAACTCGAGATGGCATAAAGTTTTCTCAGGTGGGCATCTACAATGGCTCAGCAGGTATGCGAGCTTGCTGCCAAGCCTTGAACTTATGTTTGATCCCCAGAACCCACATGTGAAAGGAGAAACGCAATATCTTCAGTGTTTTTACTGTCCTATGACACACACACACACACACACACGATAAATAGATAAATGGATAGATAGTTTTACATTTTCTCATCAAACAAGAACACAAGTGAAAAGACTTAAGACCTGTACTAACATTATTAGAAAATGTGTCAGACGCCTGTTAAGCTAACAAACCAAAAAATTATTTCAAAACAGAACTTAAGTGGTTAAGGAGCTGGCAAGATGGCTCAGTGGGCAAAGGGACTTGCTGCCAAGCCTGATTATCTGGATTTGATCCCTGGGACTCACACGGTTGTGATGCTGCCTTATTCTGAAAATGTCTCTCCCATTCTAAGAAACAGGAGTTTCTGTTGGACCTCACAGCCAGAGTTCATACTACACCTCAAGGTCACGGAAGAACTAAGGCTGCTGTCGCACTGTGTGCTCAAACTGTTTGTTTAACCTGCCATTAAGAGAGCAATATAAAAATCAACTGCTGAGCATGATGGCACACTCAGCACTCAGGAGGCAGAGGCAGGAAGATCTCTGAGAGTTCGAGGCCAGCCTGGTCTACAGAGTGATTTCCAGGACAGCCAGGGCTACACAGAGAAACTCTGTCTTGAAAAACAAAAACGTAGAAACAAACAAAAACAACATCAGAAAACTTTAAAAGGCAACCTTACTTGTCTTGGATTTCCCACATAATCAACTTTTTTTTCTTTTTTTTTTTTTTTTTGGTTTTTCGAGACAGGGTTTCTCTGTATAGCCCTGGCTGTCCTGGAACTCACTCTGTAGACCAGGCTGGCCTCGAACTCAGAAATCCGCCTGCCTCTGCCTCCCAAGTGCTGGGATTAAAGGTGTGCGCCACCACCGCCCGGCATAATCAACTTTTACAACAAAAACTAATTCATAGCTGTGATTTTTTTTTTTTTTTTTTTTTTTTTTTTTTTTTTTTTTTTTTTTTGGTTTTTCGAGACAGGGTTTCTCTGTGTAGCCCTGGCTGTCCTGGAACTCACTCTGTAGACCAGGCTGGCCTCGAACTCAGAAATCCGCCTGCCTCTGCCTCCCGAGTGCAGGGATTAAAGGCGTGCGCCACCACGCCCGGCTATAGCTGTGATTTTTAAAAAGAATTATTTATTATATGTGTATAGCTGTCTTCAGACAAACCAGAAGGCAGATCCCATTACAGATGGTTGTGAGCCACCATGTGGTTGCTGGGAATTGAACCCAGAACCTCTGGAGGAACAGTTAGTGCCCTTAACCACTGAGCCATCTCTCTGGCCCCATGGCTATGATTTTGAGTTGTACTCTTCCATGCTCCCACCCCAAACTCTGCGTGTGTGTGTGTGTCATTTGCTGAAGGTAGCAAATGCAGAAGTTGAAAGCAGTACTTAAAATCTATCACAAAGGTTGATAAACAACGATGTTTGTTGTCTGGGTCAGTTGGGATCTACTGAAGCCAATGATGTAACCCCTTTAAAAACCCTGTTAAAGATTTCCATAAAGTGTCCCATTCCTTCCCCATGAGATACCTTCTGTGCTGTTCAATAAATAGGGAAGAAAAACCCTGTGTGAGAGACAGATACCACTCACAGAGAAACAGACAGACACATGCAGCTCATACATCAGACAAACACACAAGGAGACAGACACACTGGGTGACAGGCACACAGACACGGGGACCAACCACAAGGCAGCCTTCTGGCTTGCACTGATTCAGACTCAGACAACAGACAGGAAACACAGGGAGCGTTAAGTAGAGAACTGGGAGAAATGATTGGGAAAGAAATTAGATTCATATCTCTCTCTCTCTCTCTCTCTCTCTCTCTCTCTCTCTCTCTCTCTCTCGGTTAAACTACCCCATAGGGAAATGCTCTTCTTTCTTTCCTTGATGTGACACCACCGATGGTCGCTTAGACTTAATCACTAATGCCTTGTAATCTGTGAACAGGGTGGTATGAGAAAACCGCCTCCCACAACTGACCCACAATGCACTGCACTGCACACGCTTGCACATATACAAACAGCATCCAGCCATCGTTGCACATATACAGATATAATCAACACAGTTTTAAATTTAAAATATTAGGTTGTTAAAAATCTGTGAGAGCCGGGCGTGGTGGCGCACGCCTTTAATCCCAGCACTCGGGAGGCAGAGGCAGGCGGATTTCTGAGTTCGAGGCCAGCCTGGTCTACAAAGTGAGTTCCAGGACAGCCAGAGCTATATAGAGAAACCCTGTCTCGAAAAACCAAAAAAAAAAAAAAAAAAAAAAAAAATCTGTGAAAAAAAAAAACCCACATTATAATATGTTCACCCATTGCTGTGGCTGCTATTCAGCCAATGGGTGGAGTGCATTCTGGTAACATGGCACAGACGGATGTATCTCACATGACACTTTGCTAAACACAATAGGCCAGTCACTAAAAGACTGCATAATTCCACTGATATTAAATATTTGAGGGCAGCCGGGCGTGGTGGCGCACGCCTTTAATCCCAGCACTCGGGAGGCAGAGGCAGGCGGATTTCTGAGTTCGAGGCCAGCCTGGTCTACAAAGTGAGTGCCAGGACAGCCAGGGCTACACAGAGAAACCCTGTCTCGAAAAACCAAAAAAAAAAAATATTTGAGGGCAGAAGCTCAAAGAGTCAGAGAGTCTGAGGACTGGGACCAGGGGATAAGTGTTATAGTTTAGTGGGCATAGAGCTCGTTTGGAGTGGTGGAAAATTGTGCAAACAGTCAGTGGTTGCGGTCGCTTGACACTTTGGGATGTAGTCCATGCCACTGAATCATACATGTTAAAGGTTCAAATGGCATCATTCATACTCGATATACATATGAAGCCACGATATAAGAAATCCTTTTCTTTTAAATGCATGACTGCTCTAGCTGCATGTACACCTGCAGGCCAGAAGAGGGCACAAGATCTCATTACAAATGGTTGTGAGTCACCATATGGTTGCTGGGAATTGAACTCAGGACCTCTGCAAGAGCAGCCAGTGCTCTTAACCGCTGAGCCATCTCGCCAGCCTAATATAGGAAATCTTAATGCCCTTGCCTTCTAAATGATTTTAAAAGGTCAAAATAAGAGAACATTATATAAAACTTGTGAACTTCCCTGGTGTGACCTACACAGTGGCTGTCATCTCCTGCAGGGCATCTTAGCTCCTCTCAGACCCTCTGGGAAACACCAGGGTCATCAAAAAGAGGACCAAGAAACCTGTTCAGCACCAGCCGGACCAGAATTCAAAATTAAGCACAACTGGTGGAAACCCAGAGTTACCGATGCACACACTTGACATCTGTCATTCCGCGGTTTGCCACGAGAGGGCAGGCTCTGGGTACCACGGTGCTATCGTCTGCAGGCAGAGTCTGCCCTCTAGTGGCGAAACTCAGAATGACAGGTACCTTTTTTTTTTTTTTTTAAGTATGGGTCACCACACCCTCTTACCAAATTGCAGTGGGAAAAATTAATGATTGTAGCCTTGGCAATGACGCTAAGTGTCCCGCGACTCATAATTTTATATCTGGGGGAGGAGGGGACAGTGATTCGATCTACTCCTGCTCTACAAATTCAAAGTGGAGGCAGCCTGTCCCATCAGCCACTAACCAATCAATGGCTACAAGAGTGTCTGTGCCTACTCGGACACTTGCCTGCTCTGGTTCCTGCTGCCTTGAGGTTTGTCTCCTTTGCGCTGGCTCACTCATCCATCACACATGGGTGTTTGCCTTCTGAGGCTTAAGGGCTGCACTGTATGAGCAAGCCTGTCTAGTAGAGGGGTGGTGCCATCCGGAGACACTCAGCTCCAGAACACCCGGAAAAAGAAACTGAGTGGAACTCAAGATTGTTGCTGGGTCTCCAATACCTGGCCACTTAGCTACCAAGGTAAAGTGTTCTTGTCCATTGTCTGGGGTACAAGCTACCTAGGAAAGGCCAACTGCCAATCAGATTCCCCAATAATGACCTGGAAGTCAAAGTCAGGAGAGGTGGATCTTTGGGGGAACATTTCAACCAGATCATAGTAAAGCCTGGGCCTGCAAAAAAGTGCAGGACCATTTACACGAGCCTTGCCTTAACATCGAAAGCCAGAGGGACACGGTGCTAAGCATCTTCCGTGTTAGTATTGGGTGGCTGCATCCCAACAACTGTAATGCATTGGGCGCTCTGACTATCCCCATTTCACAGATAAGGAAACTGAGGTGGAGGGAGCTTATGCCAGGCCCATTAGTTACATTAGCCAGAGCTGTAATTATTCAATGCCATGAGAATGGCAGCATGAATGTGAGGAGGTGACCAGGGGTCAGGATGTTCGCCTGTGAGTCACCTGCAGATGCGCGGGCTTGTCTGTTTGGTTGTTCTGCTCTCATTGTAAGTCGCTCTGCATGGTCCTTGAAAGAGAACAAAGAAGTCAAAAAGTTCTGAAGAACTTCCTCCACCGGAGTAACCACCAGAACCCTCGTGAATGGACTCTCCCAGGGGCCAGAGGCAGGGGGTGCCCCATGTAGGATGCCAGGTCCCTGGAACTCTATGCCTCTCTCTACCTTCAAGCCTCTGGATAGAACGAGGGGGCAGGACCATCCTGGAATCTGGATGCCTTTATTCTACCTGCTGGTCACTGTGGGCTCTCTCCAGCTTTCCCTGAGCTGAGGACATGGGCCAGCCTTTGCTTTCATTTGGTCAGTAGTTATTTGAAGTCTTAGCAAAACTATTTAAGTTAATATCCGCATGCGTGTGCAGATGCACGTGAGCGTGAAGGTCAGAGGGCAGGCAACCTCCAGTGTGGTTTCTTCTCCAGTATACTATCCAGCCACTTTGTATTCTGAGACAGAGGCTCTCACTGGAACCTGGAGCAGGCTGATTAGCCCGTGAGTCCCAGGGACCCTATTGCCTCCTTCTCTCCAGCACTGGGGTTTATAACCATTCTCCATCACACTCAGCGTTTTAAAATATTTATTATTGGGGCTGGAGAGATGGCTCAGAGGTTAAGAGCACCGACTGCTCTTCCAAAGGTCCTGAGTTCAAATCCCAGCAACCACATGGTGGCTCACAACCATCTGTAATGGGATCTGATGACCTCTTCTGGTGTGTCTAAAGACAGCGATGGACTCACATAAAATAAATAAATAAATCCTTTTTTTTTTAAAAAAAAGCTACAGTGTACTCACATAAATATAATAAATAAATCTTTAAAAATATTTATTTTTATTTTATGTGTATGAATGCACGCGTGTATATGCACTATGTTCATGCCTGGTGCCTGTGGAGGTTAGAAAAGGGCATTGGATCTCCTAAAACTGTAGTTAAGGATGGTTGTAAGCTGCCATGTGGGTGCTGGAAAACAGATTGAGGTTCCCTTTGCAACAACAGCCAGTGCTCTCAACTGCTGAGCCAGCTCTCCAGCCCCACCCCCAGCTTTGTAATGCATAAGCTGGAGATCAGACTCAGGTCACCATGCCTGGGAGGCAGCACCTGACCCACAGACCATCTTACCAGCTCTTTTACAGCAACTTTTTAAAGCACTACAGACAATTCAGTTTTAGTTTTCCTCTGAAGCAAGCACACCTTCCCTTTCCCGTCTGTCTATCCATCCCTGACCCTGTAGTCTGTCTATCCCTGACCCCGTAGTCTCCTAAATCGCCCCAGATATTGTGAACACCCTGTGGAACTAGAGTCTAGTGGGCGGATGGACCATTTACTAGACAGAGGTAGAGATGGGTGGATGAGAAGCACAGGGCGCATAGTCAGCCGGGTTTTAAGGGCAGGTCACTTGGTAGGTCAGCAGGCGGGTCAGTGGGCGGGTGCCTGCAGCATTTATGAACTTATTTGGCCCAGCAAACATTTTGAGTGTCAGGCCGTGCCTACCCAAGGTGAGGGTAAGGAGCAAAATCAGCCCAGCCCAGAGCACTGGGTGGCTGGCTACACAGGGCCGACCTCTAATGCGCGCTCCGGGTCGGGTTGGCACTCAGCTCGCCTTTAGGGAGTGATGATCTGGATGCCTGGCTTGGAGGTGACAGAGCCTGCCCTTATGAGACAATTAAGAGACTGACTAAGCACCCGGCAGGAGGTCATGAGGATCCCCATGTGAGAAAGAAGAGCATAAACAGGAAACACATTTAATAATTAAAGAAAGATACCTCCCTCGTGTGCGTGCACCGGGCCAGCCCCTATAGAAACATCTGAGGAGTCACTTCCTCCCATGACGCTCTCCCGCCCGGCTGGAGTCTCCTGGCAAGCTTCAGGCACTTCAGTTGTCCTGAGTACACACAGCACCCTTTCCTTACTGAAGCCCCCCCCGCCCCCCCTTGAGAGCCTCCATTTCTCCCTTCTTGCTCACCCACACTTCCTCCCTCCCGGCCCCTTCAGCGTTCCAAAGGGTAAATGTGGGCTGGGAAGACAGCTCAGCAGTGGAGAATTCGGGGTGCAGAGAACTGCAGATCAGTTGCTGCATAGACACACAGGTACACACACATATACAAAATTTAAAAAAAAAAAAAACCCAACAGTTTTTTTGAGATAAAGACGCATTATGTAGCATTGACTGGCCTAGAACTCATAGAGATCCACATGCCTCTATCTCCCAAGTGCTAGGATTAAAGGTGTGTACCATCGTGCCTGGCAAAAATGTTAAAGAACACACACACAGACACACAGACACACAGACACACAGACACACAGACACATACATATATATATACACACACAGATATTAAAGAGTTACATAGTCTTTATATATTGCATATTATATATTATATTGCACATTATATATTATATTGCATATTATATATTATATTACATATCACATTATATATTACACATTAAACATTACCTATTACATCTATTACATGTTATATATTTTATATTATATATTAAATTTATATATATATATATACACATATACAGATATACAGACACACACATACACATAAATGAGCATTGGGAAGTAGAGGCAAGAGGTCTTAGACTTCCAGGCTACTCCCAGTTACACAGCTAGTAGAAGGCCAGCCTGGGCTACATAATAGATGCCTGGAAAACGAAAACAAAACAATTAAGTAAGATACAATGTATATAAGTCAGCAAATTCGGGAACCTTATATCATCTGTCTACCTTAAAGGTAGTCAACAAATGAACTAATTAGTTCTTTTTATTTCCAGTGCTGGAGACCAAACTCAAGGCCCCATGCACGCAGGCAAGTGCTCTGTCGAGCTTATTCCCAGGCTACGAGCTTATTTCCCAGGAGAAAAGCATCTCACCACCAGCTTTCATCTGATGCCAGCGCCTGGTCTGTGGTTCAAATCCTAGTCTCCGCTTAAGGAGATGAAGGTCTCATGTGGCCAGAGAGATGGCTCAGTTAGGATTCGCTGCTCTTGCAGAGGACAGGGTTTCAGTTCCCAACACCCACAGGAGGCTCACCACCATCAGCAAGTCCACTTTCAGGGAGTCTGGTGCCCTCTTCTGACCTCAGTGGACACTGGGCAAACGTGCAGTACACACGTGTACATGCAGGCCAAACACTCAAACATGTAAAAAAAAAAAGTTCATTTTTTATGTATAAATAAGTCTGAACTAAAGATAAATCTTAAAAAGAGAGGGGAGAGAAGCTGGGAGAGAGGGGGAACAGAAAGGGGAGAGAGGAAGAGAGGGAGAGAGAAGGAGAAAGAGAGGGAGAGGGAGAAAAAGAGAGGAAAAGAAAGAAAGAGAGAGAGAGAGGAAGAGAGAGAAAGATAAAGGGAGGGAGAGGGGGAGAAAGGGAGAGGGAGACAGAGAGAAGGAGAGAGAGGGAGAGAGGGAAAGGGGGAGAGGGAGGGAAAGGGAGACAGAGAGAAGGAGAGAGAGGGAGAGAAGGAGAGAGAGAAAGAGAGGGAGAGAGGGTGAATGTGAAGCTCAGGTGACGGCTGGTTTTACCAGTCAGGGAACATCAGGCTAGGACTGGAATGTTCTGTCGCTTCCAGAAAGCAAAGATGTTTTCAAGAACAACAAAGAAAGTTCCAGAAAGAACAACTGGTCTGCAAGAGTCTGCCATTGTTCAAGTGGGGACATGTAAGCAGAGGACCTGAGAGGCAGGGACAGAACTTGCAGAGGCTGTGGTAGCCCCTGACACTCACCTGGCACTGCTCACACAAAGGTCACCTAGTATCTATCCCCCCTACAATAAAAATGTAGCCTTCAGAACCATGAACAGTAAAGGACCTGGTGGAGTCTGTCTTCCCTGTTAATTGCCTGCTCTAAGCAGAGGGAACAGTTAAGTTTTGTAGGCAGGGAAGAGGCCTACAGGGAATGGCAAGAAAGCAAATAGCTTTGCATTCCAGCATGAACATTCATTGAAATGAGGCTCCTGGCAGCGGCTGGAGAGATGGCTCAGTGGTTAGGAGCACTGGATGCTTTTGCAGAGGACCCAGGTTCAGTTCCCAGCACCCACATGGTGGCTTACAACTGAATGGAGCTCTTCTGACCTCAGACGCGTGTGTGGTTCACAGAACACTCATACACATAAAATAAACAAATCTCATAAAATAATTTTTTTAAAAAGATGTCTGACAGGGGCTGGGGAGATGACTCAGCGGTTAAGAGCACTGACTGCTCTTCCAGAGGTCCTGAGTTCAAATCCCAGCAACCACATGGTGGCTCACAGTCATCTGTAATGGGATCTTATGCCTCCTTCTGGTGTGTCTGAAGACAGCTACAGTGTACTCATATACATAAAATAAATAAATATCTCTTTAAAAATATTTTCACGCTTATTAGTAGTGTAAGAGTGTGTGTGTGTGTATGTGTGTGTGAGTGTGTGGGTGTACACACATGCACTATATCACATGTGCAGGGGACAATAGTTTCAGGAATCAGCTTCCATCCTCTGCCCTGTAGGTCCTGGGGATTCAACTCAGGGCGTCAGATATGACAGCAAGAGCCCTTATGTAACCCATGAGCCATCTTGTCCGAGGGAGATGCTAAAATATTTTTTATTAGCTCAAGAAAGTAGACTGCAAGCTTTCAAAAATCTATGTAAAAGCCATATGAACTCTGTGATAGCCTATCGTAGTAGCACAGGCCTTTACTACTAACCTGTAATCCTACAACAGGGGAGGCAGGAACCGGAGCAACATCACAAGTTCAAGGTCATCCTGGTTGGTCTATGTAGCAATACCCTATCTCAATAATAATAATAATAATGATAATAATAATAATAATAATAATTAGAAAATTATCTGACAAAAAAATGAAGAACTGGTACGTGCCACCACAGGGAAAACACTGTGCTTACAGAAGAGAAAGTTTTTATTTAATTTTACTTATGTGAAATGCTTCAGGTAGACCAATTCACAAGCACAGAAAGTAGGTAGCCTAGACCTAGCAGGGGGCCAGGGCAATGACTGCCCTCCGAGGGCCTGGGCAGGTAACAGGGAATTAATGACCTCACAGTGTCCCAAATATGTCATGTAGCCCTTGGTCTGCACACTGTCGCTCCTCTCTCCAGGAGAGGCCACGGGAAGCTCTGTCTTCTCAGCACACACAGGAGTGTGGCGCCACCTTCAGTGTCAGAGGCCCTCACTGTCTCCAGGCTTCTCTTTCTTCTATACAGACTGTGAACTGAACGTCACCAGGCTTCCTCAGTTCCCCAACTGGAGTGTTCTCACAAGGTCCTCAGAAATAATTGTCAGGGTACAGGGTGTTGTAGTGGTCATGGAGGACTGGGGAAGGCAGATGGATAAAAGGAGCTCTGGGTCCCATTTAAAGTATACAACTCAGGACGTTTGGGCGTGCTCACTGATTGGCAAGAAGGCAAGTCTGTGGGGCATTTTATTGATTAATGATGGATGTAGGTGGGCCCAGCCCACTGTGGGCAGTACCACCCCTGATCAGCCCGACCAGGTGGTCCTGGGTAGAATAAGAAATCAAGCTGAGTGAGCCAGGGAGAGCCAGCCAGGGAGCAGCTCTCCTCCACGGTCTCTGCTTCAGTCCCTGCCCTGGCTTCCCTCAGTGATGGGCTGAGATGTAGAAGTGCAAGCCGAATAAACTGACTGTAACTCCAGCTCCTGGGGATACAACACCCTCTTCTGGCCTCCCTGGGTACTGCATACTTGTGGTACACATACAAAGATGAAAGGAAAACACACACACAAAAACAAATCTTTTTTTTTTTTTTAACCTGCACTCTGACCACACCTACTCATAGAGGCCTCCCCCATTCCATTCCCAGCTCCTGAGCATCATCGGCAGCGCCTGCCAAGCAAGGCAAGCTTCAGCCTGTCCTGTCTGGGGCTCAGTATCCCCTGCACAAGGGGCACTGCCACAGCTTCCCGGGAGGCGGGCGGGAACATTAGTCGGAAGGATTCGCATACACACCTTGTCCATGATGTAGCATGCACGGTGAAAATGAGCTGGTATTTCTGCTAATTGCCCTGTGCCTGAACACTCCCTGGATGGATGAGCTTGGAGTCACTGCCTCTGTCATCCCTGACTGTGTGAGTTGCTTCGTGTCCCTGACTGTGTTTCTCTGGGGGGGGGGGGGGGGGAAGCAAAAAACAAAACAAAACAAAACAAAGCCAAAAAACAACTTAAAGTACTTTCGTCACAGGTAATAATGAGGATGACATGGTGTGAGAAGGGCAGATCCTTGCTTGCACAGACCGAGAACAGTCTCAAGAGGCTCTGGGAGGGACGTGGCAGCCGTTCAGAGAAGACTCCGCACAGCCCAGTGGTTGAAGGATTGAATAGAAGAAAGAGAAGCCTGGAGACTTGGTGTTGGGCGGAGCTATCATAACTCACCGACCAGTCAGTCAGCTTACAGAGAAGGGTTTTGTCTGAGCTCATGGTTGCCCCTGTTGTTTGGGGGTTGGGGGGAAGTGGCAAGAGACAGCTCGTCAGGCAGGAGTACGCTATCGAAATAAACCGCTCATCTTATAGAAAACCAGGGAGCAAAGAGAAGAGGCCGGAGTCCTGTGATCTCACATAACAGCACGTCTCTCCAATGATCCAATGCCCTCCCTTGTACGCCCTGCCCCTTAAAGCTTTGAGTGCCTCCTAAGAGTATCAGGCTGGAGACCAAACTGAAAACATGGGCCTGTGAGACCATCTTAGTTCAGTGCTGTGGATGGATGAGTGGGTAAATGTGTGGATAGGTGGTGAATGGATGGACTGACAGACAGACCGGCAGCAAAAGGATTTGCCTGCTCATTCAGTGTTTGTTGAGTGCCCTCATCCAGACATTGTTCTGGAAGCACAACAGTGAACATACGAGTTCCTGATCTCACTGGTACAATTATAACAGGCCGGTGAGACGGACACATAACTTTAAAATGCATCTAGGAGGGGCTGGAGAGATGGCTCCGCGGATAAGAGCACCGAATGCCCTTCTAGAGGTCCTGAGTTCAATTCCCAGCAACCACATGGTGGCTCACAACCATCTGTAGTGGGATCTGATGCCCTCTTCTGCTGTGTCTGAAGAGAGTGACAGTGTACTCACAGACATTAAATAAATAAATTGCTGGGCATGGGGGCTCACGCTTTTAATCCCAACACTCGGGAGGCAGAGGCAGGTTGATTTCTGAGTTCGAGGCCAGCCTGGTCTACAAAGTGAGTTCCAGCCAGGACAGGCAGGGCTATACAGAGAAACCCTGTCTCGAAATAAATAAATAAATAAATAAATAAATCTTTTTTAAATACACATAGGAGTGATATAGCGTAGTAGGCAACTAGAGAGAGAAATGAGCTTGCATGCCTGATATGACCTTGGGCCTGTGGGAAAGAGAAGCTAAAAAAGTCCCCTACTTTTTCCCTAGGACTGAGAAAACTCAAGAGTCCAAGGAGGGGAGAGAGGTGCGTGAGGAGGTTGAAGTGGCAGAGAAGTGTGGTTGGTTAGGGGAAACGTGGCTTATGAGGAATTGTCAGAACACGAATTCTCACCATAGACACCAAGACTGCACGTCCCACTCCCATCCCTCAGCTTTTACCTGCTCCTCTTCAAGTTGCCCAGCCTCCCAATCTGGGGTGATGGCAGGCTGTTCATACAGACCATTGGTCTGTACATCTGGACCACGAGAGCCAGTACAGTGGAGGAAATGCAGTCACGTCTGTCCCGGGTGACTTTTGTCTTCACCTCTGTAGCTCCACCCTCCCCCCATCCCCACTCCACCCCCGCTGCCCTCACTCCCATCTTGTGCCAGGATGCTGAGCTCCTCGGGAAACCAGAGGGTGGAGGGAGAGACCACAGTTCAACCAAAGGAAGGGGCTGTGTAAGCCCGTGAGAACAAAGCGGCGCGAAGCTGCGGTGGGGCTGCTGGCTGCCCGGCCTTCCCTTTTCTCTCCTCTTTTCTCTTAGCAGGCAAATGTTCAAAGTCTGTGACTCTGCGCATAAAGCGCTAAGTGGTGCGTGCGGGAGGAGATTGACGCACCCTCCGTTTCCAAGAAGAGCATCCGGGAACAAAAGAAAGCATAGGGCTGGTGAGATGGCTCAGTGGGTAAGAGCACCCGACTGCTCTTCCGAAGGTCCAGAGTTCAAATCCCAGCAACCACATGGTGGCTCACAACCATCTGTAACGAGATCTGACTCCCTCTTCTGGTGTGTCTGAAGACAGCTACAGTGTACTTACATATAATAAATAAATAAATTTAAAAAAAAAAAAAAAAAAAAAAAAGAAAGCATAGGTCACACGACCTCCCCTAGCCCTGGGTTCTGTGAATGCAAAGGCATTTGTCCCTCCTGGCCTGGTGCCTGCTTGGTACACCTCCTTGCTCCCTCACTCCTGCCACAGATAGACTCTCAAAATTTCCGACCATCCTTCCTCTCCAGGCTCATGTGGAACCAACTCTGCCACCTGGACAGTGGCGAAAGCATGGAGTCAGCCCACCCTCAAATTCCTGGGCTTTGATCTTTCTTCCCCAAAAGATGGGGACAACAAGATGGCATGTACAGGGGACCCTAGAGAGGCATAGGGATGGTTAGAAAAAGAGGAGGGCCCAGGTGCACTACCGGTACAACCAGAAACTGACGCGGAGAGAAATCGATTTCAAGAACTGCTTGTATTTATTGGCGACCAGCTCTGGTCGACAGAGGAGGCTTTAAAAATGGAAAGAGAAGGAGAAACCACGTGACTGGGCCCAACTGAGCCCTAACCCCGCTGCAAACCAGTTGTGAGATTAGGGGGTGCTCCCAGAAGAGCCAGGACGTTTGACTCCTGGGGGAAGCCGATTCTGACCTTTAGTTCCCCAGCTACCTGCTGGATACCGATTCTGACCTTTAGTTCCCCAGCTACCTGCTGGATACCGACAATTGGGCCTCCGGCTGCCTGCTGGATACTGGCAATTGGCCCCCCAGGTCCCTACTGGGGGGTACTGACCATAACCGCCCCAGGTCCCTACTGGGGGGTACTGACCATAACCGCCCCATGTCCCTACTTGGGGGTACTGACCATAACCGCCCCAGGTCCCTACTGGGGGGTACTGACCATAACCGCCCCAGGTCCCTACTGGGGGGTACTGACCATTACCCCCCAAGATCCTTAATGGGTACCAACCATTTCTCCCCCAGATCCTTACCGGGTAAGGACCACTACCCCCCAACCTAGAACCTAAACCATTGCTACCCCATATTCCAGAAGGATATGGCATGGGTCTTGTTCCCCACCCAGTTCCAGCCCCTCCACTTCCCCAGGATGTTCCAGGTCTTAGGATCCTCCCAGATGAGCCAGGCAGAAGCTTGTGGATGAGAAACCAGAATGGGCTCCGGGCAAAGGCTTCTGCCTCAGTTTCCAGTGAACTGGAACCAGGCTGCAGTCCAGCCTCGGAGTCCTGAGGGTAGGAAGCCTCTGGTGAAGGCTGCCTGAGCCGTGCAGAGGAAGCCTCAGGCAGACGATCGCCTCTTGAAAGGTATGGCAGGGCTTCGGGCAGCACTTGCTCTAACTGGTCCTCAGCAACAGCAGCCATCCCTTGCTGAGGGTCCTCTGAGGGCCAGGACTCCATGGGGGGCGGCCCCCAGAAGGGAGGCCCGTTGGGCACCTCAGAGCCGCCCTCAGGTAGAGCACCATCTTGTGGAGACTCGCTGAGCCTGGGAAGAACTCCTGGTAACTCATTATTCACAGGGTCTGGCTTGGGCTGAGGCTGTCCAGGGCTAAGGAGGCTGGTGAAGGAAGGTTGTCCCGAATGTGGGGAGACTTTCTCCTCTGGTGCCCCAGTGCTCCGTGCAAAAAGACCTGAAGGAAACGGAAGAGAAAGCAGCCAGTGGGTCAGATTTGGTACCCGCTACTCTTTTGACTCGCTGGCCCCTTCGCTGAATGCCCGATTCTATACTGGCACTCCCCACTTCCCTCGGGAACCTAAATGCACACCCTTCCAAAACTGTGCACACTCCTACCTTCACCTTCTCCCTTCATTCCTGTTCCCAAGGACCCCAGTACCCTGCATACCTGGCAGGCACAGACAGATCAGGAGCAAGCCCAGGGGAGCCCGGCTCCCACCTGCGTGGCTCTGCATCTTGCTCAGCTCCTGCTTCTGCCTGGGCCCCAAGAGAGCAGCCTTTATCCTGTTGGTCGGGTGGAGGACAGCAGAAACAATCTGGGAACAGTGGTTATAGAGACAATGAATCTGCCCAGTCCACCCTCATTCTTGATTCGGTCTGTGGCAACAGGTGTCACTTGAAAGTTCCCGAGGAATTGGGTGTTCCTCACCTGGCTACTTCCTGGTACTCCCTGCCCCTTCCTCACCCAGGTGCTCTGGTCCACAGGCCACCCCGAGTTGTCAGCACTGCCCTGTCCTGTCTCTACAGCAAGCCTTAGGATGTCTTCAGTTTGTCTCTCACCAACCCCACTTCTTCTGGATGTTGATCACTCAGTTCAGCACCCCTCATTTATACATCCTCACATATTCCCCTGGATGCCAACAGGCTGGAGGTCCTGGGGTGCAAAAGCTCCCCCATCTAAGGAGCTGCTTCTAGGTGAAGCCCTTAGTCTGAAGTTGGGGGGCTAGAGAGATGGCTCAGGAGTTAAGAACACTGACTGCTCCTCCTAAGGTCCTGAGTTCAAATCCCAGCAACCACATGGTGGCTCACAACCATCCGTAACAAGATCTGACGCCCTCTTCTGGTGTGGCTGAAGTCAGCTACAGTGTACTTACATATAATAAATAAATAAACCTTAAAAAAGAAAAAAGAAGCAGGTTTACTTCCCAGCCGGCGCCATGACGCATTAACTTCCCTAAGCTCCTGTAACCAAGCACCACCAACATGCGTGCGTTTTATTGTTTTCTTTTACTTTTGTTTCGTTTCCTTTGTTTGTTTCCTGTACTGTCTGGTTTTCTTTTAGGGAATGGAGATGGAGTGGTTAAGACTGACACTCATTATGAGACTGGCCTCAAACTTACAATCCTCCTGCCTCAAGCTCCCAAGGTTAGGATAACAGGCATGTGCAGTCATACCTCCCCTGCCATCAAGTTTGTAAAAAGATTTGTAAACATTTTTAGATTTTACTTATTTTGTTATTTTGTGCGTGTGATTGTTTCGCGCCTGCATGCATGCACCACATACGTATCTGGTGTCCTCACAGGTCAGAAGGGGGCTCCGGAACTCCTGGGGCTGAAGTTACAGACATTTGTGAACTACCTTGTGAGAACTGAGGATTGAGTCTAGATCCTCTGGAAGAACAGTCAACTCTCCAGCCTTTTTAACAATTTTATTTAAAGATTTATTTATTTATTTATTTCATGTATGTGAGTGCACTGTCACTGCCTTCAGACACACCAGAAGAGGGTATCAGATCCCTGACCAAGCCTGCTCAGTCAGTCAACAGGTTCTCCAGCACAGGAGTGAGGATTAAAAAGAAAAAAGACAGTTAGACAACATTGTAGTGTGACCCCAGTCCATTCTAAAACTGAAGGCAAATTTAATTTTCCCAATCCGCTTTTTATGCCATTTTAATTACATGCAAGTATTAAGGCCGAGCAGTACAATAAGGAACTAACAACAACAATAATCAAGGAACAAGCAAGACAATAAACACACAGCCCCATGATCACTCTGTGATAGCTGTTTCTAAGGATGATCAAGATATCTGAGCCTACTTCTTTGTTCTACCCTAAAACCCTCTTACTCCCTTGTCCTTGGCCAATGTCAGGTCCCTGCCTGAACCTATTTCTCGGTCATGCTCTAAGGTCAAATTCCTGCCTGGACTTACTTCTTTGTCATGGCCAATGCCAGATTGCTGCCAAATGGCACCCCAAAAGACTCTCCACATCCCCCCTTTTAATTATAAACAAGGCTGAGCCTGTCTTAGGTTGTTCTTTTTTTTTTAATTTTTAATATTTTTATTACATATTTTCCTCAGTTACATTTCCAATGCTATCCCAAAAGTCCCCCATAGCGCCCCCCACTTCCCTATCCACCCATTCCCATTCTTTTGGCCCTGGCATTCCCCTATATTGGGGCATATAAAGTTTGCAAGTCCAATGGGCCTCTCTTTCCAGTGATGGCCGACTAGGCCATCTTTCGATACATATGCAGCTAGAGACAAGAGCTCCGGGGTTCTGGTTAGTACATCATGTTGTTCCAACAATAGGGTTGCAGATCCCTTTAGCTCCTTGGGTACTTTCTCTAGCTTCTCCATTGGGGGCCCTGTGATACATCCAATAGCTGACTGTGAGCATCCACTCCTGTGTTTGCTAGGCCCCGGCATCAGGTTATTCTGACAAGAATGCCTCCCTTAGCCGGGTATGGTGGCATACAACTTTAATCCCAGCATTTGGGAGGCAGAGGCAGGCGGATTTCTGCATTCGAGGCCAGCCTGGTCTACAGAGTGAGTTCCAGGACAGCCAAGGTACACAGAGAAACCCTGTCTCGAAAACAAACAAACAAACAAAAACAAAAACGAAACAAGAATGCCTTCCTTACCTGTCTTCAAGACGTGCACAGCTTGTTTGTATTATATGAACAAACATGGCCTTTTATTGTTTGTTATAAACAAACATGGCCTTTCAGCGCACGCCTCTGTCTTAGGTTGGCAAGGCCCTTGTGCAGAATCTAACCCGTCCTTGGCTTGCCAGCCTGTTAAATTAATAACTCTGTTTGGGGCTTCATTCTTAGTTTCAAGCCATGTACTTTGGCCGCCAACATGTTGATGTTGTTAAAGGCAAGCTTTAACATGAAGGGCAGGAATAGAAGTATTCCCAGGACAAGAATGGTTAGCATGATCAAGCCATATATGCCATTCTTGAAGCTTGACCAAGATGGAAATACTGGCTTCAGGCCATGAATAATTCTACCAGCAATATCAGCAGTATCAAGGCTTAGCGGAACAGCATTCTTTAAATTCATAATCTCGGTGTGCAAAGGTAAAACATTCAGAGAAGTGTTGGAATTATATGCCAAACACTCTGTAAGTGTCTTTGAACTTTTTCCTAATTATAGGGAGTATCATTGTAAACTTTAGAGATGACACAAATCCATTGGTATTTAGTATAACACTCGAGATGGCTTCCTACTCTTAAACTCTGAACTTCCTCTCCAATAATTTGAATAGAATTATAAAGAGCGTCAATGCTCAGAACACTAGTAACATTATTTTTGCTAAATGATTAACAAAAGTAGCTGACTTAACTTCTTCTGTCAAAGCAATTGCAGAGGCAGTGGTGCTAGCTATCATGTCATTAAAGCTGCTACACCAGCAATAATCAAACCCGCTACCCTCTTGCTTCTACTTAAAGCCTGACACTTCTTCCAGTATCTGCAAGCTTTTCTAGAATACCAAGGTCCTGTAATATTCACACTAACACAATTAGAAAGTGTAAAATCAATAAAACTTACATTAAATACTGTGGGGAAAAAACAAAGTAATTTCAACGTGACCAATTAATAAAACATTAGGAACCTTCATACATGCACTAATATTTGTTTGAAATCCAGATTCTGTCCCAATTATATCTATTGCTAACATAACATCATAGAGAACTGCAGCTAACTTTCAAACATGTCTCTAAAAATGTCCAGAACCAGGCTTCCAAATGAAGTCTGTTATTGCCAATATTGGATTGATTCATAGAGCAGTCCATGGTTGAGTCAGAATAGCTGGTCACATTCAAGGAGAGAGAAGAGTCATCATAACTCCTCTTTTTGGTTAAGCTTTTGAAGGCAGTTTCCACAGTGTCCATGTTCTCTGTCCCACAAGGTCTGAAAGCTTGAAGCAAGGCAGCTTGTCCAATCTGGGAAATAGGCAAGCACAGGTGGGTCAGGAATGTATGTCCCATACAGCTTTCCTGTCACCATTGTCAGGACACTCAGCAAGCTCACAGGTCAGCATCATTCTTTGTCCCAGCATTAGCATGTCTCACCAATCACTCTGGCAGCGAGCATGCTCCTTCACCATCCTGAGGGGGAAAAAAACACAAACATGTCCTCTTCCCCATATTAAATATCTGGTCAGGACCATGCTATGTGCCTATATATCAATCCTTCCATTTCATCTAAGCATAAATATGCCTGGTTGTAGGGTGGCATAGATCTCAGAGAGTTCCTTGGCATCCAAATTAAAAAAAATTTTAAATAAAAAGAACATTATTTAAATAATTTTGTGGTGTACAGAGATAACTCTCCCTTTTTTATTTTATGAAGACAGTTCCACAATACCTCTTTTTTTTTTTTTTTTTTTTTTTTTGGTGGTTTTTCGAGACAGGGTTTCTCTGTGTAGCTCTGGCTGTCCTGGAACTCACTTTGTAGACCAGGCTGGCCTCGAACTCAGAAATCCGCCTGCCTCTGCCTCCCGAGTGCTGGGATTAAAGGCGTGCGCCACCACGCCCGGCCCACAATACCTCTTTCTCAATACTTTGTGCTTGAGGATTATAAGGGATTTCAGGAATATGGGTAATGTTAAATTGTTTACAGAAAGTCTCAAATGCTTGACTATAATAGCCATTTCCATTGTCTGTTTTAATCTGATTTGGAACACCAAGCACAGAGAAACAACATAGGCAATGACTAATTACTTTTAGTTGCTTCTCTTGTTAAAGCAATTGCAACTAGAAAGCCTGAAAAGGTGTCAAGTCACATGTACACACTTTGATTTTTCAAAATAAAAAATATGAGTTACATCCACTTGTCATAATTGATTAGGTATAACGTCCTCGAGGGCTCACACCGTTATGCGGTACAGGTAGAAACTTAGGACACTGAGAACAAGTCTTTACAAGTTGACAAAAGCACGGTCTCTAGAAATACCAAATTGCTGTCTCAAATTATTAATATTTTGATGACTTAAAGAATGAGATTGTTTGGCTAATTGTTCCTGTGTAAGGCCTATAATCTTCCTGGTATACAAGTCTACTGTAGCATTGCCAATGAAAGATCCTGACAGAATGTAAAAGGTCACAGGAGCCCTAAAATTGGCAGAATAGATTTCATTGTTAGCAGAACTAGCTTCACTGATTTAGAAAAATAGAGGTGCACAATGCTCTGGCCACTCCTAGAACCCGTGTGTTTGCCAATGTTTTGACCATCCCTTGAACCCATGTGTGTGCCCACTGATGAAGCCCATTGCCAGGTGTCTGTGATATTGGTTGCTGGGGAAGAGTCGGAAAATCTCCCCAGCAAACACAGCTGGGGCCAATCCGGAGTTGCTGCACCTGCACCAGACTCTTTGCTTGTACCCTTCCCATACCCATTTCTTGAGAAATCATTTTAGAATAGACATTGTTTAGATCTGGAAGTCCCCTATTCCCTTCTTCTCCTTCCCCCCTTAGGGCCTATAAAAACTGGGACCCCTTTCCCCTCGGGGTCGACTCCTCTACCCCTGTGTGGGATACAAGTCATCCCTAGAGCTCTGGCTTTCCCCAAATAAAGCCTTGTGTGGTTTGCATCAAGTTTGGTCTCTTGTGAGTTCTTGGAAGTCTGCTATTATCCTGAGACTTTAGTAAGGGTCTCCCTTCGGGGGTCTTTCACCTTCACTAAGGGGTCCTGGCAATCCAGTATGAGCTCTGAAATGACCTACAAAATAAGGAACTGTATGTTCTCTAAAATTTAGTTGTATTTACATAAATAACTATAAAATTTGAAAATTAGCAGTATTTAAAAAAAAAAAAAGAAACAATGTCAAGTAATTGTAAACCATGAGCTATATATTGGCTATCAGTTTACAAATCAAAAGCTTGATTTTTCAGCATTTCAAAAACAGTAGCTACAGCACATAGTTCAACTATTTGTGCTGAGGCAGGGGGAAACTCAAGAGAATGAATATATGATCCAGTCACATGTGCTGCCTTCCTATTAAGTGAGCCATCTGTAAATACAGTAAGCACATTTTCAATGGGCTGCATGTGTAAGTTTTCAGGGAATACAAAAGCATACATAGAAGCAAATTTAACCACTTGTCTTTTGGATAATGATTATCAATTTTGCCTAAAAATTTGCACATGCAATAGGCCAAATATCAGTATTTTGCAATTACCAATATAATTGTTGTTTGGCATAAGGAATATTTCATTAGGTTCTTTCTCAAAATATTTTTGTGATTCTATCCTTCAATTCTGTATTAACATAGGAACAGTTTCATAATAAGCTGTTAATACTTTCTTTGGAGACGAAGAAAGATGAATTCATATTGATGGTCCCTTTTGCCAAAGGACTGTGGTCCACACATGAGTTGTAGCAACACCACATGCAAACAGCCAACAATTGATCAATAGCCTATATAATGTATCAATTTATCATAGTCTCTATAATGTATCAATTGATCATAGTCTATATAATGTATCAATTGATCATAGCCTATATAATGTATCTGTCATTGACTAATAGCTTCCTCCACTTTCTGTGAAGCTGGCCAGCTATTGGTCCCTCATCAATTAATTGTCAGAGGAGAATTAGGACTTGCACCCCCTTGAGGGTATCAAACAGAGGTTTAAGTTCTCCTGTAGTAAGCTTAAGATGAGGTCTTAGCTGATTAATGTCTCTTAACAACCTTTGAAAATCACTTAGAGTAAGTAAATTATTTTTTCTTACTTGAATTTTCTGTGCTGCAATTTGTTTAGGCTGTAACTTATGTTCCAAATATTGAAAAATTGAATTTGCCTTTGAATCTTTTCTGGAGCAACAACTACTCCAAAATTTTAAAGCTCATTGTATAAGAGCAAAGCCTTGTAGTAAAATTCCATCAGAGGGATCAGCTAATAAAATACCATCTACACATGAATAATATCCATTGAAAGATTCCCAAGTCCTAACTTCTTATATTGAAGCAGCGACAAATTTTTTTTACATAAAGTATGGATGGCTATTAGTCATTCCTTGAGGCAAAACTTTCCAATGATATGCTTCACGGGCTCTTTAAAGCTACAAACTGACTAAAAGCAAACCCTTTACATCATCAGGATGCAAAGAAATAAAGAACAATCCTCCAAATCCAAAATAATTCTGTGTGGAGTAGGCAGGACAGATTGCAATGCCCCTACAAGTTTCATAGTTTTATTAACCTTTCTCAAATCCTGCAACAATCTCAATCTGCTGGATTTTTTTCTTAATTACAAATATGTGCTAGTCAGAATCCTGAGCCTGTGCTCAAACTGCAAACTGCAGCCAATGGGACACTGGCAGTTTAACCACTGGCAGTTTAACCATAATTTTTAAGTTTCTCTTGTAACACAGGAGGACAGCCACAATTTTGGCAAGCAAAACCTAATTTTAACAGTGTAAACAATCCGTTTCTTTAAAATCAACACCAAAAGCCTTACTTTCACGTTACAAGGTTTTTAAGTGTCTCCCTACTTTTGAACTGCAGTTAGGGAGCCTGGGTCATTCTGAGACAGCAGCCCAGAGCACGCAAGAACTTTGGAAAGCAAAGCTCAACCTGCAACAACCCACCCAGTCTCTCCAAAATCACCAGGTGAAGCACCTCCATGTGACAACGTTTGGCTGCCCGTTCCTGCACACGAACGCAAGACGGTGCAGCCTCCAATACCTCCAAGAGACAGACACTGCCCTAAATCCTATCTTTTATAAGTCTGGTTTGTAGGATAAGAATTACATAGAATATTACCCAATTTGGTGTATCTTTAGAGACCTGTTTCCATGGGTTGGCTCATGCCACATATTGTAGTTCTGAATTACTCTAATCCGGTTACTAGTTTTAAGCCGACTTTCTGTTACCAACGTTACAAATTTCTAATCATACTCAATAATTTATAAGCTAATAATCTATAACCAAGACATGAGGAACATATATGTATACTTTTAAAACCAGTCAGAAACAAAAATGAAATGGCTGCATACAATTTACTTATCTAAACCAGACAAAATTCTTAATTTCTCTAGCTGTAATTTCAAGAGAGGAGCACCTTGTCACCTGCTGAACCTAATAGTCACAGTCACAGAGATTTATGTAGAAAAAACAGCCATCAGCTCCCTTACCATAGAAGCCAAAAAGTTGCTGGCCCCTTTAAGAATGGCCTTTACAGAGCTTCTTCTCCAGCTGTGCTAGACTCCTGACTACAGGTACGGGGCTCCAAAGGCCAATTGAGACTGTTTTTTTATTTAATTTTTTTTCTTTTTCTCTTCTTTTTAAGTTTTAGCCATTTTTCCTTTTGAACATGAGACACAGAACAATCAATCAAACCACAAAATGAAAACACAGACTTAACATAAAACAGCCAGTTTTGGCGGACATGGATGGATTGGCACACCAAGGACAGACAATACACAGAGAGGGAAGAGAATTAGCCATCCCGGAGAGACCTAAATATCCTCCTTAAGAGACCCAGAACCAAGCATTCTTCCAATAGGAGCCAGAGAGGGGGCAGGACGTCTCCCGACCTCCTCCTGTCCCTCAGAGAGTTCTGAAACAGCTTATGTTCATTTTCCTTCTCTTTCGCCAAATCGTCCCCAGATAGTCGAAGAGGACTACTTTTCTCAAACCCATTCTCTCATGTCTCAGGTGTAAACTATCTCTAGTCAGGATCCAAAGGCTAAAAGCACTTATAAGAATTACCTTCACAGCCGGGCGGTGGTGGCATACGCCTTTAATCCCAGCACTTGGGAGGTAGAGGCAGGTGGGTTTTCTAGTTCAAGGCCAGCCTGGTCTATACAGAGTAAACCCTGTCTCGAAAAACCAAAAAAAAAAAAAAAAAAAAAAAATTACCCTCGATTCTCTAGATTTTAGCATAGCTCTAAACACATTAAAAACAACAACAACAACAACAACAAAAAAAAACCACACACACACATTTTACCTGTACCTACCTTGTCCTTCTACAAGGTTTATTCACCGCTGGCCCAAATCTTTTTTTTTTTTTTTAATTAGGTATCCAAATCTTTACTTTCATTTGCACGTGCTTCCAACTCCCGTGGTGTCCTTCACTGTACCCCGCTTACTGGAGCTCCGATGTTGGGGCGCTACCTGACCAAGCCCACTCAGTGAGTCAATAGTTTCTCCTGTGCAGGAGTGAGGATTAAAAAGAAAAAAGACAGACATTGTAGCATGACCTCAGTCCATTCTGAGACTGAAGGCAAATTTAATTTTCCCAATCTGCTTTTTATGCCATTTTAATTACATGCAAGTATTATGGGCGAACAGTACAATAAGGAACTAACAACAACAATAATCAAGGAACAAGCAAGACAATAAACACACAGCCCCATGATCACTCCGTGATAGCTGTTTCTAAGGACGATCAAGATATCTGAGCCTACTTCTTTGTTATACCCTAAAACCAGATTCTTCCTTGTCCTTGGCCAATGTCAGGTCCCACCTCAACTTACTTCTTTGTCAAGTTCTAATGTCAGATTCCTGCCTGGACTTACTTCCTTGTCATGGTCAATGTTAGATTCCTGCCAAAAGGCACCCCAAAAGGCTCTCCACAGATCCCCATTACAGATGGTTGTGAGCCACCATGTGGTTGCTGGGATTTGAACTCAGGACCTCTGGAAGAGTAGTCAGTGCTCTTAACTGCTGAGCCATCTCTCCAGCCCCTTTATCTTATTCTTAATAATTACGTGTGTGTGTGTGTGTGTGTGTGTGTGTGTGTGTGTGTGTGTGTGTGCTTGTTGGGGGAACAGGGGGATGTGCATGTGAGTGTAGTGCCCAAGGAGGCCAGAAGAGGGCGTCAGACTCCTAGAGCTAGAAATATAGGTGGTTGTGAGGAGCCTGACATTGGTTCTGAGAACTGAACTCTGGTTCTCTCAAGGGCAGCCAATGTTCTTAACCATGGAGCCAGCTCTCCCACCAGTCACCATTCTTTACAACAAAAGTCTAAAATGGGTCTTTCTGGGTTAAAACAGAGGGGTCTGAGAACTGAGTCCTGTTATGGCAGCTCTAGAGAGACTGTACTTATGGCTTTTTCCAGTTTCCAAGACCACGTGTGTTTCTTGTTGTAGTAAATATTTAATCTCAATCAGGCGTTTCTACCCCACGTTTGATCATTCAGTTCCCAGATAAAAGACACAAACCTCTATATTTATAAGTCTTTAAAGCATTAGAGATGGGCAGATATCTATACTCTGAGCTATTAGTATTCAAGGTTCAGGATAAGAGCTAGAAACCATGAGCTCATGGCCAGGAGAAACAGCAAGCATTTGGGGAACACCACTAGGGAGGTAATAGGCCAGCATGTAGAAAAGTAGATTAGGGATTGCAACCAACACCACCCCAATAATTGTCAAAGCCAAATAAAATAACCATATTCTGAGTCTCATTTATTTGTAAACTAGTCGGGGATAAACTGAAATTGGCTGTGCTACAGTTTCTGACCTCTTGGCTCCCTTCTCCCTCCTTCCAAGCCCCACACAGTAGGTCTTCCCACACTGTATCATCTGGCTTCCTCTGCTGCCTCCCAAACTCACAATTTGAAACACTGTGTTTATATTGGACCCACCCAGATAATCCTGGATAATCCCTTTATAGTAAAGTCAGATGACTAACAACCTGAGCTGAATCAAGAGCGTTGTTTCCCTTCGCTGAGTGATACAATGTATCCGTACATTCCAGGGATTAGCATGGTGACATCTTTGTAATGGTGGGGGTGGAAGCAGGTGTCAGATGTATCCACAGAATGTAAGAAACAGAGGGCCAGGAATATGGCTTGGCAGTTTAAAGTAATTGTTGCTTTTTGGTTGGTTGTTTTTTTTTTGTTTTTCGAGACAGGATTTCTCTGTGTAGCCCTCGCTGTTCTGGAACTCTGTCTGTAGACTAGGCTGTCCTTGAACTCAGAGATTCTCCAACCTTTGGCTCCCAGGTGCTGGGATGGAAGGCGTGCACCACCACCATCAGCTGAGTAGTTACTGTTTTTGCAGAGGACCAGGGTTTGATTCTCAGCAACCGTCTCCTAACTAACAACCTCCCTTAACTCCAGTTCCATGAGATCCGATGCCCTCTTCTGGTGTCCATGGGTACCAGACATGGACAAGGTGCATAGACATACATACAGGAAAAATAACTCATACTCATAAATTGTCAATCTAAAAAAAGTGTCATCAGGTGGATATAAGAAATTCTCAGAGGATCAGGGTCTGGTGAAGGGGCTGGAGGCGCCATGTCAGGCTGGGAAGGTGGCAAAAAGAAGCCCCTGAAACAGCCCAAGAAGCAGGCCAAGGAGATGGACGAGGAAGATAAAGCTTTCAAGCAGAAACAAAAGGAGGAACAGAAGAAACTCGAGGAGCTAAAAGCCAAGGGTGCCTGGCAGGGCCCCCTGGCCACAGGTGGAATTCAGAAATCTGGCAAAAAGTAAGCTGTTCCTCACATCTGGGGTGATGGTGACCCCCCTCTTCCATTCCTATTTAAACATCTGGATACCCTGCCATAGCACCTTCGCCACCTACAGCTAGAATGAAGTGTTATCTTGTAACCTGTCAAACATCTGGATTCCCTGTCATCACATCTTTGCCATGTAATAGCTAGAATGAAATGTTATCCTGAAGCCTGTTGTACATTGTAATAAACTTTTGTAAAAAAAAAAAAATGAATAAAGTAAATAATGCAATGGCGCGCTGTCTCTAGTGTTCAGCAGTTCCTACCTCAGCTGTGAATTTAAAGTGAACTCAGTCAGGAATCCCACTAGAGCCTACTATTCCATCTTCATTGTACTCTGAATTCTGTATCACTTTGAATTAAACCAACTCCTTTAAAAACCTAAAAAAAAAAAAAAAAAAAAAATGCTCAGAGCACCCACGGAGAAGGGCATTTAAACACTGCTCTCAAATGACCATGACTTCAACCTTGTTGCAAGGGTGACAGGAGCTCATTAAGGATTGGTCAGGTTTTAAACACAGATGCTGTGGCTTACACATGCCTTGAGAGTGTTCCTCATGAGTCTCCAGTGTGGGGCTATTGAGAGATGCAGGACCTTTAAGAGGTGAGTCTATTGGAGGTAGGTAAGTCACTGGGTAGATTAGTGGGGACTTGTTGGCATGCACGAGTTATTGCCGTGGGAAAGGGTTGCTACTGGAGTGAGTCTTGCTGGCTCTGTCGGCCTCAGGTCTATAGTTTCGACTTCTTGGAGGCTGAAGTTGGAGAGTGACAAGTTCAAGCCCAACCTGGGCTACAGGGTGAGTTCAAAGGCAGCCTCAGCAGCACAGTGAGAGCCTGTCTGTCTCCAAAGAAAAAGGTTTAAAGGGGGAGAAAGGACACCGGCGTGATGGTCCATGGCTCGGGACACCTTGCTGCTCTTGCAGAGGCCTAGAGTTCAGTTCCTGGCATCCCCATGGAAAAGGTCACAACCAGCTCTTGGGGATCTGATGCTCTCTTCCAATCTCCTCAGGTATCCACGCTCATAATGCATATGCCCAAACACATATTAATACTAATACTCTTTAAAGTTTTGGGGGGGTTGTTTTTGGTTTTAGATTTTTATTTTTTATTTATTTATTTATTTTTTTAGAGCTGAGGACGAATCCAGGGCCTTGTGCTTGCTAGGCAAGTGCTCTACCACTGAGCTAAAACCCCAACCCTTTGTTTTCGGGTTTTTTTTATAGAGCAAGGGGCTGGAAAGGTGGCCTAGCAAACAGTTAGGAGCACTGACTGCTCTTCCAGAGGTCCTGAGTTCAAATCCCAGCAACCACATGGTGGCTCACAACCATCTGTAATGGGATCTGATGTCCTCTTCTGGTGTGTCTGGAGACAGCTACAATGTACTTACATATAATGAATCAATCTAAAACACAAACACACACACACACACACAATAGAATGCTTGCCTGTCATACAATAATTCAGTCCCCACCACTTTGAAAAATAAATTAATAAACAGCCAGGTATGGTGGCACACACCTTTGATCCTGTACTCCTGAGGCAGATACAGGCAGTTCTCTGTAAGTTAGAAGCCAGCGTGATCTATACAGCAAGTTTCAGGACAGCCAGGACCACATAAAAAGACCCGGTCTCGAAAAACAACCAACAGTGAAGCCAGCATCCTGCTCTGCCATGTGACCTCTCCTCAGTTCCTCCATGATGCTCAGAACTGGGCAGATGCTAGACCCATGCTCTTGAACTTGACCTGTGAGCTAAATTGACCTCTATTGGTACACATTCCTAGGTCTCGGGTGTTTTATTATAGCAACAGAAAGTGAGCCCATGCAAATGTATGTGAGGGGCTGGGGTGGGGGAGTGGCTCAGTTGCTACAGTCCCCGCCTGGCAAGCAGGAAGCCCTGCACCCAGCTCCTGCACCCCGTAAGACTGTACGCCGTGGTGCACACCTGTAATCGCAACACTCAAGAGGTAGAGGCAGGAGGATCAGGAGCTCTGAGTCACCCTTGTTGTCCTAGTTAGGGTTTCTATTGCTGTGATGAGACACCGTGACCAAAGAAAAGGACAGGGTTTGCTTGGCTCACACTTGCACGTCACTGTTCATCACCAAAGGAAGTCAGGTCAGAAACTCAAGCAGGATAGGACCCTGAAGGCAGGAGCTGGTTCAGAAGCCGTGAGGGCTGCTGCTGACTGGTCTGCTCAGCCTACGTTCTTATAGAACCCAGGACCGCCAGCTCAGGGACGGCATCGTTCATATGGGTCCTCTCCCATTGATTTCCAGTTTAAAAATGACCTGCCGGCTTGCCTTCGGGTCCATCTTATGGAGGCACTTTCTCAATGAAGGCTCCTCCTCCCTGCTCTCTTGAACTTGGGTGAAACTGACATAAGACTAGCCAGGACACTCAGCTTCATCGTGAGCTCAAGATCAGACTGAGCTACATTTAATCTTGTCTCAAAAATTAAATATATATATGTGTATGTGTGTGTGTGTTAGTCAGGGGTTGTATTCCTGCACAAAACATCATGGCCAAGAGGCAAGTTGGGGAAGAAAGGGTTTATTCAGCTTTCACTTCCACATTGCTATTCATCACCAAAGGAAGTCAGGACAGGAACTCACACGGGAAAGGAACTTGGAGGCAGGAGCTGATGCAGAGGCCATGGAGGGATGTTCTTTACTGGCTTGCTTCCCCTGGCTTGCTCAGCCTGCTCTCTTCTAGAACCCAGGACCACCAGCCCAGGGATGGCACCACCCACCATGGACCCTCCCACCCTTGATCACTGATTGAGAAAATGCCTTACAGCTGGATCTCATGAAGGCATTTCCTCAAGGGAGGATCCTTTCTCTGTGATAACTCCAGCTTGTGTCAAGTTGACACACAAAGCCAGCCAGTACAGTGTGTCTTTGACATTTTTTTAGTAAGAGGAGCTTATTGTTGTTTTATAATACTGGGACTTGAGCCCACATCCTCAGGCATGCTAGGTGAGCCCTCTACCACTAAGCTATGCCCCACCCTTCCCCCTGTTTGAAATAAGATCTGACGAAGCCTTCAGCTCATTCTGTATCCCAGGCTGGCTTCAAACTTGTCATTTTCCTGCTTCAAGTTTCCAAATAGCTGGGGTTACAGGCCTATACCACTAGGCACACTTAACAAAAAGTGTTTAGTTGCCTTTTTAATTTTTAAAACTAATGATTTTGTGCGTGTAGGACATGTGTGTATGTGTTTGTGCACATGGCACGGCATACATGTGGAGGTACAAAGACAGTTTGTGAAGTTGGTTCTCTCCCTCCAGATTTACAAGGGTTCTGGGGATCAAACTCAGGTTGCCAGCCCTGCGGGGCAAGCTTCTCTACCCACTGATCCATCTTGCTGGCCCTTGACCATGTTTGTTTTCTCAGTGTCCTCTAGAAAGCTGTTGGGTAGGTGTCCCTGGCTGCCTGAGGACACACACTGACTATTGGCTGATTTTTCTAGCTCCACCCCCACCCCATCCTCACCAGCCATCAGTGATAAGCCCTTCCCTGAACTAGCCAGCAGGGAAGCTTAAAGCTTAGTTCCCGGTTTTGAGGTGACATATACCAACTGCGCCCAATTTTGGTTTTGTTATCTTGAGACAGGGTCTTGCTATGTAGCTCTGGCTCTCTTGGAGCTTTGTAGACCAGGCTAGCCTCGAACACACAGATGCTTACCTGCCTCTGCCTCCCAAGTGCTGGGATTAGAGGCATGTGCCACCATGCTTGCTTTGGCTTTGTCCACATGTTTAACGTGAACTGTACCAGAGACTAGAGGAGTCCCATGTAAATTTCAGCTTCTCCTGAGTTTCTCATCCTTGGAGACTCTGAGGGCTGTGCCTCCTGGCACTGTCTGGACCAACGACTCTTTAAATATATATATTTATAAATTATATATATATATGTATACATATACATACACATATATATATAATTTCATGTATATGAGTAAACCACTGTAGCTGTCTTCAGACACACCAAAAGAGGGCATCAGGTCCCATTACAGATGGTTGTGAGCTACCATGTGGTTGCTGGGATTTGAACTCAGGACCTCTGGAAGGCAGTCAGTGCTCTTAACCTCTGAGCCATCCAGCAGATCAGTGACTCCTTAGTAGACCTTGAAGCCTGACTTAGATCCCAGGGCATCTGTGGTCAGTTCAGGGTGAAGCCACTGTGTACTCAGCACCTTCTCTCTCCTTCCTAACGGGAGGGGGAAGGGCCGGACATGAGGGCAGAAGTGAGCCTTGTGCATGGAACGAGGATCTTCCTAGAGGGACACACACACCCTTCTGTCCTTCCCAGGCTAGCGTCTGCCACAGTGCTCTCACCACAGAGCTTGGGCTGAGGAGGTGACACTGTGGCTTTGTCTATCACAGAACCTCATTAAGTAGGCCGGTGAGTCACCTCTCACGCTAGGATGTTTTCTCTCCCCACCCCCAGCTCCCAGAACACCCAGGCTCCTGCTCAGTCGTCAGGAATCTTGCCTGGCCTGGTCCAGCGTCCCAGAAACTCAAGATCGGCATTATGGCCTCTCAGAGATGTCGGAGTTTAGAAGGTGAGGCTCACTCATGGAGAAGGCTAGGCGGGAGAGGAGAGAATGAGGGCTTTTTGGAGGGAAGGGAGGACTTCAGTGTCCGTGGGGAGCACAGAGGGGACAAATTTCTTGGAGGTGAGACATGGAGAGGAAGGATCTGGACAGCAGGCAACTCGGTTGTCAGCTCAGTCAATATTTATTGTTTTCCTTCTCCGTGGGAGGAGGGGTAATATAGGAAACACTGAGCCAAGTTATGAATGGAAATGGGAGACGTGAGCCCTCTAGAGGCACGGGAGGTGTACTACCCAGGTACTAAGAGACCTTGGACCCCAAGAAGGCAAATAGTCTGCACAAAGTTCACAAAGTTTATTGAGCCCTGTCTAGGATCCAGAGGGAGCTGGGAGTCTGTGCCAGATTCTGAGGATGCTCTGGGGTACACACACACAGAGTAACATCTGTGCTTTGGGTGAAGCACAACCAGGCAGAAACTGACATGGAGAGCTGGGGAGGGGGAGGCACAGGTGTGCTGGAAATGGGTCTTGGTAGGGTGTGGTGAGACTCATGATGAATGGTGGGAACCCAACAATTTAGAGGGCTGGCTGAACGGATGGTGGGGGAGTCGCTGAGACATGCAGTTTGGTTCTCAGGCGATGGATTGGACTTTGCCTTATTTGGCAAACGGGCAGAGGCATGCTTGACTTATCCAGGCACCCAAGGTTGAGGTGTGCGTTCGAGGACTTCCCAGTCAAAAAAAGTGCGTTTTAAGGCAGGTAATCGGACAGAGAGAACACCCCAGCAGCATGGTGCAGAAGCACCAGGAAAGGACGAGGAGGATGGAGTCCACCATTTGGAGTGTTGAATAAAGTCAAGAGCATCATCTGGCTAACCGCAGCATGTGAGGCAGCTCTCCCGGGAGGAGGGCAGGAAACTGGGCCCCTGGACGTCTTCCAGTTGGGAGGTGACTGGCAATTGGAAAATAGCTGGCATGCGTGACTTAAGACTTCTCAAGTGGTTCTCCCTGTGGCTCTCCCTGTGGCAGAGAAACTTTGGGATCCATTAACTGGGGCCCCAAAGGCTTCACTTGGGTCAGAATGTTGCGGATGGAACGGCAGGGCACTCTTCCAGGGCTGTTGAGGCCACAGAGCTTGACACCCACGGAGGGGACAGGCTGAGGAGAGCCATTCAGACCCCCATTCAACGGGGAGGAGGGAACAGAAAGGCAGGGGTAACCCGAAGAGGTAGATTTGCTGCCGCAGGGCTGAAGGACGATTTTGCCAGAGGAGAGAGAGGAGCTTCCCCCACTGATGGAGCCGGTGCCTGGTGAGGAGCAAGGCCCCTGGGAAGGACCACCGCTGCAGGGGTGGTAGGAGGTACTGGAGCTGCTGGAGGTGATTTGAATTCTCGTACCCGAGCAAGGCCCCTTAGAGCTGACAGAGCCAGTGCCACAGGGCTGAACACCGCCAGAGCCCACGGGCTGGAACACAACGCCCACTGGGTAGCCACTGGAACTGGAAGAGCCACGGCTGGGGATGATGGGGTTGCTAGAGAAGTACTTGCCCTCAGACACTGGGGGCCCAGCTGCAAAGGAGGGGGCCCCTGGCGAGCCCCTGATAGGGTTGTCCTTGGTGAAGTAGCCCACGGGGTAGATTTTACCCCCACTGTAGGTCATGCCTGGGACCAGATAACTGTTGGCAGAGCCACCCACCACCTCATAGCCGCCATAGGGTTTCTGGACAGAGGTGATGGGAGGGCAGGGCTTACCTGCGGGGCCTCCATTGCTACAGGGCATGCCTTGAAACCCAGGGCCACCAGAGCCATGTTGCTCCACCACCACCACTACAGGTCTCTGGCCACCGGATACGGTGTGGGTGCCAGAGATGTAGGGCCCCGAGTGTGTGATGACAGGCCCCCCGCTGCAGGGAGAGTCGGGCACGTTGGAGCTACAGGGCCGCAGGTTGGAGCTGCTGCTCTGGGAAGTGTACGAGCCTCCAGACTGAGAAGTGCCTGAGCCTCCAGACTGAGAAGTGCCTGATGTCTTGTCACCGGTTGGTAGAGCAGAGCCACTTCCGGGTCTGTCCCGACTGCTTCCTGAACTTCCGGACTGAGAACTGCTGCTTACCCATTGAGAACTGCTGCTTACCCATCTTCCTGACTGAGAGCCGCTGCTTCCTGACTGAGAGCCGCTGCTTCCTGACTGAGAGCCGCTGCTTCCTGTCTGAGAGCCACTGCTTCCTGTCTGATAGCCACTGCTTCCTGACTGAGAGCTACTACTTCCTGTCTGAGAGCTGCTGCTTCCTGTCTGAGATCCACTGCCTCCTGGCTGGGAGCCGCCAGAGCCATAAGAGTAGCTACTCTGGGAATACCCTGTTCCTGGTTTATATATCAAGGATCCTGAAGAACTTCCCTGGGAGCTGCTGGATCCACCATGGCTGCTGAAACTGCTGGATCCACCTTGGCTGCTGAAACTGCTGGATCCACCTTGGCTGCTGAAACTGCTGGATCCACCTTGGCTGCTGATGCTGTTGGAGCCAGTCTTTCCAATGAGACAAGGGTCATTTGGAGAGGTGATCCTCGTGGGGTCCTTACAGGGGTCCGAGAGGGTCCCAATGCTCTTAGCCAAGATTCCTGGGGATGAGAGCAGTGATCTGTAAATATCTCTCACTCACCCATCAGCCCCATCTCCGTCATCTGCCCAATATCTCCCAAGAGGAAACCAGGCAAATTTGGAGGGAGAGAAAGGAAAACCTGGCTATTGTCTTTGAAGGTGTCTTTGAAGGATCAGGGACGTCTCATTGTCCAAGCAAGTTGGGGGATGAGCTTTTCGAAGAGCTCAAACTTTTCCAAGAAAAACAGATGCTGAAACTCTGAGGAGGTAGGCATTGAAGGAGTACCCTTCATAGTAGGCAAGGGAGCGAATAAGTCAGAAACGAGACAGAGTGTGGAGGCTGAAGCTATGGGGCAGGGCGGTCTGAGGCCATCGTGGGTCAGACCATAGAACCAAACGTAAGAACAGAGAGGCTGAGCAGGGTTTGGGGGCACTGGCTTAGCATGTGCAAGGCCCTAGATGTGATGGGGAAGGCCCTAGATGTGATGGGGAAGGGTGCTGAGCCAGGAAAGAAGATTATGACCCCAGGAAAAGATAATGCTAATGCAGAGGTGCCAGCTCCCAGAGAGGAGCACACTTACTTAGCTGATACTCAACCACCAGCTCCCTAGTGAGAGTCCAGACTGCATGAGGGGTGGCATCCCTGCTTCCTGTCCCAAGTGTGGCCATTCCAGTAAATCAGGGTGGGGGCCAGGATGTGGGGGCACTCACCTGTTGCTTCAGAACCTGCCAGTACCAGTGTGACAGGACACTGCACCCTGAGCCACCCATGTTCTCACTGTTCCAACCCAGGGACAGAAGCATGAAACCTCCAAAACACATGACCACTATCAACCCCACCCCCACCCCCCGCCCGGTATTCATACTGCAGTGCCTGCTGCCCCCATTTCCCTCCACATTGAAGACTCTTGCTACTTTGGATCATCTTTAGGGCTATCCTCCACTAACTCTCTGCTCCCAGCCGCATGTTCCTCTTCCCTCAGTCTGTCTGCACAGCTCTCATCTCAGTCAGTGCCTTCTGCCCACCCCAACCCCTTCAGAGCTACACATTAGCAAGTGACTAGCCTTTTCAGGTTTATATATTCAGTAAGGCAAAGTCGGCCACACCTTCCTACAGGCCACTGTGAAGACCATGTGACATCTCTCTGGACCATATATGAAAACAGCAAACTAGACATCACAGTTCATAATCAATACTCGTGCAAGAGCAGTCCACCAGCAGCCAGACGGCTACCACCGGCCACTTCCCCAACCCCATCTCAAAAAGAAAAGCTCTGAATGCTGAATGGTGGTAGCACAAGCCTTTAATCCCAGCACTTGGGACACAGAGGCAGGGTCTTGGATCTCTGGTCTCTGAGTTCAAGGCCAGCCTGGTCTACAGAGAAAGTTTCAGAATAATCAGAACTACACACAGGAGGAGGAGGAGAAGAGAAGAAAAGAAAGAAAGGAAAGCAGGCAGGCCCTGGTTTACCCCCACAACAAACCCTTCCCTTGCCTCTGTCCCTCTAACCTTAACACAGGCCACAAGCCACCCAACCTGGGCTCAGATTCCTGGATACCCTGCCTCTACATGCAATCTAAAGCCAGTTACCTTCCAGATCCTCAGCTGCAGAGTGGAAACAGCCAGCAGAGTCTACCATGCATATTTCAAAATGCTAATGTATTTAGAGTGCCAGCTACAAGGCTCTGGGCTAAGGGTGATACATGCCTGTAATCCTAGCTCTCAGGAGGCTGAGTTGGAGGTGAGGCTGGGCTACAAAGCAAGACCTTGTGTCAAAAAAAGAAGAAAAAGAAAGAAAGAAAAGGAAAAGAGAGAAAGAAAACAAAAAGGACCAAAGATCCTAGATCACTTAGCAAGCATGAGGCCTGGGGCTTCACTTCCAGAACCTCGGTAAAAAATAAACAGAAGAAAATAAATAAGTAGCCGGACGTGATGGCACACGCCTTTAATCCCAGCACTTGGGAGGCAGAGGCAGGTGGATTTCTGAGTTCAAGGCCAGCCTGGTCTACAGAATGAGTTCCAGGTCAGCCAGAGCTACACAGAGAAACCCTGTCTCAAAAAACAAAGCAAAACAAACAAAAAAAAAAAAGAAAGAAAAGAAATAAATACATGCAAGTTGATCTAACTAAAATGCGTGTAAAGGAGAGCTCTGAAAATGGTAGCAATTGTTACTTCTGTAAAATGAGCTGACTGTCTCTTCAGGTGGTCATATATAGCCACCTAGAACTTTGGCAGTGTCACATGCATCATTTGCGTCAGAAACTGAAGCTAGATGATATTAAACCCCCCTATAGGTTTCAGAAACAAGCTCAGAATGGCTTGGAGGATGGCCTGGCTGCAGAACACCCACCTGCTCAGCCACTGTGGGGCAAAGAACAAAAGAATTTGCCTGCAGTGACCACAGAGAGGGAGCCAGCAAAGATGAGGAGTAGTCCCAGATAGAAAGGTCAGAGTCTAGACCCCTACCTATGCCCTTGTTAGGGCCCTGTGCTCCAGACACTGGATCCCTCTAGCATCCCTGCCCCATGGTCTGTATCCCATACTGTCCCCCTCCCAAGGCCCCAGACTCCTACCTGGCAGAATAAGACCGGCCATCAGCAATGCCATCAGCCCGTGCCCTCCCACACGCCCCATCAGGGGTGCCCGAGAGGAACCCATTGTGCACAGTGTGGCCTCCTGACTGACAGAAGCTCATGGGCACCGGGACCTTTATGCCGGGCTGGACATTCTCTGGGCAGGAGTCACTGTGGGGAGGAGGAGGGGTGGAGGGGGAGGCTGCCTGAGGGAAGTTGGTGTGGCAGGAGAAGCTGAGGCAATCCGGTGTCACATCTGCCTACTCAGCAGAAGAGGTGACTGCAGTGCAGGGGACCTGGAGCCACTGGGCACTAGCCCCTACCCCAGCTGGCCTTCCTTAGCTCTCCATTGCCTAACCCAGAACCAGGTGCTCTGCCCCCGGGCCACCTCCTGGAAGCTGGCCACTCTCGCCCAGGGACCCAGTCACCCTGCTCTTCCCTCCCTGGCTTGCCCAAGGCCCAAGCTCCCAGTGTCCCTCCATCGAAGAAGAGTAGACAGCACAGCTTTCCCTCCTGGCCCCTGAGAAGCACCCTGCCTGCCCCTGCTCAGCCTACTATACAATACAACTCCACGGGGGCTCACACGATAGCTCCTATCAGCTTGGTTCCCTGGGATTCCATGCCTCAGCCTTCTCCTGCTTCAGATCTGAAGACCAGCGCCCCACTCCAGACTCCCCTAAAGCCACCAAACACCAGCCTGCCACAGGCCTATTCAATTGTCCCATTACCAAGCAAGCCTTTTTTTTCCTTTCAGAAACTGGGCATCCATACACTGAAAACCTGAGGGCTCTTTTCTGGGGGCTATTGGGTCAGCGGGGAGAGGGAGTATTAGGTACCAGAGCTTGGACCAGGGAGAGGTCTGGGTTGGGACCCCTGTCATAGCTGAGCCTCGGTGACTCACAGGCCACTCACAGTCCCCGTCCCATGGTAGTGACCCAGACTAAGGAGGATGAGCAAGAGGCCAATGAGGCTAATTGGGAAGGTGGTGGCCAGGCTGCCCATTAGCCTGCTCCTCCTCAGCCTAGATGGGCAAACCGAAAGCATCTGAGGCTTGTGCCTGAGTAGGATAAAGGACAGCCAGACCAGATCCTGGGTCCCTGGAGAACAGAAGGACAGAGCCGGACCCACTAAGAGGAACATCGTTTCCCCTGACCTGATGTCCTTCCCTCCTCCTGCAGTGCAGGCCCCACCCCAGCCAATTGCTCACTTGTATTGTGGGAGTATCAGTTTCAGAGGAAGGGCCCCGAGTTTCCCTTGCTCAGCCCCTCCTTCTTTCCAAACGTCCATCTCTTCACAAGGTATCTCTGTCCCTCCAGACCTTGGGTTGGTCCCTCCCGCTCTCCCTGCCCTGCCCCGATCTGAGCCATGTGGTAGTAAATGTGGCCTTGTGTCAGTACTGTCTGACACCCCAGCTCTCCCTGTGCCACACAGGACAAAAGCACTTCAAACGGTCGATGTAAGCCACTGAGTTCTTGTTTTATTTAAGTTTAAGTCTAAAAGACCATATGCAGGCTGGAGAGATGGCTCATCGGTTAAGAGCACTGACTGCTCTTCCAGAGGTTCTGAGTTCAATTCCCTGCAGCCACATGGTAGCTCACAACCATCTGTAATGGGGATCTGATGCCCTCCTCTGGTGTGTCTGAGGACAGCTACAATGTACTCAGATAAATAAAACAAATAAATTGAGAGAGAGAGAGACACAGAGAGAGAGAGAGACAGAGAGAGAGTGAGAGCCGCTGCTCAGCACTGTCTAGCCCTTCACTTCTCATTGGTGCCTAGAGGAGAGGATGGAAGGGGAAGAGGTCCAGGGAGCACCACAGAGAGTAGAAACCAGAACAACAAGCCCTGAGATGGGTAGTGGACGGTTTTATGTATAAAAAACTACATGCGTGTAGTTCCTGAAAAGGCCAGAAGAGGGTGTTGGCTGACCCTGGGACTGGAGTTACAGATGGTTGTTAGCCTGTGTGGAAAGTGCCGGGAATCAAACCCAGGTCCTCTGGAAGAGCAGTCAGTGCTCTTCGCTGCGGAACCATCTCTCTAGCCCACTGGAATTATTTTAAATATTGACTGCTTTCAAAGGCCCAAAGGATCAAACATGAGATGATCAGAGAGAATAAATTAAACAGGACCAGAATGCGGTCCCCTGCAGCGTGGCTCCCTGGCTGGAGCTCTCGGTTCCTCTCGCCTGTGTATTCCCTTTGGAAAGGCAAGGCAGACATTCACTCTCAGCCCTCACCCCGAGACAGGGATAGTGGAGAGGATGCTCTTTCTGGAGCCTGCGAAGTCTCCTCAGCCCCTCCCTAGACTCTCAGGCCCCAGCTAGGATCTGGGGAAGGAGTGGGGCCGAGGCAGGGTGAGGAGTGGCGGGAACAAGACAGGGAAAGGAGCCTTTGTGGTCTGAGAATGTGGGTATCCCCAAATGGGTGGAGAAAAAACAAACCGCTTTCCAGCACAGCTTCCCTGGAGCCTCAGAGTAGGCACCGTCTTGTTTTCTTCTTCACATTCCTCCCTGTTGCCGTCAGACCTTGGCCAACACAGCCAGGCTGGGGGAGGCACAGTCTCTCTCGGCCTCACGCCAGCTCCCAGCCACCCACGCAGTCACGTTCCTCACCCAGCCTCTCTCCTCCTGTCTTCTCTGTCCACCCTCTTCCCATCCTTCACCGCCCTGCCCATATCTGGGACCTGGAAGCCTCAATCTGTTCTCTGTGTTAGTACTGAAAGCTTGTCTGTTCCCCCTTATCCAGTCTCCCTCCCTCCCTGTCCATCATCCACAGTCTAAAAATAGTACATGGAAGAGGGTGGAGGGATGGCTCAGTGGTTAAGAGCACTGGCTGCTCACCCATAAGGAGCTCACAAATCCAACTCCAGGTCCTGGCGCACCCACATGATGCACTTACACATAAGGGCAAAACATCAATACACATTCATTAAGTAAATATTTCTAAAAAATAGTAACAATGCGGTAAATTGCAGAAATAAGCAATTTGTTGATCTGTGAATAACTCAATACAGTATATCATTATACTTGTCAGCTTAACTGTTTATCTTTTATTGGGTCTAATTCATAAATTAACCTTACCATAGTGTACAGAGGATGTTTGAGGCTACCTCAGGTATCATTACGCTCTTGGCTTGTACCCTACGCAGATAAAGGAGCTGCTATTCTAGGCCAGGTCTCTCCCTGTCACCATAAACCCTGTCAACCCAGGCTGCAAAATCCTAAAACCAGTGGGGATCAGAAGTTGAGGCAAGGGGTGTTAACTGAGTGACTGCACAGGCCAGGGTTACCTCTGGAGGCTGCTGGCTGGCAGAGGGAGACTCACTGGGTGCTCTGTCCGAGCGTGAGTGCTTAGTGGATTGATTGTGTAAGAAACTGGGAAGTGCAGAGCAATCCCTTCCCCAGAGGAAACCCAAAGTCAAAGCAAGAGCCTTCGGATGGGTAAAATTTCCACAGAAGGGGGTCTTTGTAGGCGCAGGCTTAGGCTGGGGAGAAGGAAGTGAATGACAAAGAGGAAAGGCTGAAGAGCCTTCCTGTGTAAGGACAGTTGGAGAGAGGTTGTCCTTAGCTCCTCCCTTCTCTCCCTGAGTCCTCAAGAAGAAGGTGACAGCCCTGGCCCCCTCCCACTGGGCATGTCCTCAGGGCTGTTTTTCCTGTAGTGGGGATGGGCGGCCCTGACCAAGAGCACTGAGGGACAGAATTTGTCTGTGTGTTCAGTCCCTACCAGACTAGGCCCCCTGTGACAGAAATCTCTCTCAGCTTCACTCATCCCTGGGAGCACTCTGCAGATATCTACAGTTTCTACCTTACAGAAGACAACCAGCTTTCTTCACTCTCTCCTCACAACCTGTCTGGCTCCCAAACACAAAGAACATTTCCGTAGGACCTCAGACTCTGGCACAGTGAGCGACAGATGTGTGTACCTGAATTGCCAGTACTCATCCTTGGGGGCACATGGTGATGTGGGGTGCATGTATTACATACATGTTCGTGTGTGTGTGTGTGTGTGTGTGTGTGTCCGAACAAATGCACACGGAAGCCACTGGTCTACATTGAGCATCTTCTCAGTTACCATCTACCTTTTAAATCTGTTCTTTGCAGTCAAGGTCTCTCACTGGCCTGGAGCTCACTCATTGGCCAGGCTGGCTGGATCCACCTGCCTACACCTCCCCAGACCCTGGAATACAGGCTTTTGTGTAGCTGCTATGGATTCAGACACAGGTTCTCAAGCTTGCCAGGCAAGCACCTTACTGACAGCCATCTCCGAGGCCAGTGGTCGGTGGTCAGTGGTGTTTTTTGGATTGTGGGTTGTATCCAAGCCACACTGCCTCTTGAGGCTTCCTCAAGGTTATACAGCACCTCTCTCTGGGTCTTATGCCTGCCTGCCTGCCTGATGCCCCTCCCCTTCCTGCCAAATGCAAAGCCCCAAGAAGTGCTAAGGGGGACCTCCAGGGGCGCCATGCTGGTGAGCAGAGCACAGATACCAGGCTTGGTTATTGACTCCCTACTGGGCCTCAGTCTGTGCTGCCCTCATTCCTCCCAGGTGATTGACTCCCCTAGGCCACTCTTCTCCCCTTGTGGATTATATTTTCCCCCAAGGGAAGCAACATGTCTCTGACACACAGCAATGCTCACATGGCTGCATTGAGGGTATACAGGCTTTCTCCTGAACCATGAAATGGTCAGATGCTGGGCTGGGATAGGGCAGTGCCCAGTATTGGAAATGCCCTAGGGGCTCCGATGGGTAACGCATTGCCCCTGGCTGGGAGTCACACTCTGAGAGCATCTATCCTACATTCTTCCCTCAGAAGGTTCTAGAGTGTGAGCTGTTATGAAATCTACTTCACTTTTCTGCCCCTCAACTCCTACCATCTGTTTCCTCCAGGTCTTCCCTCGTGAGCCTAACCTGTCAAGATTCCATTTTCCACACTGCCCATACCTGTCCCTCTCTTAGCCGCTCACTGATCCCTCCAGGGGACCCAAGTGAGAATAGGATCAGAGACAAATGCATCTTCAGGCTTGAATTCTGAAAGGAAAATTTGGTGAATGGGGGCCCCATGCACCAGGCTTCCTGCACCTGGACTCTTCTTCCTTCATACCACTCTCCCCAAAGCAGCACAGAGCCACCTGAGGGACAGTCATGTTCCTTGAGCTCAATACATGGCCCTATTTAAGTGACATCTAATTTAGCCACCACCCCTCTCATCCTGTGAAGAGACACAGAAAGAGGGTGTGACTCGCTCTCGGATTAACAAACTATTTTCCTCTTGTCTGCTTTGTGGCACACGTGCCAGGGAAACCAATGCTCATCACCTGCCAATCAGCACGCCTATTAAGTAGTCATTCTTCCATTGTGCCCCGGAATGCTTTTTAATTGGTCATCCAGAATCGGAGGTCCAGATCCCTTCCCAGCCAGGACTGAAATGCAAGAGAGGCCGAAGGGAGGGAAGGAGGGAGGGTCCGACACAGTCTGATGGTTTCATGGCCTCCAGGGAGGCTGGAAGGACGGGTACTGAGAGGGACTTCTAGGCCAGCATCACATCCCAGTGGGTCATCTCTGCTCTTCTGTTCTCCCTAGAGTCTGGTAAGTCAGCGAGCACACCAGATGAGCAGAGAACAAAGCCAGTCCCTGGACAGCATTGTCACAAACATAAATTCAGAACATAAATTCAGAACAGCAGCACGATGCCCTCCGCACGCCCTGGAACACCGACCCAGTAGGGAAGCACTGAACTGCGCAAACTCTGCGCATGCCACACATACTCCCATGATGCCTTGCTCCCTTGTTCCGGGCTGTTCTTGTCACCCATCATCTCCTCAGAAGGGTCTTTCGTGCCTTTTTTACTTAAAAATATGTCGACTGGGAAGATGACTCAATTAGAGTCCAATCCCAGCACTCCTACGGAGAGACAGGAGATAGAAATGCGAGAATCATCCCGAAGCGTGTGGACCACACAGCATAGAGTGTGTGCTATGTAGCAGATACCAGAGTGACCATGCCTCCATAGGGTGAAAGGAGAGAGCTAGCTCCTGGAAATTACCTCCTGACCTCCACACATGCTCTGTGGCGCACGCACATAAACGATTTTGAAAGTTTGTCCTAGTTACCACATTCCCAGTCCTGCACTGCGAGCCTGACTCACCGATTGTCTATCTCTGCCTTTCTGTGTGTATGTGTATGTATGTATGTATGTGTGTGTATATATGTATGTGTATGTATGTGAGTATGTGTATATTTGTGTGTTTGTGTATTTATGTGTGTATATGTGTATGTGTGTATATGTGTATGTGCATATGTATGTGTGTATGTATGTATATGTGTTTATATATGTATGTATGCATGGGTGTATACTATGTATATGTAAATGTGTGTATGTGTGTGTATCTTTATGTGTATGTATGTGTGTATGTATCTTTATGTGTGTATATGTGTGTGTATGTGTGTATATATGTGTATGTGTGAAAGGAGAGAACCAACTGCTAAAAAATACCTCCCGACCTCCACATGCATGTGCAAACACATAAATAATATTGAAAGTATGTCCTAGAAACCACAGAGACTGACTCCCTCTCACAGATACTCTGTCTGTCTGTCTGTCTGTCTGCCTGTCTGTCTGTCTCTGCCTCTGTTTGTGTTTGTTACTGGGCTTCATAGCATGTATCACTACATGATGTCCTATTCCAGCAACCTGTATGCACCTGTTCCACAGTCACCACATCCCCCACTAGGGGAGCAGGGCCACTCTCAAGTCCCCTAACAATTGCCACCAGCTTTAGAGTTGGTTTCTGAAGGAATGAAGAGAGTGGGTGAGAGAGGAATGGTTGTGGAGTCTGGGGACTTGCTGTGCAAGCATCCCCAACAGAACTCAGATCCTGTTGGAAGGGTGGGGTGGCTCTCCTGTAATCCCAGACTCAGAAGGTGGAGATAGGGGACCTCCAGATCGACAGGGCTAGCAGGGCTAGCCATATTAGTGAGCTCTGAGTTTGATTGGGCAGCCCTGCCTCAGTGAACAAGGAGGGAGATCAATAGAAAATGATTTTTAACATCAGGCTCAGCCTCCACCAGTGCATGTACACATGTGCACATGAATGGGCCACGAAGAGGGCATAAAGGGATGATTGTAAAACCAAGCAGACTATATCAGAAGTTTTCCTGAAGTCTCCAGTTTCTCTCACCTCACTTCAGCTGCCTGGCTTACCTCAAAGGGGTCAGTCCCCCTGTGCTGACAACAGCCTGAACCAAGGAGGGCTCCTGAATAAATACCGATTAAGAAGCTCTAGGCTGCCCTCTGGTGGCCGCTTGAGGAATACCCACGCACGAGAAATGAGGGCTCCGCCCAGCACTGAGTGCTCAAAGGTCTGGGTAGGGGTAAAGGTCTGCAATCCCAGAACTCTAGTAGTGGCGTCAGGAAGATCAAAAGTTCAAGGTCGGGCTGGTGAGATGGCTCAGTGGGTAAGAGCACCCGACTGCTCTTCCAAAGGTCCAGAGTTCAAGTCCCAGCAACCACATGGTGGCTCACAACCATCCGTAACGAGATCTGGCACCCTCTTCTGGAGTGTCTGAAGATAGCTACAGTGTACTTATTTATAATAAATAAATAAATCTAAAAAAAAAAAAAAAGTTCAAGGTCATCATATAGCAAGTTCAAGTCCAACCTGGGCTAGGTGAAACCAAGTCTCAAAATACAAAATAAAAAGCAAGGTGACTAATATCTACACTCAGAAATCTGAAGCAGGAAGATAGGCCACAAGTTCAAGACCAACCT
The DNA here is from genome assembly GCF_978045245.1 of Mus caroli. NCBI lineage: Eukaryota > Metazoa > Chordata > Mammalia > Rodentia > Muridae > Mus > Mus caroli. The sequence goes on from NW_028227273.1 coordinate 58,225,187, forward strand.
GGGCTACAAATCAAGAATCTGACAAAACACAAATAAAACCTTAGTCCAGGTGTTGTGGTGTATACATTTAATCCCAGCACTCGGGAGGCAGAGGCAGGCAGATTTCTGAGTTCAAGGCCAGCCTGGTCTACAAAGTGAGTTCCAGGAGGACAGCCAGGGCTATACAGAAAAACCCTGTCTCAAAAAACCAAAAAAAAAAAAAAAAAAAAAAAAAAGCTGGGTCCTGTGGTGTACACTGGCAGACTCTAGACTCAGCTAGTCAGGTACTGAGTGAGACTGGAGTATCCTTTGATAATGGGACTCTGAGAACAACAGAGAGCAACCATGCCTTAATACTTACAAAGAGGAGCCGGGCGTGGTGGCGCACGCCTTTAATCCCAGCACTTGGGAGGCAGAGGCAGGCGGATTTCTGAGTTCGAGGCCAGCCTGGTCTACAGAGTGAGTGCCAGGACAGCCAGGGCTACACAGAGAAACCCTGTCTCGAAAAACCAAAAAAAAAAAAAAAAAAAAAAAAAATACTTACAAAGAGGAAGTCTGAGGTGTGACTCGGTGTAGAGTGCTTGTTTGCCTAGCATGCACGGAGTTCTGGTTCAATGCCTGGCACCAGGATGGTAGTGCAACCCCAGCAGTCAGGAGCTGAAGGCAGGAAGATCAAACATTTCGAGGTCATCACGAGCTACATGGGGAATTCAGAGACAGCAGAGGCCAAAGGAGACTCTGTCTCAAATAGGAATCGTCATAAGCACCCTAATGGGTGAGACTTCCGGTGTAGGGCAGGGTTCCTAAGAATCGTCCCAAGGATTGAAAAAGAAAGGAAAAAAATAGGGACAAATCAATAACAGTGTGAGAGAGAGGCTGAGCTCAGACAAAGCAAGCTGTCAGTCAGGGTTTGAACATGACACGGGCAGATGCCCTAGCTTAACTGGAATATTTCTTATTGCCACCACGATTGACGTGTTTATTTTTTTCTCTAGACACGGAGTTCCTTGAGGGCAGGGAGGACCAACACTGCTCCTGGATCTGCCACCACACCCACACCCCTCACACAGCAGGAGCTCAATAAATGCTGAGTAGGAGAAAACAGGAACGGATGATTGGTTAGAAGTTCCCTGCCTGACAACCGTCTCTCCTCACTGTCCCTCGGAGGACACTGTCCTGCCCGGAGGCTGGACTGCCGCTTCTATAATTAGATTATCCCACGAAACTAGCGCAGCTGTTCTGATGTGGGGCCAAACATTTATGGACTGCCAGTCATGTTCGCGTTGCTATTGTTATGTAAATCTGTTGTTTTATTTCATCATTTAATTCCATGACTCCTTGTTGACACAGGAGTGCCACGTCCCTTCTGCGTGCACTCTCTGGTGACAGAAGTCACATCAGCGGGCACAATGGCGCTCCCTGGTTAAGGATTCCTCACTGCCCAGTCCCACTCAGTTTCCTCCCAGCTAGTAAAAACATGCCATACTGTCAATGCAAATACAGCCTATTAATAGGAACTGAAACCCCCAGTTACATTATCTTCTCCGTCCCACTCAACCACCTAGTGCTTCCAATGGAGACCGGGTTGGAGCCAGCAGCCCTGAACTGCCTTATCCACACTAGCATGTCTCAGGCAGGTGAGTTACCTCTCATTGTCAGTGTAGACATCTTGGCCTCTCTCCCAACTTCTTCCCTCCTTCCATTTCTCTTTTCCTTCTTTCCTTCCTCTTCCTTTCCTTCCTTCCTTCCTCTTCCTTGAGACAAGCTCGCACTATACTGCCCAGCCTGGTCTCAAAGCTTCAGTCCCGCTCCCTCAGGCTCCCAAGCAGCTAGAGCTGCAGGCGCCCCACCTACTCCTGGCTTCATCACAGTATCCTAACCTTTGAAATGGGGCTAAGCACCTGCTTCGTTGAACAACTCGTGGCTAAGGATTACAGGAACAGAAGGAGAATACAGAGCCAGACAAGCCCCAGTCCCCGACTCAGAACGCCCACGCTTAGTAGAGAAAGGCACAGCAAACATAGGCAAGCGTGGATCGTGACGTCAACAGCTCTTGGTGGGCCACACCAGGGACCGAAGAACTATTTCATTCCTTCAGTTCCCTGTCTTGTGAGACATTAGCGTTGTTGTCGCCCCTTCTCCCAAGTAGGCTAAGAATGTGCCTCTGGAAAAAAAAAAAAACAAACAAACAAACAAAAAAAACTCCCCTAGGGCTGGAGAGATGGTTCAGTGGTTAGGAGCATTGACTGCCCTTCCAGAGGTCATGAATTCAGTTCCCAGCAACCACATGGTGGCGCACGACCATCTAAAATGGGATTTGATGTCCTCTTCTGGTGTGTCTGAAGACAGCCACAGTGTATTCACATACAATAAGTAGATAAATAATTTTTTAAATATCTCCCCAAGAGGCTGGAGAGATGGCTCAGCAGTTAAGAACACTGATTGCTCTTGCAGAGGTCCTGAGTTCAATTCCCAGCAACCACATGGTGGCTCACAACCATCTGTAATGGAATCAGATGCCCTCTTCTGATGTGTATGTCTAAAGACAGTTACAGTGTACACATATAAATAAAAATAAATAATTAAAAAAAAAAATCTCCCGGGCCGGGCGGTGGTGGTGCACGCCTTTAATCCCAGCACTTGGGAGGCAGAGGCAGGTGGATTTCTGAGTTTGAGGCCAGCCTGGTCTACAAAGTGAGTTCCAGGACAGCCAGAGCTACACAGAGAAACCCTGTCTCAAAAAAAAAAAAAAAAAAAAAAACAACTCCCCTAAAAAGTACCAGGGAAGGTTGACACAAAAAACAAAACAAAACAAAACCCCAGGAGTTCGAGGCCAGCCTGGGCTACATGAACCCTTTTTTTTTTTTTTTTTTTGGATGATGTTGTTTGTTGCTTTCAAGGGTGAGGGAGGAGGCTAGGAATGTAATTCAGAAGTCATGCCTTAAATACTCAAACCCCTAGACCAGATCTCTAGCATAGAAACTGGACATGGCAGTCACCCTCTGTAATCCTACTGCCCGAACGATGACAGAAAAAGATTCAGAAATTCAAGGGCCAACTTAGCCGCACACAGAGGTCATTGATGACATGACATGACATGCTGTCTATAAACGTAACTTTAGTCCCAACCCTTAGGAAAAGAGATATATGGATCTCTGTGAATTTGAGGCCAGCCTGGTCTACAGAGCAGTTCCGGGCTAACCAGGGCTATGTAGAAAAAACTTGTCTTAAAAATAAAGTCTGGGGGCTGGTGAGATGGCTCAGTGGGTAAGAGCACCCGACTGCTCTTCCGAAGGTCAGGAGTTCAGATCCCAGCAACCACATGGTGGCTCACAACCATCCATAATGAAATCTGACTCCCTCTTCTGGAGTGTCTGAGGACAGCTACAGTGTACTTACATATAATAAATAAATAAATAAATAAATCTTTAAAATAAAATAAAGTCTGGGCGGTGGTGGCGCATACCTTTAATCCCAGCACTTGGGAGGCAGAGGCAGGTGGATTTCTGAGTTCGAGACCAGCCTGGTCTAAAACTGAGTTCCAGGACAGCCAGGACTATACAGAGAAACCCTGTCTTTTTTTTTTTTTTTTTTTTTTTGGTTTTTCGAGACAGGGTTTCTCTGTGTAGCCCTGGCTGTCCTGGAACTCACTCTGTAGACCAGGCTGGCCTCGAACTCAGAAATCCGCCTGCCTCTGCCTCCCAAGTGCTGGGATTAAAGGCGTGCGCCACCACGCCCGGCTCGAGAAACCCTGTCTTGAAAAACCAAAAATAAAGAATAGATAAATAAATAAAATAATTTAAAAATTTCAAGAGAGAATGAATAAACAGAGAGGCAAAGAGTGGGGAGGTGAGGAAGGGCCTTGAACCTGGCACCAAGGCCTTCCCTAACAGCCTACCCCACAGTATCTGTCTCTTGTCCAGGTTACAAAGTCTTCCCAGCCACCCTTTCAGTCTACTCGCTTACCACTTGTTATCCAGCTCATAAATCATAAGATATGAATTAAGGGGCTGGAGAGACGGCGCAGCGGTTTAGAGGACTGGCTATTCATCCAGAGACTTTGGGTTTGATTCCCAGCACCCACAGGGGGGCTCACTTCAGTTCGATGGATCTCTGCCTTTTTGGTTTTACCTTAGGGGTACCAGGTACACACAGGGTATGCATGATATGTTTTGTAATGGGGGAGCATGCCGTGATGGGAGAGGGTGCCTCAGCAGGTACCCCTTCCCGGGCTACCAACCATACAACAGATCTAGTATAAAATGAAGTTTACTTTTTGACATGAGAAGGGGGTAGAGACAGAGAAAGAGAGGGGTCAGAGAAGGGGGAAAAGAGAGAGAGATGTCAGAGAGAGAGAAAGGAGAGAGAGAGAACAGAGGAAAGAGGACAGAAAGGGAGAGAGAGAGAAAGATTAGTGAGAGAGAAAGGGGTCAGAGAGAGAAGAGAAAGAAAGAAGAGAAAGAGAAAGAAAAAGAGGAGAGAGAGAGATCAGAGAGAGAAGAGAAAAAAAGAAGAGAGAGAAAGAGGAGAGAGAGAGAGAGGAGAGAGAAGAGAAAGAAAGAAGAGAGAGAAAGAGGAGAGAGAGGGAGAGAGAGAGAGAGAGAGGCCAAACAGTCCTTTAGAGTCCTGGTAAAGCCAGACTCCTACCTACCTGTTGGGTGGAGCCTAACAGAAATGCTAACAATACATACATACTTGAAGACAGAAATTCATACATTCATGCACATAAAAAAATGCATTTTATTTAAAATGTATTTAACAAACAAAAACAAAAACAAAAACCCACACACGCATTAAGAATGCAAAACAGAGCTGGGCGTGGTGGCCCACGCCTTTAATCCCTGCACTTGGGAGGCAGAGGCAGGCGGATTTCTGAGTTCGAGGCCAACCTGGTCTACAAAGTGAGTTCCAGGACAGCCAGGGCTACACAGAGAAACCCTGTCTCGAAAAAACAACAACAACAAAAGAGTGAGAGACAGTTCAGGGATGGGTTCTATGTGAGCTGTGCCTAAAAGGTTAGGGACAAGCAAAAGTATCGACTAAGATTAGAGTTCGTTCAGAATCAGCCCGAGTTCCCATCCCATAGCCATCTCCTGCAGGACCTTCATGAATCACTGTCCTCCCCCGGGCCCTGCTCTCCCCAAGATGGTGACTCCTGGACCCTGCCAGGACAGCAACCGATGTCAGGTGAGGACACAGAGCGTGGAGCAACCTCTTTGCCTCACTTTGCATGCCTGGGGCTCTCCATTGTGCTTTGGGGACCCTCCTAGTCCAGCGCACCCTTGCTCCAGGTCTCGAGGCAGCTTCCTGCTGTGACTACGCCTATTCACCTCCCTGTGACTCCTCTGAACTCAGGCGTTCCCACAGCAGAGCTCACATAGCTATTTAGTCTTAGGCACCTTACTCATGGTAGGTTACTTAACATGGGAATGCAAATCCCATTCTCTCTCCTGGCTTCAAGTTCAGGCCTGTGGAATCAGGTTTTTAATCTTTGATTGCTTTCATTTTGCTCCTTGAGACAGGGTTTCTCTCTGTAGCCCTGGCTGTCCTGGAACTCTCTCTGTAGAACAGGCTGGCCTCTGGCACAGAGATCCACCTGCCTCTGCCTCACAAGAGTGCTGAATTAAGGGCGTGCACCACCACAACCCGGCTCAGCTTGCTTTCTTACTCAACCCCAAATCACTTGTCCCATAGTGACAAAGACCACAGTGGACTGAACCCTCCCACATCAAGCCTTAACCAAGAAAATGTCTCACAGACTCTGCCTACCCAGTACTCTGCTGGAGGCATTTGATAGCTTGTATCAAGTTGACAAAACCAAAAGACTTAATTGACACTCTATGACTCTATGGGTAATTTTTTTATTTTCTTATTTATTTATTTATTTTTGGTTTTTCAGAGACAAGGTTTCTCTGTATAGCCCTGGTTGTCCCTTTGTCCTGGAACTCACTCTGTAGACCAGGCTGGCCTCGAACTCAGAAATCCCCCTGTCTCTGCCTCCCAAGTGCTGGGAATACCCAGCTCTCTCTCTCTCTCTCTCTCTCTCTCTCTCTCTCTCTCTCTCTCTCTCTCTCTCAACTTCTTATACTTTTTATTTTTGAGCCAAGATCTCATGTAGCCCAAGATAGTATTGAATTAACCCTTGATCCTCCTGCCTCAGCCTCCTATGTGTTGGGATTATAGATAAGAGTCACAACACTCTGTTTAGAGGAGTAATGCCATGAGCTTCAACTTCTTTTAGATTCTCTTCAACCCCAAACCCTGGTCACCTACTGGACTGACGCCAGATCACAGGGATGTATGGACTCCTGCCCTTTGAACATTGCTAATCCCTGAACAAATTTGAGGAACTTGTAACCCCAACACTTGGAAGGCTGAAGCAGGCCGTAGGTCAGAGTTTCTATTGCTGAGATGAAACACCATGACCAAAAGCAACCTGGGGAGGAAAGGGTTGATTCAGCTACTCTTCCACATCATAATCTATCACTGAAGGAAGTCAGGAACTCAAGCAGGGCAGGGACCTGAAGGCAGGAGCTGATGCAGATACCATGAAGGAGTGCTGCTTACTGGCTTGCTCATCATGGCTTGCCCAGCCTGCTTTCTTATAGAACCCAGGATCACCAGCCCAGGGACAGCACCACCTGCAGTGGGTGGGGCTCCCTCCCCATCAATCACTAAGGGAGAAAATGCCTACAGCTGGATCTCATTTACTCCATTGCTGTCCCCTCCTTTCAGACAATTCTACCCTGAGTCAAGCTGACATAAACTACCCAGCACACAGACAGATTTCTAATTGAAGGATAGACTGAGCCACATAGTGAGAGTTTATCTCGAAAGAAAGAAAGAAAGAAAGAAAGAAAGAAAGAAAGAAAGAAAGAAAGAAAGAAAGAAAGAGAAAAAGAAAAGAAAAAGGGAAAAGAAAAAAGAAAAAGAGCCAGGTGTAGTGGTTCATACCTTCTTTAATCCCAGCACTCGGAAGGCAGAGGCAGGCAGATTTCTGAGGCCAGCCTGGTCTACAGAGTGAGTTCCGGGACAGCCAGGGCGACACAGAGAAACCCTGTCTCGAAGAAAGAAAAAAAAAAAAAAAAGGCACAGAACCTTTTTACAGACAGACGCTAAGATATAAAGAAATTCTTGCAAACCTTTTAAGTTTTATTTTTATATGTATGAGTGTTTTGCCTGCAGGCATGTGTGTGTGCCAAATGGATGCATAGCCCATGGAGAAGAGAAGAAGGCATCAGAACCCTTGAGCCTAGATTCGCAGGCAGTTGTGAGCCACCATGTGGGTGCTGGGAGTGGACTTTGATCCTCTGCAAACCCAGTGCTCCTAACCACTGAGCCATCCTCCAGCCCTGCCTGTTAGCCATTCAGCCAGTGTGAGATTACCTGCTTCCTTGGATTTTTAGCTTCCCTCCTCTCCAGTCCCTGGAATTTCACTCGAGTGAAATAGATTTTTCACTGTATTTCTTTTTTCTTTCTTTCTTTTTTTTAATAAGAATTATTTATTATATGTAAGTACACTGTAGCTGCCTTCAGACACATCAGAAGGAGGGCGTTAGATCCCATTACAGATGGTTGTGAGCCACCATGTGGTTGCTGGGATTTGAACTCGGGACCTCTGGAAGAGCAGTCAGAGCTCCTAACTGCTGAGCCATCTCTCCAGCCCTTCTTCTTTTCTTAATTCTCTCATGCAATACAGTTTCCCCTCCCACCACTTCTCCCAGCACCCAGCTCTGCCTCCCTGTTTCTCTTCAGGAAAGAACCAGGGATAGGAACAGAACACTGCATAGCAAGATACAATAAAACTAGACACAAACCCTCATATCAAGGCTGGGCAAGGCAACCCAGTAGGAGGGAAAGGGTCCCAGGAGTAGGAATAAGAGTCAGAGACAGGACTGAAGAGATAGCTCAGTGGTTAAGAGCACTGGCTGCTTGTTCTTCCATAGTTTCTGAGTTCAATTCCCAGCAACCACTTGGTGGCTGCTCACAACCATCTGTAATGCGATCCGATGCCCTCTCTGATGAATCTGAAGACAGCTACAGTGTACTCTTATAAATGAAATAAATAAATCTTAAAAAAAAAAGTCGCCGGGCGTGGTGGCGCACGCCTTTAATCCCAGCACTCGGGAGGCAGAGGCAGGCGGATTTCTGAGTTCGAGGCCAGCCTGGTCTACAAAGTGAGTTCCAGGACAGCCAGGGCTATACAGAGAAACCCTGTCTCGAAAAACCAACAACAACAACAAAAAAAAAGTCAGAGACAGACCTACTCCCACCAAGCTAAAACAACCACAACATATATGCAGACCCATATGGGCTCTGTGATTGCCACTGAAGTCCTTGTGAACCCCTATGAGTCCTGCTTAGTTCAGTCTGTGGGCCATGTTCTCTTGGTATCCTCTGGCTCCTACAATTCTTCCTCACCCTCTTCTGCAGGGTTCTCTGAGCGAGAGAAGGATCCAGTGGAGATCCCCAGTTTGGGTTCTTCCTCCAGCTAATGTTTGGCTGTGGGTCTCTGCGACTGTTCCCATCAGCTGCTGTAGGGATGCGATTCTGCTGCTGTCTTTTGTGTTTGTGGCTTTGATACAGGATCTCTTGGTGTAGTTTGGATTCCAGTAGGTGCAAGCCCATTGTATTTTTAAAATTAACATATATATACATATATGTTTATGTGTGCATGTGTATGTATATATTTTGTCTGCATATACACCTGCATACCAGAAGGTGGCATCAGACAGTTGAGAGCTTCCATACAGATGCTGAGAATTGAACTGAACTCAGCACCTTCGAAAGAGCAGTGAGTACTCTTAGCCACTGAGCCATCTCTCTAGCCCCTTCTTTGTATTTCCTTCTTGTCTTTTCCTGCTACTGCATATATCTGAGGGTCTCGTGGATCTTGGACTGTCTTCAAAACTGTTCTATGGCCGTGCGTGCCAGGGAAGCTCTCTGCCAACTGAGCCACTCCCTTTTCTCTGCTGAGCCAGGGTCTCCTGGATTCCAGATGGCATCTGACTTGATGTGCTGTTGAAGATGAACTTGAACTGCTGAGCCCTCTGCTCTGCCTCCACTTCCCTAGTGTCAGCATTACAGATGTATATCACCATGACTGGTTCAGAAGACTTGTATTAAAGCAGGGCAGTAGTGGCGCACACCTTTAATCCCAGCACTCAGGAGGCAGAGGCAGGTGGATTTCTGAGTTCGAGACCAGTCTGGTCTACAGAGTGAGTTCCAGGACAGCCAGGGCTAAACAGAGAAACCCTGTCTCGAAAAACAAAAACAAAAACAAACAAAAAAGACTTATATTAAATAATTATTCTGCATTAAATTTATAGTACAACTATAAAACACAGATATTAAAGTTAAAAAATACTAATTAGATATGGAAAACGAACTTTTTATTTATTTAATTTTTTATTTTATGGAAGTACACTGTTACTGTCTTCAGACACAGAAGAAGGTATTAGATTCCATTACAGATGGTTGTGAGGCACCATGTGGTTGCTGGGAATTGAACTCAGAACCTCTGGGAGAGCAGACTCTTAACTGCTGAGCCATCTTTCCAGCCCTGGAAAGCAAACTTTCATTGAAAATGCATCTGTAGAGGCTGGGAGGAGTCGGGTATGATGATGCATTCTTTTAATCCCAGCACTGGGGAGACAGAGACAGGTGGATCTCTGTGTGTTGGGGGCCTGCCTGGTCTACACAGTGTCAGGACAGCTAGAACTACATGAAAAGATCCTGTACACACACACACACACACCAAAACAAACAAACAAACAAAAAAGAAGCTGGGAAGAACTGTGTTTCTTTACTGGGCACCCTAGCCAGGCTCAGTGTGGGCCAGAGACCCTGTTCCAGAAGGACCTTGAATGCACCCAGAATGGAGTTCCTTAAAACAAACTGCCCCAGCTGGGTGGTGGTAGCACACGCCTTTAATCCCAACACCCAGAGGCAGAGGTAGGTAGATCTGTGTGTTTGAGTCAGGCTTGCTCTACAGATTGAGTTCCAGATAGCCAGGGCTACACAGAGAAACCCTGTCTCTAAAACAAAACAAACTACTCATACACCCTACGGGTTTACATGTACCACCTAGGGCACACAAGCCACAGCCATTAGAGAGCGGCAAGCTTTCTCTTTCACAGGAACACTAGAGGAGCAAGACCATGGGTCTGCATACCCTTGTGATGTGAAATTACGTACTCAGCCCTCCTCCCTGCACACGTGCAAGACAAGAAACACACACCATTTCTAGATCTCTGCAAGCTAAGAGCTGAGAGGAACGCGGCTGAATATTTAAAAACCTAAGCAACGGTAAAAAATTAAAAAAAAAATAAAAAAAATAAAGCAGACTAGTTTCAGAAGAAAACGTAGCTTTTATTTTTCCATTGGAAGCACCATCCTGATCGACTGTCAGTTCCCAGTTAAGAACACCAGGGGGCAGCAGAGAGCACAGAGCTCAGGCTCTGCCTAGAAGTCCTCCAGGTCTAGACAAGCAAGAACAGGCTGAGTGAGGTAGGAGTGTGCTTTCTGCTGATCAAGAGAAGCGAAGGGACAACATAATGACTGAACACGGACCACAAAGTGGAGGGAGGGGGGGGTTGCAGAGCATAGACACTTCCAACATAGAACACAATTAAAACAGAGACTGAGGAAGGGAACTAAGGGATTAGGGAAAGTTGAGATTCTAAGGGGGGCAGCCAAAGAAAAAGGTGGGCTTTGGTGTGCTCTGTGGAGGCTCACGTTCCCTAGGGTCCCCTATCTATACTCTTCCTGGGGTGGGTCAAGGTCTGGCTCCTCCTGAGATTCATGGTCCATCTCAGGGGCAGGAGGCCAGGGGTTTTCTGGGGGCTGGGTTCCTGCTGGCCAGGGGTCATCAGGCAGAGGAGGTTTAGGGGGATCAGTGCTTGGGGGCTTTGGGGGCCAGGCACCACTGTCAGGAAGATCTCTCCAGGGACGGTTGGAGCCTGGAGGCGGAGGTTCATCAAACAAAGGAGGCGCCCCTGGCCAGGGATCACCAGGGATTGGGGGTCCCAGAGGCAATGGTGGGGAGTCCTCCTCTTCGTGGGTGTCTGTAGATCCGGGAGAAGGGTCACCATTGCCTGAAATGCCTGTAGAGGAGGAAGGAGAATAAGAGATACAGTCGCAGAACACTTCCCACCCAGCTTCATACCCAAAGGTTGAGCCTCACTTAGACTAGCACAGCCTGAGCCCCAAAACAGATCTCAGAGTGACCCCCAAAGTGCTCTCCATACATTTCCCAAACACTGAGGCCATCTTCACATGGTGTGAAAGCCCTAGGCTCATCGGGACCACTGACAGGATCATATTTCCAAATGGTTCTCTGTTCAACCTTGGTTGGGTTACTCTACTGGAACCTCCCCCAGGGTGGTCTGCACTGGAAGTGGTCTTGGCCCCACCTGTCACTCAGGCGCCATCTGTAATAACCAGCCCTCAGTCCCAGTGACTCCCTAGGCCTGGTGACTCCACACAACTCCACACAACTCTATCGCATCCCTCCACCTGACCCAGCAACATATTCAGAATCAAGGTGCCCCTGCCTGCAATCCCCTGCCTGAGCTTCCCCACTAGGGACACTCCAAGAATCCCTTCTGCTCTGCGTTCCTCTTACTCCTTTCCTCCTGGGGGCGTCCCCTCCCTAAGGGTGGGTCATTTCGACCATTTCCATCACCCCAGCTGTGCTCCTGGCCTCTTCCGGACGACTCACCTCCTGCACATAGGCAAAGGACCAGCAGGCCTAGCAGCTTCCAGGTGAGCATCATGGCTGTCTACTGGCCCCCAAGGCGGGGTGCTGGAGTCTAAGTGCTTGAGAACCCAAGAGGCTTTATAGCAGAGGAGGTAGAGGGGGTGGCCAGTCTGTGGGGAGGGGCCAGCTCAGCACCCTAAGGGATCCCTACCAGAGCCTAACTGGTCAAACCTGTTTACAAAGAACCTGCCAGTAAGCATCCCTCTTTTCTGTCCCCCAGTCCCGGGCCCGGGGCAGCCTTGTCTCCCTATGAGTGACCCAGACCCCAGGAGGCTCCACCCTTGTTTTCACACCTCCTCCATCCACACCCGGCAGGAATCAGGACCCACCTGTCATCTTTATAATCACAAGGAAGGCTACCTTTCATCCGTGATAGTTATTGGAAGCCACAAAATGGGGGCAAACCTCGCGTGGGGAAGCTTGGTAATTAGAGGCAGAGGCGGGACGCCTGGGTCAGAAAGCACCTTCTAGACTGGCATCTCAGCCTCTGGAGCTCCGTCCCCCCACTCCCCTCTGGACCATGCTCTCTGGCATGTCACCCCAGTCAGTCACTGGGAACTTCCCAGGCAGTGACATCTAAGGAATTCCAAGGGGTGCCACCTGGGTGACGGGAAGCCAGGATATCCTGGTTCCTGACCCCATGCAGAGGTGACTGCATCAACACCAAAGACTCAGGAAGAGCTCCCCCCACCCCACCCCACCTTGTAACCTTAGAAATCTTCCTTCTTCAGGATGGCCCTGAGCATCAGGGTCCTTAAGACACACCCACCACCACCACCACCACCACCACCACCACCAAGAGAGATTGCTTCAGAAGGCTTGAGAGTGTCTGAACTACAGCTCCATTCTCCACACATCTGTCCCCACCTGGTCGGTTTGGGATTCTACTTGTGGCTGATCAGGGAAACTTGTTTTCCACTTGATAGCCCTGTCCCCAGAGCATCCACCTTGATCCTGGACCATCTCCCTCAGGCTCCCAAGGTTTTAACCCATTGTTACTCTTCCTCCCTCCTCTCACACACAGATTTTTTTTTCTTTTTTCTTTCCTTTCTTTCTGGTCTACAGAGTGAGTTCCAGGACAGCCAGGGTTACACAGAGAAACCCTGTCTCAAAAAACAAAAAAAAAAAAAAAAAAAAAGAAGAAGAAAAAGAAAATGTGAGTGTTTTACATAAAAGTGATGCACAGGGAGGTCAGAAGGCATTGAATCCACCAGAACTGGAGTTATACAGTTGTTTGCCTCCATGTGGTTGTTAAGAATTTAATCTAGATCCTCTGGAAGAGCAGCCAGTGCTTAGGCCCACTTAGCCATCTCTCCAGTCCATCCCAAAGCCCTTCTGGAACTGTGCCCTGCCCCTGCCAGGAACCCCCTGCCATCCATCACAGTGGCCCTGGGCTAGGACAGCATCTGTTGAGATTCCTTGAATGTTGACTGTTTAGTATCTTGCTCCAGGCATTCATCAACACCCAAAGAAAGTGAAGACAAAGGAAACTTGGTCTGGGTAGCAGTGGCACAGGCTTCCAACCCCAGCACCGGTGTGTGTGTGTGTGTGTGTGTGTGTGTGTGTGTGTGTGTGAGTGTATGTGAGTATATGTGAGTATATGTGAGAGTGTGTGTATGTGTGTGTGAGTGTATGTGTGTGAGAGTGAGTGTGTATATGTGTGAATGTATGTGTGTGAGAGTGTGTGTATGTGTGTGTTGGCGGGGTGCACAACACAATAGCAGGCAGATCTTTGAGTTTGAGGGCTGCCTGATTCAAGAAGTGAATTCTAGGATAGCTAGGGCTGCACAGAGATCCTATCCTGGAAAAAAAAAAGGAGGAGGGGGTAGACAGAGAGAGACAGAACAGAATGAACTTGGGTCTCTGAGTTCAAGGCCAGCCTGTTCTACATAATAAGCTCTAAGGCATCCAGGGCTACTAAGTCTCAAAGGTCAAAACAAAAAACAAACAAAACCAACAACAAAATCTAACCAAACCTGGGGTGGGGGTGGGGTGTGTGGGTGGCGGGCTTCTCAGAACACTTCCAGGGCAGTTAGGAAAGAGGTTTGGAAAGAGAAAGGGTAGGGGTAGGAGGCCAAGCTTCTCACAGCCCCTGCCCCAGGAGCTGGCTCAGGGGAAATCCCGGTCTCCCAAACATCTCCAGGCAACTCCACTATTGCCATCTTTATTCATTACAGAGTTTGAATTTGGTGGAAGCTGGGGTTCCAAGGCTTGCTGGGGGGCAGGGCTAGGCTGGCCCCACCCCATTTCCTCCGACCCAACCCTCCTGGGGGTCCAGCTCCAGGCTGGCTTCATTCCTCCTCCTGACAGCTCTAGCTCAGCAGTGGATCTGAAGGAGGGTGCTTGGTGTTCTTGGTGTTCTGGTTATCTTCCACACAAATATCTTCATCTCTGGAAATGGCCTCGCTCAGGCCTTGCAGGTTATCAAGCAGGATGGTCAGGGAGCCTGAGAGAAGAGACATCATGGGGTGCACACCGGGGTGAGAGCAGGCTGCATGTTGCCCAGGGCACAGGGCTGCACTGGCTAGGAGGCCCTGAGGGAGATTCCTGGGCACTGGCAGCACAGATTAAAAGCCAGTGTATTCTACCTTTCACAGATTCCTTGCACGAAGCAGCTGCCGGAGACTCAGATGATGAGGACTCCACAGACCGGGGGCTGCACTTCTTATTCACTCCAGAGGGAAGCACTGCTAACAGGCGCTGCTGCTTGTAACAGAAGAGGAGACCCTCCTGCTTCAAGGTGGCCTGGGGAGGAGAGGGTGAGCCGCCGGCCCAGGCCAGCTACCCGCCCCTGCACACCTTACACACCCACCAGCTACCGTGACTAGCTCCCTGCTGTCCCCTACCAGCATCAGGTTCTTGTCCCTCTCCAGCTCCTGCACTCGCCGTGCCAGCCGCTGCCCCTCTTCCTTCCGGGCTTCATCCTGCAGGCGCCTGAGCTCCTGGTTGCGCTCCTTTTCCTGAGTGGCTTTGTGCTGGATCTGGCGCAAGGAAACCACTAAGGAGATGGGAGGGGGTTAGCCCAGAGCCCCAAAATGAGTCTTGAGCTCTCAACTCTGTCTCTAGGGGTCTCTTCCACACCACGGGTGGGCTGATGTCATGGGATCCTGAGCTCTCTGAGCCCCAAGTACTATCTCCATCCCTGATGCCAACTCCTTAGGCAAGATGTGGACAGGGGCGCCGGAGTCACATCTCCTGTAGCTAGTGCTCATGTGATCTGTTGATGTTGTTTTGAGACAGGTTTCCCTATGTTGTCCAGGCTAGCCCTAAACTATCCTGCCTCTTATTTTCAAGTGCTGGGGTGACAGGAAAGTGCCACCATGTGTGGCTAGGGCTCATGTTCTTACGACGCTAGGTATCATGATTAGATAATTTTCTATCTGTGGGGTGTGCAGCTAAACCATCATGTCTGCTGCAACTTACACAACTCAAATGCCTACACGTGTAACCATGGGAGCACAGGCGAGCCAGCAGGGGTTGACTGTGTTCTACTTAGGGAAGACATGAACATTCATCCAAGTGTTAAGTTTCTGGGGAGGGCAGTCGCCAGAAGTGGGGACACAACAGTGGTGTCTGTTGAGGGGCAGTGATGCAGGCCTGGAGCCAGAGTTGTTCCTGATCTGGTGCTGGCTGCTGTGTGTTCACTGCATAAGAACTCATTCATGTCAGTCCTACATTACTTCGCTACCTACACTTGTCAACAAAAAGCTTCAAAAAAGGTAGGTGTGCCGGGTGTGGTGGCGCACGCCTTTAATCCCAGCACTCGGGAGGCAGAGGCAGGAGGATTTCTGAGTTCGAGGCCAGCCTGGTCTACAAATTGAGTGCCAGGACAACCAGGGCTATACAGAGAAACCCTGTCTCGGAAAAAAAACAAAAAACAAAAACAAAAAACAAAAAACAAAAAAAGGTAGGTGGGCTGGGGAGGGGTTACCAGCCCTGTGTCTCAGTGCTACCTTCCTCCTGGCACATCTCACCAGCCTTGGCCTGCTCCCTCCGGGCCTCGTTCAGCCTCCTCTTTGTGTCTGAGAGCTGTTCCCGAAGCCGAGTTTCCACCTCGGCCACCTTCTCTTGCAGGGCTGCAGGTGAGGGTACGAGACAGTGTCAGGGGGAGCTGCCCATCCCACAGGGTGGCACACACAGCCACGCCCCCACACCTTGCCCGTAGATTTCCTGCTGCTGTGTCAGCTCCTGACGGAGGCTGGCAGCTTCCTCCGTGCTCTCCTGCTGGCCCCGACGTGCTGCCTCCAACTGCTGCCCAACGCTGGCCAGGGATTCCTGGGCACGCTGCAGCTCCTGCTCCAGCTGCTGGGCCACCTCGATCAGCCGTCGGCGCTCCACCTCCCCTAAAAGGAAACTGTGGTCACACAAGACCTCTTGCTGGCACCTGAGCCTCAGATGGTGGAGAGTCTCCTCCAGCCCCACGCAGGCATACCTTGATCCCGTGCCCGGCCCACCTCCTGCTGGATCAGGTGGGCGCTCAGCTGCAGCTCTGCATCCAGGCGGTTCCGTTCTTCCCGTAGCTGTTCCAGCTCAACGCTCAGGTCTGTGTCCAGTGGGGGTGCTGCTTCGGATGGGGGAGAGCTGGGATAGCAATAACAAGAGTCAGAGAAAATTCCCCCAGCAGCTACCTGCTTGGTGCCTCCACCCCTCCTTGGTCCCTCTGGGTCCTAGCAGCCAATAGATTGCCTCCAACATCCACACCCCCCTCCACCTCAACTAGCCTAGACTTTACCTCTCCATGCGCAACTGAGCAAGAGCCACCTTTCGAGCCATCAAACCTGAGAAGAGAAGACAGGGAGATGAGTATACATGGACAGAGGGTGGTGGGAGCACAGGACTGAGTGACAGTTACCAAGGCAACAGAGGATAAATGTGGGGTTAGATCCAGGGCTAAGAGCAAGAGGGCCAGGCCGGAAACCCCACAGTTGCTCTACGTACCCTTAATGGTGTGGACCTTCCGGACAGCATAGCTGAGTCGGTTGCTGAGGCTGGGAATCCGGGCTACAGCCTGATCCATCCTGGTCATGGTGCTCTGGAGTTTGGCCTGAGAGCTGAAGAAGATGTAGGCTGGCTGCTCACCGTCCTCCCTCCCCTCATCCCTTCAAGACCTGCAGGGTCTGGTGCAGAGGACACATTTGTCCTGAAGGCCCTGCAGGGTCTGGTGCAGAGGATACATCTGTCCTGTCCTGTTACATGAGCGGGGAAGTGGGTTGTTAAGTAGCAAGCAAAGGAGAAATGGAAGTCACCAGGAGAGGCAGTGCCTTGGCAGACCCTGCAGGTTAGTCAAGCTCCTTAGCAAACCTAAAGAGAATCTAAGTGCTTAAGCTTGGTAACTGTCAGGTTAAAAACATCCAGCTGAAAATGAACTCCTGCCACAAAACCTACGGTGTCTCATTTGGTCCCTTACAGTCTTCTTGTATGGGTGGGAGAGGATGAGAGACCATTAGGGTTAAGTCAGGGTGGCTAGAACTTCACCATCACGCTTGGCCTGCAATATCTATAATAACCTGCAGTGAGGAACCATTAAAGTCCATGGGCTCAACTCCTACCTGGATCTACATTCTGTAGCCCAGGAAAGGGCTCAGCAACAATTCTACAGCAGCGGGTACCAGAGGCTGACTGAACTCTGAGACCTGTACCTATAGGCTACCACTCAGGCTCCGGGCACTTGGGACCTGCCACAGAGCCCAGAAGGGCTTTCTGGTGACTTTTATTAAAAACCATGTCGGCCGGGCGTGGTGGCACACGCCTTTAATCCCAGCACTTGGGAGGCAGAGGCAGGCGGATTTCTGAGTTCGAGGCCAGCCTGGTCTACAAAGTGAGTGCCAGGACAGCCAAGGCTACACAGAGAAACCCTGTCTCGAAAAACCAAAAAAAAAAAAAAAAAACCATGTCTATGACCTGGCAGAAGGTAAAACCCATACACCACACCTCAACGCCCTCCTGGAGGCAGGCACCCCATATATGACACCCCGACGCCCTCCTGGAAACAGACACCCCATACACCATACCCCAACATCCTGCTGGAGGCAGGTACCCCATAAACAACACCCCAACATCCTCCTGGAGTCAGGCACATGCAGTGCTTTGAATCTGGTTCTTCCAAACTAGCCTGACTCTGTGCAAGTTAAAAAGTTTCATCTTAGCCGGGCGTGGTGGCGCACACCTTTAATCCTAGCACTCAGGAGGTAAAGGCAGGCGGATTTCTGAGTTCGAGTCCAGCCTGGTCTACAGAGTGAGTTCCAGGACAGCCAGAGCTACACAAAGAAACCCCCCCCCCAAAAAAAAAAAAAGCTTCATCTTTTTATTCTGGTGCCAGGGATTGAAACCAGAGATTCCTGAATGCTAGGCAAGTGCTCTACTACTGAGCTACAGACCAGTCCAGCTGTACAATTAGGGTGTCTCCCCCAGCCAGACCAGGCGAGTGTGCAAAGGAAGGAAGGAGGAAGGACTGCACATGGCTCCAGTTCCCATCCCTGAGCTCTGAAGCCACAGCCCCGCCTAGCTGTCCTACTTAGCTTCAGAGCGCACTAGACTGAAGTGCAGGAAGCAGGATCCTCTGCTCTGGCCCAGTTCACTGCGGGTGATGCTGGTGTGATACAGAGGTGACCCCCTCCACCCTGCACCCTCCTGCCCCTCTTCCCCGAGGCTCTTCCAGGCAACAGATACCTGTTCATAGCACCGACCACGAACTTCAGCTGCTCTTCAGCAGAGGCCATCTGCTGTTCCTGCCTCCGCCTGGCCTCCTGTGCCTGATTCAGCTCCATCTGCAGGCTCTGTGAAGGATGCAGTTTTGTGTGTACTTTTTCTCGAAGGCCTCCCTCCCTGGCACCTGGCCCACACACCCGGGCTAGGGTCTTCTCCACCCTCCTCCCTTAGGGAGCACCCTCAGACCTTGATGCTCATCCGCTCCACCTCCACCTGTGCGGTTTTGTCTTGCAGGGCACGCTGCAAGATGGCCTGCTCCTGGCTTTGGGAGGTCACTTGCTCCTGGAGCTCTGCTACCTACGGAAGCAGAAGGAGCTAAGCAAGGAAATCGAGAGCCAAAGCTATGGGAACACGGGTTGGAGGGGAATGAAGGAGACAGGGCAGGAGTCTCCGAAGTCGGGCTGCAGAGACGGCCCAGTGGCTAAGAACGCTGGTTGTTCCTGCAGAGTTCCATTCCCCTTTCCCACATGATAGCTCATAACCATCTGTAACTCCAGTTCTCGGGGAGCAAACACCTTCTGACTTCCGTGGGCACATGGTACACATACATACACGCAGGCAAAACATTTATACACACAAAACAAAATAAGCACAGCTTTTATTTCTTTCTAAGACAGGGTTTCACTATGTAGCCCTGGCTGTCCTGGTACTGACTATGTAGACCAGGCTGGCCACAAATTCAGAGATCCTCCTGCCTCTGCCTCCTAAGTGCTGGAATTGAAGAAGTGTATCACCACACCCAACTAAATTAATAAGTACTACAAAAAAACAAAAAGAAAAAAAAAACCCCGGTGTGGTGGGGCGTGTCTTTAATTCCAGCATGAGGGAGAGACAGGCAATCACTTATAGATCAGTACAGTCTACAGAGTGAGTTCCAGGACAGCCACAGAACATAGAAACTGTCTTGAATCTTCTCTCTGACTCAGGATGCACAAGCACACACTTTAGGAAACCATCCTGACCCAAACCTTCCCCTGACCGTGCCGTGTCCTGGTGGACGCTGTGGCCTCAGAGGCCGTCCCTGACCCTCCTATCCATCCACCTCAGTCTGTCACCACTGCTTTTCCGCAGCACTTATGACAATGTGACGCCTACCCATCTTTTTACGTATCCTTCTAGAACTCAAGCTCCGTGAGAACGGGGACTCCTCGGCTCGGGGCTCTGTGCCCTGCATGTGGCAGTCACCCCGAGACTAACTGTCATCACTGTGAGAGACACGGGGTGCTCCCGGGATGACAGTGACAGAGACGCAGCCCCTGACCTGGACCCTCAGCTGCGTCGTCGAGTCCCTGTGCTGCAGGTCCTGGGCTTTGAGCTGCACCATGAGGGCAAACACCTTCTCCCGCCAGTTGCGCAGCAGCGAGCGGCACTTCTTAGGAAACTCTGGTTCCAAGGGATCTAAAGGCTGAATCTGTACGGGAGAAGAGGGGGGATGGATGTTCTAAGAAAGTGGGGACCTTTGTCCTTCCTATCCTGCCGTCCACAGTGAGAAGTTTACGGGTCTCGGTGGCATACCACCCACTACCCCCAGAAAGGGAAGGCCTGCAGTAGGGCAGGGTCTGGAAGATGAGGGAGGGTCCTACCTTCCTGGTCAGCTCCTCTTCCTGCAGGGCGAGCATGTGTGTCAGGCTCTGTACTCGTACCTGCAGTAACTCCACGGTGGCCTGAAGGTCAGCCCGATCCTCCTTCAAGTGCTGGGAAAAGGAACTCCACCAGTCAAGATCCCCATGCTACCTCAGGCTGTGAGCAGTCTCAAGGGCAGCATGGCTTCCCCTCTAGGGCACCTGTGCTCTCTCCTCCCAGGCCATGCCCTGATCCCTGGTGTCTTTTCTCCCACCTTCAAGGTGTCTAGAAGCTCCTTTCGTTCCAGCTCCCATTCCTGGCTAGGAACCTCAGGAAGAACTTGTTCCCCGACATACTTCCTCAGATTCTCCACCAAGGTCACCTGAGCTTCCAACTCTTCTTGGGTCTTGCTAAGATTGAAACAGAAATGGATCAGTCCTCGGTAGGACAGCCTGGCGATGCTGCACCGCTCATTAACAGCCCTGCACAGCCCACTGACCTCAGCTGGTTCCTAAGCATGTCCGCCTCCTGCTGGGCCATAGCCAGCTGCTTGGCTTCCCCTGCCCGTTTCGCTTCCAGGCTATTCAGAGACTTCTCCAAGCCCTCGGCCTTGCTGGCCAGATTGTCGAGAGCCTTCTGGTGAGCCTGTGTCAGGGAGGACAGCTGTGGAGGAGGAGCATGCTCAGAGTGGGCCAGCCTGAGGGGCTGGAGAGCCCAGCAGAGCAGACCCAAGCTCAGTTCCCAGCACCCAACAGGCAGTTCAGAGGATCCAATGTCCTCTTCTGGCCTCTGAGGCCCTCAAACACGTGGTATACACTCACTGACACAACACACACTCACAAGCAAAAATAAATCTTCAGGGGGTGGGGCGGCTCACCCCACCTTGGGGCCTTGTCTCTCAGAGAGCCATCTAACTGATCATGCTGCTGTAAGCAATGGAGGAAATGTTGGCCTCTGGTTCTCCACAGTTAGTTTTAAACAATCGTCAGCTCCTGCCAGTTCACTTCCTGGTCTCTCCGTGTTCATTGCTAACAGCGAGAGTAAAGGACCCCACCTCATGCCTGAGTCTTTCAGGCTGTAGAGACTTGAGTTAGGAGCCCCAAAAACCTTTGTGAAAAACCTGGACAGGCCAGCATACACCTGTAATCACCCCTGCTCTGTGGGATGGGAGGAGACACGGGCAGATCCCTTGAAGCTCCTGGTCTGGCCTACATGATAAAGTTGCAGGTCAATAAAAGACCCTGTCAGCCTGGCATGGTGGCCCACGCCTTTAATCCCAGCACTTTTTTTTTTTTTTTTTTTTGGTTTTTTGAGACAGGGTTTCTCTGTGTAGCCCTGGATGTCCTGGAACTCACTTTGTAAACCAGGCTGGCCTCCAACTCAGAAATCCATCTGCCTCTGCCTCCGGAGTGCTGGGATTAAAGGCATGTGCCACCATTGGGGGGCAGAGGCAGGCGGATTTCTGAGTTCAAGGCCAGTCTGGTCTAGAGTGAGTCCCAGGACAGCCAGGGCTACACAGAAAAACCCTGTCTCAAAAAAACCAAAAAAAAAAAAAACACCCAAAAAACAAAAAACAAAGATGCAAAAATAAATAAATAAATAAGTAAATAAATAAATAAAAGACCCTGTCTCCAGTGAAAGGAGCTTGAGACCCACACCCGAGTTTGTCCTCTGACCCCTACACATGTGCCAGGCACCCTCACCCACAGACCCACGCCTGAATGTACACACACTCCTCAGTGCATGGTGGGAACAAATGTCTTCAACCCCACGTGCTGGCTCCTCTTTGGTCAATCTGACATGAGCTGGAGTTATTTGAGAAGGGTAACTCAGTTGAGAAAATGCATCCATTAGATCATGCATCCATTAGATCATCCTGTAGGCAAGCCTATGAGATATTCTCTCTGACGTGTGATTGATTTGCAAGGACCCCGGCCCACAGTCGGGTGGTACCACCCCTAGATAGGTGGTCCTGAGTTACATAGGAAAGCAGGCTGACCAAGCCATGAGGAGCAAGCCAGTGAGCAGGGCCCCTCCATGGCCTCAGCTTCCCTCAATGGACTATGAGCAGGGTGAGATAAGCCAGAAGCCCTTCCCTTCCTTCCCAAAGTTGCTTTCTGTCAGTGCTTTATCAGAGCAATAGAATTCTAGCACTTGGGAGGCTGAGTTGGGAGAACTTCCTCAAGTTCAAGGCCAGCCAGGGCTACAGATCAAGACTCTACCTTAATAGCCCTCTACCCACAGAAAACAGACTTGCTACACCCACAAAGCCTACTGCAGGAACAGCACACTTGCCAAAGCTCTCTCCTGTGGCTCTCCCTGCTCAGGCGCTGTTCAGCCCTCAGGGAGACCCCTCATCTGCCCTTTCCCTGCTGGCAGCTTTCTGAGCTCTAGCAGCAGGTTGGACCCTACTTCTGTGTGATCATGAGGATGCTCTGGGGAGGGAGGGTCTTTCTCACTAGACCCCAAACAGTGCCAGGGGCAGCAGAGCAGATGGAGCTGTGGAGCCAATGGGTAAGGGGCATGCCCTGCTTCCTCCTACAGGGTAGGTCAGCCCTGCCAGCCCTGACTCCATTACCAGTATCAAGTTTGCAAAGTCGAGCACAGGTGTTTTTAGACATACGAGCCTGACTCTGTTATTGCCCTCTTTTTGTTTTTGTTTTTTCTGAAGCTTGGCGTGGTGTCAAACACCTTTGATCCCAGCACGTGGGAGGCAGAAGCAAGAGTCAAGGCCAGCCTGGTCTACATAGGGAGACCCTGTCTCAACAACAACAACAATTAAACAACAAAAACCTCTTCTTTTCTGGTGACACGGGGGTGCTGAACCTGTAGCCTTGTGCAGAGAGCAGGCAGGCACTCTGCCCTGAGCTACAGCCTCAGTTACTTAGAACCTGCCAATGGCTATTTGACTTTACACTGTAGCTGTCTTTAGAAATATCAGAAAAGGGCATCGGATCCCATTACAAATGGTTGTGAGCCACCATGTGGTTCAGGACCTCTGGAAGAGCAGCCAGTGCTCTTAACCGCTGAGCCATCTCTCCAGCATCTTTTGACATTCCAGCAGTCCATCTCGCTCACAATGTCTGTCTAGAGCTGACTTCTGAATATGGTACCACTAATAGAGGTTATGGAACATCAGAGTAGGGCGCTTGCTTAGTCAAGCGACAGATTCAGAGAGCCTTCCTACGGGTAATTCACAGGCAACAAGGCTGTCCCTGCTCCCATATTACCAAGAAGACACTCATCTTTAAAGCCTCCCTTCCTGAGCTCTCCACCAGCCCGGGGTGGCCCTCTCTGTCCCTAGACTATGCTTCAGCACTTTCCCAGTTGCAACTGGCTATAGCTGCATTAAGTGTGTCCCATGCAGGCAGGCTGTCGGCGCGGCGGCGCCTTTCATGAGAGCAGACTCAGACAACTTGAATCCCTAGTCAGCTCCTACCTCAAGGACGGCAAAGAGAAGCGCTGGGCAGCCTGGCTGAAAAATCTACCTTTCCCAGTGTTCCCTACGACCCATACCACTGCCCCACCCCACCCCACCCCGACCCCAATCCTTCCCTCCGCCACGTTCTCTGAGTACAGAGGTTAAGAGCAGGTTACGAGCTCACTGGCTCCCAAGTAACAGGTGCAGCCTGAGGGAAACCAAAATACCCAAGTATTTTGGGGGGCTTCCCCCACCCCCCACGGGTCTGCTGCTCCCGAGGCTCCTTGCAATTTACTGGACAGCGTGCCCTGATATGTTTCTAAGCCCCTCCCACCCCCGTGTTCACCTGCTCTTGGTGCAGACTCTGAATCTCCTCCAGCTCCTTGTGCTTCGCCTCTTCCAGGTTCTTCCGAACCATTTCAGCTCCGGCCAAGGCAGTGCGCAGGCCCTCGGCCTCAGCTTGCCCAGCCTTCTCTGCCACTACCAGAGCATCCAGCTCCACGGCCTGAGTCTCCAACCTCATCTTCTGCTGCAGCGAGGTCTCCCGTAGGGACCGGACTTCCTCCTCCAGCCGCCGCAACTCTTGGAGCTGCCGTGAGATCAGCTCGGCCTGCTGGCTCAGGGCACTGGAGAACCCCAGCTCCAGAGACCTTCAAAGACAGGTGGGCACAGGTGAGCTGCTGGGAGGGTGGAAGCAAGGGGCTGAGCTGAGGCAGGAGGATATATTCATCTACCACACCACTGTCAATCATCCACCAAGTCCCTACTAAGCACAACGAGGTCATCCACTTTCTGGGCTCAGTCGACCTAAGGGCTAGTGAGATCAGGAGAAGAAGAACACCATCTCTCCAGAGATCCACACATAAGCAGGCAGATGGGTTAAACGGCAAACAAGCACATCGGAGGGCTTCATGTTTTGAGTTCGAGGATGTCTGAATTCTAGATGAGGGCAAAGGACAGGGTGAGGCAGCACTGGGGCAGAGGGACCTGAGCTTCTGCTACCAAGATGGTGGCAAAGCCAAGTGATTTTTTTTTTTTTTTTTTTACACTTTTGTTGTTTCATCTTGTTTGAGACAGGGTCTCATGTAGCCCAGGCTGACCCAGTACATAGCAGAGGCTAGCCCCAGACTTGGGATCCTCCCTGTGCACCAAGGCATGCATGTGTGCGCACGCATATCCACACGAGAAATAAGTATATAAATGCAACAGAAGAAGAAGGAGGGGGAGGGGGAGGAGGGGGAGGAGGAGGAGGAGGAGGAGGAGGGGGAAGATGAGAAGAAGAAGAAGAAGAAGAAGACGACGACAAAGTCACTCACATTTCCCGATGGTGTCTTCCACTTCCCTTCCTGATCTCTCAGTTGCCAGGGGACTTCCCTGACCTTGCACTATGTCAGCAGGCTGGCATCTGTCTTCTCTAAGACTTTTCCCAGGCGTAACTGGGATTACAGGCACTCACTGTTACACCCTGCTCTTTCGGTGCAGGCTTTTTCCATGAGTGTTTGGTACATTGCACAGGGAGTCTGAGGTGTCTGCATATCTGAATTAGTTATGTGGAGGCTCCAGAGGCATCTCTGTCCCTGAGAATGGCAGGATTTCCTTTAACTGGAGGCTAGCAATGACTTGCCACAGTTCCTTACTATCTGTCTCCTAACATCCCCCTCTGACAGAATGACACCCCAGGAAACTGGGGGAAAGACACAGACGAAACAAAAGTAAGAATTCTCATTCACACAGAGCCGAATATCCACGGGGGCTAAGAGTGCTTGCTGATCTTGCAGAGGACCTGAGTTCAGTTCCCAGCCCCCACCCCACCCCACATTCAAAGGCTGACAGCTGCCTGTAACTCTAACTACAGAGGATCCTTCACCCTCTTTTGGCCTCCAAGTACGAATGCTCACACACAGTCATACACACATAAATAAAGTCTTTGTTGCTGTTTTTTTCCGGACAAGTTTTTCTCTGTGCAGCCCTAACTGTCCTGAAACTCAATCTCTAGACCAGGGTTGGGGCCTTGAACTCAGGGATCTGCCGACCTTTGACTCTCTAGTGCTGGGATTAAAGGCAGGCCATACTAAGCTCAAAAATAAAAATCTTAAGGCTGGAGAGTTGGAGCAGAGGTTAAGAGTTCTTTAGGGGGCTGGTGAGATGGCTCAGCAGGTTAGAGCACCTGACTGCTCTTCCAAAGGTCCTTAGTTCAAATCCCAGCAACCACATGGTGGCTCACAACCATCCGTAACAAGATCTGACTCCTTCTTCTGGTGTGTCTGAAGACAGCTACAGTGTACTTACATATAATAAATAAATAAATTCTTAAAAAAAAAAAAAAAAAAGAAGAGTTCTTTAGGGGCTGGAGAGACGGCTCAGCAGGTAAGAGCTCCGACCGTTCTTCCAGAGGTCCTGAGTTCAATTCCTAGCAACCACACGGTGGCTCACAACCATCTGTAATAGGATCTGATACCCTCTTCTGGTGTGTCTGAAGAGCTACAATGTACTCATATAAATAAAACTAAATAAATCTTTAAAAAAATTTTTTTTAAACAGTCTTAAAACACACATTGACACCAGGCGTGGTGGCGCACACCTTTAATCCCAGCACTTGGGAGGCAGAGGCAGATGGATTTCTGAGTTCGAGGCCAGCCTGGTACAAAGTGAGTTCTAGGACAGCCAGGGCTACACAGAGAAACCCTGTCTCGGAAAACAAAAAAACAAAAAAAAAAAGAAGACATTTACATTCCTTATATAGTTGAGAATTTAAGTCCAATCTCATTAACCCCAACACATGTGGTCTATTCGTCATAGGGGCCAACAATGGTCTATAGAAAAACCACACAATTTATAGAACCAGGGGCTGAAATGAAGGCATGCGAAGGACCATGAGTCAATCTGAGGAAGAGGTGATTGGCCGATCCCTACCTGCCTCTCCGCCCTAGCCCCTGCCCATCTCCACAGAAATCCTGTCCCCACGTGGTCACTGTCGACCTCTGAGCATCTAGCCGTCTCTCTAAGACATCTTGGCTGGCCGGAGATTGGACCAAGGGAACCTCTGAAGCCCATGTCGGGGCCATTCTTGGCAGAGTTGGAAGGGGCCGAGCTTGGAAGTGGGAGGGAGGAACCAGCCCAGCAAAACCTGAGGGGTCACAAGAATAAAGACTGTCAGATTCTGAGAGAGGGAGGGGAGTGGGGAGAGGGAGATGATCCTGGCCTCCTTGACTAGCCTCACTGACCTGACGGTGGCAACATCTTCCTGTTATATGAATCCTGTAGATCTTGTCTCCAGTCACCTCTGTTTCCCTGGACAATAGGAGAAACAAGGATACTTCAGTTCAATTTTCAGGCCACCTTCCAAAGAGAAAGCCCTATAACAACAAAGTCATAATCCTTAAGTTACTGACAGGTCTATCGGGCTGTAAGCTTCTCTTTTCCTACTTCCCTAAGGCAGACGGTAACCAAACCACTTGCTTGTCCCAACTACGCTCCTGATAGAATGAACCAGGCAACAACCCTAAGGTAAATTTACTGAGATGAGGCTTCCTTCTACTTACAGGAATCTGGGTGGTGTGCCCTTACCTTCCTCCTTAAGTGTCTACGGTCCCTGCAGCTCAGGACTCTCTGGACACAGTATAAGGAGCCCACTCTCCACAGTCCTTGCCATGGAATGGTAGGGCCGTTGGGAAGCCCATCTAGGCACCATCGAGCCAGGATTTCTGAGTCATTTCCTATTAAAGAATTAGCCCAAGGCCTGGTCCCGGAAGAATGAGGCCACATGTGGGGTTAAGCGTCTTCCCGAGGATCCCTGAGGAATCGGAGCAGCCTGGAGCCCGTTGCTGGGAAGCCAGCTTCCTGGCAACTCATCTGGGCCTCTCTGTAACGGGCCTCAGTTGCTCTCTATCCCCTCGGCTTCCATTCCCGATGCATCTCTCTTCCGAGTCCTACAGCATCTTCTTTCCCCCACTTCCATCAGAATTCAAGTTTTTGGGTTTCTTTTTTTTTTCTTTTCTTTTTCACTCAACCCCCGCGATTCCTACCCGTTTCTCTTCCTAGACCTAGTCTGCGTCTTTTTCGATGGAATTATCTTGGTCGCTCCCTGTCCTGTCTCCCCCACTTCTCTCCCGCACACACCCCGGGCTAATCCCCGTCAGGACCCTGAACTCTGAGGCTGTCTTGACCTCCTCATCTATCCTTTGACCCGGCTCCTGCACCCCTCTTGCCCTGTGGATCCCCTCCGCCCCCCTTGCGCCCCCTCTCAGACTCTTCCCGCCCCCAACTGACTCTCCCCGAACGCCCCTTACCCAGCGCGAGATCCGCCCTCTTGCCACGCCCCTTACACCTAGCGCCCAGTCTAGACGCCACACCCAGATCACGCATGCGCGGGGCGGCGGGCTGCTCTACAGCTCCATTTCTCCCTACCGGAAATAGGAAGAAGAAAGGTGCACGCAGGCACCCTGACGCCCCAAACTTTCTCCGCGCCCTGACGGCCCCTCCTCTCCCCGGGAACCCGGGAAAACGTGCCGGCCAATCAGAAGTGGCGGAGAGCGAGAGATTGGCAACTCCTCCCCGCACATAGGCCAATAGAGCAGAGAGGTGCAACTCAGATAGCCAATCAGAAGCAGCCGGCGGGGGAGGCGGGCTCGCAGGCGCGAAGTCGGACCCGGGAATTCCGAAGGAGGAGTCTGCGCGGCGCGCGCGCGCGCGCCTTCGCCCAAGCCCCGCCTTCGGGGCGGCTTCCTTGGCTGTCAAACCTCGGCGGGAGCGCGGGACGCAGGGTACGGATTCCCTTCCTCAGTTTACCCCGCGAGCGAAAAAAGGAAAGGGTGAGATCCATTTTGTTACAGAATTAGGGACCCGTCTGCGCCGCCCTTTGCTGGTGACAGCGAATTCACTTCCCTTAGGGGAACTGATCCGAATAGCGGGTGTGGGGGGGTAAGATGGAAGGGGTGCTCTACTTGGATTAGAAAGTTTAACCATAAACTCCCTGACTCCAGGCTACACTTAGGGAGAAGACTCGTGTCGCACGTACGTTTGTGTACCAGGACCCCCTTCACCCACTCTGCCTGTTCTCAGCTGCGGTTTAAACTAGCTTTGCCTTGCACAGATTGTCGGAGGCTCCCGGATGTTGAGCGGCCTGAGGATCCGGCTTCACTGAGGTGCCACAAGACGTCTTCCAGGTTTTGCATCGCATCAGGACTTTACTAGAATTGTTTTTTAAACCACATCTTGACAGCCTCTGTCTTGGTGCATATCCAGGCCTCTGGCGCTCTGAATCTGCACTGCTTAAGTTGGCATTAGGCACAATACTTAGCTGTTGACATCAGAGAGAACTGAATTGAAGCCCACGGTGCATGACCGAGGAGTAGGAGAGGGAATGGACTTCTGAGGTGGGCGAAGTGGTGCAGAGGGGGCACCCCCCATGCTGCCCTGTTTCCAGCTGCTGCGTATAGGGGGCGGCAGGGGCGGTGACCTCTACACCTTCCACCCCCCGTCCAAGTCTGGCTGCTCCTATCGATTGGGCTGCAGGGCCGACCTGTGTGATGTGGCCCTGCGGCCCCAGCAGGAGCCCGGCCTCATCTCTGGAGTCCATGCAGAATTGCATGCTGAACTCCAAGGGGACGACTGGAGGGTCAGCCTGGAGGATCACAGCAGCCAAGGTAAGCAATGAGCAGAGAGCCCCAGACAGACATGAGTAAGAGGAGCCTCTGGGACCCTGCTACCTGCCTCCCAGAGTCCTGCTAGCTTGGTAAGCAGTCTTGGTTCTGTCAGCTCTACACAGGACTAAACCTGCTTGTCTGCTTTAGCTTACACCGGACCTAAGAGGGATGTGCCCGCAGTCATCAAATTCTACATTCTAGTATTTAGCTCAGATTTGACTGTTTCCATGTTTGCTGAAGCACCTTGTTCCTGTTAAGGCATTTATGAGTGTTTTAGTGATCTAGGCATTCCGTCCCAACCCAAGGCAGTCCACAAAGGCTGGGGTTTACCTCAGTATTCCATCTTCAGGTCTTAGCTTCCTAGACCAAATGCAAGGTTTGAAACCTGACCTGAGGTGTCATGGGCATTATTAGTCCCCAACAGGCAACAGTGAGTGCTTGCCGTTTATGGTCTGGGCCCTATTCTGTGTTAGATGTAGATGGATGCTGTCTGCAAGGGAAATGAGACACAAAGAGGCTAAGAGACAGCAAGGGGCAATCTCAGCACTTCAGAGCTGAGGCAAGAGGATCCTGAGTTCTGGGACTGTCTTCGGAAGAAAAAGAAATAAGCCCTTTATCAGAAGTTGTGTTTAAGCCAGAGCTAAGCACAGAAAAGCAGCCTCCCACTGTCATTGTTGAGAAAAACAGGCTTGTCCCTAGCCAATAAAGCTTGCATGTGAGGTTTTGAGTTTTAACGCTTAACCCTGTGTTCCCTTGAAAATTGAACAGCCAGCCAGATCATGTTAATTCTGACTACAAGCCTGTTCCTGTTCTTGTCATTTGTCTTATGTCTGTCTCATTATCACCAGGGACTTTGGTCAATAATGTCCGACTTCCAAGAGGCCACAGACTGGAGTTGAGTGATGGTGACCTTCTGACCTTTGGCCCCCAAGGTCAAGCAGGAAACAGCTCCTCCTCAGAGTTCTACTTCATGTTCCAACAAGTCCGGGTCAAACCTCAGGACTTTGCAGCCATAACCGTCCCTCGGTCTAAGGGAGAGGCTGGTGGCGGTTTCCAACCTATGCTGCCCCCGCAAGGGGCACCTCAGAGGCCACTCAGCACTCTCTCCTCTGCCCCCAAGGCCACATTGATTCTCAATTCCATCGGCAGCCTCAGCAAACTCCAGGCCCAGCCTCTCACCTTCTCCCGTGGTGGTGGCAGGCCACAGGGCCTAGCTGTTCCCTCTCAGCATGGGGAAGCACAAGTTTCGTCTGCTCCACCCACAAGAAACCGGAGGAAATCAGCTCATAAGGTGTTGGCAGAACTAGATGACGAGGTTTCCCCAGGCCCCCTGTCGGTCCTGACGGAACCCAGGAAGAGGCTCCGGGTGGAGAAAGCTGCTCTGATAGCCAGTGGGTAAGTGGGGGTCACCTGTCAGCACCTCGAATTCTAGACCTTTGAACAGCCTCAGACTGAGGTCTTAGAAGGCAGGGAAGGGGCGGGGGGGGGGTGCACAGGCACAGCAGACGCCCAGGTTAGCTTTCACCCATAAATGCATGACAAGCTACTACGTGGGAGCAATGGTTAGGACTGGACTATACAAAGCAACCTGGGAGACAGGGAACAAAGAGATGTCTCACTAGAAGAGCACTGCCTAGCAAGCACCTGACTTGCCCAGGTTTGGAGTCCCAGCAGTATACATAAAAAACCATACTGACACTGTCTCAAAACTAGAGAGGAGAGCAGGTCAACTCAAGGGTGATTTGTTTGCCTGCATGATTGGGTATCACTTGCATGTAATACTGGCAGAAGCCAGAAGAGGGCACTGGGTTCTCTGGAACTGGAGTGAAGGTTGCTAGCCGCTATGTAGGTACTGGGGTTCAAACCCAGATCCTCTCTGGAGGAGACACCCAACTCTTTTTTTAATACAAGGTCTCACTGTGTAATCCAGGGTAGCCTCAAATCCCTCATGTAGTCGGGATAGAGCATTCAGAATGGAAGTTGTATTGGATTGAAGACGTCAACAGCTCATATCCAAAGCCAAGTATCTTTTGTGCTATGTGTGTGTTCTACTTAACATCCTTAACCTCCAAGTTCCTCTATCCCAGTCCTTTAGCCTCCTGTTCTGGCTACCAGTTACCCAGAGGCGAGTTAATCAAAGGGTTTCTCAGGAACACTCACTCCCTTAGGGAGTCCTGTCCAGCCTCTATTTGCTAGAAGAGCCTGGGTTTGGTGTGATAGCTGTGACATCTGGTACCCTCTGGCCTGCACTGGCTACAGCATCCAGGATGCCATATTGGCATCTTGACTTTGCAGCCAGGACACAGATGTGACTCAGGGTCAGGCACAGTGTAAGAATGGATCTTGGGCAGTCAGATGGGCTCAGCAATTAAGGGCACACTGGCTGCTCTTCCAGAAGTCTGGAGTTCAATTTCCAGCAACCACATGGTGGCTTGTGACCATCTCTAAAAGGGATCTGATGCCCTCTTCTGGCCTGCAGGTGCACATACAGGCAGAGCACTCAAACATAGTAAAAAGGAATCCTAAGGGCTGAAGCATTGTGTGTGTGGGTGTATGTGTGGGTGTGTGTGTGTGCATGCATGCATGCAAAACATTCATTCAAAAGTTACCATGGCCTTTGAGAAATGTCTTTCTCCAAAGGGAATGACCACAGGGAAATGTCCATTGATATAAACTGACTCAAGGCTGGAGAATGCTTACGACTGAAGTGACAGAAATGATGGTTTCCTGCCAAAGATGTTGCAGCCTCCAAGTTACCAGTGAGCTACAAGCCCAGTCACAAGGAATAAAGCCTTGTCTCCATGGATGCCAGGATACGTGCAGTTAGAGCACCAGTCTCAGAAACCATTCCTAGAAGGTATGGTTTTATTTTGCTGATGCCAGCATACCAGGCAAGTGCTCTGCCACAATACCCTAACCCTACTCATGTTCTTGAATGGCATCACCAAAAGCACCCTGAAGGACCCAGAGCACATTCCCAAGGCTTCCTCATGCCACCGCTAGCTAGTACCACCACCAGCTGAGTCTCTGGGACTAGCTTTTCAGAGCTGTCTTTATTCCCAAATAAAGAATAAACTGTTTCATCTACTTGCGTTGAATCTAAGTCTGTTTTTCAAACGATGGGAAGATTAGATTTGGTGAGGTCTGGAGATGGAATTCTCCATAGCACAAGGGCTTGTGGAAACCAAGCGTGGAGTTGGGCAGGAGAAGACTATGAGTAAAGGCACTTGCTGCCAAGCCTAGTGACCTGGACTTGACCCACAGGACCTGTGGGTCCTGGTTCTCTCCTGTCCATGGAGAGAACCAACATTTTTTCCTCACATTGTGACAATCTCCACACATAAATATGCACATACTTACTGTGTCCAGGCCAGCTTGGTCTTCATGAGATACTAACTGGGGGAGGGGGGGGCAGAGATCTGGTAGGGCTGACATTCAGCAGCAAAAATGCTTCAAGACTTGGCTTTGGGGGCTGGAGAGATGGCTCAGTGGTTAAGAGCACTGACTGCTTGCTCTGCCAGAGGTCCGGAGTTCAATTCCCAGCAACCACATGGTGGCTCACAACCATCTGTAATGGGATCCATTGCCCTCTTCTGGTGTGTCTGAAGATAGCTCATATACATAAAATAAATAACATTTTAAAAAATAAAGACTTAATATGGGGGTGGTGGCGCGTGCATTTGATCCCAGCACTCAATGGGGATGCAGAGGCAAGCAGATTTCTGAGTTTGAGGCCAGCCTGGTCTACAAAGTGAGTTCCAGGACAGCCAGAGCTATACAGAGAAACCCTGTCTCGAAAAACCAAAAAAAAATAATGATGATAATAATAATAACAAAGACTTGGCTTTGAGTGGAAGAAGAAATGGTTCAGCAGTTAAGAGCTATGGCTAGCTGGCCTATGGTGGTACATGACTTAATCCCAGCCCTTAGGCAGGGATTGGCTGGATCTGAATTCATGGACAGCCTGGCCTACAGAGTTCCAGGATAGCCAGGGCTACACAGAGAAATGTCTCAAAACAAAAACAAAAAAGCCGCCGGGCGTGGTGGCGCACGCCTTTAATCCCAGCACTTGGGAGGCAGAGGCAGGTGGATCTCTGAGTTCCAGGCCAGCCTGGTCTACAGAGTGAGTTCCAGGACAGGCTGGGCTACACAGAGAAACCCTGTCTCGAAGAAAAAAAAAAAAAAAAAGCCAATGGCTCTTCTTGCAGAGGACCCAGGTTTGGTTCTCAGAACCTACATGGCTGCTCCCAACTTTCTATAAATCCAGTTCCATGAGATCTAAAGCCTTCGACCTATCCTGGCATTGTAGACATGTGTACAAACCCTACTCCCAGCACTACCACCCCCAAAAAAGGTGGTCATCAGCTAGAATAGAAGCATAACAATTTAGCCTAGAGTGGCACAGGCCTTTAATCTCAGCACTACAGAGGCAGAGGCAGGCTGATCTGAGGCCAACCTGGACCGCCAGGACTACACAGAACTCATCTTGAAGGAAAAGATAAAGGACTTTGGGGGCTGGAGAGATGGCTCAGCGGTTAAGAGCACTCACTGACTGACTGCTCTTCCAGAGGTCCTGAGTTCAATTCCCAGCAACCACATGGTGGCTCACAACCATCTGTAATGGGATCCGATGCCCTCTTCTGGTGTGTCTAGAAGACAGCTACAGTGTACCCATATAAATAAAATAAATCTTAACACCCCCCAAAAAAGTCTTTTTTTTTTAAAGTATAAGCCCACCAGAACTCCCAGAGTAACCAGAGGAAAGAAGGCGACTGCCAGACAATGGCTATGAGGTAATGTCCATCAGCTAGCAGAGACTTACCGCCTCTAGGATGGCGAATATGCAATGCCTTCCTTTATAGGTTGGGCTCCAACCCCAACTATCCCTGGCCATTTTGCAGAAAATCCAAGGGTTTCAATGGCGCCTGTTTTGAAGATCACCTAGGGTTTGAGAATCCATTACTGGCTTTCTCCAACCACAGGCTCTCTAGGAACTAAAGGAAAACAAAATTCAGCTATCTACTGTGTGTCCCAGTCTTTATTTAAAAACAAAATGATGAGTGACAGACAGGACAGGCTCCTGATCAACAGTATCACTGAGCTTCTTTCCCCATCCCACCCCCCACCCCTGTTGTGCTTTTAATCCCTCCTCAGTAAAAGAATTTAACCCCAAAGCTCCAGGTTCTCTTGTCTACCTCCCTTGCCTTGGCTCACAGCATCCCCAGGGAGGGCTGGTGCCTCAGTTTGAATGCATGGGAGAGCCCAGAGCAGTGACGGGAACAGAGGGAAAGGCCTCGCCCTCAGGAAAAGGGACGGAGTAGAGTGTGGTGAAGTGGGGGCTTCCATAGCCTGGGGTGCCAAAGTGGGGACCTGGGGGCAGAGGAAAGGATACAGCCCCCCCTGGGAAAGGTGTCCCTGTAGCCTCATACTCTTCTCGTTGGGAATACTCAATACTTGATCTTTTGCCCTTCTGGCGCCGGTTACAGAACCATACTCGAACCACCTAGGATGGGCACAGAGATGGACATCAGGTCATAAGCTCTGGGATGCTGCAGTCAGTGGCGGAGGGGCAGAAGGAATGGGAACAGGGAAACATCCGGGTACCACAGGGCAGGACCTGGGCACTCACATCCTTCTCTAACCCAAGCTGATTGGCGATGTTAGTGATCTGCTGTAGGGAGGGCTTCGGGCACTTCAGAAACATGGTCTCCAGGCTCCACCTCACACGGTTCTCAATGCTAGTCCGCTTTCTCTTCCGGGCCTGCACCAGGGTCTCCGATTTGCATATCTGGGCAGAGGAAGATGGGGGGCAACAAGAGCAACTTTAGTATTTGGCTGGGCAACAGCTCCACACTGAGATGGGACCGAAGAACAAACAGCTAAGGGATCGTGCTAAGGGAGCATTGACTGGATGTGGCCCCAGAGCCAGGGGTTACTGAAAGGGGCTCTGGAAGGGGCTGGTAGACCTAGGTCTGAGCCTTCACCAGCACTAGATGGGGTTCTGGGGAGGGACCACTGTCAGGCTGGTGGGGGCAGAGGGTGACTCAGAAGGAGAGAGCCTGATTGATTAGCAAATGTTAAGGCTCTGAATTCCAATTCCTAGCACCAGAATAAGGACAAACCCGAGACACAGAACTGCTCAGGAGAGCTCTGGTTGGAGAGGGAGGAGTTTCAAGCCAGGAATGGAAGCAGCATAAGGGACTGTGCCTGGCAGACATTGCACACATCCTGCCACTCCTCACCTCCTGAAGGTTCTCATTGTTGTCGGCTTCCTCCACCCACTTCTCCAGCAGGGGCCGCAGCTTACACATGTTCTTAAGGCTGAGCTGCAGGGCCTCGAAGCGACAGATGGTGGTCTGGCTGAACACCTTTCCTGAGAGGCAGGTCAAACAGGGAGAGTGAGGCAGCAAGTAGGGAGCCCAAGCCCCCACCTCTTACAGTTCAAGCTACAGTTCAAGAGTCTAATCCTCCCTTACCTGTGGAGGAGAGGCAGCTCCTAAGATGACCCACCCCCTTGCACCTACGTTAAGAGCTATGAGATCAGAACACGCTGGGGGAGACCCACCAAAGAGAACGCCCAGGGTGAGCCCCACGTCGGCCTGGGTGTACCCCAAGGTGATCCTCTTCTGCTTCAGCAGCTTGGCAAACTGTTCTAGCTCCTTCTGCAGGGCTTTCATGTCCTGGGACTGTAGTGAGAAAGGTAGACTTGTGAGAGTCACACCAGCTGGGACTGTGACCCTAGCTAGGGTGCCCCATGAAAAGGATCTCAGCCTCGCCTCGTGGGCTGGTCTGATTATATAAATGTCATTCACTCTATCCCTAGGTGACATAGATGGCTCTTCCCCCCACCCCCCAGAACCTAGCCATCTACAGTACCACACTACCCAGAGTTCTGTGCAGTACCCCAGCAAGTTCCTATCGGCTCACAGATTACTCAAAACCGCCCCACTGAGGACAAAATGTCACCCTATTCTGAAGAAGTTTTAAGGCTGCAAAATTGACCAGACATGGCACAACGAGCATGTAATCCCTTTACTCAAGAAACACATGGCGCCGGGCGTGGTGGCGCACGCCTTTAATCCCAGCACTCGGGAGGCAGAGGCAGGCGGATTTCTGAGTTCGAGGCCAGCCTGGTCTACAAAGTGAGTGCCAGGACAGCCAGGGCTACACAGAGAAACCCTGTCTCGAAAAACCAAAAAAAAAAAAAAAAGAAACACATGGCTCAGCAGTTAAGAGCACTGTCTTCTCTTCTGGAGGTCATGAGTTCAATTCCCAGCAACCACATGGTGGCTCACAACCATCTGTAGTAGGATCTGATGCCCTCTTCTGGTGTGTCTGAAGACAGGTACACTGTACTCATATTTAAAAAAAAAAATCGAAAAAAAGAAAGGAAGTCCCAAAGTATGATACAGTATTAGTGAAGATATTGAAACAGGGACTCGCTAGGAAGCTCTCCTGCCTCAGTGTCTCAAGGGCTGGGGTAATAAGATCCATCCCTCTCTCAGCTCTAAATGAAAACCTACACAGCACTCTCTAAGTAGCCAAATGTCCATGCCCCGGGAGCTGACAACACTCCCGAGTGCGAGGAAAACTCCTGCTGTACTAGAGTGCGACAGAGAAATCAAGGCAGCAGGCTAGAAGCCTCTGGAGGTGAGAAGCCTAAGATGATGATGAGAAGCCTTGAGGCCCAAACCACAGGAAATCATCTAACTCACCCTGGATTCGTAACCGGTACTGGCCGGAGGGTGCAGAGGACCACCTCTGACGCCCACAGGTGCACAGTAGCAGGCATGCACACACCACACACACACAAAAAAATTTTTTTTTCAAAGTTGAAACAGGGATATCAATCGATGTATGAGCAATAGAACGGCAGGGGCACTCAAGGGGTGTGGCTAAGGCTGCCTTCTCAGTACACAGTGAGGGTTGGGACCAGGTTGGGGGGGGGGCATAACAGATGGCCAGTTGAGTGTGCTTTCTAAGTTGCAGCGAATGAACCGGACTGCCCGCCCCCACAAAAAAAAAAAAAATGGCTGTCGGTTTCTTAGGCTTTTCTATCTCTAACAGAAGACAGAAATGGAGGCAGTCATCTGGGGAGACGCAAGTCAGCCTTGAGGGCCGAAGAGGAGCAGGTTGTTGGAGCAAAGGTCCAGGATGGAGGGCTGAGGTGCTCCACAAAGGCTGGCCAACCCAGGGGACGGACAGAAGCAGCAGCAGCCAGTGAGGCACACCTCAATGCCATTTCGATGGAAAAGGATTCTCTGGGCTTCAAACAGACTTTCATCTCCAAAGACCAAAAACTTGTAATCGCCCTCAGCTGTGTCTTCGGCTTTTCTAAATCCTGTTTTGGGGATTTGGGATTAGCTTTATCTAAGGTTCAAGTCTCTTGCTTCATTAAGGCCATTTAAGACGTGAGATAAACTATTAATGCCTTCCTAGGGGACTCCCGGCGGCTAACAGGACCTGAGATAACACAGAAACTGGCACTTAGGGAGGGGACTCCGGCTACAACAATTGCTAAGCTGTCGGGACTCCCGGCGGGCATCTGTAGCAACTCGCACCTTGTTCTTAAGGGCTAATTGCTTACACTTGCTCCAGAGTGCTTGCTGGCTGTAGGCCATCAGACACTAAGCAAAGCCCGTGTACAGTGCACACACAGAATGGTCTTGAGATGGCCTGGAGATAAAATTCTCCTACCCAAGGGTGTCCCTTTCTTGTTTACAAGGAAAGGTAGAAAGGCTGAAATCGATCAGATCTGCCCCTCAGGCACTACAAAAGTCTGCTCGTGTAAAAGGTGACTCATGGGGTCTGAGGCTAAAATAGACAGGCCGTAAACTTGACTGAAGGTGAGCCCTACTCCACACATGGCCCAAACAAGAGCTCCTATCAGCAGCCAGTCACACCCAACCTCTTCAGTAACAATAACTCCAGGATAAGCACCATTTTTTTACCCCCAACCCCCCAGCCAT
The DNA here is from genome assembly GCF_978045245.1 of Mus caroli. Taxonomy (NCBI): domain Eukaryota; kingdom Metazoa; phylum Chordata; class Mammalia; order Rodentia; family Muridae; genus Mus; species Mus caroli. Next base: position 58,263,233 of record NW_028227273.1, read on the forward strand.
GTCTAACCTTAAGGCCAAGTTTCTGGGTCCAACTGTGATCCAAGTCCCCAGAGGAGCTGATATGGTTTTTTTTTTTTTTTTGGGGGGGGGTCTGATTTTCACGCATCACTGGTGTACAGACAGTGATGGCATGAAGCAAGTGTCGGGACACAGGCCAGGCCTAGGTGACCTACATGACAATGGCCAGGACGAAACAATCCAGGCCGGTTTCTGATTCTTGCAATTCTGGGTTCTAGTCCACACCGCGTCGTGCGTCTCAAGAGGCCCGGCAGCCATCACCATCTTTGGCAGGCAGGGTGACTACCCTGCATGTTCCCAATTCCGTTCACTGCTGCCTCAGCCAGCCCAGTCAAGTCCCCTTTCACTTACCTCCTCCGGAGTTGGTTCCACCTTCTCCAACTTCACGGCACTGGGGCGGTCGGCACAGGGCTCAGAGGAGGCTCCCTCTGAGTTGCTCTCCACTCGTGCTCCTGCCTGGCCCTCAGGCTGCAAAGTCTCCACGCCAACTTGGGGGACTAGGCCCAGTCCAACCTGAGGTCCACAGTATGCCATCCCTCCGCAGAACTCGTATGCGGGCGGACATGGGGAGATCCCCAATACCTCTGAGCCTGGTCCGATTCCAGGCCCACCTGGAGGCCCTTGGAAGCTTAGCCAGGTTCGAGGGTCCACCCAGCCCGGCTCCAGCCCTGCTGACCCATCACCCCCACCTGGTGGGGGTGAGAAGGCGAAGTCTGAAGCCAGGTGTCCAGCCATGGGGAAGGTGGGCACCCCGAGCCGGGGGCCTGATGGAAAGACGGCTCACCTAGGGACGGTTTCACCTCTCCCTCCCCAATCCCACCCTCTAGCCTTGACCTCTGGCCCCGCCCCCTGGGTGGGTGGAGGAGCAGAGCTGTGGGGGTGGGAGAAACTGAGGCGAGCCCTATCTGCTTGTGTCTTCCAGACGGAGGTTGGGGACGTCTGGACAGGACACCCTTAGGACGGGACCCCAGGGGGCCTTCATTTTCAACCTTCAAGGTCCTCACCAGACACCTCACCAACCAGTTGCTCGGATGCCCCATCGCACCACAAAGCCTCTTGGCATTGCACCCTCTCAGCCTGTCCTTACAGCCCACTGGAGAGCCTAAAACATCCATTGAATGTTCGTGTGCCAACTATTTCTGGGGCCACCCCTCAGTTCTTGCTTACCCACCCGTCTAGAGTTCTAGATACGGGTGAACCCACTATTTCAGCCCATGTCCAAGACCAGGACAAGACAGCCATTGCACCTCCAGTCCTCCAGAGTTTAGAGGCTCTACACCATGGGACCCCGAGCCCCAACCAGATATGTCCCCAGAGACCCCAGAGAAGTGCTGGTTCTGCGTTTTCAGAGCACAGTATTCCATCTTGTGTTGTCCAGGTTGGTAGATTAGACACTAACCACTCCCAACCCCCATAAGACCTGCACCCAGGCCCAGGCTCCATCCCCTCACGGTTAAGCAAGGCCTAGGCCTCTTTCCTCAAGATTCTCAATTCTCCCTCCCCCCACCTCCTCATCCCAGGCTTCCAGCCTAGTTCCTGGGTGGAGAAACCCAACGGGTGGGAGGTGGGTAGAGAGAAGAAATATCTGACTTCAGGTTCAAAGGGGCCTGGGAGGGACTGGGGGAAGGGGGCAGGACAATGGCCTTGGCTGGACAATCCTGGTCCCCAGAGGGGGCAGCTCTAACCCTAAACAACTACTCAACCCTTGAATGGGCCAGGATGGCTCCCCTGGGGACAACTTCCTGCTCCCCAACCCCCTCCTGAGCCCCAATCCCCTCACACAAGACTTCCCCAGCTCTCCACCTCTCCTCAAAGACAGAGCCTCAGATGGAGGTACCCTGCCTCCCTTCCTCCAGGGACTCCGGTGTTCATCCTCGTCACCTGCCCCTCCCCCATTCCTGTGCTGGCGGAAAGACGCTGGGGAGACGGGATTAGGAGGAGGGGGGTGCAGAGAGCCTACCCTGAACTTTCCTAGAGTGGTTTTCTGGGCCCAGTCTGAGGATCCCATTGCTGGCCTGGTGTTTAGTTATCTTTGCAAGAGAATAGCCCTCAGAGTGCCTGTCTGCAAGGGATGGTGTTTGTCTGTCTGCTCCGACACCATGCTCTGAACGAAGGCCCCAGGGTGAATCACACAGCCTCAAAAAAACCCAGAGCACCCCACAGTTGTACATAGCCAGGACAGAGTTCTGAGCCTGGGCCCAGCCCGCCTGAGCTGTTAGCTAGGGTCAGTGGCTCTAGGTGCCCTGGGGGGCGGGGGTGTCTCTTGATGGTAGTCTTCCTCAGGTAGTTAGAGATGGAACCTTACTCTATAAATCAAGCTGCCCTTGAACTCCTGATAACTCTCCTGCCTCAGCCTCATGGACTTCACCAAATTCACTCCGAGACTTTGAAAAAAAGATTGCGTTTTATTTTAAGGGTGTGTATGTACCTACACACAGCTACACATAGCACATGTGTGGAAGTCCCCTCCTTCTACCACATGGGTCCAAGCCATCCCCCAGGGTGGCTGAGGGGCCATCTCTCTGGCCCTCTCCATGAATCTTCCGTTTCCTCCACTCAGTCACGCTCACCTCCCAATTTCTATACATTCATTGTGGAACAGTGCCATAGGTTAGTTGGAAGACCTAAATAAAGGCAGGGAAGTGGGAGCCGCCAAGTTCACAAAGCTTGCTCACAAGCAGATTAAGGAAGGGCTGGGACGAGAGGGACCCCTCCCCAACCATCTTCTCTGCCCGCGGGGCGAAGCTATCACACACCTTTGTTATGCATCTGCCGTCTGCCCTGAACACTCAGCCTCCCTGGGGGGAGGGGCAGGGTCGGGCTACAACGTCCCTACACCCAGTTCCTCCCAGAGCCAGCCTCTAAGGCCTAGACAGCACTCTCCACCACAGTCCACAAGTGTGCCTGCAGCCCAGCAATCCTATCTGTCTTCAATACCAACCTTGTCTTATGGATTGTGATTTCTCTTTTGATAACTCACTGGCCAGGACAAGAGACATATTCTGAGTCCTTAACTGCCCAGTCACTGGCTTTGCAACCAGGTTAGCCCTAAGCATGCTTAGAGTATAATACAGTCCTTAACAGCAACTCTGTCTGAAGTCCCAAGTCTTCTTAGAACTAGCTTGAAACAGATGTGACCTGGCCTGGTCCCGAGCTGTGAGCCTGGTGGCCCTGAAGATGGGACAGCAGACCTGTTGGCTCATCTGATCCAGCTTCTCGCCTCCTGGGTCTTAGAGAATCATCAGACTAACTTTTGGTTTCAGTGGTTTTGGTTTTGATTCAAGGGCTCCCTACATAGCCTTAGATGGCTTGGAACTCACTCTGTAGACCAGGCTGGCCTTGAACTCACAGAGATCCACCTGCCTTTGCTTCCTGAGTGCTGGGATTGAAAACATGTGCCACTCTGCCCCCTTTAAGAGTCACCTTGGGTCGGATATGGTGGCTCATGCCTTTAATCCCAGCACTTGGGAGGCAGAGGCAGGTGGATTTCTGAGTTTGAGGCCCCCCTGGTCTACAGAGTGAGTTCCAGGACAGCCAGGGCTACACAGAGAAACCCTGTCTGGGAAAAAAAAAAAATCTGTCACCCTCTTCTGGTGTCTGAAGACAGCTACAGTGTACTTACATACAATAATAAATAAATCTTTTTTTAAAAAAGAAAGAAAGAAAAACAAACAAAAAAGAGTCACCATGGTACCTTAAATACCCCAAATTTGAGCTAAAATTCATTAACTCTCCACAAACCACCTGTATTTTAGAACCAAGTCAAGATTGGTCTCGGAGTTCTGTCTGGAGAACCAAAGACAGCAGAGAAGCCCACATGTTCCCTGCCAGAGATGGCCTACTATCATGAAAAGGTATCCTGGGAAGCCAGATGCGGAATGCCACACCTGTAATGACTGCCCTTGGGCGTTGGAAGTGATAAGAACAAAAGTCCAAGGCTAGGGGCTGGGAAAGAACTCAGCATTTGAGTGTACATTGCTCTTTCGGAGGACCCTTTTAAAATTCTGTCCCTAGCACCCATATTGGGTGGTTTACAGCTAGGAGGACAGAAATCTCTTGACTGCTCCGGTCATCTGCAGTTGCATGGACACACACATATACACATGATTTTCTTTTAAAGAGAAGTTAAGGCCAGCCTTAACCACAAGAGTCCTCCAGACCAGCTTGAGCCAGCCTCAGCAGGAGACCTTGTCTAAAACAAAACAAACAAACAATAGGCTTTGACCCTGCAGCTTTCTTACTGGGAGCTCAGCCACCCACTCACACACTGGGTGATCAGTTAAATGGACTCACGGAGGACAACTAGACTAGAGCTGGGAAATCACTCGTGTTAGCATTCAGGCTGGGTCTCCCTATGAAGCCATAGGAAGAAATGAGGAGTTTCAGAGACATGAGCTCAGTCAGGCCTGCCCCAGCCAGGAACAGCTTCCTTGCTGGTTAGCATCCCCCTCCCCCAACCCCAACCCCCAGCCGCCCTGGGACCAGCAACAACTCTTCCCAAATCCAGATGTTCTGGAAGGGAGGAGTTAGTTTCTCTGGCTGGCATAGATTCCTTAGCTAACTGCTTCTCCCTTTCCTTGTCTTGGTTTTCTTGCCTAATCAAAAAGACTTGCAGGGGGCGGGGGGTGGGGGGGGTGGGTAGGAGGGGGAGACTTGGGGGAGGCCTGAGAGGAACCTGAGGACAGCTCAGCAAGTAACCACACTTGCTGAGCCTAACAACCATGGATTTGATCCCTGGGGCCCATTTCAAAGAAGCATTTGATCTCCAGAGGTTCGATATTGATATTGCACTCAGATACACACACACACACAACACACACACACAATACAATAAAAATTAAAAGAAAAAACAAAGATCTAGAAGCGGAAGGTAGGTATAGGTCACCAGCAGAACAGAACGCTTGCGGAATGTGCCTGCTCCCTTTGAAATAAATGAGTTCTATTTCTCTCTTTTTTTTTTTAGACAGCGTTTCTCTATGTAGCCCTGGCTGTCCTGGAACTCACTCTGTAGACCAGACTGGCCTCGAACTCAGAAACCCTCCTGCCTCCGCCTCCCGAGTGCTGGGATTAAAGGCGTGTGCCACCAACACCTGGCTTAGAGTGTGAACCTTATGTGATGACTCTCAGGAAAATAAATCTTGTTATATTACTACATATAGCTACCTACTTGCTCACACCACCAGTGCTAGAATTCCTTGGGGGGTGGGGTCACTACCTTCCCTGGCCTAACTCTCCATTTTCTTCCAACTTGAAAAGAAAACTACAGCCCTATTCCCTCGCATCCTCCTGCCCTTCTCACTCCACATGGGTCGGGGTAGGGAGTTCTCCCTGTGCCTCTGTAAAGAAAAATTGGGCATTAGAGAGATGAGAGGGGCACCTTGTGAGATGAAAGCAAGTCTTCTCTACTCCACCTTCTACCGCCAACCTCCACACAGTCTTCTTGGGAAAGCTGGCAAAGTCTCTTCTCAAGCCTAATCAAACTAGACAAGACTTGAACAGTTTGCAAGCAATCGGGTGTTTGGCTTTGTCTTTCAGTACTAGTACATGGATGTCTGTGAGAAGAGCATCCCAAGCTGCAAGCTGAGCAAGGCAGCAAACTCCTGCAATCCCAAGTGGACACTGAGAAGATGAGGCACAGCAAACTGAAGATTAGCCTAAGCTACATGGTAAATCTGTGTCAAAAAAACAGAGAGGAGCCGGGCGTGGTGGCGCAGGCCTTTAATCCCAGCACTCACTCACTCGGGAGGCAGAGGCAGGCGGATTTCTGAGTTCGAGGCCAGCCTGGTCTACAGAGTGAGATCCAGGACAGTCAGGGTTATACAGAGAAATCCTGTCTCGAAAAAACAAAAAACAAAACAACAACAAAAAAAGAGATGCTGTGCTTCTGATATTTCAAAGGGAGCAGGCACATTCCGCAAGCGTTCTGTTCTGCTGGTGACCTATACCTACCTTCCGCTTCTAGATCTTTGTTTTTTCTTTTAATTTTTATTGTATTGTGTGTGTGTGTTGTGTGTGTGTGTGTGTGTGTGTATCTGAAAAAAAAAAAAAAAAAAAACAGAGAGGAAAAGGAAAGGAGAGATGACTCACAGGTTAAATGCACTGACAGCTCTTCCAGAGGTCCTGAGTTCAATTCCCAACTCCCACTTGGTGACTCACAACCATCTGTAACAGGATCTGATGCTCTCTCTCTCTCTCTCTCTCTCTCTCTCTCTCTCTCTCTCTCTCTCTCTTTCTCTCCTGGTGTGCCTGAAGAGAGAGGTAATGTAGATAATGTACTCACATATATAAACAAATACATCTTTGAAGATGCGTGGTGGCGCGTGCCTTTGATTCCAGCACTTGGGAGGCAGAGGCAGGCAGATTTGTGAGTTTGAGGCCAGCCTGGTCTACAGAGTGAGTTCCAGGACAGCCAGGGCTACACAGAGAAACCCTGTCTCGAAAAAAACAAAAAGAAAAAGAAAAAAGAAAAATGCTTGCATACATAAAATAAAAATAAATAAATAAACAAATGGGGGGGTTGGGAGGAGGGAGAGGACTCAGATGCTAAATGACCATTTGGGTGGTTCTAATGCTGTGAACAGACCTATTGTCTTGATCATTTACTTCTTCCATTGACAGGATTGCCTGTTTCCACCCTAACCCCCACCTAGCTTCCCCCCTCTCTACCCCCCCAGGCCCTATCCTGTTCATGTAAGGAGTAGACATTACAGATATTATACATAGCTTTTGGATCCTTTTTTTTTGTTTTCTTCAGGGTTTCACTGTGTAGTCCTGCCTGACCTAGAACTCACTTTGTACACCAGGCTGGCCTCCACCTCCTGGGATTAAAGGTGTGTACCTTGCCCAACCCAAGTTTTGAGATTCCTGCTATAAAAGAGTCTGCCGAAGAGCTGCAATGAGAGGAAGTCAGTGTATTACTGACACTTCAATGCACTTTGAGAGTCAAATTCAGGCATTAGGAGAGCCCAGCTATGGACTGGAGCTCCTGGAGGTATACTGGCTAAAAGAGGTGATTGCAGCTGAGGCTAAGAGTGAAAAAAAAAATTGAAATTTTTATTACAGTTAGGTGTTGTGATGGATATCCTTAATCCTAGTACTCAGGAGGCAGAGGCAGGAGCATCTCTAAGTTTGAGGCCAGCCTGGTCTACAAAGTGAGTTCTGAGACAGTCGGGGATACATGGAGAAATTATGTCAATAAATAAATAAATAAATTTTTAAAATTTGTGTGTGTGTGTGTGTGTGAGAGAGAGAGAGAGAGAGAGAGAGAACAAGAACAAAAGGGCAAGCTGGGCTTGGTGGCGCACGCCTTTAATCCCAGCACTGGCATTCGGGAGGCAGAGGCAAGTGGATTTCTGAGTTCGAAGCCAGCCTGGTCTACAGAGTGAGGTCCAGGACAGCCAGAGCTACACGGAGAAACCCTGTCTTGAAAAACCGGAAAAAAAAAAAAAAAAGAACAATAGGGCAACTTTAGGCGATGGGCTATCTTCTTCCACTGTGTGGGTGCCGGGAAATGAACTCCTGGTTATCAGGTTTGTCAAGGAGAGTCCCTACCCAACATGGCCAGAGGTTAAAGGGAAGGAGGACCTGCTGCTAGCCTAGGGCCCTTCTCTCCCAGCCCTCCCCACAGATGCCCTTAGCATCTGACCTAGCTCCCAGGATTTGACTCTCTGGATCAGGCAAATAACCTGACCTCCCCCTCTCTGTGGTCTGCTTGTTCAGATTCAAAGATTCCTGGGCACTGTGGAGGGCTTGCAGGGGGTTACGACTGATTACTTGGTTACAATTACATGGTGGATGTTTTTCTGGTAGCTCAGACCACCCTGGTTCAGAGAGTGGTTCTTCTTACCTCCTGGAATACCTGGGGTTGAATCCCGAGTCCACAGATAGACACTCATTCAGTCAAGCAGATGCCCAACTAAGGAGCCATGCTGTACCCTGTGTCCACTGCAGCCAGTGGCTCCCTCCTACACCACCAAAGACCTCCTTCACACCACCTATTATTCACTTTCCTCTTATGATGGAGAGATAACAGTCCATACCCCCAAGGGAAGATTGATAGAGCTTGTCTAGAGATTTTCTTTTCTTTTTTTTTTTCTTTTTTTTTTTTTTTTTTTTTTTGGTCTTTAGAGACAGGGTTTCTCTGTATAGCCCTGGCTGTCATGGAACTCACTTTGTAGACCAGGTTGGCCTTGAACTCAGAAATCCACCTGCCTCTGCCTCCCAAGTGCTGGTATTAAATGCGTGTGCCACCAAGCCTGGCATTTAGAGATTTTCAATGCTTAGACTCTGATCACGAGTGCCCCAAGAGTTCTACATAGCTTAGAACTTTTTGTTTTGTTTTTGGGTTTTTTTTTTTTTTTTGGATGATCTGGTTTTTTTGTTTGTTTGTTTTCGAGACAGGGTTTCTCTGTGTAGCCCTGGCTGTCTTGGAACTCACTTTGTATACCAGGTTGGCCTCGAACTCAGAAATCCACCTGCCTCTGCCTCCCAAGTGCTGGTATTAAATGCGTGTGCCACCAAGCCTGGCATTTAGAGATTTTCTTTTTTTTTTAAGATTTATTTATTTATTATATGTAAGTACACTGTAGCTGTCTTCAGACATTCCAGAAGAGGGCGCCAGATCTCGTTGCGGATGGTTGTGAGCCACCATGTGGTTGCTGGGATTTGAACTCTGGACCTTTGGAAGAGCAGTCGGGTGCTCTTACCCACTGAGCCATCTCACCAGCCTGAGATTTTCAATGCTTAGACTCTGATCACGAGTGCCCCAAGAGTTCTACATAGCTTAGAACTTTTTGTTTTGTTTTTGGGGTTTTGGGTTTTTTTGGATGTTTTTGGTTTTTTTGTTTGTTTGTTTGTTTTCGAGACAGGGTTTCTCTGTGTAGCCCTGGCTGTCTTGGAACTCACTTTGTAGACCAGGCTGGCCTCGAACTTAGAAATCCGCCTGCCTCTGCCTCCCAAGTGCTAGGATCAAAGGCGTGCGCCACCACCACCCGGCGTAGCTTAGAACTTTTTATATAGACCAGGTTACTTTTTATATAAATAGGCTGGTGTCAACTTCAGAGGTACACAGCCTTTGAGTGACTAGATCTATGTCATTCCTTACCACACCTAGCCCTGCTCTGATTTCCTGAGTTCTAACCCCCCCCAAAAAAAAAACCCAAAAAACAAACAGCTTTTTCTCTTAGTGCTTTTTTTCCTCAGACTCCTAGAGAGACATCCGGTGGAGTTTCTTTTTTTTTTTTTTTTTTTTTTTTTTTTTTTTTTGGTTTTTCGAGACAGGGTTTCTCTGTATAGCCCTGGCTGTCCTGGAACTCACTTTGTAGACCAGGCTGGCCTCGAACTCAGAAATCCACCTGCCTCTGCCTCCCGAGTGCTGGGATTAAAGGCGTGCGCCACCACGCCCGGCTCCGGTGGAGTTTCTTACTGGCAGGGGGTAAGGACAGGGATGAGGGGTGTGTGTGGAGGAGTGAAACCAGAGGAGATGGGCTGGGTGAGTTCCCTCTACCACCACCACTACCACATAGAATAAAAGAGACAATCCATGCAAGTATATGGAGTGTGGCTCAGCAGCAGAACCCAGGCCAAACACTCCAATGACCCTGGATTCAATCCCAAGTGTTGCAAAACAACAACAAAAACTGTACAAATAAGAATTTATAATCCCGCCGGGCGTGGTGGTGCACTTCTTTAATCCCAGCACTGGGGAAGCAGAAGCAGGCGGATTTCTGAGTTCAAGGCCAGCCTGGTCTACAAAGTGAGTTCCAGGACAGCCAGGGCTATACAGAGAAACCCTGTCTTGAAAAAAACAACAACAAAAAAAAGAATTTATAATCCCAGCCCACTTGGGAAGCAGAGGCAGGCAAATTTCTGAGTTCGAGGCCAGCCTGGTCTATAGAGTGAGTGGACAGCCAGGGCTACACAGAGAAACCCTGTCTAGGAAAAGAAGAAGAAGAAGAAGAAGAAGAAGAAGAAGAAGAAGAAGAAGAAGAAGAAGAAGAAGAAGAAGAAGAAGAAGAAGAAGAAGAAGAAGAAGAAGAAGAAGAAGAAGAAGAAGAAGAAGAAGAAGAAGAAGAAGAAGAAGAGGAAGAAGAAGAAGAAGGAGAGGGAGAGCGAAAGGGAGAGGAAGAGGGAGAGGAAGAATTTAAATTGAACACCTTTAATCCCAGCTCTGTGAGTTTGTGGCGGGCCTATGCTACACACACACAAACACACACACACACACACACACAGAGACAGAGACAGAGACAAAGAGAGAGACAGAGAGAGAATTTAAATAGCACCTGCTGCTCTTGGAGAAGACCTGAGCTCAGTTCTCAGCACCCGAATGAGGGATGACTCACAATCATTTGGAACTTCAGTTCCAGAGGATCCAATGCCCTCATCTGACCTTTGAGGGGAACAGGCATGCTCACAGGAAAGCAAAACCCTCATATACATAGCAAACTAAATTTAAAATAACAGTAATGCCAAGAGGCAGTGGCAAGCAGATCTCTGGGAGCTCAGGCTAGCCCCTGCTGCATAGTGAACACTTAGTAGGCCCAAGGTTATTTGCTAGGAAACTATGTATGACAGAAATAAGCTTTGTGGTCTGTCCTGGCTGGTTTTGTGTGTCAACTTGACACAAGCTGGAGTTGTCACAGAGAAAGGAGCCTCCCTTGAGGAAATGCCTCCATGAGATCCAGCTGTAAGGCATTTTCTCAATTAGTGATCAAGGTGGGAGGGCCCATTGTGGGTGGTGCCATCCCTGGGCTGGTAGTCTTGGGTTCTATAAGAAAGCAAGCTGAGGGGCTGATGAGATGGCTCAGCAGGTAAGAGCACTGACTGCCCTTCCGAAGCTCCCGAGTTCAAGTCCCAGCAACCACGTGGTGGCTCACAACCACCCATAATGAGATCTAACGCCCTCTTCTGGTGTTGTCTGAAGACAGCTACTATGTATTTAAAAAAAAAAAAAAAGCAAGCTGAGCAAGCCAATAAGCAGTATGGAAGTGTAAACTGAATAAACCCTTTCCTCCCTAACTTGCTTCTTGGTCATGATGTTTTGTGCAGGAATAGAAACCCTGACTATGACACCATCTTTATAACTGCTGGATCAGGGGAGGGGTACTCCAAAAAGAAAGCTGCTCCTGAATTTCAAAAGGCTGGAGTGGATTTTTTTTTTTTTCCCCTATAGGGAAGGCTAAAGGCAAAAGCTAAAAAGGTTGAAACCTATCCTCGAGGGAAGGAAAAGGGGTGATCATACATCTCAGTCTACCCCTTCCAGTATCTGTATGCAGGTGAACTCCTCAGGCAGAAGAAGAAAATAACCAAGATCTCAGTCAAGACCCAGAGCCCAGCTCCAGACCCAGCATAAAGAATTACAAATCCTATACAAAGGATAATAAAAACAGCTCCACATATTTTGGGAAGATTTTTTTTGTTTTTTTCAAGACAGGGTTTCTCTGTGTAGCTCTGGCTGTCCTGGAACTCACTTTGTAGACCAGGCTGGCCTTGAACTCAGAAATCCGCCTGCCTCTACCTCCCAAGTGCTGGGATTAAAGGCGTGTGCCACCACTGCCCGGCTGGGAAGATTTTTTAAAAATTTTGTTTTGCTTTTATGTGTGTGTGTGTGTGTGGGTGGGGGTGTAGGGGGGTGTTAATTTAACTTTTTTTTGAGATTTTAATATTATCACATCATTTCCCACTTCCCACCCCTCCTTCCAAATCCCCCCACATACCCCTCCCCACACTCTCTTTCAAATTCTCTTTCAAATTCAGTTAAGTATATATACTTAACTGTTGTTAAGTATATATACATGTATCTAAGTATATAGTCATAGATATAGCTGCACAGTCGTATAATGTTACTTATATGTCCCCACCCCCACCCCCACCCTGCCCTTGGCTGACAATTTGGTGTTGGGTGACCAACTCCTTCTGCTCTCAGCTTTCCTTAGTTACCTGCAGTCCTTTATGTAGGGTGGAGGCGTCATCATGGGCTTCCCCCATCTGCTCCTTGTCCAGTTCCTGTTTAAGTGATCATGTTGTTGAGATTTTGTGACATTATTAGAAGACAAAGTCTTTTACAGCAAACTGACTGATCCTCTGGCTGTTTTTTTTTTTTTGGTTTTTCGAGACAGGGTTTCTCTGTGTAGCCTTGGCTGTCCTGGAACTCACTTTGTAGACCAGGCTGGCCTCGAACTCAGAAATCCGCCTGCCTCTGCCTCTCGAGTGCTGGGATTAAAGGCGTGCGCCACCACGCCCGGCCCTCTGGCTGTTACAATCTTTCCATCCTTCCTTTCTTTTGAAACATTCCCTGAGTTTTAGGTGTAGGAGATTGGTTTTTTTGGTTTTGGGTTTTTTTTTTTGTTTTTTTTTTTTGTTGTTGTTTTGGTTTTTTGTTGGTTTTTTTGTTTTGTTTTTTGTTTTTTGTTTTTACGAGAGACAGGGTTTCTCTATATAGTCCTGGCTGTCCTGGAACTTACTTTGTAGACCAGGCTGGCCTCGAACTCAGAAATCCACCTGCCTCTGCCTCCCAAGTGCTAGGATTAAAGGCATGCGCCACTTTTTTTTCGTTTTTAAAGATTTGTTTATTTGTTTCATGTATATGAGTTGTGTAGCTGTCTTCAGAGACACCAGAAGAGGGCAGCTGATACTATTAGAGATGATTGTGAGCCACCACGTGGGGTGCTGGGACTTGAACTCAGGACCTTTAGGAAGAGCAGTTAGAGGTCTTAACCACTGAGCCTTTTCTCCAGCCCGTAGGGATTGTTTTGTAGATGCGTCCCTTAGGGCTGGACTCAAACAACTCCACATTTTGATTGGAAATGGTTTTTGTAATCTCTCTATTCCAAAGAGAAGTTTCCTTGGTGAGGGGTGAGAACTACGGTTATCTGGTTATCTGTGGGTAGAGAAACAAGTATTTAAAAGGTAGTTAGGGGCTCTGCTGGTTTGAGAAAGTAGTGATTGTAGATTCTCCTCCAGGATCCATGACTTCTGGAGCCCTGGGTGAAGGCTAGATTCCCATTACCAGGCATGGCTTCCTTCTTGTTGAGTGAGTGTTAAGTCCAAGATAGCTGTTAGTTACCACCAAGGTATATGTGCCATTACTGCACCCCTGTGATGCCATGGTGGCTATAGTTCCTGAATCACATCATGGCTGGATTGTTGGTTTCTGCTAGTTCTCCAGGGTGAGCATTCTGGTCAGTTCCAGCTCAAGGGCCTCTGGGCCCCTTTAACTTTTTTTTTTTTTTTTTTTTTTTTGTCTGAGACAGGTTTCTCTGTGTAGCCCTGGCTGTCCTGGAACTCACTCTGTAGACCAGGCTGGCCTCGAACTCAGAAATCCGTCTACCTCTGACTCCCAAGTGCTGGGATTAAAGGCGTGCGCCACCACTGCCCGGCTGAATATTTTTATTTTTATTGGGGGTCGGAGAGATGGCACTGGCTGCTCTTGCAGAGGAATAGGGTTTTGGTTCCCAGCTCGTACATAAAGGTTCATAACTACAGTTTCAGGGGACCCAACACCCTCTTCCACCCTCTGTGGCACCAGACACAGGGTCCATAGACACACACAGGCAAAACACTGTACACATAAAATAATTTTTAAAATATTTGCAGTCAGGTAGTAGTGACATATACCTTTAATCCCAGCACTGGAGGCAGGAAGGTCTGTATGAGTTTGAGGCCAGCCTGGTCTACAGAGCAAATTTCAAGACAGCCAAGGCTACACAGAGAAACTATGTCCCCCAAAATTTCAGGGTTTGGTGAACCCCAGCACTTGAGAGGCAGAGACAGGAGGATCTCTGGGAGTTTGAGGGTAGCCTGGTCTACAATGGGAGTTCCAGGCTATGCAGCACTACATAGTAAAACCCTGTCTCAAAAAAAAAAAAAAAGTTCGGGCTGGTGAGATGGCTCAGAGGTTAAGAGTGCCAACTGCTCTTCCAAAGGTCCTGAGTTCAAATCCCAGCAACCACATGGTGGCTCACAACCATCTGTAACAAAAATCTGATGCCCTCTTCTGGAGTATCTGAGGACAGCTACAGAGTACACACATATAATAAATAAATAAATAAATAAATAAATAAATAAATCAATCTTAAAAAAAAATTTCTGGGGCTGGAGAGATGGCTCAGCTGTTAATAACACTGGCTGCTCTTCCAGAGGTCCCAAGTTCAATTCCCAGCAAGCACATGGTAGCTCACAACCATCTGTAATGGGATCTAATGCCCTCTTCTGGTGTGTCTGAAGACAGCAACAATGACAGTGTGCTCAACATATATAAATAAATAAATCTTTGAAAAGGAAAGTTTTCTTGAGATAATGTATTTGATTGATTGATTCCTTTCTGATAAAGGTAACATGAACTATTTCAGAACATTATGAAGAAAGCCAGAGGGAGCTAGACATGTTGGTGCACCCCGTTAATCCCAGTGTTCCCAAGAAAGAGGCAGACTTCCTGGGATGCGTACAGAAATTCTCTCAGGGGCTGGTGAGATGGCTTAGCGGTTAAGAGCACCAACTGCTCTTCCAAAGGTCCTGAGTTCAAATCCCAGCAACCACATGGTGGCTCACAACCATCCATAACGAAATCTGATGTCCTCTTCTGGAGTGTCTGAAGACAGCTACAGTGTACTTACATATAATGAATAAATAAATAAATAAATAAATAAATAAATAAATAAATATTTTTTAAAAAAAGCCCTTGCTGTCCTGGAACTCACTTTGTAGAGCAGGCTGGCCTCGAACTCAGAAATCCACCTGCCTCTGCCTCCCGAGTGCTGGGATTAAAGGCGTGAGCTACCACACCTGGCACAGAGGACCTTTCTTGAACTCACCTCCTAGTACTTTCCAACAGCAATCCTTCAGTGGATCATCCCACTTCCTGTAGTAAGAGTCAGTTTCGAGGCTTGGCTGCTGTGGAAACCCAAGGCACCTGCCTAGGATTTACTAAAAGAACTAGATAGATAGACAGCTTTCATCCAGTGCTAGTAGCATGGATTTCTGGAAAAATTTCTAAGCCAGGGGCTGGAAAGATATCTCAGCATCTTATAACAGCATCTTGCAGAGGACTCAGTTTCAGTTCCCAGCATCCTCATGGTAGCTCAGAACCATCTGCAACTTCAGATCCAATGGGGTCTGTTGCTTTCTTCTGACTTCCTTGGGTACTGTGCACATACATACAAACAGGTAAAACAAAAACAAAAGCAATCAACACACACACACACACACACACACACACACACACACACATCCCTCACATACATAAAATTAATCTAAAAAAATGCACGCCAGGCAGTGGTGGCACATGCCTTTAATCCCAGCACTTGGGGGCAGAGGCAGGCAGATTTCTGAGTTTCAGGCAAGCCTGATCTATATATAGCGTGAGTTCCAGGACAGACAGGGTTATACAGAGAAACCCTGTCTCAAAAAACCAAAAAAAAACCCACAAAAAACAAAAACAAAATACAAAAAACAAACAAACAAACAAAAAAAAAACCAACCAAAACAAAAAACCAAACCAAACCAAAACAAAACAAAAAACAAACAAAAACAAAAACAAATTTCAAAACAAAGATTATTTTTCAATGTAGGGTATCTCTGTGTGGCTCTGGCTGTCCTGGAACTCACTTTGTAGAGCAGGGTAGCCTACAAACTCACAGAGATCCACCTGCCTTGGCCTCCTGAGTGCAGGGATTAAAGGCATATGTCACTACCACTGCCCAGCTAAGAATCAAAAGTATTTCTGAACTCCTTTTGCTTATCTGTAGACCAGAAATTAAACATTCTAGGAGAACATAGCTCCTTGGTAAATGTTACAAAGTATCTTAGGGGAGGACTCTCCAGTTCTTCTCTACTTTGGCCTCTCCTGTGTTTGCAGAGCCTGGCTTTGTGGCTTCCTGTTGCCTGGAAAGCCCTCCACTGGTATCTTTCTCAGTCAAGGCTGTCTGCTTCCAAGGCAGAATTAATTCTCTCCCCACCCTGAGAGGGGATCTCAGGCTGCTATAGAGTCTGCTGCCTCAGCATATACATTTTATGAATCTGCTCAGCAGTTCTCCAACAGGAGACAGCCTCCAAGATCAGGACTCATTTATCTTCCCGACCCTTAAATCAAGTAGGAAGCAGGCATTAGAAAGTCAGTCTCGGGGGCTGGTGAGATGGCTCAGTGGGTAAGAGCACCCGACTGCTCTTCTGAAGGTCCAGAGTTCAAATCCCAGCAACCACATGGTGGCTCACAACCATCTGTAACGAGTTCTGGCGCCCACTTCTGGAGTGTCTGAGGACAGCTGCAGTGTATTTACATATAATAAATAAATAAATCTTTTAAAAAAAAAAAAAGAAAAGAAAGTCAGTCTCATAGAAACCTCATTTCTCTGTCCACCTCTTTCCAAACGGAACTGTTGGGAGGGGATAAATTCGAGAGTCAAGGGTATTAGAGGGCAGGTAAGATTGCTCACACTAGTGGCTCCATCACTTCAGAGGCTGAAGGCAGGAGGATTTCCAGTTCTAGGTCAGCTTGGCGACATACCCAGACCCTACTTAAATCACAAACCATCAGGACAGGTGTGGAATTCATTGTAGATGTATCATCAATCTGTCTCTGAGAGGCAGCCAGCCTCTGGGGGACCCTGTCTTACCTGGGCTCCTGGAGGGCTCACAGGGCTGTATAAAGGCTGCAGAATAGGGAAGGGTATTGTTCTCCAGAAGGGCAAGGTTTCTACACAATGGAGCACATTTGAGCCCTTAAGTCATTAGCGCTTTGTGAATGGGGACCAATGGTAGCAGCTGTGGTGCACACAGCCTGTGCTGTGAAGCTGGGTCTGATGCAGCCTGGGTTGGGACTCAGCAGAACTGTAGGTAGAGACAGTGGACACTATACTCACGTGGTGTCCAGCAGCCCCTGGCTTAACTTCTGCCAAGAGGGAGTCAGACTGAATGCTGGGCACCTAGTGCATCTATTTCTCCTGTACCTGGCATAAACCTTCGGGACCCCAGCAGCAAAGGACAGCTTCCCAGGACAAAGAAATCAGTCAGAGGGAGTGGGGACATAGGGCCTGGGGAGCCCCCAAAAGCCCAGCACTGTATACTTTGAGACAGGTTCCCTGAAGCTGAAGCTCACCTTTTTTGGGCTAGGCTCCCAGGATCTATCTGTCTCTGCCCTCAGTGTTGAGGTGGCAGGCAGATACAGCCCTGCCCAACTTTTATGTGGTTGCCTGGGGTGTGGGAATGGGGGGAGGAATCTAACTGGACTCCTCTTGTGTTCACAGAAACCCTTCTTAGGAGTGTGCTAACTCCCTACCTCCTCCTCCTTCTTTTTTTTGTATTTGTATATTTAGGTATTTATTATTAATTACATTTTCCCTACCTCCTTCTGCCTGTCAGCCCGGGATCCCAAGCCACAGGACTAGTGCTGCCATAATTCCCTCCCGTGGCTCTTCCCATGTTTAATTAACCTAACCTAACAGCTATGCCTGGAGGCCTAGCCTAATCAAGATAACCCTTAGCTGGCAGGCTCAGAGCTCCTTTCCCAGGTCATACTTGATCCTGTCATGTTGACATCTTTCTTCCTCTCTCTTTCTTTCTTTCTTTTTTTTTTTTTTTTTTGGTTTTTCTTTTTTTTTCTTTTTTTTTTTTTTGGTTTTTCGAGACAGGGTTTCTCTGTGTAGTCGTGACTGTCCTGGAACTCACTCTGTAGCCCAGGCCAGCCTCGAACTCAGAAATCCGCCTGCCTCTGCCTCCCGAGTGCTGGGATTAAAGGCGTGCGCCACCACACCCGGCTTTTCTTTCTTTCTTTCTTTTTTTAAATTTTTAAAAAAAGATTTATTTATTATTATATCTAAGTACACTGTAGCTGTCTTCAGATGCACCAGAAGAGGGCATCAGATCTCATTAAGGATGGTCGTGAGGCACCATGTGGTTGCTGGGGTTTGAACTCAGGACCTTGGGAAGAGCAGTTGGTGTTCTTAACCACTGAGCCATCTCTCCAGCCTGACATCTTTCTTTCTTATAATTTGAAATGTAGACCAGGCTCTCCTCAGACTCTCATAGATCTGCTTGCCTCTGCTTCCCAGAGTGCTCAATCTACAGTCAGACATGCACCAGCATGCCTGGAGACAGACGATTAGGGTAAACCATCACAGTGGGTGACAATAAGTCAGCCTGAGGTACACGAGTCTCAAGAAAGAAAACAAGATACTACAGAGATAACTCAGTGGCCAAGAGCATTTTCTGGGACCAAAGCTCTTCCTACAGCCCACAGTGGCTCATACCACCTCTAACTTCAAATCCAGGATATTGGATGCCTCTGACTCCTGGGGACACCTGCACTCAGGTGTACAATCTCACATGGAAACACACACCTAGGGGCTGGAGAGATGGCTTTGCACTGACTGCTCTTCCAGAGGTCCTGAGTCCAATTCCCAGCAACCACATGGTGGCTCACAACCATCTGTAACGGGATCGGATGCTCTCTTCTGGTGTGTCTGAATAGAGCTACAGTTTACTCATATACATAAAATAAATAAATCTTTAAAAAGAAAAAAAAAGAAAAAGAAAGAAAGAAACACATACCTACAAGTAATTAAAAATAAATCTTAAAAAAGAAGAATAGGGCTGGACAGTGGTGGCGCATGCCTTTAATCCCAGCATTTGGGAGACAGAGGCAGGCGGATTTCTGAGTTCGAGGCCAGCCTGGTCTACAGAGTGTGTTCCAGGCCAGCCAGGGCTACACAAAGAAACCGTGTCTCACCCCCGCCCCCCCCCCCCCAGTAAAAAAAGAGAATACAGTATTTTGAGAAAGAGAGAAGGATAGTTATCTTGTTGGCTCTTGATGGCTGGCTCAGGCTCAGAGGGTATTTTTTTGGATGGTGTGAAGCCACAGGCTCTTTTATGACCTCCTCACTTCTGCTTCCAGAAGGGTCTTTCCCCCTGCATATCTGTTGGCCATAGGCGTTATGCTGGCCATCTGAGCTCAGAAATAAACCTTTGGCCAGGCGGTGGTGGCACACGTCTTTAATCCCAGCACTTGGGAGGCAGAGGCAGGTGGATTTCTGAGTTTCGAGGCCAGCCTGGTCTACAAAGTGAGTTCCAGGACAGCCAGGGACATACAGGGAAACCCTGTCTCGAAAAACCAAAAAAAAAAAAAAAAAAAAACCAAAAAAAAAAAAAAAAAAAAAAGAAAGAAATAAACCTTTGAGACAGGCTGAAATACCTTATCTCCTGTTCAGGCAGGTGACCAGTTCACCTGTGGCTTCACTAGCCACACCCTGGATGAGGCTGGAAGTAGCCCTTGGGTTCAAGGTGAAGGTCAGGGGCTCAGCAGCCAAAGTATGTATGTATGTATGTATGTATGTATGTATGTATGTATGTATGCTTGTATGTGTGTGAATGAATGTATGTATTGGTACCGCATGCATAGAGTGACTGAGGTTGCTTGATCCCTTGGAACTGGAGTTACAGCTGGTTGTCAGCTGCTCACGTGAGTGCGAACTGAACTTAGGTCCACTGCAAGAGCAGCAAGTGCTGTCTGTCAATCTTACAGCTCTCTCCAGACCGTCCAGCCCTCTAGGGCTTTGGATGTAGTTCTAAGAGCAAGATGGAACATTCCTGGAGGGTCTGGAGGGTGTATGGTCCAGGGTTCAAGACCCTTTACTCAAAATAGATAAAGAAAAACATCTCTCTGAAAAATAAAAATTACTGATTTTAAAATTTATGTTTTTTGGGGGGGGGTTGGTTTTTGTTTGTTTTTAACTTTTTTTTTTTTTTTTTTTTTTTTTTTTAGCAATTGTATCATTGTAGTGAAGGACAAAAGGGAATCTTGCCTTGGAAAAATCCCTTTGGGAGAGTCAGGCATAAAATTCACAGAATCCTCCAGGCATAGTGTAATCCCAGCGCTTGGGAGGCAGGGTAAGGCGAATTTCTGAGTTCGAGGCCAGCCTGGTGAGTTCCAGGACAGCCAGGGCTACACAGAGAAACCCTGCCTCGAAAACAAAACAAAACAAAAAACCAACCAACCAGACAAACAAACAAATTCCCAGAATCTTTTGTATGTCCTCACTTTGTGCACTTGGGGTGAGGCTAGGAAAGACTGATAAAGAGAGTAGACCCAAGGCATTGGGCTTTATCTTGGTCCAGACGGAGGAAAGGCAAGGGCCGGGTCCAGCCCGCAGCAAGGGTCTTCTTAGTATCCAGGCTCCACTTCTCATCCATCTCCCTTTCTTAGCTTTGGTGATGCAGGGTCTGGCCCAGTGATGGTCTCCAGGCACTAAGCTTTGTACATTTCCTATGTCGGAGTCCCTCGGTGGGTTTCGTGCCTGTGGCCCCGTCACAGCCCCACCCCCACCTCCTTCTGATGGGTGGGATTGCCTTTAACCTCCTTCCTCCGTGCCAAACCAGTTCCTTCAAAGAAACACCTCCCCATCCCTGCGGCCACAGTCCTCGATAATGTTGGGGGTGGGGTGTGCTGCCGGGTTCACTTCAGCGGCTGGGCTTGGCTGGTCCTTCTCCGGCATCTTTTTTCTCCTTGGCTCTGTAAAGTGAGGCCCAGGAGGGAGAGGAGGAGAAGGGAAGGAAGGCTTGCTTAGTCCAGTGTCAACCCTTGAAATTTCCTGATTTTTTGTTTGTTTGTTTGTTTTTTTGGTATCATACTTTATCAGAAATGGTGGCCCAACTCTTAAGGCGAGGGACCATGAATCTGTGGCCAGCTTGGGGCTTTACCTTCAAAGCAAAATGTATGTGTGTGTGTGCGCGCGCGCGCGCGGCGGCGGCGCACTCTCCTGTGTCAGAGGGAGGGGGAGAGAAGGAGAAGGAGAGAGAGGGAGGGAGAGAAGGAGAAGGAGAGAGAGAGAGAGAGAGAGAGAGAGAGAGAGAGAGAGAGAGAGAGAGAGAGAGAGAGAGACTCTTTTTACTAGTTTGAGTTGTCCACTTTTAAAGCTGAAAAAGACAAAGCAAACAGAAAAACAAAAACAAACAACCACAAAACTAAACTGAAATTTCACAGGAAGTTAAAAACTGGGGCAGAGTATGTCAGTTTTTTCATAAGGTTCTCGAACTGCTGAGGGAGATTTATTTATTTATTTATTTGTTTGTTTAAAATCTGTTTCAGGAGATTTCTCTGAAGGCTGAAGGAGCTAATTCAATAAGAATTCCCTTGTCTAGGTCCCTCAGATAAAGAAGAATAGCAGAGCCGAGCCCAGCCAAGCCCAGCCACCAGAGCCCAGTCACCTCCGGGCACCTGTCTTCCGCTCTCACCTGGGTCCACTTTGTTCTGGCTTCAGGCCAGATTCCTGTGGGAAGGCCATCTCCTCAAGGTCACAGACCCAGTATCACACGTCTTCGCTGTGCCCCGCCTCTCAATGGCTGCCCCCACACTTCCTTTGTTTGCCTTGCTAGGCTTCTGTGTATTTACCAATGGATCACCTGTTGTTGGGAAGTGATTCCACACTGAAAAAAGGGACAGAATTGGAGGAAGGTGATAGAGAGCCTGGTGTGGAGGCATGTCTGAAACCCCAGCACTCTAAACACAGAGGTAGGGTAGCCATTAGTGGCCAGCTTGGTGCATAGTCAGACTTGACCTTCAAAATAAAATGTGAGCTCGCTCTCTCTCTCTCTCTCTCTCTCTCTCTCTCTCTCTTTCTCTCTCTCTCTCTCCCTCTCTCTCTCTCTCTGACAACACACACACACACACACACACAGATTTTATTTTTACACCTTTGTCCATTTTTTTATAGGCTATTTTGATATTTTTTTTATTAAGGCCTATAAAGCATCCAGAGAGATAAATATGTGGTCTCTGTGAAGGACTCTTTCCAATCTGTCCCTTAGCCAACATCCCCTGAGGCCATGCTGCAATTTCCTCGTCTTCATTGCACACTGCAGAGTTCGGAATGGTGCCTCACCCTCGATCTTCTCATTTATGAATCAAATTCATTTTCAGAGAACTTTTTTGTTCACTATTGGATCATAGTGCAGAAGGGTTTCTCTGTGTAGCCCTGGCTGTCCTGGAACTCACTTTGTAGACCAGGCTGGCCTCGAACTTAGAAATCCGCCTGCCTCTGTCTCCCGAATGCTGGGATTAAAGGCGTGTGCCACCATGCTTGGTGCCTCCTACCATTTTAATAGGGATTAGGAAAAAAGTTCTAATCCATCTCTCTTCACATATGGGTTAAACGGCAAAATAGCGCTGAATGTGAAGATTCCCACGAACAATCTCAGCACTTGGGAAGCTGAAGTAGGAGATCACCTTGGATTTGAAACGAGCCTTGGTCACATAGTGAATTGGGCCAGCCTGGGCTACAGGTAAGATCCTTTCTCAGAACCCCTTCCTCCGCAAAAGAAAACAGATGGGCTGGAGAGATGGCTCAATGGTAAGAGCACTCGATGATGCTTTCCCAGAGTCCTCGGGTTTGAGTGTCAGCCCCCACAAGCCTGTTCACTCCTGTTCTCTTTTCTGGCTTCTCAGGTGCACCAGACGCATCTGTGAAGGCAAAACACCCACGTACACAAAGTAATAAAAAATAAAGCATAATTTTCATGATCAATTCAGTTTGGCAAAGAACAATTTGACCAACCTTTAAGGGAGTCTTCTGGAAGAACTCTGGGTGGCTTCCGCGAGCTCAGCGCGCCCCCTAGCGTCCTCTAGGCTCCAGCACACCGTAGGTAGAAAATGCGGACGTTACTTTGGTAAATCTTTGAAGCCAATGGGCCAATTTTCAGTGTCATTATGCCACCTTCTTTTTTTTTTTTTTTTTTGGTTTTTCGAGACAGGGTTTCTCTTTATAGCTCTGGCTGTCCTGGCGCTCACTCTGTAGACCAGGCTAGCCTCGAACTCAGAAATCCGCCTGCCTCTGCCTCCCGAGTGCTGGGATTAAAGGCGTGCGCCACCACGCCCGGCTTATGCCACCTTCTGATAACCGTGTAATTTGCTCATAACCCTCAAACTATGAAGGGTGAGAGGAGTCCCAGAGGCCCTCTGGTTACATCCTTTCCCTGACAGTTGCAACAGTACAAGGCCAACCGGGAGACCCCTAGCCTCTTGGTGTTGTCAGCTTCTGGTCATCTGGTTCTTTTGGGCAACCAAGGACACTGGCAATTTCCTGTGCTGTTGTTGGGGCCTCTCTGCTTGACAGCTCAACAGGGAGATGACTGAGCCCTGGAACTGAGTACCTTTTTTAAAAAAAACCTGGTTTGGGAAGTAGCCTTTTTTTTTTTTTTTTTTTTTTGGTTTTTAGAGACAGGGTTTCTCTGTGTAGCTCTGGCTGTCCTGGAACTCACTCTGTAGACCAGGCTGGCCTCGAACTCTGAAATCGGTCTGCCTTTGCCTCTTAAGTGCTGGGATTAAAGGCATGCACCACCACTGCCCGGCAGAAATAGCCTTTTAAAAACAACATCACACTTAGTAATCCTGGTTGTCCTGGAGCTTGTTATACAGTGTGCACCAGGCTGGCCTCGAACTCACAGAGATCTGCTTGCCTCGGCTTCCTGAGTGGGAATTCTTCTTTTGAGAGATTTCTGTTCAGTGCCACGGCCCACTGTTTGGTTGGGTTGTCTACTTAGTGTTCAGTTTTTGAGCTCATGTGAATTCTGGATAGTAAGCTGTCAGGTGTAGAGCTCCTAGATTTTCCTTCATTTTATAGACCCCGCCTCCCAATGGTGTTCTGTTAACTGGCCAGAAGACATTGAATTCTTCGAGTTCCCTTTGTTGACTGGTGGCTTATTTCACAGGTGACTTGAGTCCTATTTAGAAAGTTCTCTTTCTCTGCCTTCCTTTGTTCGTTTTGTCTTTGTTTTCTATTTCTGTTTTTGTTTTTTTGGTTTTTTCGAGACAGGGTTTCTCTGTGTAGCCCAGCTGTCCTGGAACTCTGTAGACCAGGCTGGCCTCGAACTCAGAGATCCACCTGCCTCTGCCTCCCAAGTGCTGGGATTAAAGTCGTGCGCCACCACGCCCGGCTCTATTTCTGTTTTTGTTTTGAGATGGACTCTATGTAGTTCTGACTGTCCTGTACTTCTGACTGTCCTGGAGCTCATTATGTAGATCAGCCTGGCCTCACACTCACAGAGATTCCCCCTGCCTCTGCCTTTATTTTAAAGTGTTTTCTCTTCTTTTCCATTTATCATGCTTGGAGTTTTGTTTTTCATTTTTCACGGCAGGGTTTCTCTGTGTAGCCCTGGCTGTCCTGGAGATCCACTTGCCTCTGGCTTCCAAGTGCTGGGATCAAAGGTGTGTGTCACCACAGGCTGAGTTTGGGGGTCTTACACTAGGGTGTTTGACATATGTGGGGCTGGCTTGTACTCAGAGCGAGCAATGAGACCTGAATCTCATTCTTCTGCATGAGAAAGCATAGTATCAGCCCCATTGGTTGAAGACATTTTCTTTTCTCCAACATATAGTCTTGGCACTTTTGTCAAAAATTGGGTGGCTGAGGAGTGGAAAGATTGTTTAGGTTGGCAGCTCTCAACCTTCCTAACGCTGTGACCCTTTAATACAGTTCCTCATGTTGAGGTGACCCCAACCGTGAAGTTACTTTGTTGCTATTTCTTTTCTTTTTCTTTTTTTCTTTCTTTCTTTTTTTTTTTTTGGTTTTTCGAGACAGGGTTTCTCTGTATACCCTGGCTGTCCTGGAACTCACTTTGTAGACCAGGCTGGCCTCGAAATCAGAAACTTTGCCTGCCTTCTGCCTCCCAAGTGCTAGGATCAAAGGCATGCAGCACCACCGCCCGGCTTCTTTTTCTTTCTAAAAAATTTATTTATTTTATTCATATGAGGACACTGTAGCTGTCTTCAGACACACCAGAAGAGAGCGTCAGATTGCATTACAGATGGTTGTGAGCCACCATGTGGTTACTGGGAATTGAACTCAGGACCTCTGGAAGAACAGTCAATGCTCTTAACTGCTGAGACATCTCTCCAGCCCCTCATTGCTATTTCATAACCGTATTTTGTCATGTTATGATAACATCAATGCTGTTATGAATTCTAATTTAAATATCAGATATGCAGGATATGTAACCCCAGTGGGTTCGTGACTCACAGGTTGAGAAGCGCTGGTTTAGCAGTTAACAGTACTTACAGCTCTTGTAGAGGACCTAGGTTCTAATTCCAGCACATGGTGACTCACACTCATCCATAACTCCAGTTCCAGCCTTCTTCTGACCTCCTAGGACACTGGACACACATGCTGTACACATGCATACATGCAGGACACTCACTCATACACATAAGATGTTATGTGTGGGTGCCATGCTGATTGCCTTGCTATGGCCTGTGAAGTATGACTTGAAATGTGAGATGGTGGAGTTTTCAGCAATGCTTTTTTTTTTTTTTAAAGATTTATTTATTTATTATATGTAAGTACACTGTAGCTGTCTTCAGACACTCCAGAAGAGGACTCCAGATCTCGTTATGGACGGTTGTGAGCCACCATGTGGTTGCTGGGATTTGAACTCTGGACCCTCGGAAGAGCAGTCGGGTGCTCTTACCCACTGAGCCATCTCACCAGCCCCTCAGCAATGCTTTTGTTGGTGGTGGTTGGTTGGTTTGATTGTTGTTTGGAGACAGGGTCTCACTGTGTAGTTCTGACTGGTCTGGAGCCCATGTAGAGCAGACCACACTGACCTCAAACTCACAAAGACTCACATGCCTCTGTCTCCTTAGTGCTAGAATTACAGGTGGGTGGCACCATGCTGGGCTTTAGGCTTGACTGGCTAGGGTCTTTGTACTTTCATATGAACTGTAACTTTTATTCCCTATGGAATAAATACTACCCACATTCTGATTGATTGCTTTAGATCTGTATATTGCTTTTGGTAGGATGGCCATTTCTTCTTTCTTTCTTTCTTTCTTTCTTTCTTTCTTTCTTTCTTTTTTTTTTTTTTTTGGTTTTTTGAGACAGGGTTTCTCTGTATAGCCCTGGCTGTCCTGTAACTCACTTTGTAGACCAGGGTTGACCCGTCCAGCAGATCCACTTATTTGTGGAGTGGAGGGAGCACTGCCTGAAAGAGTCAAAGGGCGAGAAAGAAGGAGACCAAGCAGGAGTGATTGTCAAGGTCTCGTTTATTCTAGCATTAGGCACAGTTTATAAGCAGTAAGAAAAGGGAAGTGGGTAGGGGATGATTCTGGCAGGTGGAACATCTTGTGGTTTTTCTCAGGTGCACAGCAGTCTCAGGATGAGTTGTGGGAGAGGCTTTTTGTCTTTGGTCTCCTCAGGCGACTCTTGCCTGGGGCAATGATGGCTCTCCACACAGGGTGGCCTTGAACTCAGAAATCGCCTGCCTCTGCCTCCCCAGTGCTGGGACAAAAGGCGTGCACAACCACGCTGGGCTTCTTTTTTCCTTTAAAACATTTTTAGACATATTTATTTATTTTATATGAGTACTTTGCCATTGTCTTCGGACACACCAGACAATTGTTGTGAGCCACCCTATGGTAGCTGGGAATTGAACTCAGGACCTCTGGAAGAGCAGCCAGTGCTCTTAACCGCTGAGCCCTCTCTCCAGCCCAGGATGGCCATGTCTAATATTAATTCTTCCAATCTGTGAGCACCCCAGACCTTTCCATCTTCTGTGTCTTCCTCAACTGCTTCCTTCAGTGTCTCTTGTTTTGTTTTGTTTTGCTTTGTTTTTTTCTGTGTAGCCCTGGCTGTCCTGGAACTCACTCTGTAGACCAGGTTGGCTTCAAACTCAGAACTCTGTCTGCCTCTGCCTCCCGAGTGCTGGGATTAAAGGCGTGTGCTATCACTGCCTGGCTTCCTTCAATGTCTTAAAACTTTTGTTGTGAAATTCCCATGTTGGTTTATTCCAAGTTATTTGTTTGTTTGATTTGTTTTAGGTTATCATGGTATCATCGTTTCCCTGGGTCTTTCTTAGTATGGTTTTCTGGGAAACAAGCAGGCTACTGATTTATTTTTTAAAGATTTACTTATTTATTTTATGTATGAGTACACTGTTGTTCTCTTCAGACACACCAGAAGAAGGGCATCCAATCCCATTATGGATGCTTGTGAGTCACCATGTGGTTGCTGGAATTGAACTCAGGACCTCTGGAAGAGCAATCAGTGCTCTTAACCGCTGAGCCATCTCTCCAGTCCTCTGGTTTCTTTGGAGACTCAGTTAGGTCATATGTTTTGCTGGGGCAGACCCAGGTGAGAGGATATTTTGCTGAAGCAGACACGTGATAATTTGAGAGAATAAACATGACTCTACAGGCAGTGTGACAAAGGTCGGGCGTTGGTTTGCCTTGCTCGGATTCGCTGGTTTGTGCTGATGAGGCTTTCGCATTGGTTTTCCCTGGCACTGCTTTGCTGATCTTTTCTTTCTCTCTCTCTCTTTCTTTCTTTCTTTCTTTCTTTCTTTCTTTCTTTCTTTCTTTCTTTCTTTCTTTTTCTTTTTCTTGGTTTTTTTTCGAGACAGGGTTTCTCTGTGTAGCCCTGGCTGTCCTGGAACTCACTTTGTAGACTAGGCTGGCCTCAAACTCAGAAATCCGCCTACGTCTGCCTCCTAAGTGCTAGGATTAAAGGCGTGCGCCACCACTGCCCTGCTCTGCTGATCTTTTCTAGTTGTGACTTTGTAGAGAGAAAATGCACCGGAGAACTTGTGATATACAGGGGCCTTCCTGCCACTTCTGTTGACTTGTGTCAATTGGGCGGAGCCTTGTAGTTTCTTCTGGATTGAGGTGCCTCTGTCGATTCCGGTGTGGATTTGTTGAGTGGACTGGACTGCTGTTGCTGCTGATTCCTGTTTGGTAGTTTGCTAGTGGACCGAACTGCTGATATTCTGACGACAAGGATTGGAACCACCCCAAAGAACTATTTCTACACAGGTCTACAGCTCCCTTTGCCTTGTTAGCCTTTCTTTTCCACTATGTCTCTCGGGTGGGTGGCGGGCTAGAGGGGAGGTGGAAGTGTTAAAGAACCCTTATTAAAGTAGGTTTTGAAAAATCGAAGCCTACAGCCTCTGAAGTCAGAGACCTGACTATAAACACACACACACACACACACACACACACACACAATCTTAAATAACAATAACTCAAAGAGTAGTGGATGTATGGCCTTTATTCCTGGCAGGGGCAGGGGCAGGGGCAGGGGCAGGGGCAGGGGCAGGGGCAGGGGCAGGGACAGGGATAGCCTGATCTATATTTGAGGTCAGCCTGGTCTACATAGTAAGTTCCAGGACAGCCAGAGCTACATAGGGAAACCCTGTATTGTAAAACCAAAAATTAAAAACCAATAGCTCTCTGCCCTGTTCCTCTCACCTGCACTCTGGGCGCCTTCCCTTCTACCCTCCAGCTCCCTACACAACTTGTTCTTATTTATTCCTTTACATTGTATAACATGCATCTTTCCACTACAGTGCTTGCTCCAGGATGTATTACTTTGTATATCTTAGAAACAGGGCTTAGATCTCTAATCTGGAATAGACTGTAGGCCAATGACAATAAACACAGCTATGTTACCTGCTTGAGAACATTTCCTTCAGCCCAGATGGAGACGGTGACAGCAGACCAAGGAAAGCATCCATCCATGGTTAGCTCAGTGAACCCTGAGCTCCCTGGTTACTCACAGAAGCATGTGTGGGTCGGAGGATAATCACTGAGCAGCCCTGCCCAGTGTGCATGTCCACTCAAAACAGCTGCATCACTGAAGACCCCTGCACAGCTCCCAGCAGCCTCCTGTCCCTCAGGAACTACTGCTAGTCCAACCCGAACAGGGACCCGCTACACTGAGTGAGCTCAGTGAATCTGTAGCCATTGTGTTTCCTGGGCCTCATCAGCCTCCTCCTGGCTCCAGCAGGGAATGTTTCAGTCTGGAGGAGAAAGTCACGCAGTCACCTCCAGCTTCTGCAGAGGTTCTGTTTATTAATACAACCTGTGGTCAAATGCTGTGATGGGGAAGCTCAGCACCCTGTCCCCTCACACCAAGCTCAGGGTCACCTGAGATGTCCCCTCAGCAGAGCCCTCCCTCCCTCTCCACACCTACCTTTCTGTCTTTGACTCATGACCTATTTTTTATTTTATTTTTTAATTTAATTTTTTTTTTTTATTTTTTGGTTTTTCGAGACAGAGTTTCTCTGTGTAGCCCTGGCTGTCCTGGAACTCACACTGTAGACCTGGCTGGTCTTGAACTCAGAAATCTGCCTGCCTCTGCCTCCCAAGTGCTGGGATTAAAGGCCTGTGCCACCACTGCCTGGCTGACCTATTTATTTTTTGTTCATTAATAAAACATTTATTGTGTATGAATGTTTGTCTGCTGGTCTGAGGAAGTCATCATCCTTCAGAAGATGAAGTTGGCTGCACTATGACAGAGATTACCGCCATGTTGGTATCCATACTCTTGACTGGAAATTACGAAGCTAGAAGAGAAAAACTTCAAGGGCTGGAACCTGGAACAGTAAACAAAGGAATTTCTATCTCTGGCATCTTGCAATGTATTTTTTGAAAAGATCTATTAATTTTATGTCTCTGAGTGTTTTTTTCTGTATGTATTTGATCCCTTCCATGAGTCTGGTATACACAGGACATTGAAAGCCCTTGGACTGGAGTTATAGATAGTTGTAAGCAACCATGTGTGTGCTGGGATCTGAGTCCTCAGAAAGAGCATCAAGTGCTCTCAACCACTGGGCCATCTCTCCAATCCCTGGACCAGCTTTTACAATAAACATAAGTCTAAAGTAGACTCATCCCATCAACCCTTGAATCTTTGGAGGCAGCACCAGGATGCCAGAGTCAGGGAAGGAGAGGCGTCATGGGCACAGCACAGACCCAACAGGACCAGATCTGAGATGAGAGCCTGTGGATCCCTCCTCTGTGTGGATCCTGCAACCCAGCATTAGTTGGGGAAAGATGGGAAAGATGGGGAGAACTCCACAGAGGTGCTTGGAAGGAGGCAGAAGCTCAGGAGAGTTTAGTTCACCTGTGCAGACCACAGTGTCCTGAGAGCAGGGCCCTTGTTGTGTCTGGTGGGGACAAGAATGGGAAAATACCTCCTAGTGCTGTCACACATGGACATCCTGAGGAGAACCAGACAGGAAGCATTTTGCAGGAAAAGAATAGACTCAGTCCTCCATACAAACTAAAGATGCAAGAAATAAATACAGAAGACAAAGTAAAGAGCCACAGTCAAGACAGCAGCCTGGGCTGCTCATAATCCTGTGGACAGGACAAGGCTCTGGCCATCCTGTGTCTCTGTGATCACAGACTCTCAGCATGTGCTTCACAGTGATGGAGAGAGCAGAGCCCGGAGTTGACAGAGCTGAGGGTGACCCTATCTTAGACAACAAGGAGCTCATCTGGGCACAGCCCTGTTCACCCTCAGCTCCCATAGCCTTATCCTGTCCCAACACACACACACACACGCACAGCATAGTGACACAGACTCTGGAAGGTTCTCCATCTGCCATTTATTTCCTCCACACACGCACACACACAGCATAGTGACACAGACTCTGGAAGGTTCTCCATCTGCCATTTATTTCCTCCACAAACTCTAAGTATTCTTAATCCTTTAGTTTACCTGTCAATCAACCCTCAGATCAAGGATACGAACAATAAAGTTCACATCCAGATTCTTATTCTCAGTGTAGAAGTGAGGAGCTGTAGCTCATGGCAGCATGGAGCTCACAGGATGCAGATGTCTCCCCATGTTTGGCTGGAGCTGGAAGGTTGACTGTAGAAGGGAACAAGCAGTGCAGGGACAGGGTCCTGGTGTGCAGGGCAGGCTGGGCTCCACAGTTCTTCACATTGAGCCTACAGGAACACAGAGAACATCAGACAATGTTGTCTAAAGAGAACTGAGGTTTCTGGATGTCACAGGAGAGACCCGAACACACCGGTTGTCACTCAGTCCACTCCAGGCAGCTGTCTTCATCCTAGAGAATGAGAGTCATGACCCATCACTGTGAAGTCAAAATTCCAACAACCCACCACTCACTCACAGGGGATTCTGGGAGTCTCTGAAACCCAATCATGTCCACATTGCTCTTCCCCAATCAGGCCCCAGAGCGTCATCTTTAAAATCTGGAAGAGGCATATCAGAGCTCTGGGAGCTGTCCCTGCCTAGGTTAAGAAATATACAGAGATATATTCATAGCAAGCTAAAACCCAAGCCCTCAGAAGATTTCTCCGGAGGAGCTATTATGGATTCCCAGAGCTCTCCAACATCTCCAGCTTCACTCCAATGTCCCCCAGGACAATCCTGTCCCCAACACTAACCTTGGAGCATAGTCCCCTCCTTTTTTATCTGTGAGAAGAAAAGCTGTGAGAGTTCAAGGAAGATCTTGACACTAGGAAGTTCCCAGAACTGACAGAGGACCCAGGTGGAGACAGTAGCAATGTGGGTGTGGCTGTGTTCCCCATTGATGAGCAGAGCACACTGCTAAAGGAGGCTGAGAGAAAACTCAGACCCTGCCCTTTCCTACCTGTGTTTCTCCTTCTCTTCATCACAAAAGCTACCAGAGCTTCAATGACGGCCACAGCAGATCAGCAATGATGGAGCCAGTGGATGGAGGAGGCTCTGGGAAGGACAGGTACAGGAAATGAAGGTGAGGGTTATGACCCCAGCTCTCAGTCCTGAGCAGCTCAGGGTCTGCAGAAGGCTCCAGCTTTCCCTGACCCCAGTTCTGCACCCACACCCTCCTTACCCCATCTCAGGGAGAGGGGCTCAGGCAGCCCCTCATGTTCCACATGGCATGTGTAATTCTGCTCCTTCCCAAGAGGCACCACCACAGATGCCCACTTCTGGAAGGTTCCATCCCCTGCAGGCCTGGTCTCCACAAGCTCCATGTCCTGGGTCAGTTCCTCCCCATTCAACTGCCAGGTCAGGGTGATGTCAGCAGGGTAGAAGCCCAGGGCCCAGCACCTCAGGGTGACATCACCTTCAGATCCCGGGTGATGGGTCACATGTGTCTTTGGGGGATCTGTGTGGAAGATTCAAGAAATTGCACAATTAAGAAGACAAACTGGGGCTGGTGAGATGGCTCAGTGGGTAAGAGCACCGACTGCTCTTCCGAAGGTCCAGAGTTCAAGTCCCAGCAACCACATGGTGGCTCACAACCATCCGTAATGAGATCTGGCGCCCCTCTTCTGGAGTGTCTGAAGACAGCTACAGTGTACTTACATATAATAAATAAATAAATCTTTAAAAAAAAAAAAAAAGAAGACAAACTGAGGACTGGGAAGATGGCTCAAAGGGTAAGAGCACTGACTGCTCTTTTGAAGGTCCTGAGTTCAAACCCCAGCAACCACATGGTGGCTCACAACCATCTGTAATGAGATCTGACGCCCTCTTCTGGTGCATATGAAGTCAGCTACAGTGTACTTATGTATAATAATAAATAAATCTTTGGGCCAGAACAAGCAGGGACTGAGCGAGCAGAGTTGACCCATAGGAGTTGACTGGAGTGAGCGGGGCCGACCAGAGCAAACAGAGGTCCTAAAGAAAAAATTCAATTCCCAACAATCACATGAAGGCTCACAACCATCAGTACAGCTACAGTGTACTTCCATACATAAAATAAATAAATAAATAGATAGATAGATAAATAAATAAATAAAAAGACAAACTGAAGACTGCCAAGACAAAGTTAAATCAGTAATTACACTGAACTATGTGTCTGAACACTTCAACTGTCATGGCACTAGTGACCTGCAGGCAGAGCTGGTCTCTTCAACACAGAACTGCACGTTTTCCTGGGGAACTCAGAAGCTAAGAGGGAATCCACATGAGCCAGTGGGTCACCATGGCTATCCTTATGTGATGTTCAATAGCATAAGAGAAGTAGTCACAGAATGGAAGAGGGAATGGAAAATAAGCAATTTAATATGTGTTTGAGTTCATATCTAAATTAGAAATCAAGGCCATATGCTACTGGAAGGTGACACCACTGAGACTCAACCACTGTGTTTATCTTGCCGACCAATATTAACTGTCAGTCCAAGTGAGCAGCCATCACAGAGTGTGTAGCTGAAAGGTGGTGAACCTCTGACACTCAGCCAGAGAAAATGACTCCCAGCCCCTGACTCTGGGGGACAAGGTACAGGTGTGTCACACAGGATCCCTGGAGTGAGCTGTGGACCCCAGTGCAGCACTCACTGGCACACAGTGGGCTCACAGGGTGTGTGATCTTCCCTCTCACTCAGCCCTGGATTGCAGAAGACCCTGTCTCTCAGAGTCCAAGTCCTGATTCACTAGGAGGAGCACTGTAACTTGTGGGGGCACAGGGATAGCAGGAGTGATCTGGATGGTTAATTCTGCCAGAAAACATCTTAACCTCACAGGAACCTTTCTTCTGCCCAGTGGAGGTGGCCCACGCCTTTAATCCCAGCACTTGGGAGGCAGAGGCAGGCTGATTTCTGAGTCCCAGGCCAGTCTGGTCTACAAAGTGAGTTCCAGGACAGCCAGGGCTACTGATACAAATGATATAGTCGGGGGTGGGCGTGTGATGGGGAGAGAGAACAATATCATTCTAGTGCCGAAGAAAAACTGATTATAAGCAACATAATACCCTCAAAAAGAAAAAAAAAAGTAAAGATAAAAAGAAAACGAGAGGGGAAAAACACAAGAAAAGTATTTGTTTAGGGCAACACATAGTGGCTCATGTGACCATTCACCATTGCAGGAATACATAGAATTGTGTGTCAAAAGGGTGCAAACCCCACAGGTAGGGAGGGATCTGTGAGAATGTATTCTTTGGAAAGTTCTAGAAACTGGGGGAACCAGCCTAGTGTAGGATAGTCCATGTCTCCCATCAGGGAAAGAAGACTTCAGGTCATGAGGTGTAAGGGCTGACACACTCAGCAGGACAGCAGTGGGTGTGGGAGAGGCCATGGCTGACAGAGGCTGCAGGGGAACTGAAGGGAGCAGCTGTTGTTACCTCAGGGAAATTCTCTCCTTCCCTCCTGAGACAGCCTGGGCACTGTCCAGGGAGAAGGCTGAGCCCTGGGAGAGTCAGTGCAGTCACTGTGATGAGGGATCAGGAGACCCAGGGACACTCTCTCCCCTCTGAGACAGGGGCATCACCCCAGCTGAGGGTTTCTTCTTCCCCAGGACTGAGCCCCAGCCCGAGGGCAGAGGGAGGAGCTGCCCGCGGCCCCTGCACCTGTGCGCAGCAGCGTCGCATTCCCGCGCTCCAGGTATCTGCGGAGCCACTCCACGCATGTGCCCTCCAGGTAGGCCCTGTAATACTCTGCATCACCAGCCTGCTCCCACTTGCGTCGGGTGATCATCGCCGCCATGTCCGCCGCTGTCCACGTTTTCAGGTCTTCGTTCAGGGCAATGTAATCGCGGCCGTCGTATGCGTACTGCAGGTACCCGCGGAGGAGGCGCCCGTCGGACCCCACGTCACAGCCATACATCCACTGGAGTGTGTGAGAGCCTGCGGGACCCTGCAGTCAGCCCCTCCCTCGCCCCCTCTCCCCCCTCCGCGGACGCCTCCAAACTGAAAGGGAATCCGGTCCTGGGTCAGTTCTGCTCCCGAACCTCGGACTTTGGACCCTGGACGTCACCGGCCTCTGTTTCGGGACGTGGAGGGGCCGTGACCTCCGACCGGGGTCACTCACCGCTCACGCTCTGGTTGTAGTAGCTGAGCAGGGTTCTCAGGTTCACTCGGAAACTCTGCTCACTGCGCTTGGCTTTCTGTGTCTCCCGCTCCCAATACTCCGGCTCCTCCTGCTCCATCCACAGCGCCCGCGGCTCCATCCTCTGAATCTCCGCGTCGCTATCGAAGCGCACGAACTGCGTGTCGTCCACGTAACCGACGATAATGAACCGGGGCTTCCCAAGGCCCGGCCGGGAAACGGCGGTCTCGAAATACCGCATCGAGTGTGGGCCTGGGGGCGGTGCACGGTGAGACCCGGACCTCCTCTCGGGACCCCGAGCTGGGGCGCGGGCTGGGAAGGGAGCTGGGCGCGGAGCTCGGGTGAAGAAGGGGCGGAGGGTCCGGTGGGCGACGCGGGGACGCGGCTTCCCCGGTGCCGCCCCCGCCCCTCTCCGCAGAAGCTGTTTCCCTCCCGACCCCGCACTCACCTGCGCGGGTCTGGGTCGGGGCCAGGGCAGCCGCCAGCAGCAGGAGCAGCGTGCGCGGCGCCATCGCCCCCATCTGGGATCCTGGGTGTCTGAGTCCCTCGGGCTGCGTGGACTTTATAACCAGTGGCGCGGCGACGCTGGTTGGTTCCCCAGGAACGCGCCACCCATGGGGGTGAGACCTGATAGCCTCAATAAGTGTCCGAGCAGAAGGACCTGACCCAGGTTAGGAGCAGAAGTGAAACTGGGGAGATGGGGAGTCCCCAGCCCTGGGCTTCCCCACCCCTGACCTCACTGCCTGGAGACTAAGACTTTGCCTGAATCCTGTGCTGTGGACAGAGAGCTGTTTGTCGTGGTGTCTCCGAGTTCTAACCCAGAAGCTGTCAGGACACCGCGAGCCAGAATCTCTGTGTCTTCTCCTCCACCCTTCCTCTTCCTTATTCTCTTCAGAAGTCAGACCCTAGAATCTTCTAGAAGAAAATCTACTTCCAGGAATACAATGGCAGTACAAAGCCGTTGGGAATGCAGTGGAGAGAGGCTTCTCCTTAAAGCAGAAGCGCTGGCCTGAAAGCCCCACCCGGAACCAGTCTGTGTGTTCATCCTGCAATGGGCGGCTCACACTGTCAAGCCTGAGTGCAGGACTCTCATCTTTAAAGAGAAGACTTTGCCTCTTCCCTCAGGATCTGTCTTCTAAACTTTGGGATATTCTCAGACTCCCTTTTTTCCCCACAGACGAAATGTCTGTGGCTCCGGGTAGGTGTGTTTTACAAGCATCTTCATTCAGAGTCCTGAGGTTGTCCATGTGGACCTGGGTCATTGTCTCAGGACAGGAGACCCCCTTGTCCACTGGGAAGAGGCTCCTGTGGAGACCACAGGCTCAGGACACTGACCCTTGTCTACACTCCACTCTCCTCCCTGTGTCTGCACTTCCTTCCATGGTGCAGTTGCTTTAGTGACTAATTCACCGTAGGAGAGGAACTGTCACCAACTATACCACAGAATAATGATGATAGTGTGGTAGAAGTTATGTAATTTCTGACCCTCTCCCTCCCTCCCTGACCTTCACTCACACTTTGAGCCGATGAGGTGAGGGACATGAATGTCACAGGTGTGTGGGACACTGGTTCTGATAACTGAGTTGGCCCAGAGTTCCTCAAGCCTGTGCAGTGTGGACACTGGAAGAAAGATGATTCTCATGCCAGAGAGCACACACTGGTGATGTGAGGTTTCATCCCTGATCAGTAGTGTGGGGAAAGATTAAATTTACCCATTTCATGATTCTGTGGATCTTTTCAAATCGCAGCCACAGAAGTGAAGTGGAAAGAAGAGCAGGATGGGTGGGGACTCCTGAAGAGAGTCACTCATCACACAGAGCAACGAATGTGTGTGACCACAGGTGTGAACTCCAGTCACCTCCCCATGCAGATCTCCACAGCAGCTCCCAGCGTCACCAGGATTCAGCAGACCCTGTCTCCCTGAACCCCTCTTATAGATGCTGTGAGCATTTTCCATGGGGACTTGATGCTCTTAGGTTTCTTCCTGACCAACCTAGGGATGCTGTTGGGGTTAGGCAGCTTCACAGAGAGGATCTGTCTCCATTACTTTTCTTCTTATTTTACTATGGTTTTTGTTTGTTTGTTTGTTTAGACAAGGTCTATCTGCACAGCCCTGGCTATTCTGGAACTCATATGTAAATCATTGCTGCCCTTGAACTCACAAAGATACATCTGCCTTTGTGTTGGGTGTCTTAGTTTAGGTTTTGTTGCTGTTAAGAAACACCATGACCAGGGCTGGTGAGATGGCTCAGTGGTTAAGAAGAGCATTGACTGCTCTTCCGGAGGTCCTGAGTTCAATTCCCAGCAACCACATAGTGGCTCACAACCATCTGTAATGAGATCTGACAACCTTTTCTGGTGTGTCTGAAGACAGCTACAGTGTACTTACATATAATAAACAAACAAATAAATATTTAAAACAAAAACAAACGAAAAAACACCATGACCAGCTACAGTGTACTTACATATAATAAATAAACATACAAACAAATAAATATTTAAAACACAAACAAACAGGGGGCTGGTGAGATGGCTCAGTGGGTAAGGGCACCCGACTGCTCTTCCAAAGGTCCAGAGTTCAAATCCCAGCAACCACATGGTGGCTCACAACCATCCGTAACGAGATCTGGCTCCCTCTTCTGGAGTCTGAAGACAGCTACAGTGTACTTACATATAATCAATAAATAAATCTTTAAAAAAAAAACAAAAACAAAAAAAAACACAAACAAACAAAAAAATCACCATGACCAGCCAGGAGTGGTGGCACATGCCTTTAATCCCAGCACTCGGGAGGCAGAGGCAGGCGGATTTCTAAGTTTGAGGCCAACCTGGTCTACAAAGTGAGTTCCGGGACAGCCAGAGCTACACAGAGAAACCCTGTCTCGAAAATACAAACAAGCCGGGCGTGGTGGCGCACGCCTTTAATCCCAGCACTCGGGAGGCAGAGGCAGGCGGATTTCTGAGTTCGAGGCCAGCCTGGTCTACAAAGTGAGTTCCAGGACAGCCAGAGCTATACAGAGAAACCCTGTCTCGAAAAACCAAAAAAAAAAAAAAAAAAAAAAAAAAAAAAAAAGAAAATACAAACAAACAAAAAAGACAAAAAACAAAAACAAAGCACCATGACTTTGTTTGATTTTTTGTTTTGTTTTGTTTTGTTTTGTTTTGTTTTGTTTTTTGTTTTTTGTTTCCCAAGAGAGGGTGTAGCCCTGCCTGTCCTGGAACTCACTCAGTAGACCAGGCTGACCTCGAACTCAGAAATCCACCTGCCTCTGCGTTCCAAGTGCTGGGATTAAAGGCGTGTGCCACCACTGCCTGGCCAAGGCATTCCTTCTAAAGAGGAGCATTTAGTAGAAGCTGGTTTACAGTTTCAGGGATTTAGTTCATTATAATAGGAAGCATGCCAGTGTGCAGGTAGACATGGTGCTGGGTAGGGGAGACTTCTACACCCTGATGCAAAGGCAGCCAGGGAGAGGCTGTCATTCTACACTGGGCAGAGCATGAGCATAGGAGACCTCAAAGCCCACCCCCACAGTGACACATTTCCTCCAACAAGGTCACACCTCCTAATAGTGCCACTCCTTGTGGGCCAAGCTTTCAAACACGAGTCTATGGGACCACCTATTCAATCCACCACACTGGGATTGAAGGCATGTGTCACCACACCAGCTTTAGTTAGTTTTTTATTACTGTGATAAGACACTGTAATCAAGGCAACATATAAAACAATGTTTAATCTCTTCTCTAGTTTCAGAGGGTTTGAGTCCATGATGGCAGAGGGAAGGTGTGGTGGAGGAACAGCTGAGAGCTCAGGACTTGATTTGCAAGCAAAGGCTGAGACCCTGGGAATAGAGAAAGTCTGTTAAATCCTCAGTGCCCAACCCAGGGGCACACATCCTCCAACAAGGCCACACCTCCCAGTCCTTTCTGAACAGTTCCATCAGCTGGATTTGAAGGATTCATTCCTATGAGCTGTTCTCATTCAAACCAGCACAGTGTTCACTATGAAATGTAAGAGGCCAGCAGGGTTCTGCAGATGTGTCCAGCGCAATCTGACAGAGATACCCTCCAACAGGGGACTCTGCT
Organism: Mus caroli; assembly: GCF_978045245.1. NCBI lineage: Eukaryota > Metazoa > Chordata > Mammalia > Rodentia > Muridae > Mus > Mus caroli. The sequence continues at coordinate 58,301,874 of NW_028227273.1, forward strand.
GAGTTAGGTCTCCCCCTTTGCCTCTGTCCTGTCCTGCTCAGCCCCTCTCTGTCTCTGTCCCTCAGGCCTCTCCCCATCAGTGCCCAGCTCCCCTACCTCCTGAGCGCTGCACTGACACTGTCTCTTCCTGTGCCTCTAGTTTCTCTCAAGGTGCTCAGCAGCAGGCTGTGGATCAGCTGTGTGGTTTCCTGATGTGAACATTCCAATGGTGGCTGGAGAGATGGCTCAGAGCTGAGAGCACGTGTTGCTGTTGCAGAGGATCCAGGGTGAGTTCCATCAGCACATGGCGGCTGTCGACCATCTGCAACTTCAGTTCCCAAGGATAGAATGGTTGTGTGCCTACATACTCATGTATAAAAAACAAATGATTCTCCTTAGACAAATCTGTATCACCAGCCAGTGAAGCCAGCTCTGGAACAGGACAGGAATGTATGATTGAAATACACCGTACTGAAGACAATTTGCAAAAGAGTCATAGAATGAAAAATACAAAATACTGATCACAGCCTCATCCCAGGAAGAAGACACAGTGTGTGCTCATCTTTGCACTTGAGCCAATGTTAGTTTTTGATTCCCCATGAACAAAATAAACTCCAATCAGATATTTGAATGCTAATTTTTAACGGACCATGACATCCCAACATCCATAGCATTCCTGCAGAGAAAGGTGTACCCATTCCCATCTTCCCTCCCACTGCAGACCCTCCAGGGTCTCACCTTTTGAAGATGAAAGGGAAGAATCACATTCTTGGGCAACAGCGCCGCCTGGTGGAAGAAACAAAGATGACAGCATCTGAGCCCACAGAGCTGAGGGTAAAGGGGATGCAGGCTGCTGAGCTGTCCCAGGGCCTCCTTCTTGTCTGCACTTCTCCAGGGGTCTCAGGTCTCAGGCCGCCCTGCTCTCATCAAAGTTACATCCAGAGAAACTTTATGTGCTTTTCCACCCGTGGGAAGAAAACTCCCTGTAAGAGGGGAGGCAGGAGGCAGAGCCATGAGTGCTAAAAGGAGCTGCAAAGCCCCAAACAGAGCAGTTCCAAAACTCAGGCAGAGACCATGGTGTTGGTTCTTTGATGTCAGCTACATGTGGGGTTAACTAAAACTCCAAAATGGAGGACACCATCTGTGAGGCGTTTTTGCTTAATTTAAAGCGGGAAGGTAAATTTCTGATCCTTTTCTTTGAGGTAGGAAGACACACCTGTAATCCAGAATAGTTGAGCGGGAGCCCCTCCCCATTTCTGATCTGGGCAACACCTTCTGTGTATGCTTGCTACTGCTCCTGTTATCTGTCGGAGATTCCTGCTTGTCCTACCTTGCTCTAAATAATGATGGCAGACTTACATTTATTTATGAATGCCTAAGCTTTATGCTATGCCATTTCCCACCTGTCTCATAATTCAGTTATCCCATTTATACTATTCTAAGTTCTGCCATGTGGCTGGTCACCACTCCTCAGTTCCACACAGCCCACTTCCTCCGAGTCTGGGTAGCGAGTCCCCCATGCTTCTTTCTTCCCTGAGTTCCCTGTGTTCCAGAACACAAGATGTAAAATATAAGATTGTCGAGGTTCAGGAATCGGTACCGGAGTTACAGGAGAGAGAAGCATCTCTGTTAGGTCTTATCTCAGCTGTGGATGTGCACCTGAGAGATGAACAGACAAATCACACAGGGTCTGCAGGAAACAAGCTTAGTGTCCAGCTGTGGGCTGTCCTGCTGCTGATCATCATGTACTCAGGTGATCTCAAGTGATCCTGCTCCCCATTTTAACTGGTCAGTAAAGGCTCGTGCCTGTGGTTGGGCAGTGGAAGGGAAAGGTGGGGCTGGAGGTTTGAGAGTGGGGGCAGGTAGGGAAACAGAAAAGGATGAGAGGGGCAGGAGAGAAGACTGAAGAGGAGGAGGAAGCCATAATGGGCTAGAACCTCGTGGCCAGGAGGAACTGCAAGTAACAAGGGGTCTGCCCAATCTAGGCATATAGCTAATAATTATAATAACTGGATTATGTGTTTTTAAAATGGGCTTCCTGGTATTGAAAATTTCAGCAAAGTGCCCCAGATCTTACTTCTCCATGTGTGACAGATGACACTGGCTTTGATTTCTTTCATTATCCCTTAGGGTTTGGTTTGGTGATTTCTGGTGCCTTCAGCCACAGGCCTAGACAGACAGCCTGTGAGTGTCCAGTGTCCAAGGAAACCAGGAGATGATGTCAGAGGTACATTGGAGTTACAGGCGGATCTCCTTCTCCCATCCACAAGGAGACAGGGTGCTGAGTCACAACCATCACTCTCTGGAGGAACAGCAAATGTTCTTACCTGCGGGCCATCTTTTCAGCCCCTTGAAGATACTTTGTAAAGGCCAGATAAACCTCATCACTGACAGTGAACAGTTGTTGAGCTAATGAGACCCTGAGATGCAAATTAACATGTAAATAAGCTGGGGCAATAACAGGAGTGTCACCTGGTTGGCAGGAATGGGGAGCAATCCAATTCCTGACAAATCACAATGTCAAGGGGAGGCTATACTCTATGACTAATAACACTTTGTTCTTGTCTGAGAAATTTACAGACTTACAGAAGTCTGCTTCTAAAACTAAACAACAGAAATATTTCAGATGAATTGTGTACTGGTGCACTTTAACTTTAATTCCATTTATGTGTATGTGGCCTTTGTGTGAATATTTGATTCTAAATCTAATTATAAAAATTTATCAGGGACTTGGGATGTTTCAGAGCCAAGTCATTAAAGACAGGACCTTAATGGCCTAACCTGTTTCCTGTTTGGATGTTCTGTCTGGCTTCAGTATCCTTGCTCAGCAGGTGTCCTTAGCAAGTGATGGGATGCTATCCTGTTTGAGACCCTGAAGGCTCATGATCTCCTTCCTGGGATGCTGTGTCTCCCAACAGTTCCTGTGGAAAGCTGAATGTAGATCATCATTGAAGTCACACAAAATGCCCAGCACCTATCAGCAGCAGCAGCAGGGAGATCAGCATCAAGTCTAAGGACACAAGCAGGTGTGTGGCACCTTAAGGCCATGACGGTGATCTGTGCATCAGCAGCACGGTGCTCTTTCTCTGCCCACACTGTCTTCATGAGCTCCAGCATCTTCCCAACCACACAGAGAGCATGACAAAGATGCCAGCTCCCACAGCTCCAGGTTCAGGCATCCTCTGTAGTCCCTTTGATTGGGATGGGGTCACATGACCTCAGGCTGCCTTCAGACTCACTATGTAGCAGAGGCTGTGTTTAAACCCCTAACATTCTGGATCCCCCTATGCAGTTCTGGGGTCAGAGGCACACACCTCTATGCTCAGCTATATTGTGGCACATACACACATGGAAATCATGGCCCTCTGGTCATTTCACCTTCTCTAATCTCCCTGTCCTGCCTCTCCTGCTGCCCCTTCCCAAGTGGTCCCCTTGCTGTTCCAGTCTAACATATTTAAATCTTGAGTCCACGTATGAACAAGCATGTGTGCTACCACACACTGCTTCTAGACAGTTGTCCCCTTCTCTGCTGGGAAAAGAATCCTCTGGTAGCCTGAGTCTGAACCCTGCACAGCTGTAACCCTGTCTGCCTCTGTGTGTTACTGTGTACACGCTCCTATGAAAAGGTTGGTTCATCAACTGCAGTAAGAGATGAGTAACAGTTACATGCAGAATGCTGAGAACAGGGTAATGTAATAGATGTGATTTAGTTCCTCTCCCTCCCCACTGCCCTGCGCTTACCCCTGTGTTGGTGAGAGATGACAGAGAAGCTGAAGTGAGGGAAGGAGTGACCAAAGCATTAGGACAGTGATTCTGTGCATCTGACAGCTGAGTCTGCCCCTGAGCATCCCAGCTCTGTGCATCATGAACACTGTGGACACTGGACAGAGGAGGCAAAGGTCTCACACCAGGTGAGACAGGATCTTCATCCCATGGAAATATAGAGAAAACATGTAGAGCATATGTGTCGTTAATTCTATCATGTTTGCCTTGTGACTGTCAGATCCCAGTTAGCCGAAATCACTAGCACTGTGGAAAGAGAAACCTCTTGGTAAGAGTCACAGGGCAGCACAGTGTGACTCTGTCCTGGGCCATCTCTCCAGCCCCTGGACCAGCTTTTACAATAAACATAAGTCTAAAGTAGACTCTCATCCAGTCAACCCTTGAATCTTCTCTGGAGGCAGCACCAGGATTCCCAGAGCCAGGGAAGGACAGGGGCCATGGGCACAGCACAGAGCCAACAGGACCAGATCTGAGATGAGAGCCTGTGGATCCCTCCTCTGTGTGGATCCTGCAATCCAGGGTTAGCTGGGGAAAGATGGGAAAGATGGGGAGAACTCCACGGAGGCGCCTTGGAAGGAGGAGCTCTGTAGAGTTTAGTTCACCTGTGTATCCCACAGTGTCCTGATAGCAGGGCCCTTGTTGTGTCAGGAGGGGACAAGAATGGGAAAACACCTCCTACTGCTGTAACTCCTGGGCATCCATGAGGAGAACCAGACAGGAAGCACTCACAGGAAAAGAATAGACTCAGTCCTCCATATGAACTAAAGATACAAAGAATAAACACAGAAGACATAAAGTAAAGAGCCACAGTCAAGACAGCAGCCTGGGCTGTTCATAATCCTGAGGACAGGGCAAGGTTCTGGCCATCCTGTGTCCCTGGGATCACAGACTCTCAGCATGTGCTTCACAGTGATGAGAGCAGAGCCCGGAGGTGACAGTGGTGGGGGTGACCATATCAAAGATAATAACTGACTGAGCTCACCTGGGCACAGCCCTGTTCACACTCAGCTCCCACAGCCTCATTCTGTCCCACCAGATACACACAGTACAGTGACATAGATTCTGGAAGGTTCTCCATCTGCCAGTTATGTCCTTCCCAAAGTCTAAGAATTCTCAATCCTTAAATTTACCTGCCAGTCAACCCTCAGTTCAAGGATGTGAAAATGAAGTTCACATTCAGATTTTTTTTTTAAGTATTTAAAAAAAATATTTTATTTATATGAGTACACTGTAGCTGTCTTCAGGCATACCAGAAGAGGGCGTTGGATCCCACTACAGATAGCTATGAGCCACCATGTGGTTGCAGGGAATTGAACTCAGGACTTCTGGAAGAGCAGTCAGTGCTCTTAATCCTTGAGCCATCTTGCCAGCCCAGGTCTGTGTTTCTTACCTGTTCTGTGTTTCTCAACCTTTGAGGACGTGAAAGCAAGAGCTTCCTCTCCAAGAAGCACACACCACTCTGACAGTTTTACACATTTATTTCAGAGGGTTTGTAAAACCTTGATGGCTATTACAGGTGTCAGGCCAAGCACTGGAAAGGGTTGGCTCTGGCTCTGGCTCTGGAAAGGGCTGTCCTGGCCATATTTAGCTTCCTGGGATCCTTTCTGGTCGGTCTCATTGTTTTCCCTGCCTCTGATGTTGTTCACACTTCTTCTCGAAGCCATCCCTCCGAAGCAGGAACACCATCTTTACCCTGGGCAACCGTAGTGCTGTTTTCTCACCAGCCGAGCTCGAGGTCCCCATCCTGGTGCCCCATACTGCCCAGCGTGGAGAGCAGAGGGTATGGTGAGGCAACCCCTCTGTGGCCAGGGATCAGTTCCCTGAGTGCTAGTTTGGTGTGTGTGCAGGGGTGGATATCCCTGGCCTGCTGTGATTCCAGAGGTCAGGAGCCATGGACGTAGAGGTGTGCAAAGGGAGACTGGCTGGGGCTTGACTGTCAGGAGGCAACAGTTGTAGTGGACGTAGGGGCGGCAGTCAGTGGGGAGGGCTTTTCTTGTGATCTGTGCCCCATCTTCAGTGCCTGTTCAGGGTGCTCCTCCCTGCCTGGAGGTTGGGTGTGTGGTCTTGTGAGCTCTGATTACTAAGCTGTGCTGAGTCTGCACATCCACGGGGTCAGTGCGAGACCCATCCGTGTCTCTCTCTGTCTTGTTAGTATCCATTCAAAGCACTCTTCCGCAGCCACCACTATGCCCTCCTCGACAATTCTTGCCGTGAATATCTTTTTGTCTGTAAATTTTTCATCATGTCTGGCTAGGATGCATATGACTTGTACCATGCTGTCATGGGACTCATGGTCTCCATTACATTGGTGAGCTTCAGTATTCTGTGCCTTTGCACAGGCAGACAGCAACTCCTGGAGAATGAGTGTTCTCTAAGCCTTGGCCCTGGAGTTACCATCCCAAGCTCAGCCCCAGCTTCTGCTGTGGGGAACTTACATAAGTGTGGCTCGTGAGCAGGTCAGGCCGCTTGAGGTGCCTGTGGACAGGGAAGAAGCTGGTATCCCTGGCCAGTGCCTTGTCCCAAATAAATGTACATCTGTTTGCCTACAGCGACTTGAACAACAAGCTAACATTCATTTGTCTGCCACAGAAACACCTGGAGTCCTACCTGGCTGACTGCTAAGATGCCATTGCTGTTTTTCTCTGTATTCACATTGTTCTCCGGTTCCGCAACATTGCAGCGAAGAGGGACGTCCCTGCTCTGGACAGGTCACTGAGCTCTGCTCCTTGGTGTCCGGATGCGGTCAGCTTTTTATCTTACACAAACAACTCCGTCCTGACTCCGGGGTCTGCCTCACCTGATGCCCTTCACTCTTATTGCCATTTGTGTGTTCCAGGGGCAGCATTGGCATCGGGCACACCCACTCACCGTCACCCTGAAGGGTGCTGTGCTCCCCTGGGCAGACTGCACCCCCAGCCAGCTGACCTTTGACTCTGATTAAGCCTGCAGGTACTGGGAGCAGGCGCTTGCCTTGCTGTGGCCTCGGTTTGAGCTGATCCTGGAGATGAATGTCCAGAGTGTCCGCAGCGCTGACCCCCAGCGCCTTGGGGGATTGGACACTCGGCCCCACTATGTAAGGGCGGGTGAGGTTAACAAGGGGGTCTTGTGGTCACACTGAGTGGTGGGTTGGGTACTGCCAAAGGAGTCAACTTAGGCAGACAACTCCTCTCTGACTGGGGACAGGAGTTACACGGACAGCTGGGGGTTGTGTCTGCCAGGCAGGCAGGTGTAGGCCTTCCCTTCTTGCTCCGAGATCATTCTGGTGGTCGGCCCTGGGCAGGCCTTGCTGGTTCACCAGCCCTGCTTGCTCTCTGACACACATTTTCATCTGGCGGTCAGCCTGAGTCACTCAGCTGATCCCTGGCTTTGGTAGTTCCTGGAAGGCGTCAGTGGAATCCCTGAGTCAGGATGTAATGTGGAGTTTTACCAACTTCCGAAATGGAACCAGCATCAACAGGTGTCCGGCCACTCCTACCGTTTGCCTGTGTCCCATGGTTGTCTGTTTCCTCGCTCTTTCCCCTGGGCTCTGCATCACACGATCTCCCTGAAGGCCAACAAGCTTCTGTGCCTGAGATTCTGGTGAAGCTCTGACAGCTCAGGTCACCAGGAGTCTGACCCCGACTCTCCTCTGTGCAGGGGGCACTGACCCAGCTGATCCAGCTCTACCATCGCTTCCACTGGGTGCTGTCCCAGCCCCAGCTCCGCGCACTCCCGGCCAGGGCTGAGCTCATCAACATCCATCACCTCGTGGTGGAGCTGAAGAAATACAAGCCGAAATTCTGATTCAGACCGCCCAGGCCCTAAGCTCCCATGAATTCTGTGGGTCACACACGGTCACTGGGACCCCCTTCCCATCCCTTTTGTCTCCACGGCTTCCACACACCCCACTCAGCCTCCATTGCCAGGACTCTGCCTCAAAAGAATGCACCCAAGGCCACCACCTGGGCTTCTGAGTGAGGTGACCTTCATTTCCAGTCTGGTCAGCTCCTCTGCTGTTCACTCACAGCCTGTGAGCTTCCACCGCCCCAGGCTCTGACTGAATCTCAGCTCTTAGGGCTGAGCAGTTCAGGCCACCCTGTAGCTGATCTGTGGGCTCTCCTGGAACAGTGACATCACCTAGTGGCGAGGCTCACACTGTGCAATAATAAGTACTTACAGTGCTGGGACTGTGTCCTCTCCTTTGTCCCTGGGCCTTTGAATTCTCGAGCATGTCTTTATTGTAGACCTAGTCAGTTCCTGGTGGGCATCAGGAAGATGATGGGATAGTACCCCGAGGTCTGTTGCTGCTTCTGGCTGATGGGTGGCAGAGTTGCTCAGGAGGGGACTGTAGCTCTCCAGGAGGGTGACACTTGTTGCAAGGCCTGGGAATGTTGTAGCTTTGGGTGCTGTGCTGAGGGCTACCATGGGAATAATCCACACAGACTCTGAGGTTGTCTGTGTCAGCCTCTAAGTGGCTGTCACAGCTTCTTTGAGGGTGGAGGGCCTGTAACACCTGCAGCCATGCATCGAGGCAGGGGTGAACCTGGCTACAAAACAGATCCTGTCATTTTCATGTGACTCAGACCCTTCCCGCTGCCCTCTGCCCCACCTCTGTAAGGAGTTTGCAGACTCCAGAGCAGTGGTTCTCAACCTTCCTAATACTGCAACCCTTTAATACAGTTCCTTGTGCTGACCCCAACCTTAAAGTTATTTTCAGTGTTACTTCACAACTGTAATTTTGCTACTGTTAAGAATACTAATATAAAGCCGGGCGTGGTGGCGCACGCCTTTAATCCCAGCACTCGGGAGGCAGAGGCAGGTGGATTTCTGAGTTCGAGGCCAGCCTGGGCTACAGAGTGAGTTCCAGGACAGCCACAACTACACAGAGAAACCCTGTCTCGAAAAAAACAAAAACAAAAACAAAAACCAAAACCAAAGAAAAAGAATACTAATATAAATATCTGTGTTTTCTGATGGACTTAAGCAATCCCTGTGAAAGGGTTGTTTGACCCCCAAATTGGTTATGACCCACAGGTCCTACAGTGAAGGTACATGCTTGACCAAGTTGTTTGGTTTTTGAGACAGGGTTTCTCTGTGCAGACCTGGTTGTCCTGGAACTCACTTTGTAGACCAGGCTGCCTTTGAACTTAGAGACCCACCTGCCTCTGCCTCCCAAGTGCTGGAACTGAAGGTGTGTGTCTCCACAGACTGGCAACCTTGACCAAGTCTTGAACAAAAGCTAGGCTGGTTTGTAGACCTGTAACCCTGTCTAATAAGGGCCAGAAGCAGTGGATGGAAAGCCTGCTTCAGTTACAGAGTAAGTTCAAGGCCAGCCTGGACCACGTCTTAAAAGTATAGGCTTGGATACCCCTCAGTGGCAGGAAGCTGTCCCTAGATCCCATCTACAACATGGGGGAAATTCCAGATGAAAGACACTGTCAAGGAGAAAAAGTAATTTGAGGTTATTTCCTTTACCCCTTTCACTTCCCAGGGCCTTGGCTGGGGGGCCTAAGTCCACCCCGACCCCGCCCTGGGCATCCATGCTCCTTTCTCGCTTGTTACAACTTCCCCACCTACTCCACCACCCCCTTCCAGGTGTCAGAACTTGGGATCCCAGTCTTCTGCTTTTACCTTATAGCCCCGGGTGTTCTGGAACTTGCTATGTGGTTGAAGAATGCAGAAATCTTTCCTCCCGAGGGCTGGGACTAAAGGCATTCCCAGAGAAAGCCAGGACCCTTTCTTTGGGTGGGTCATATGCTCAGTGAGGACAAGGTCAGCAGGCAGGAAGCCCTGGGGTAAATCCTGGGCAACAGCAACCACAAAAGGAAAACAACTAATGCTGTGCTGTGGCGGACACTGCAGGGGATACCCGGTTTCTTAGTGTGGCCCTTCCTCAGTGTGACCTGGACAGCTTCGCGGGTTTGTGAAGCTGGCCAGCAGTTCCTGGACTCTGTAGTCTGCAGTCTGGAGGGACATTTGACATAGAGCCCAGTCTATCCCTAAGATTCTTGGGAGCTGCGATGCGGAGCACGGCCGCCAGGGGGCAGCAGGACACAGGAATAGGAGCGGCTCCAGTTCCTGATCACCTAAGTGGCTGTGAGCTTTGAATGCTGGGGAAGGCAGGGAGTTGTGGTCGCCTATGCCCTCTTCATACCGAAGCAGCCAGGGATTTTCCTTTCAGCCCCAAGTCCTCTGGTTTGTGGTTTTCACGGTTCCTTATGATCTTCTGGCTGAAACACAGCTTCTGAGCGAGATTACACCTCGGGCTCCTTACCCGATTGTTACTTAACTCCACATTCTCCAGTCACAGTGACATAGACACACACAGACAAACACACACACACACACCCACAACATACACACCACGGCATACTGAGGTTAGGCGGGAGGATCAAGAATTCAAGGTCTAGACTGGAGAGAAGACTCAGAGGTTGAGAGCCTTAACTGCTCTTCTGTAGGTCCTGAGTTGAAGTCTCAGAAATGACTTGATGGCTCACAACCTCTCTAATAATATCTGGCGCCCTCTTCTGGTGGACAGGGACACATGAAGGGAGAACACTGTACATAATAAATCTTAAATAAAATAAAATCAAATAAAGAATTCAAGGTCAACCTTAGCTACAACAAGGCATACAACACAAACAGCATAAATGAACGAACACACACAGGCTCCATAGACCAGTAGCATCAGGGTCCACTCTTTAGGGGGAGTTGGGTCCATCTCTCCCTTCCCTTGCTGAATCCCTAAGATCAATGTGTTCATCTAGTGCAGGGGACTCTACAGTCCTGCAGTAGGGTTTGGAGGTGTTCCTACATGCTGTAGTGACCCCCAATACTGTGCAGGGATCTCTTTACAGAAATCTTATTTCCCTCCATTTCTTTTTCTTTTCTTTTCTTTTCTTTCTTTCTATTTTAAAGATTTATTCATTTATTTATTATATGTGTGTACACTGTAGCTGTCCCCAGACACTCTAGAAGAGGGCATCAGATTTTTGTTACAGATGGTTGTGAGCCACCATGTGGTTGCTGGGATTTGAACGTAGGACCCCCAGAAGAGCAGTCGGTGCTCTTAACCGCCGAGCCATCTCTCCAGCCCCTTCTTTTTCATTCTTTTAAAAAATATATTTATGTATATGGGTGTTTTACCTCCATGTTTATCTGTGTGCCACATCCATGGAGTGCCCCAGGTGGCCAGAAGAGGGCACCCTACCCATCTAAGGCCGGAGTTAGAAGTGGGTGAGAAATGGAACTGAACCCAGGTCCTCTGGACAGCAGTAAGCATTCTTCACCTCTAATCAATCTCTGCAGCTCCATAATTTTACTTGGAAATGACGCCATCTTTGTTTTTATGCCTTGATTCTCTGATTCTTTTCTCTGCAGCACAAGGCCTCACTCAGGCCTGAGCCACCTAACTACCCTGCAGAGAAGGTTTGAAGAGGAGAAGCCCTGGGTTCCTCAGGGTCATAGAGTCCATGAGAAGGAGCTTCCCAATCTGTCCCCACAGTGCTCAGTCTACAAAAACGTCTGATGTCCTCCAGCACCAATGCAGCATTGCTAACATAACCCACACATGGAAATTTCCAGATGCCCTGTGTAGGTTTATATTTTCCAAAACATACTTTAATAAGCTTACTTAAATGTTTTAACCTCTCTTCTAACTCACCACACATCAGAGGAAGTAGAAAGGAAAATTTAATAGGGCAAAGGAGGGTATGGACCTGTTTAGATATAGTTGTTTGGGGAGAGTCTAATCTGCATTGTCAGGATATCAGCAGTTGAGTTCACACCAGTCAACAATGGCAGTTTAATCCAGAAGAAACTTTGAGGTTGCACCAATCAGCCTGAGTCTGCAGAAGCAGGAAGAAGCTGCCAGAACAGCATCAGTTCTTAGGTTTGTTTCTCTCTACAAAGTCATGACAAATGATCAGCAAAGAAGGCAAGGCTAACCAATGCCACAGCTGCCTCTGTAAAGACCAGCATCAGCAAAGCCCAACAAGGACCAGCAAAGAGTCGCAGGTGAACCAATGGCGCACAGTGTCATCTGTGGTCTATTGGGTTATATTCCTAACCTTTTCAAACATCATGTGTTCTCTCAAGAGGGCATCTCTGAAGCCCTAACAAAACATCGCATGTCCCTTTTCCAGGCAGAAAAGCACCACAAGTCTGCTTCAGCAAAAACATTCTGTCGTAAGAGTTTCCAGAAAAAACATCACACGACACAACTGAGTCCCAAAGAAACCAGAAATTTCCTCTTGAGACCTGGTTCTCCTAGATTTAGGTCCTCAGATCAGGGGATTGCATTGCCAAAGTGCTTCTTGTACACCACACATATCTGTTTTTTAACAGATAGTCTCTAATTCCATCTTTATCCTAAAGCTTTAGTAAGGGCTTTTGCAATAACAAAGAGCTGTTGTCTGCTGACTGGTTTTCACACATTGGGAATGTGTCTCAGTGACTTGAGTGCCTACCGTGTATAATATAGGTTCCAGATTCCATTTCTCAACACTTCCAAAAACAGGGCTGTGGCACCAATTCGGGATGGTGAGGTGACTCGGGTAGAGGTGCTTGCCACTGAGTCTGACCACCTGAGTTCAGTCCCCCAGAACCCACATGGAGAGAGAACTGGGTACCCAACGTTGTCTTCTGACTTCCCCTGCCCCCAACACACACCACAGCTGGGGAGTGGCCACATTCACACACGGTACACATAAAGCAATAGTATAAATACATAACACATAAAAGAGTTTAAAATCTCTGTGATTATCCTTGCATGGGATTCCCATCAATCCTCCTGGCTGCTTCTCATCACAATGTGGGTTTTGGACACAGGTAAGTCTAGAGGAATACTGGACACAAGTTTTACATACATGTCTTATACATAGGTGTCCTTATTTATATGTGTTTCCATGTCCTTCAATATGAAACCATCACGGTTCCTTTTTATTTTATTACATTGATTTAATAATTATGTGTAGGGATGTGCATGTCTTAATGCCAGTGTGAAGCTTAGAGGATAACTTACAGGAGTCAGGTGTCTCCATTCACCATGTGGCTTCCATGGATCAAACTCAGGGAGCCAAGCTTGGTGGCAAGAACCTTTACACTCTGAGCCATTTCCATGTTCCCCTTGGAGACCATCGGGCTTGAACATTTCCTTTGGAAAGTTCCTTCATCCCTGGACTTGGCACATACAAGAGATGCCCACCATGACATCAGAAAAAGCATTTCCTGGCCACATAGGTACCAGCATTGCCTTGGGCAACTCTGGAGAACCAAGCCTTCTTGCCCAGGTCCCACCTGTTTCAGTGTCAGTGCCAGCTGCCACCTGTGAAGGGACAAACCTTTTACATTCAGATTCCATTTTAGAGAACTTGAATGCAGGAAAACTAACAGCCTGGTACCTAGAATTAGTTTCCAAGTTACCTCCGAACAAACCCTAGGCTAACCCCCAAGAAAAGCTGTGACTCCAGGTTACTGCCCCCCCCCCCCAAGACCTTCATCTCCAGGTTACAAGGCCATCACCTGTCTAATGACCATCAATGCAGAGGGAAGCAGAAGTTAAGTTTATGATATGACTCCCAGCAACAGCCAATTATGTCAAATACTGCAGTAGCTCTCCAATGAGATGCTTGCACACTCACCCCGCCCCACTTGCTGCTTACGATAAAGCCTTGCCTGATAGATATTCAGGCTCCTCCTCACCAAAACTGTCCTGCATGAGGGTGGTACTCTGCGGGGCCTGAGCTAGCTCAAATAAAAAGGCCCTACTGTGACTACATCAGAACAGCTGCTGTCTGGTTTTGGGGGATCGATGACATTTCCCTGGCACTACACCTGGAAGATCCCGTTTTTGGCCTGAGAGCTAGGGTGTCATGGTCTGTGTCAGTTACTGTGGTCCTCTGAATAAGATGGCCCCCATATTCTTGGTCACTTGAATACTTAGTCCCCAGTTTGTGCTGTTTGGGGAAGCTTAGGGGGTGTGGCCTTGCTGGAGGAAGTATGTCACTAGGGACATGGTTGGAGGTGTGAGCGCTCAGCTGTTCCTGCTGCCATGCCTGGTGTTTGCTGTTGTGATGTTGATGGCCTCTTAACTCTTTGGGACCCTAATCCCCAGATAAACCTTCTAGAAGTTATCTTGGACTTGATGCTTCATCACAGCCACTGAAAAGTAACCAATACAGTTCCCTTTTCCATCACTGTGGCTTAATATCTGACAAGACACAGCTTAGGGAGAAAGGGCTTATCCTGGCTATTATAGTCCCTAACGCTAAATCTGTCAAAGTGCAGGCAGGACCTTCCTTCCTGCTCCAGTCTAGGGGCCACCTCAGTAAAATGTGCCACAGGAGCTGTCCAAGATGGTTGCTGCTGTCAAAAGGATGGCTTTACTACACCTCCTCAGACTGCAGGCCTCAAAGGAGCTGTCCATGGTGGCGACCCCTTCTTTCCAGCTTCAGCCTACAGCCTTGGTGAACACAGTAGGAGCTGTCCACCATGGCAACAGCTCTCCAGTCTCCTCCTGTCCCCAGCAGCCCCACAGAAATGGCATCTCAGCAAAAGTCACCTGCATCTAGGAAGGACTTCCCACTCTAACCCATGGGCCCAATGTCAGAGAAAAGGGGGATGAAAAAAAAGCTAGCAATCCCTGAGCAGAAAAATCCCATCACAGTGACAAGGCTCAGCCTGCCAAGGGTGTAGGGGAGGAGCTAGACTTCTTTTATAAGCAGTTGGACCTTTGACAGAGCCCTCTCTCTTTCTCTCTGTTTCTGCCTCTTTCTCTCTATTCATCTCTCTCTGTGTCTCTCTCTGTCTCTCTGTCTCTGTCTCTCTCTCTCCCTCTGTCTCTCTCAGCTTGGAAGAGCCAATATGGAAGGAGGTCGGGTAAGTGATGGGCATTTCCTCTTTGGGTTTACAGAAACAGCAGAGAAGCATCTGGCAGGACAAAGGTAAGACAGAAATCTAGGAAGGAGAGATAAGCAGCCCTCTTGGTATTGGAGGAGCTCAAGAGAAAGGTAGAGTAGCCTGATAAGATTGACACAGATAGAAAGAGATCTCTAAAGAGCTGGCAGTTTAGGTGGAGAATCAGGCTTGTCATAGGTATCTCTTATATACTTAAGAAAATAAAGTTTCCTCGCTGAGCTGGCAGGTTTATTCCTCAGTTTATGCCTCCTGTGTGCTTATTGGTATAAATATTGCATAATTTAAATGGTTACAGGCCTATGAGCAGGACTTTGGTCTCCTGTAATACAGAGCCATCCACAATGCAGAGAAATAACAGGCTATGAACAGGGCCTTAAGACAGACTATGCTGAATATGTATCCAGCATGCCCAAGTCAGGGCTGCAAGAAACAGGTTCACTGAGCTGGGAACAGAGATTATGAGAGTTCAGGGAGTTAACTCCAGAACACAGCTGTTAAAAGAGAAGATAATGGAGGAGTATAAAGTTTCAGTGGGGAAGGGGGAGCTGGAGAGATGGCTCCCTGGTTAAGAACACTGACTGCTCTTCCAGATGTCCTGTGTTCAATTCTCAGCAACCACATGTTGGCTCACAATCATCTGTAATAGGATCTGATGCCTTCGCTGGTGTTTCTAAAGACAGCGATGTACACACATAAAATAATAAATAAATCTTTTTTAAAAAAAAGTTTCAGGGGGCAGTACCCAAGTTACAGAGGAGAGAAACGTCGTTGTTCTTGAAGGGGAAATTTCTGGTTTCTGTGGACAGTCAGTTCTGTCAAATGCTGTTTTGCTGAAGCAGACACAGGTGAAACGGTGTTTGCTAAAGTAGATTCGGCAAAGGACACATAATGTTTAGAAGGAATATAAATAAGTCCCAACAGACAGTAGACGAGGCTGCATGGTATTGGTAAGCCTTACCATTATTTATTGGTCATCACTTCTTGTGACTCCATAGAGAGAAATGCACCAAAAACCTTCTGGTGATGCTCTGGTGGCTTCTTGCTGCTTCTGCAGCAGGATGATTGGCAGAGTGAAGTGAAAGTCTCTGGATCTGTGAGCTGAGACAGACTCAGGTGGAGTTTTGCTAAGACAGACTTACGTGGTGTTTTGCTGAGGCAAGTCTCGTGGAAGGCAAGACTCGTGTGAGGACACATGATGTTTGGAGGGAGTATAATAGGACACAATGGACAGTGTTGGTGGGCTTGCATAGCTGGCTTTGCAATGCTACCATGGTCTCAAGTCTTTATCTTCACTTTGTTGAGAGTCATGGCAGAGAACTTCTTCTGGTCATTTCTGCTGACTCATGCAGATTTGGTGGAGGCCTGGCAGTTTCTGCTGGGTCCTGACACAGCCGATGATTCGGGTTTGCTATCCTGACACTGCAGACCTGGACTGCTGGTATCCTGACAATTGGAGATTGAAATTGCCCCAAGGAACTACTTCTAAATAGCAAAGAGCTTAGCCTCCTGGCTTCTGCATCGAGCTGCCATTGCTGATTCTTGTGAACTGAACCGCTGATATCCTGACAGTGCAGACTGGATTTGCTCTGAAGAACCATTTCTAAACAGGTGCACTTCCCCCGTCTTCATGTCCTTTCCTTTTCTCTACATCTGGTGGGTGGTGGGCGATAAAGGAGGTTAAGCATTCAAGAACCCTTATTAAAAATGGGTTTAAAAAACTAATCTTATCTGTAGATGTGCTCCTGAGAGTTCAACAAAAAATCACATCCTATACCTGGGAACCCTGGAAGAGATACTGGAGAGAAGGAGAAGCAGAAACCACCACAGTAGCAGGGACAGGGAGAGCCCAGGGCAGCTTTAACATGACATCATTAGTAGCTACAACAAATGTGTGGGAGGAAATGGATGAGTTGCCTTGTGCACCGAGCACATTAAAGGATCCATAGTTGAGTCTCTGATCTTTAGGCCTGCGGGCTCATAATCCTGGGTATCTGTCAAGGCTCTGGTCTTCCCTGTGTCCTTGTGATCACAGACTCTCAGCATGTGCCTCAAAGTGATGGAGAGAGCAGAGCCCAGAGGTGACACAGACAAGGTGTGACCCCATCACAGATCAAAACCGACTGAGGCCACCTGGGCACAGCCCTGTTCACACTCAGCTGCCACAGCCTCATCCTGTCCCAACAGATACACACAGCAGAGTGACACAGATTCTGAAAGGTTCCCCATCTGCCATTTATTTTTTTTTAAAAGACAAAAATGCTAAGTATTCTCAACCATTAAATTAACAAGAAATCAACCCTAGGTCAAGATGTTAAGAATAAAAGTCACTGGGAGTGGGGGGAGAGGGGTATGGGGGACTTTTGGGATAGCACTGAAAATGTAAATGAAGAAAATACCTAATTAAAAAAAAAGAATCAAGGTCTCATTCAGATTCTTATTTTCAGTGTGGAAGTGAGGAGCTGCAGCTCAGGGCAGCATGGAGCTGAGAGGATGCAGGTGTCCCCAAGTGTTTGGCTGGAGCAGCAAGGTTGGCAGTGGAAGGGAACACAGGTCAGTGCAGGGACAGGGTCATGGTGTGAAGGGCAGGCTGGGCTCCAGAATTCTTCACACTGAATTCAAAAGCTCACAACTGACAATGTTGTGTAAAGAAAACTGAGGGCTCTGGATGTCACAGGAGAGACCTGAACACACCATCTGTCACTCAGTCCACTCCAGGCAGCTGTCTTCATGCTAGAGAACGAGAGTCATGACCCATCACTGTGAAGACAACATCTCAACAACCCACAGCTCACTCACAGGAGATTCTGGGAGTCCCTGAAACCCAATCATGTCCACATTGCCCCTCTCAAATCACCCTAGAGTGTTACCTTTACAATCTGGGAGAGACATATCAGAGCTCTGGGAGCCTAGGGTAAAACAAAACAAATGTATATGCATATGTACATGTACGTATTCATTTCATGGTACAACAGAGGCCTCCAGAAGATTTCTCTGGAGGAGCTATTATGGATTCCCAGAGCTCCCAACATCTCCAGCTTCACTCCAATGTCCCCAGGACAATCCTGTCCCCACACTAACCTGGAGCTGGAGCATAGTCCCCTCCTTTTCCACCTGTGAGAAGAAAAGCTGTGAGAGTTCAAGGAAGATCTTGACACTAGGAAGTTCCCAGAACTGACAGCAGACCCAGTTAGAGACAGTAGCAATGTGGGGTGTGGCTATGTTCCCCATTGTTGAGCAGAGCACACTTCTAAAGGAGGCTGAGAGGGAACTCAGACCCTGCCTTTTCTCACCTGTGTTTCTCCTCCTCATCATCATCACAAAAGCCACCAAAGCTCCAAAGATGGCCAGAGCTCCAAGGACAACCAGAACAGCAATGATTACCATGTTGGAGTCTGTGGATGGAGGAGGCTCTGGGAAAGACAGGTTCAGGAAATGAAGGTGAGCGTCATGACCACAGCTCTCTGCAATAACCTGCTCTGGGTCTGCAGAAGGCTCCAGTTTTCCCTGACCCAAGCTCTGCACCCAGAACCTTCTTACCCCATGTCAGGGAGAGGGGCTGAGACAACCCCTCATGTTCCACATGGCATGAGTAATTCTGCTCCTTCCCAGAAGGCACCACCACAGATGCCCACTTCTGGAAGGTTCCATCCCCTGCAGGCCTGGTCTCCACAAGCTCCATGTCCTGGGTCAGCTCCTCCCCATTCAACTGCCAGGTCAGGGTGATGTCAGCAGGGTAGAAGCCCAGGGCCCAGCACCTCAGGGTGACATCACTTTCAGATCTGGGGTGATGGGTCACATGTGCCTTTGGGGGATCTGTGTGGAAGATTTAAGAAATCACAGGATTAACATGACAAACTAAAATCTACACAAGACTCAGCTAAACCAATGATGACAGTGAACTATGTGTCTGACACTTCAACTGTCATTGCACTAGTGACTTGCAGGTAGAGCTGGCCCCCTCACCACAGAACTGCACATTTTCTTTTGGGACTCAGAAGCTAAGGGGGAATCCACATAGGCCAGTGGGTCAACATCCTTATGTGATGTTCTATAGAATGAGTTTGGTAGTCACAGAATGAAAGAGGGAATGGAAAATAAGTAATTTAATATGTGTTTGAGTTCATATAAAAATCATATATTAGGGCCATATGCCACTGGAAGGGTTCCACCACTGAGACTGCCACTGTGGTCATCTTGCTGACCAACATTAACTGTCAGTCCAAGTGAACAGCCTTCACAAAGTGTGTAGCCAGAGAAAATGACTCCCAACCACTGATTCTGGGGGACAGGGGACAGGTGTGTCACACAGGATCCCTGGAGTGTGCTGTGGACCCCAGTGCAGCACTCACTGGAACACAGTGGGCTCACAGGGTGTGTGGATCTTCCCTCTCACTCAGCCCTGGATTGCAGAAGACCCTGTCTGTCTGAGAGTCCAAGTCTTGATTCACTAGGGGGTAGCACTGTAACTTGTGGGGGCAGAGGAAGAGCAGGAGGCTTCTGCATGTTTAGTTCCGACAGGAAACAGTCTAAGTTCACAAGAATCTCTCTTTTAATTAGAACCCTGATTTAACTTGCCTAATTATCCAGGTTAGCAGTCTCCTCTGGCACCTGTGGAGACTGATACAAATGATAATACAAGGGCATGGAGAAACAGGATCACTCCAATGCAGACAAAAGCTGACTAGAAACAAAATAACGCCCTCAAAAAAAAAAAAAAAGTAAAGAAAAAAGAAGGCCGGGCGGTCCATAATCCCAGCACTCAGGAGGCAGAGGCAGGCAGATTTGAGGACAACCTGGTCTACAAAGTGAGTTCCAGGACAGCCAGGGCTATACAGAAAAACCCTGTCTCAAAAAAATCGGAAAAAAAAAAGAGAGAGAGAGAGAAAGAGAGAGAGAGAGAAGAAAATGAAATTCCATGATTTATATTCCTCCAGGGTACCCCATAAGGGCTCATGTGATCATTCACTAGTGTAGGAATAAAGAGAATTAGGTTGTCGAAAGGGTGCAAACCCCACAGACAGGGAGGGATCTGGGAGAATGTATTCTTTGGAAAGTTCTAGAAACTGGGGCAACCAGCCTAGTGTAGGGGAGTCCATGTCTCCAGTCAGGGAAAGGAGACTTCCGGTCCTGAGGTGTAAGGGCTGACACACTCAGCAGGACAGGAGTCAGTGTTCAAGGACAGTGGGTGTGGGCAGAGAACCCGGCCTGGGAGAGGCCATGGCTGACAGAGGCTACAGGGGAACTGAAGGGAGCAGCTGTTGTTACCTCAGGGAAATTCTCTCCTTCCCTCCTGAGACAGCCTGGGCACTGTCCAGGGAGAAGGCTGAGCCCTGGGAGAGTCAGTGCAGTCACTGTGATGAGGGATCAGGAGACCCAGGGACACTTTCTCCCCTCTGAGACAGGGGCATCACCCCAGCTGAGGGTTTCTTCTTCCCCAGGACTGAGCCCCAGCCCGAGGGCAGAGGGAGGAGCTGCCCGCGGCCCCAGCACCTTTGCGCTGCAGCGTCGCATTCCCGCGCTCCAGGTGTCTGCGGAGCCACTCTATGCACGCGCCCTCCAGGTAGGCCCTGTATCTCTCTGCTTCACCAGCCTGCTCCCACTTGCGTCGGGTGATCTGCGCCGCCATGTCCGCCGCCGTCCACGTTTTCAGGTCTTCGTTCAGGGCGATGTAATCGCGGCCGTCGTATGCGGACTGCAGGTACCCGCGGAGGAGGCGCCCGTCCGACCCCACCTCACAGCCATGCATCCACTGGAGTGTGTGAGAGCCTGCGGGACCCCGCGGTCAGCCCCGCCCACCCGCCCCGCCCACCCTCCCGCGGCCTCCTCAAACTGAAAGAGAAACCGGTCCCGGGTCGGTTCTGTTCCCGAACCTCGGACTTGGGACCCGGGACGTCAGCGTCCCTGTGTCGGGACATGGAGGGGCCGTGACCTCCGACCCGGGGTCACTCACCGCCCGCGCTCTGGTTGTAGTAGCTCAGCGCGGTCCTCAGGCTCACTCGGAAACTCTGCTCATTGCCCTTGGATTTCTGTGTCTCCCGCTCCCAATACTCCGGCCCCTCCTGCTCCATCCACGGCGCCCGCGGCTCATCTCTCGGATTCTCCGCGTCGCTGTCGAAGCGCACGAACTCTGTGTCGTCCACGTAGCCCACAGAGATGAACCGGGGCTCCCCGAGGCCGGGCCGGGACACGGCGGTCTCGAAATACCGCATCGAGTGTGAGCCTGGGGGCGGCGCGCGGTGAGACCCGGACCTCCTCCCGGGACCCCGGGCGGCTGCGCGGGCTGAGAGGGGAGCAGGGCGCGGGGCTCGGGACGCGGGTGGAGAAGGGGCGGAGGGTCCGGTGGGCGACGCGGTGACGCAGCTTCCCCGGTGCCGCCCCCCTCCCCTCAGAGGCCGTTTCCCTCCCGACCCCGCACTCACCCGCGCGGGTCTGGGTCGGGGCCAGGGCGGCCGCCAGCAGCAGGAGCAGCGTGCGCGGAGCCATCGCCCCCATCTGGGATCCCGGGTGTCTGAGTCCCGCGGGCTGCGTGGACTTTATAACCAGTGTCCGCGGCGACGCTGATTGGCTCCTGGGATCTCGCCACCCAATGATAGTGAGACCTGCCAGCGCGTCATCAGTGTCCGGGCAGAAGGACCTGACCCAGGTTAGGAGCAGAAGTGAAACTGAGGAGATGGGGAATCCCCAGCCCTGGGCTTCCCCACCCCTGACCTCACTGCCTGGAGACTAAGACTTTGCCTGAACCCTGTACTGCGGACAGAGCGCAGTTTGTCGTGGTGTCTCCGAGTTCTACCCAGAAGCTCTCAGGACACCAGGAGAGACCCACAGGCCCGACTCACTGTTTCCTAACCTCCACCCTTCCTCTTCCTTCTTCTCTTCAGAAATCACACCCTAGAGTCTTCTAGAAGAAAAGCCACTTCCGGGAATACAATGGCGGTACAAACGCTTAGGGATGCAGTGGAGAGAGGCTTCTCTTTAAAGCAGAGGCGCTGGCTGTAAGCCCCACAGGGACCCCACAGAGACCAGGCTCTGTTCACCTGAGTGGGCGGCTCACACTGCCACCCCTGAGTGCAGGACTCTCATCTGTAAAGAGGAGACTTTGCCTCTTCCCTCAGGACCTGTCTTCTCAGCCTCGGCCTTAGTCTCAGACTCCTCGTGTTTCTTCCCATATGAAGCCTTTGTAGCTCCAGATGGCTGTGTTTTATGTAGAAGGATCTTCATTCTCAGTCCTGAGATTGTCCGGGTGGACCTAGGTCATTGTCTCAGCACTGTAGACCCCCTTGTTCACTGGGAAGAGGGTTTGGTATCAAAGGGAACATAAATTTTATGAATCACCCCATTATCCATGGTTCGTTCCAAGGTTCTCCAATGTTTATCCAAACGTGGTGTATATCTGTAGTGTGGGCTGTCCCACGCACCCCCATTTTTAACTTACAGGACCAATAGGAACATCCTCCATAGGTATTACCGTCCTTAATGCATGATGGGTCTGATTGCCAAGGAAAGCAAGCAAGGGAATGAGCACTGGAAGAGGCGATTGGGTGGATAGGAATCATAACGGGTTTCTGATGTCCTGCTAGTGTGCAGTCTCCAGTCCGGATGCCTGGTTCTTCCCAGATGTTTCCCTGACGTTAAACAGGCAGAGCATAGTGTTAGGAGGAGTGGGACTAGCTGAAGCATGGCGTCAGGCAGGGTAAAAACAGCCATGGGAATGACAGAGAAGGAGCCTTGCGGGACTGGGGGTGGGGAGAACAGCAACAGGGAGCTGTGTCAATGAGGAAGTGAATGTCCGCCCAGGTGACCTGCTTGTGTGGCCTCGGGGGCCTGCACGGTCTCCTCTTTGTTTTCTCTGTGATCCCCAGGCATGCCATCTTTCTGACTGGAGGGGTGTCGTCGGACGTACCCAGACAGGATGAGGTTGGTCCTCTGGAAAGATACTAACAAATCCCCTTCCTACTGTTAATAGGAAATCCGTTCACTCCAGCACCTGTCAAGTGGGTCCTTCCATCTGACCAGGATGGGTAGCATAGGTGGTGGTGGAGTCCAGTGACAGACAATGGAAGGTTTGTCTTGGGTGGCATAGACATTGAACACATTCAGTGTGAATAATGCCAGGTTTAATTCAGTGTTAGTGGTAGGAAGCCTTGTGTTTAATTAATTTTTTTAAAGTATTTGATTTGTTCTTTCAGTGACAGCTTGGCCCTGAGGGTTGTGAGGGATACCAGTACGGTGGACAAATTTCCAAGATGTGCAGATATTTTAGAATTGATGGCTGTTGAATGTCTGTCCAGTATCATCTTTGATATGGAGAAGGACCCCTGTAAAAGCAAAAGTGGAGAACATGCGATTAATTAGTTTTTTCTATAGGAATAAGTATCAATAGTAATGATTACAAATTTCTGTGTAACGAATGATGGAATGTGGGTGCCATTACTCTTGCAAGATGGCATTAGCCTTAGGGTCTCTGGCCTTGGTGCCCAATTGTTGTGTATCAGGGGTGCAAATTAGGGAGGCACAGGAGGAGAAAGTTCTGAGGATGTGTTTGAGGTTATTTAGTGGGGGTATTGGGGAATTTGAGCTGTAGCCCTTTCAGGTTAATATGGGTGAGCTGAGGGGAGTTCTTTAGCAGTGAGGGTAACAGAGTAAAGGCCCCACTTGTGGCAATCTTACCGGCTGATGTGTTGCTATCAGAGAGGGGTCTGATGAGCTGTGCTGAGTGTGACTACACATGGCTGATTACAATGGGATATGTTCTAGGTTCAAGTATTTTTGAAATCTTATTAGTTGGGGAAAAGGGTCACTACCAAGTCTGACATAGGAGCAGGCTGGCCATGGGAGTAAGCTGACTGTATAAGTGGTGTCTGGATAAAGATGATCTGGTTCTTTCAGGTGTGTTAAGACCAAGAAGATGGAATACAGTTCTTTAAATTGGGGAGATTTATCTGTGGGGGGGGGATGTGCCTCAGACCTGGTGTCTCTTTGGTATACTATGTAGACAGCACCCACCCTGTTGCTCTCCATCCGTGAAAAGTGTGGGGGCCATGGGATAGCAGACCAAAAACACAGTGGAGGGAGGGCACCTAAAGACTGGTGTGGCTGCAGGAATTTATCTTTGGGATAATGGTTGTCTGTCTGTCCCGTGAAGCTGATGAGACTATTAGCAAAAGGGGTGTGGTTTCCCAGGAGACACTGGATATCTGGGAGAGGCAAGGGCAAAACAGTTACACCAGGTTCTTTTTTTGTGGGGGGTGTGAGACAGGGTTTCTCTGTGTAGCCCTGGCTGTCCTGGAACTCACTTTGTAGACCAGGCTGGCCTCGAACTCAGAAATCCGCCTGCCTCTGCCTCCCGAGTGCTGGGATCAAAGGCTTGAGCCACCACGCCCGGCTACACCAGGTTCTTTACCTATAGCTTTTAAGGTGCTCTCTCTTCCTGTCCTAATTATAGTGGATAAAGTGTCAACCTCTGTTAGTAGTTGAGGCACTCCCCCTGTTGGCATATGGAGTCATTCTAGGGTCCCCGTGGGGGCAAGAATTGAATATAAAGACCTGGATTGGGTGTTGTGGATCATAGCAAGGCAGGATTATGTAACATGGTGTTTAATAGAACAAAGGGTCTCTCTGGCTGCTGGGAGAGAAGATAGAAGGAATCCTTTCCACCTTTAAGTAAATCAAACAGAGGCTGTGATTGCCTGGTTGATATAAGTAGCCAGATCTAAGCCAATTAATATTGCATATTCATGAATGGATGCAGAGGGTCTGCCTCATGCTAGCCGACATCTTCACTCATCCTAGTCTGTCCAGTCCGCACAGTCTGCAGGCAACAAGCCAGGTTGCACTAATCACCAGGAAAGCCAGGCTTAATTTAAAGTAGTACAGCTACTGTTTCTGGGGTGTTCTCTGAATCCTTGTAAGTGGAGGGGCCATTTCTGTGTGCATCTACAGATGCAGGGTGAGTCTTGTTGGCACCGGTGTGGTACGGTAAGGGTCCCTGAGCATCCTGCTCCTCCTTTAGAGTGTTTCCGTATCAGAGTAACTATCAGCAAAGGTAGGGCTGATCTGAACAGCTCCCTTATGACCCACCAGCCCCTCCTGCCGTTTTCCCTGCTTACAGCTTGCTAAATTTGAATGTGCACCCGTGTTGTGTGACGGGATTGTCATGGTAGACTTGACACCCCTCTTCTCGCCTCAAAATGTGAACCCACGGCAGACAAAAGTAACAGTGGCACCAAAGTCCACCTTGGTGAGCCAGTGAGATTTTGCTGGGTTACCAGAAGTACAAGTAATGAGAACTGCCATAGTTTGAATAAGGCCGGCCCAGGGTGTGGCACTATGAGGAGGTGCGGCTTTGTTGGAGTGAGTGTGGCTTTGTTGGAGGAAGTGTGTCATTGTGGGGATGGGCAATGAGAGCCTCCTCCTAACCATACTAGGTCTTCACCTGTTGGTCTTCAAATGAAGATGTAGAGAGTTGTAGAGAGATGGCTCAGCGGTTAAGGGCACTGACTGCTTTTCCAGAGGATCTGAGTTAAGCAAACACACATACTGATAAATTTTTGGATATGGTTATATATACACACACACACACACACACACACACACATACATTTATTTTTTATTATATTTTTTATTAGGTATTTCCTCATTTACATTTCCAATGCTATCCCAAAAGTCTCCCATACACTCCCCCCCACTCCCCTACCCACCCACTCCCACTTTTTGGCCCTGGCGTTCCCCTGTACTGGGGCATATAATGTTTGCAAGTCCAATGGGCCTCTCTTTCCAGTGATGGCCGATTAGGCCATCTTTTGATACATATGGAGCTAGAGTCAAGAGCTCCGGGGTACTGGTTAGTTCATAATGTTGTTCCACCTATAGGGTTGCAGATCCCTTTAGCTCCTTGGGTACTTTCTCTAGCTCCTCCATTGGGGGCCCTGTTATCCATCCAATAGCTGACTGTGAGCATCCACTTCTGTGTTTGCTAGGCCCTGGCATTGTCTCACAAGAGACAGCTATATCTGGGCCCTTTCAGCAAAATCTTGCTAGTGTATGCAATGGTGTCAGCGATTGGAAGCTGATTATGGGATGGATCCCTGGATATGGCAGTCTTTAGATGGTCCATCCTTTCATCACAGCTCCAAACTTTGTCTCTGTAGCTCCTTCCATGGGTGTTTTGTTCCCAATTTTAAGAAGGGGCTCAGTGTCCACACTTTGGTCTTCGTTCTTCTTGAGTTTCATGCGTTTAACAAATTGTATCTTATATCTTGGGTATCCTAAGTTTTTGGGCTAATATCCACTTATCAGTGAGTACATATTGTGTGAGTTCCTTTATGATTGTGTTACCTCACTCAGGATGATGCCCTCCAGGTCCATCCATTTGCCTAGGAATTTCATAAATTCATTCCTTTTAATAGCTGAATAGTACTCTATTGTGTAAATGTACCACATTTTCTGTATCCATTCCTCTGTTGAGGGGCATCTGCATTCTTTCCAGCTTCTGGCTATTATAAATAAGGCTGCTATGAACATAGTGGAGCATGTGTCCTTCTTACAGGTTGGGACATCTTCTGGATATATGCTCAGGAGAGGTATTTCGGGATCCTCTGGTAGTATTATGTCCAATTTTCTGAGGAACAGCCAAACTGATTTCCAGAGTGGTTGTACAAGCTTGCAATCCCACCAACAATGGAGGAGTGTTCCTCTTTCTCCACATCCTCACCAGCATCTGCTGTCACCTGAATTTTTGATCTTAGCCATTCTGACTGGTGTGAGGTGGAATCTCAGGGTTGTTTTGAGTTGCATTTCCCTGATGATTAAGGATGTTGAACATTTTTTCAGGTGCTTCTCTGCCATTCGGTATTCCTCAGGTGAGAATTCTTTGTTCAGTTCTGAGCCCCATTTTTAAATGGGGTTATTTGATTTTCTGGAGTCCACCTTCTTGAGTTCTTTATATATATATTGGATATTAGTCCCCTATCTGATTTAGGATAGGTAAAGATCCTTTCCCAATCTGTTGGTGGTCTTTTTGTCTTATTGACGGTGTCTTTTGTCTTGCAACTTTATGAGGTCCCATTTATCGATTCTCGATCTTACAGCACAAGCCATTGCTGTTCTATTCAGGAATTTTCCCCCTGTACTCATTTCTTGAGGCTTTCCCCTACTTTCTCCTCTATAAGTTTCAGTGTCCCTGGTTTTATGTGGGGTTTCTTAATCCACTTAGATTTGACCTTAGTACAAGGAGATAGGAATGGATCAATTCGCATTCTTCTACATGATAACCGCCAGTTGTGCCAGCACCATTTGTTGAAAATGCTGTCTTTTTTCCACTGGATGGTTTTTGCTCCCTTGTCAAAGATCAAGTGACCATAGGTGTGTGGGTTCATCTCAGGGTCTTCAATTATGTTCCATTGGTCTACTTGTCTGTCGTTATACCAGTACATGCAGTTTTTATCACAATTGCTCTGTAGTACAGCTTTAGGTCAGGCATGGTGATTCCACCAGAGGTTCTTTTATCCTTGAGAAGAGTTTTTGCTATCCTAAGTTTTTTATTGTTCCAGATGAATTTGCAGATTGCCCTTTCTAATTCCTTGAAGAATTGAGTTGGAATTTTGATGGAGATTGCATTGAATCTGTAGATTGCTTTTGGCAAAATAGCCATTTTTACAATGTTGATCCTGCCAATCCATAAGCATGGGAGATCTTTCCATCTTCTGAGACCTTCTTTAATTTCTTTCTTCAGAGACTTGAAGTTCTTGTCTTACAGATCTTTCACTTCCTTAGTTAGAGTCACGCCAAGGTATTTTATATTGTTTGTGACTATTGAGAAGGATGTTGTTTCCCTAATTTCTCTCTCAGCCTGTTTATCCTTTGTGTACAGAAAGGCCATTGACTTGCTTGAGTTAATTTTATATCCAGCTACTTCATTGAAGCTGTTTATCAGGCTTAGGAGTTCTCTGGTGGAATTTTTAGGGTCACTTACATATACTATCATATCATCTGCAAAAAGTGATATTTTGACTTCTTCTTTTCCAATTTGTATCCCCTTGATCTCCTTTTGTTGTCGAATTGCTCTGGCTAGGACTTCAAGTACAATGTTGAATAGGTAGGGAGAGAGTGGTCAGCCTTGTCTAGTCCCTTATTTTAGTGGGATTTCTTCTAGCTTCTCCCCATTTACTTTGATGTTGGCTACTGGTTTGCTGTAGATTGCTTTTATCATGGTTAGGTATGGGCCTTGAATTCATGATCTTTCCAAGACTTTTATCATGGATGGGTGTTGGATTTTGTCAAATGCTTTCTCAGCATTTAACAAGATGATCATGTGGTTTTTGTCTTTGAGTTTGTTTATATACTGGATTACTTGATGGATTTCCATATATTGAATCCCTGGGATGAAACCTACTTGGTCAGGATGGATGATTGTTTTGATGTGTTCTTGGATTCGGTTAGCGAGAACTTTATTGAGGATTTTTGCATCGATATTCATAAGGGAAATTGGTCTGAAGTTCTCTATCTTTGTTGGGTCTTTTTGTGGTTTAGGTATCAGAGTAATTGTGGCTTCATAGAATGAGTTGGGTAGAGTACCTTCTACTTCTATTTTGTGGAATAGTTTGTGAAGTACTGGGATTAGATCTTTGAAGGTCTGATAGAACTCTGCAGTAAACCCATCTGGTCCTGGGTTTTTTTGGTTGGGAGACTATTAATGACTGCTTCTATTTCTTTAGGGCATATGGGACTGTTTAGATCATTAACCTGATCTTGATTTAACTTTGGTACCTGGTATCTGTCTAGAAACTTGTCCATTTCATCCAGGTTCTCCAGTTTTGTTGAGTATAGCCTTTTGTAGAAGGATCTGATGGTGTTTTGGATTGCTTCAGGATCTGTTGTTATGTCTCCCTTTTCATTTCTGATTTTGTTCATTAGAATACTTTCCCTGTGCCCTCTAGTGAGTCTGGCTAAGGGTTTATCTATCTTGTTGATTTTCTCAAAGAACCAGCTCCTCAATTGGTTGATTCTTTGAATAGTTCTTCTTGTTTCCACTTGGTTGATTTCACCCCTGAGTTTGATTATTTCCTGCTGTCTACTCCTCTTGGGTGAATTTGCTTCCTTTTGTTCTACAGCTTTTAGGTGTGTGGTCAAGCTGCTAATATGTGCTCTCTTTAGTTTCTTTTTGGAGGCACTCAGAGTTATGAGTTTTCCTCTTAGAAATGCTTTCATTGTGTCCCATAAGTTTGGGTATGTTGTGGCTTCATTTTCATTAAACTCCAAAAAGTCCTTAATTTCTTTCTTTATTCCTTCCTTGACCAAGGTATCATTGAGAAGAGTGTTGTTCAGTTTCCACGTGTGTGTTGGCTTTCTATTATTTATTTTGTTATTGAAGATCAGCCTTAGTCCATAGTGATCTGATGGGATGCATGTGACAATTTCAATATTTTTGTATATGTTGAGGATTGTTTTGTGACCAATTATGTGGTCAATTTTGGAGAAGGTACCATGAGGTGCTGAGAAGAAGGTATATCCTTTTGTTTTAGGATAGAATGTTCTGTAGATATCTGCCAGATCCATTTGATTCATAATTTCTCTTAGTTTCACTGTGTCCCTGTTTAGTTTCTGTTTCCATGATCTGTCCATTGGTGAAAGTGGTGTGTTGAAGTCTCCCACTATTATTGTTTGAGGTGCAATGTGTGCTTTGAGGTTTACTAAAGTATCTTTAATGAATGTGGCTGCCCTTGTATTTGGAGCATAGATATTCAGAATTGATAGTTCCTCTTGGAGGATTTTACCTTTGATGAGTATGAAGTGCCCTTCCTTGTCTTTTTTGATGACTTTGGGTTGGAAGTCGATTTTATTAGATATTTGGGTGGCTACTCCAGCTTGTTTCTTCCTACCATTTGCTTGGAAAATTGTTTTCCAGCCTTTCATTCTGAGGTAGTGTCTATCTTTTTCTCTGAGATGAGTTTCCTGTAAGCAGCAAAATGTTGGGTCCTGTCTGTGTAGCCAGTCTGTTAGTCTATGTCTTTTTATTGGGGAGTTGAGTCCATTGATATTAAGAGATATTAAGGAAAAGTAATTGTTCCTCCTATTATTTTTGTTGTTAAAGTTGGCATTCTGTTCTTGTGGCTGTCTTCCTTTAGGTTTGTTGAGGGATTAACTTCTTGCTTTTTCTAGGACATGGTTTCCGTCCTTGTAATGGTTTTTTTTCCCTGTTATTATCCTTTGAAGGGCTGGATTCATGAAAAGATAATGTGTGAATTTGGTTTTGTCATGGAATACTTTGGTTTCTCCATCTATGGTAATTGAGAGTTTGGCTGGGTAGAGTAGCCTGGGCTGGAATTTGTGTTCTCTTAGTTTCTCTATAACATCTGTCCAGGCCCTTCTGGCTTTCATAGTCTCTTGTGAAAAATCTGGTGTAATTCTGATAGGCTTGCCTTTATATGTTACTTGACCTTTTTCCCTTACTGCTTTTAGTATTCTATCTTTATTTAGTGAATTTGTTTTTCTGATTATTATGTGTCGGGAGGAATTTCTTTTCTGGTCCATTCTATTTCGAGTTCTGTAGGCTTCTTGTATGTTCATGGGCATCTCTCTCTTTAGGTTTGGGAAGTATTCTATAATTTTGTTAAAGATATTTGCCGGTCCTTTGAGTTGAAAATCTTCATTCTCATCTATTCCTATTATCCATAGGTTTGGTCTTCTCATTGTGTCCTGGAATTCCTGGATTTTTGAGTTAGGATCTTTTTGGATTTTGTATTTTCTTTGATTGTTGTGCCGATGTTCTCTATGGAGTCTTCTGCACCGGAGATTCTCTCTTCCATCTTTTATATTCTGTTGCTGATGCTCGCATCGATGGTTCCAGATTTCTTTCCTAGGGTTTCTATTTCCAGTGTTGCCTCAATTTGGGTTTTCTTTATTGTGTTTACTTCCCTTTTTAGGTCTTGGATGGTTTTATTCAATTCCATCACCTGTTTGGTCTGGTTTTCCTGCAATTCTTTAAGGGATTTTTGTGCTTTCTCTTTAATGTCTTCTACCTGGTTTGTTTGTTTGTTTGTTTGTTTGTTTGTTTTTCGAGACAGGGTTTCTCTGTGTAGCCCAGGCTGTCCTGGAACTCACTTTGTAGACCAGGCTGGCCTCGAACTCAGAAATCCGCCTGCCTCTGCATCCCGAGTGCTGGGATTAAAGGCGTGCGCCACCACGCCTGGCTCTGTATTTCTTTAAGTGTGTTATTAAAGTCCTTCTTGATGTTCTCTACCATCATCATGAGATATGCTTTTAGATCCGGGTCTAGCTTTTCCGGTGTGTTGGGATGCCTTGGACTGGGCCAAGTGGGAGTGCTGGGTTCTGATGATGGCGAGTGGTCTTGGTTTCTGTTAGTAAGATTATTACGTTTACCTTTCACCATCTGGTAATCTTTGGAGTTAGATGTTATAGTTGTCTCTGTTTAGAGATTGTTCTTCTGGTGATTCTGTTAGCCTCTATCAGCAGACCTGGGAGACAGGCTCTCTCCTCTGAGTTTCAGTGGTCAGAGCACTCTCTGTAGGCAAGCTCTCCTCTTACAGGGAAGGTGCACAGATATCTGGCATTTGGACCTCCTCCTGGCCGAAGATGAAGGCCCAAAACAGGACCTTTCCCAGAAGCTGTGTTGCTTTGGCGGGTCACAGAAGCTGTCAGCTTCTGCGGTGCACACTCTCACCTGTGCAGACTATGTTCAGTGGAGTCCTAGAACCAAGATGGCTAACACCAATCTAGAGGCAAAAGCCTCCCGGGCTGGGTGGACACCTGTCCTCTGGCCAGGAAGGTGGCCAGATGTCTGGGGCCCAAAAAGGGCGCTGCCTCAGAGGCTCTGTGGCTCCTGCCTATCCCAGAAGCTGTCAGCTTCTGTGGTGCACACTCTCACCTGTGCAGACTAAGTTCCTAAGTTCGGCGGAGTCCCGGAACCAAGATGGCTTCCGCAGATCCTGAGGCAAAGGGCTCCCGGGCCAGGCAGACACCTGTCCTCTGGCTAGGAGGGTGGCCGGATGTCTTGAGCCCGAAAAGGGTGATATCTCAGAGGCACTGTGGCTCCCGCCTGTCCCAGAAGCTGTCAGCTTCTGTGGTGCACACTCTTACCTGTGCAGACTAAGTTCCTACGTTCGGCGGAGTCCTTGAACCAAGATGGCTCCCACCACTCCTGAGGCAAAGGACTCCCGGGCGGGCAGACACCTGTCCTCTGGCTGGGAGGGTGGCCGGATGTCTGGAGCCCGAAAAGGGCGCTGCCTCAGAGGCTCTGTGGCTCCTGCCTATCCCAGAAGCTGTCAGCTTCTGTGGTGCACACTCTCACCTGTGCAGACTAAGTTCAGCAGAGTCCCAGAACCAAGATGGCTTCCGCCGATCCTGAGGCAAAGGGCTCCCGGGTCGGGCGGAGACCTGTCCTCTGGCCAGGAGGGTGGCCGGATCACCTGAAGTCTTAAGATCCCGTGGCTGGTGTTGTGGGTAGCTGGCGGGTGTCAGCCGACTCTGCGCCCTAGCCACCCTGGTGCTGGTTAGACCGGAAGGGACTTGTGCCTTTACTCAGGCTGGGTTTTCTGCTTCCCTAACTAATGCAGTCTCAGGTCCTGCGCGATTGGATTGGAGCAGACGCTGTGTTCCACTCACCAGGAGTCTTAAGTTCCTGTGGCGGGTGTTCTGGGTAGCTAGCAGGTATCAGCCAACTCTGAGCCCTAGCTACCCCTGCCGAGAAGGTTTGAAGAGGAGGTGTGAGCTCTCAGCTGTTCCTGCTGCCATGCCTGATGTTTGCTGTTGTGATGTTGATGGACTCTTAACTCTTTGAGACCCTAATTCCCAGATAAATCTTCTAGAAGTTTCCTTGGACTTGATGCTTTATCACAGCAACAGGAAAGTAACCAATGCAGTTCCCTTTTCCATTGCTGTGGCTTAATATCTGACAAGACACAGTGTAGGGAGAAGGGGCTTATCCTGGCTTATTGTAGCCCCTCAGGCTAAATCCGTCAAAGTGCAGGCAGGCCCTTCCTTCCTGCTCCAGTCTAGGGGCCACCTCAGTAAAATGTCCCACAGGAGCTCTCCAAGATGTTTGCTCCTGTCAAAAGGATGGCTTTACTACACCTCCTCAGACTGTAGGCCTCACAGGAGCTGTCCATGGTGGTGAATCCTTCTTTCCAGCTTCAGCCTACAGCCTTGGTGAACACAGTAGGAGCTGTCCACCTTGGCAACAGCTCTCCAGTCTCTCCTGTTCCCAGAGCCCCACAGAAATGACATCTAAGCAAAAGCCAGCTGCATCTAGGAAGTCTTCCCACTCTAACCCATGGGCCCAATGTTAGGGAAAAGGGCGATGAAAAAAAAGCTAGCAGTCCCTGAGCAGAAAAATCCCATGACAGTGACATGGCTCAGCCTGCCAAGGGTGTAGGGGAGGAGCTAAACTTCTTTTATAAGAAATTTGGACCTTTGACAGAGCTCTCTCTCTTTCTCTCTGTTTCTGCCTTTCTCTCTCTCTCTCTCTCTCTCTCTCTCTCTCTCTCTCTCTCTCTCTCTGTCTCTGTCTCTCTCAGCTTAGAAGAGCCAATATAAAAGGAGGTCCTGGTAAGTGATGGGCATTTCCTCTTTGGGTTTGCAGGAACAACAGGGAAGCATCTGGCAGGACACAGAAAACAGAAATCTAGGAAGCAGAGCTAAAGATCCCTCTTGGGCTTGGAGGAGCTCAAGAGGATGGTAGACTAACTAGCCTGATAAGATTGACACAGATGGAGATTTCTAAAGAGCTGGCAGTTTAGGTGGAGAATCAGGCTTGTAATAGGTATCTCCCATATAGTTAGGAAAACAAACTTTCCTCACTGAGCTGGCAGGTTTATAACGAAGATTATGCCTCCTGTGTCCTTATTGGTATAAATATTATATAATTTAAATGGTTACAGGCATATGAGCAGGACTTTGGCATCCTGTAATATAGAGCCATCCACAATACAGAGAAATAACAGGTCTATGAACAGGGCTTTAAGACAGACTATACTGAATATGCATCCAGCATGCCCAAGTCAGGGCTGCAAGAAACAGGTTCACTGAGCTGGGAATAGAGATTGAGAGAGTTCAGGGAGTTAACTCCAGAACACAGCTGTTAAAAGAGAAGATAATGGAGGAGTATAAAGGTTTCAGTGGGGCAGGGGGAGCTGGAGAGATGGCTCCGTGGTTAAGGACACTGACTGCTCTTCCAGAGGTCCTGAGTTCAATTCTCAGCACCCACATGGCTCACAATCATCTGAAATATCTGATGCCCTCTTCTGGTGTTTCTAAAGACAGTGATGTACACGCATAAAATAATAAATAAATCTTTTTTTAAAAAAAGTTTCGGGGGGCAGTACACAAGTTACAGAGGAGAGAAACATCAATGTTCTTGGAGTGGGAACGTCTGGTTTCTTTGGAAAGTCAGTTCTGTCAAATGATGTTTTGCTGAAGCAGACACAGATAAAAGCATGTTTGCTAAAGCAGACATGAAAGGACACAAGATGTTTAGAAGGAACATAAATAAGTCCCATCAGACATTAGATGAGATTGCATGGTATTGGTAAACCTTACCATTATTTATTGGTCATCGTTGCTTGTGACTCCATAGAGAGAAATGCACCAAAAACCTTCTGGTGATGCTCTGGTGGCTTCTTGCTGCTTCTGCAGCAGGATGATTGGCAGAGTGAAGTGAAAGTCTCTGGATATGTGAGCTGATACAGACTCAAGTGTAGTTTTGCTGAGGCAGACTCATGGAAGGCAAGACCCGTGTGAGGACATATGATATTTGGAGGGAGTATAATAGGACACAATGGACAGTGATGATGGCCTTGCATAGCTGGCCTTGCAATGCTACATTGGCCTCAAGTCTTCATCTTCACTGATCTTTGTTTTGTTGAGAGTCTTGGCAGAGAACTTCCCCTGGTCATTCCTGCTGACTTGTGCAGATTTGGTGGAGGCCTGGCAGTTTCTGCTGGGTCCTGCCACAGCTAATGATTTCGGTTTGCTATCCTGACCCTGCAGACCTGGATTGCTGGTATCCTGAAAAGTGGAGATTGAAATTGCCCCAAGGAACTCCTTCTCAGTTGTGGGGCAATGAGCTATGCACAGGCAGCCTGGTTTCCTGTCGAGCCAGGCTTGAAGTCTTGAAGCCCTGTGGGACCAGATGAGTGGTAATTTTAACCTGCATGGGACATTAGGTGTTCCCTCACATCTCTTGGACCCCTGGCTCCTGTTGAAGTTGCCACTCCCACAGCTCCCACAGGAGAAGCTTGTGGCTAGCAGTCACATAGACAATGCCCCAAGCTTCTGGCATTCTGGCTAGACTCCTCCACAATTACCTAGCAACAGCTAGATAACAAGCCCACTATAAGAGGGGCTCTTTGGCCCCTCCTTGCTCTCTAAGCTTTTACCTCTCTCTCTCTCTCTCTCTCTCTCTCTCTCTCTCTCTCTCTCTCTAAGCCTTCACCTTTCTTACTCTCTAACTCTCTTTCTCTCTTTCCCTTCCACACTCTCTCTACATGGCCATTGCCTGTCTCTCTCTCTCTTTCTACCTTTTCTCTTTCCCCGTGACTTTCTACAATAAAGCTCTAAAATCATAGACTGTCTCTGAAGGACTCTCACCGGCGTGGGAACCACCCAGTGTCCCGCTTTCCCCCTGCCATCTCTACCCTTATCTCCAGGGCCGAGTGTGGCCCTGGGGCCCCTATTCTGTTCTCAGCTCCTCTGCCATAATCCAGCGTGGGATGCCAGAGACTGAGAACCTGGTACCAGGGGCTGCCCCTTGTCCACCCTCCACTGGGTGGGGTCAGCAGCTTCACAAAGCCAGCTGCATCTGAGAAGGACTTCCTACACTAACCCATGGGTGTGATATCAAGAAAAAGGGGGTGAAAAGAGCTAGCAATCCCTAAGCAGAGAAATCCCATGACAGTGACATGGCTCAGCCTTCCAAGGGTGGATGAGAGGAGCTAGACTTCTTTAATAAGTAATTGGAACTTTGATAGAGCCCCCCCACACACTCTTGGCTTGTAGGAACAATGGAGAAACATCTGGCAGGACAAAAGTAAAACCGAAATCTAGGAAGGAGAGCTAAGGAGCCCTCTTGGTATTGGAGGAGCTCAAGAGAAAGGTAGAGTAGCCTAATAAGACTGACACAGATAGAAAGAGATTTCTAAAGAGTTGGCAGTTTAGGTGAAGAATCGGGCTTGTAAATAGATATCTCTTATATAGTTAAGAAAATAAAGTTTGCTCACTGAGCTGGCAGGTTTATACCTCAGTTTATGCCTCCTGTGTGCTTATTTGTATAAATATTACATAATATAAATGGTTACAGGTCTATGAGCAGGACCTTGGTCTCCTGTAATATAGAGCCATCCACAATGCAGAGAAATAACAGGCCTATGACCAGGGCTCTAAGACAGACTATGTTGAATATGCATCCAGCATGCCCAAGTCAGGGCTGCAGGAAACAGGTTCACTGAGATGGGAATAGAGATTATGAAAGTTCAGGGAGTTAACTCCAGAACACAAGCTGTTAAAAGAGAAGATAATGGAGGAATACAAAGTATCAGTGAGGCAGGGGGAGCTGGAGAGATGGCTCAGTGGTTA
Source organism: Mus caroli (assembly GCF_978045245.1). Lineage (NCBI taxonomy): Eukaryota > Metazoa > Chordata > Mammalia > Rodentia > Muridae > Mus > Mus caroli. The sequence continues at coordinate 58,338,117 of NW_028227273.1, forward strand.
AGAACACTGACTACTCTTCCAGAGGTCCTGAGTTCAATTCTCAGCACCCACATGGTAGCTCACAATCATCTGTAATAGGATCTGATGTCCTCTTCTTGTGTTTCTAAAGACAGCAATGTACACACATAAAATAATAAATAAATCTTTAAAAAAATGTTGCAGGGGGTGGTACCCAAGTTTCAGAGGAGAGAAATATCACTGTGCTTGAAGTGGGAACTTCTGATTTCTGTGGAAAGTCAGTTCTGTCAAATGCTGTTTTGCTGAAGCAGACACAGGTGAAAGGATGTTTGCTAAAGTGGACACGTGAAAGGACACATGATGTTTAGAAGGAATATTAATAAGTCCCAAAGGACAGTAGACTAGGCTGCATGGTATTGTTAAGCCTTACCATTATTTATTGGTCATCGTTGCTTGTGACTCCATAGAGAGAAATGTACCAAAAACCTTCTGGTGATGCTCTCGTGGCTTCTTGCAGCTTCTGCAGCAGGATGATTGGCAGAGTGAAGTGAAAGTCTCTGGGTCTGTGAGCTGATACAGACTCAGGTGGGGTTTTGCTAAGACAGACTTACGTGGTGTTTTGCTGAGGCAAGTCTCATGGAAGGCAAGACTCGTGTGAGGACACGTGATGTTGGAGGGAGTATAATAGGACACAATGGACAGTGATGGTGGGCTTGCATAGCTTGCTTTGCAGTGCTACATTGTTCTCAAGTCTTCATCTTCACTGATCTTCACTTTGTTGAGAGTCATGGCAGAGAACTTCTCCTGGTCATTCCTGCTGACTCGTGCAGATTTGGTGGAGGCCTGGCAGTTTCTGCTGGTTCATGCCACAGCCAATAATTTGTGTTTGCTATCCTGACACTGCAGACCTGGACTGCAGGTATCCTGACAATTGGAGATTGAAATTGCCCCAGGAAACTACTTCTAAACAGCAAACAGCTGAGCCTCTTGGCTGCTTCTGCATCGAGCTGCCATTGCTGATTCTTGTGAACTGATATCCTGACAATGCAGACTGGATTTGCTTCAAAGAACCATTTCTAAACAGGTGAACTAATCCCATCCTCATATCTTTTCTTTTTCTCTACTTCTGGTGGGTGGTGGGCTATAAATAAGGTTAAGCATTTAAGAACCCTTATTAAAAATGGGTTTAGAAAAATCTAAGCCAATTATCTCACCTGAGGATGTGCACCTGGGAGTTCAACAAAAAGTCACATCCTACACCTGAGACCCTGGAAGAGAAGCTGGAGAGAAGGAGAAGCAGAACCCACCACAGTAGCAGGGACAGGGAGAGCCCAGGGGAGCGTAAACATGGCATCATTAGTAGTTAAAACAAATGGGTGAGAGGAAATGGGTGAATTGTCTTCTGCAACTGGCACATTAAAGGTTCCCTAGTTGAATCTCTGATCTTTAGCCCTGGGGGATCATAATCCTGGGGACAGGGTAAGGCACACGCCTTCCCTGTGTCTTTGTGATCACAGACTCTCAGCATGTGCCTCATAGTGATGGAGAGAACAGAGCCCAGAGGTGACACAGCTGAGGTGTGGCCCCATCACAGATCAAAATGGACTGAGCCCACCTGGGCACAGCCCTGTTCACACTCAGCTGACACAGCCTCATCCTGTCCCACAGATACACACAGCATAGTGACCCAGGTTCTGGAAGTTTCTTCATCTGCCATTTATTTCTTCAAAAAAACAAATCAAACAAACAAACAAACAAAACCTCTAAGTATTCTCAATCCATGAAATTAACAAGAAATCAGCCCTAGGTCAAGATGTTAACAATGAAGGTCACATTCAAATTATTATTCTCAGTGTGGAAGTGAGGAGCTGCAGGTCAGGGTAGCATGGAGCTGACAGGCTGCAGATGTCCCCCAGTGTTTGGCTGAACCAGCAAGGTTGGCTGTGGAAGGGAACACAGGGTAGTGCAGGGACAGGGTCCTGGTGTGCAGGGGTGGACTGGGCTCCACCATTCTTCACATTGAGCACATAGTCTCACAGGGAACATCAGACACTTGACTAAAGAGAACTGAGGGCTCTGGATGTCACAGGAGATATAGGAAGACATTCTCTGTCACCAAGTCCACTCCAGGCAGCTGTCTTCATGCTAGAGAATGAGAGTCATGAACCATCACTGTGAAGACAACATTCCAACAACCCACAGCTCACTCACAGGAGATTCTGGGAGTCCCTGAAACCCAGTCATGTCCACATTGCCCCTCCGCAATCAGACCCTAGAGTGTCACCTTTACAATCTGGGAGAGACATATCAGAGCTCTGGGAGCCTAGGGTAAAACAAAACAAATGTATATGCATATGTACATGTATGTATTCATTTCATGGCACAACTCAGGCGCCTAGAAGATTTCTCTGGAGGAGCTATTATGGATTCCCAGAGCTCCCATCTCCAACTTCACTGCAATGTCCCCAGGACAATCTTGTCCGCACACTAACCTGGAGCCAGAGTATAGTCCACTCATTTTCCACCTGTGAAAAGAAAAGCTGTGAGAGTTCAAGGAAGATCTTGACACTGGAAGTTCCCAGAACTGACAGCAGACCCAGTTAGAGACAGTAGGCTCACTGCCCTTGGCGATCTGTGTCTGCTCCTCCCAATACTCCGGCCCCTCCTGCTCCATCCACCGCGCCCGCGGCTCATATCTCGGATTCTCCGCGTCGCTGTCGAAGCGCACGAACTCCGTGTTGTCCACGTAGTCGACAGAGATGAACCAGGGCTCCCCGAGGCCGGGCCGGGACACGGCGGTCTCGAAATACCGCAACGAGTGTGAGCCTGGGGGCGGCGCGCGGTGAGACCCCGACCTTGCCCGGGACCTCGGGCGGCTGCGCGGGCCAGGAGGGGAGCAGGGCCTGGGGCTCCGGATGGAGATGGAGAAGGGGCGGAGGGTCCGGTGGGTGACTCGGGGACGCGGCTTCCCAGGTGCCGCCCCCTCCCCTCCCCGCAGAGGCCGTTTCCCTCCCGAACCCGCACTCACCCGCGCGGGTCTCGATCAGGGTCTGGGCGGCCGCCACCAGCAGGAGCAGCATTGTTGGAGCCATTGCTCCCCTCTGGGATTCAGGGCGTCTGACTCTTGCGGGCTGCGTGGACTTTATAACCTGCTCCCGCGGCGACGCTGATTAGTTCCCGGTGATCACGTCACCCAATGGGGGTGAGAACTGGACGCGCGTCATCAGTGTCCGGGCAGAAGGAACTGACCCAGGATTGGAGCTGAATTGAAACAGGGGAGATGGGGAATCCCCAGACCTGGGCTTCCCCACCCCGACTTCACTGCCTGGAGACTAAGACTTTGCCTGAACCCTGTGCTAGGGACAGAGAGCTGTTTGTCATGGTGTCTCGGAGTTCTGACCCAGAAGCTATCAGGACACCAGGAGAGACCAGCAGGCCAGACTCTCTGTGTCTTCTCCTCCACCCTTCCTCTTCCTTCTCTTCAGAAGTCAGACCCTGGAGTCTTCTAGAAGAAAAGCCTCTTCCGGGAACACAATGGTGACACAAGCGCTTAGGGATGCAGTGGAGAAAGGCTTTTCCTTAAAGTCGAGGCGCTGGCTGCAAGCCCCACACGGACCCCACAGAGACCAGGCTCTGTTCACCTGCAATGGGTGGCTCACACTGCCAAGCCTGAGTACAGGACTCTCATCTGTTAAGTGTAGACTTGGCCTCTCCCCTCAGGATCTGTCTTCTCAGCCCTGTGCTGAGATTAACACAGATTCCTTGTGTTAATTCCTAGATGAAGTCTGTGGCTGCAGGTTTTTTATTTGTTTGTTTATTCTTTGATTTTTTTTTAAAACAAAGATCTTCCTTCTGAGTTTGTCTCTATGGACCTGGGACATTGTCTCAGTACAGGAGACCCCCTTGTCCACTGAAGAGAGGCCCCTGTGCAGACCACACAGACAGACAGCAGGGCACTGATTCCTGTCTTCACTGCACTTCTCTGTGTCTGTACTTCCATGGTGCAGTTGCTTTAGTGACTCAATCACAGTAGGAGAAGAATTGTCACCAACTATATCACAGAATAATGATGATAGTGTGGTAGAAGTTATGTAATTTCTGACCCTCTCTCTCCCTCCCTCCCTGGCCTTCACTCACACTTTTGAGCTGATGAGGTGAGGGATATGAATGTCACAGATGTGTGGGACACGGGTTCTGATAATTGAGTTGACCCCAGAGTTCCTCAGGCCTGTGCAGTGTGGACACTGGAAGAAAGATGATTCTCATGCCAGAGAGCACACACTGGTGATGTGAGGTTTCATCACTGATCAGTAGTGTAGGGAAAGATTAAATTTACCCATTTCATGATTCTGTGGATCTTTTCAAATCGCAGACACAGAAGTGAAGTGGAAAGAAGAGCAGAGATGGGTGGGGACTCCTGAAGAGAGTCACTCTGTCTATGATGGGCATTTGTGAGACTTCTTTTGTCAATGCAATTAATCTGAGTCTTGTCACCTCAGTCTCAGGCTGACTCTTTTAACAAAGGCAAAAACACTCTTCACCAAAATACCATGAAAACATTCTCTAGGCCACATATTGAAATTGTCCACTGACACCCCTTGGGCCAAGTCCCCCCAGTTCAAATCACTCTCAATAAGAAAGTCGTCCATATTCCTAGTAGGCCAACCCATAAAGCCCTAGTTAAAGCATTCCACTGCTTTCCAAATCCAAAGTCCCCAAATCCACATTCTTCCAACAAAAGCATGGTCAGACCTATCACAGCAATATCCCAGTCTACTTCTGTCCTAGCAGGGTTTTACTGCTGTGAGCAGATGCCATGACCAAGGCAAGTCTTATGGATGATAACATTTAATTGGGGCTGGCTTACAGGTTCAGAGGTTAAGTCCATTATCATCAAGGTGGGAACATGGTAGCATCCAGGCAGGCATGGTGCACACAGAGCTGAAAGTTCTACATTTCATCTGAAGGCTCCTAGCAGAATATTGGCTTCCAGGCAGCTAGGATGACTGTCTTATAGGCCATACTCACAGTGACATACCTACTCCAACAGGGCCGCATCTTTTTCTTCTTCTTCTTCTTCTTTTTTTTTTTTTTTTTTTTTTTTTTTTTTTTTTGGTTTTTCGAGACACCGTTTCTCTGTGTAGCCCTGGCTGTCCTGGAACTCACTCTGTAGACCAGGCTGGCCTCCAACTCAGAAATCTGCCTGCCTCTGCTTCTCAAGTGCTGGGATTAAAGGCGTGCACCATCACTGCCCGGCTGGGCCACATCTTCTAATAGTGCCACTCCCTGGGTGAGCATATGGAAACCAACACAGGAGTGATGCCATGCGCAGTCCTGTCTCACTGTCATGGAAAGCCTCGTGTTAATAGAACACTTTAGATCTACATTTCCTGTAGATCTCTGAGATTTTCATAGACCACCTATGTATGTATAGTACCTCAGCATAGGTAAGCGTTGCTTGTTTCTAGCTATCTATTATCTGGTGAACTTTGGAAAGATCTGCAAGAGGCTAAAGAAAGCTTACTTTTGTAATTAACACAACTAGTGCCTAACATGTCCATAAGTTTGTTTGACTGAATACCCACTTGCATTTCTTAATTCTCTTGAACTGTTTGCAATAGTGTCTTTCACGGATTAGAGCTTTACATTACATTTAAAAATGAGTGGCATAGGTATAGTGCCTTAAACAAGAGTCAAAGCATGTATACAGTATGCTATAGCAATGTATAAGATTACAGTTCTGTCAATATACAAAAATCTAAACCAAAGTAAGATATTTGAGATTACACTCTTTAGTCTAAAATTAGATATCAGGGGAGAGGGAAGTGTTCCTGTTTAGAAAGGTTCTTGGGAGCAACTCCCATCTGAGTTGTCTGGACATTGGCAGTTCAATTCACAGGTCAGCTCTGGCAGCTCCATCCACCTGCAAACACCTCAGGGATATAGCAGTTGTCCAGTTCGGTAGAGTCAGGTTAGCAACAGAAGTGATGGGACCTAGCAGAGACAGCCAGGCCTCAGCTAGGGCCAGCAGGAAGGACCAGCAGGAATACCAGGAGAAGTTCTTTGCTGTACCTCTCTTATGGAAGTGAAGACCAGTGAAGACGCAAGACCCACACTGTACCGGCAAGCCAAACTGTCTCAGTCACTCCATGGAATCCTATTTATACTCTCCAGTCATCACGTGTCCTCCACGCGTCTTGCCTCAGCACAGGCATCCAATCAGCTCATGTCCTTGGAAGCATCAACAAACTGCAGCATACTATCAGAATGTTTTGGTGCGTTTCTCTCTATGGCGCCCCGACCAATGCAGCTCAACTACACAGTGTAAGGCAGACCAATGTAAGTGTGTCTTTAGCAAAGAATCCTTCATCACGCGTCCTTTCACATGCTTGTTTAGCAGAACATCCTCTCTCCTGTGTCTGCTTCAGTGAAATGGTCCTTCAGGAGTCGGCCTTAGCCTTTCACACCTGTATCCACTTTAAGGAAACACTCCTTCGTGTGTTTGCCCCAGCACACCACCATCCAACCGACTTTCCAAAGAACCCTTAGTTTCCACTGCAGACCAGGAAGGTTGGCGGTGGAAGGGAACACAGGGCAATGCAGAGACAGGGTCCTGGTGTAGAGGTGAAGGCTGGGCTCCACAGTTCTTCACATTGAGCCCACAGGCTCACAGGGAACATCACACACTGTTCTCTACGGAAAATTGAAGACCCAAGTCACACTGGCTGTTACTCAGTCCACTTCAGGCAGCTGTCTTCATGCTAGAGAACGAGGGTCACGAACCATCACTGTGAAGTCAACATCCCAACAACCCACCACTCATAGGGGATTCTGGGAGTCCCTGAAACCCAACCATGTCCACAGTGCCCCTCTGCAATCAGTCCCCAGAGTGTCACCTTTACAATCTTGAGGGAAACATATCAGAGCTCTAGGAGCTGTCCCTGCCTAGGGAAAAATCTATACAAAGATATATCTATAGCAAGATCTGACAGAGACCACCAGAGGATTACAATGGAGACTCTATTATGAACTCCCAACAACTCCAGCTTCACTGCAATGTCCCCAGGACAATTCTGTCCCCCACACTAACCTGGAGCTGGAGCATAGTCACCTCCTTGTCCACCTGTGAGAAAAACGCTGTGAGAGTTCAAGGAAGATCTTGACACTTGAAGTTCCCAGAACTGACAGAGGACCCAGTTAGAGACAGTAGCAATTTGGGGTGTGGCTGTGTTCCCCACTGATGAGCAGAGCACACTGCTAAAGGAGGCTGAGAGGGAACTCAGACCCTGCCCTTTCCTACCTGTGTTTCTCCTCCTCTTCATCACAAAAGCCACCACAGCTCCAGTGATGGCCAAGCTCCAAGGACAACCAGAACAGCAATGGTCGCCATGTTGGAGACAGTGGATGGAGGAGGCTCTGGGAAGGACAGGTACAGGAAATGAAGGTGAGGGTCATGACTCCAGCTCTCAGCCCTGACCAGCTCAGGGTCTGCAGAAGGCTCCAGCTTCCCCTGACCCCAGCTCTGCACCCACACCCTCCTTACCCCATCTCAGGGTGAGGGGCTCAGGCAGCCCCTCATGGTACACATGGCATGTGTAATTCTGCTCCTTCCCAAGAGGCACCACCACAGCTGCCCACTTCTGGAAGGTTCCATCCCCTGCAGGCCTGGTCTTCACAAGCTCCATGTCCTGGGTCAGCTCCTCCCCATTCAACTGCCAGGTCAGGGTGATGTCAGCAGGGTAGAAGCCCAGGGCCCAGCACCTCAGGGTGACTTCACCTTCAGATCTGGGGTGATGGGTCACATGGGCCTTTGGAGGATCTGTGTGGAAGATTTAAGAAATCCCACAATTAGCTGGTTGGTGGTGGCACATGCCTTTAATCCCAACACTCAGGAGGCACAGGCAGGCAGATTTCTGAGTTCGTGGTCAGCCTGGTCCACAATGTGAGTTCCAGGACAGTCAGGGCTATACAGAAAAATCCTGTCTTGAAAACAAAACAAAACAAAAAACCAACAACAAAAAAAGTACCACAATTAACAAGACCCACTGAAATCTACACAACACAGTTAAATCACTGATGACACTGCAGAGCTGGTTTCCTCAGATGCACATTTTTCTGGGGGACTCAGAAGCTAAGAGGGAATCCACATGAGCCAGTGGGTCATCCTGGTTGTCCTTATGTGATGTTCTATAGCATGAATGGACTAGAATGGAAGATGGAATGGAAACTAACTAATTTAAAATATGTGTTTGAGTTCCTATCAAAATTAGAAATTAGAGCCATATGCCACTGGAAGGGTGTGACAACTGAGACTCAACCACTGTGTTCATCTTGCTAACCAGCATAACTGCCAGTCCAAGTGAGCAGCCATCACAGAGTGTGTAGCAGAAATGGTGTCAACCTCTGGCACTCAGCCAGAGAAAATGACTTCCAGCCCCTGACTCTGGGGGACAAGGTACAGGTGTGTCACACAGGATCCCTGGAGTGTGCTGTGGACCTCAGTGCAGCACTCACTGGAACACAGAGGGCTCACAGGGTGTGTGGATCTTCCCTCTCACTCAGCCCTGGATTGCAGGAGACCCTGTCTCTCAGAGTCCAAGTCCTGATTCACTATGGGGAGCACTGTAACTTGTGGGGCAGAGGAAGAGCAGGAGGCTTCTGGATGTTTAGTTAGTTCTGACAGGAAACAGACTAAGTTCACAAGAATCTCTCCTTTAATGAGAACCCTGATTTACTTGTCCAATTATCCAGGTTAGCACCCTTCCCTGGCACTTGTGTAGACTGATACAAATGATAATACAAGGACATGGAGAAACAGGATCATTCCAGTGAAGACAAAAGCTGACTAGAAACAAAATTACCCCCTCAAAAAAAAAAAAAAGTAAAGAAAAAAAAAAGGCTGGGGGAGGTGGCACACGCCTTTAATCCCAGCACTGGGGAGGCAGAGGCAGGCGGATTTCTGAGGTCGAGGCCAACCTGGTCTATGAAGTGAGTTCCAGGACAGCCAGGTTTACACAGAGAAACCCTGTCTCAAAAAATCGAAAGGGAGAGAGAGAGAGAGAGAGAGAGAGAGAGAGAGAGAGAGAGAGAGAAGAAGAAGAAGAAGAAGAAGAAGAAGAAGAAGAAGAAGAAGAAGAAGAAGAAGAAGAAGAAGAAGAAGAATAGAAGAAGAAGAAGAAGAAGAAAGAAGAAAAAGAAATTCCACTATTGATATTCCTCCAGGTACCATAAGGGCTCATGTGATCATTCACCAGTGTAGGAATAGAGAGAATTAGGTTGTCGAAGGGGTGCACACCCCACAGACAGGGAGGGATCTGGGAGAATGTATTCTTTTGAAAATTCTAGAAACTGAGGCAATCAGCCTAGTGTAGGGGAGTCCATGTCTCCCATCAGGTAAAGGCGACTTCCGGTCCTGAGGTGTAAGGGCTGACACACTCAGCAGGACAGGAGTCAGTGTCCACAGACAGTGGGTGTGGGTCGAGAACCCGGCCTGGGAGAGGCCATGGCTGACAGAGGCTGCAGGGGAACTGAAGGAGCAGCTGTTGTTAACTCAGGGAAATTCTCTCCTTCCCTCCTGAGACAGCCTGGGCACTGTCCAGGGAGAAGGCTGAGCCCTGGAGAGTCAGTGCAGTCACTGTGATGAGGGATCAGGAGACCCAGGGACACTCTCTCCCCTCTGAGACAGGGGCATCACCCCAGCTGAGGGTTTCTTCTTCCCCAGGACTGAGCCCCAGCCCGATGGAGGAGCTGCCCGCGGCCCCTGCACCTGTGCGCAGCAGCGTCGCATTCCCGAGCTCCAGGTATCTGCGGAGCGATTCCACGCACGCGCCCTCCAGGTAGACCTTGCTTCTCTCTGCAGCACCAGCCTGCTCCCACTTGCGACGGGTTATCTGCGCTGCCATGTCCGCCGCCGTCCACGTTTTCAGGTCTTCGTTCAGGGCGATGTAATCGCGGCCGTCGTAGGCGAACTGCTGGTACCCGAGGAGGAGGCGCCCGTCGGACCCCACTTCACAGCCGTACATCCGCTGGATCGTGTGAGAGCCTGCGGGAGCCCGCGGTCAGCCCCGCCCACACCCCGGCCCCGCCCACCCGCGGACTCCTCCAAACTGAAAGGGAAACCAGTCCTGCCTCTGTTCTGCTCCAAACCTCGAACTTGGGACCCGGGACGTCTAGAACCCCTGTTTTGGGACGTGGAGGGGTCGTGACCTCCGACCCGGGGTCACTCACCGCCCGCGCTCTGGTTGTAGTAGCCGAGCAGGTTCCTCAGGCTCACTCAGAAAACCTGCTCATTGCCCTTAGCGATCTGTGTCTGCTCCTCCCAATACTCCGGCCCCTCCTGCTCCATCCATCGCGCCCGCGGCTCATATCTCGGATTCTCAGCGTCGCTGTCGAAGCGCACGAACTGCGTGTCGTCCACGTAGCCGACGATAATGAACCGGGGCTCCCCGAGGCCGGGCCGGGACACGGCGGTGTAGAAATATCGCAGCGAGTGTGGGCCTGGAGGCAGCGCGCGGTGAGACCCGGACCTCCTTCCGGGACCTCCGGCGGGTGCGCCGCCGGGAGGGGAGCAGGGCGCGGGGCTCGGGATGGAGAAGGGGCAGGGGGTCTGGTGGGCGACGCGGCTTCCCTGGTGCCGCCCCCTCCCTTTTCCTCAGATGCCGTTTCCCTCCGGACCCGGTACTCACCCGCGCGGATCTCGATCAGGGTCTGGGCGACCGCCACCAGCAGGAGCAGCATTGTTGGCACCATCGTTCCCCTCTGAGATTCAGGGCGTCTGAATCTGGCGGGCTGCGTGGACTTTATAACCTGCTGCTGCGGCGACGATGATTGGTTCCCGGTGATCACATCACCCAATGGGGGTGAGAACTGCCAGCGCGTCATTAGTGTCCGGGCAGAAGGAACTGACCCAGGTTAGGAGCAGAAGTGAAACTGGGGAGATGGGGAATCCCCAGCCCTGGGCTTCCCCACCCCTGACCTCACTGCCTGGAGACTAAGACTTTGCCTGAACCCTGTGCTGGGGACAGAGAGCTGTTTGTCCTGGAGTCTCCGAGTTCTGACCCAGAGCCTGCAGGACACCAGGAGAGACCTGCAGGCCAGACTCTCTGTGTCTTCTCCTCCACCCTTCCTCTTCCTTCTTCTCTTCAGAAGTCAGACCCTGGAGTCTTCTAGAAGAAAAGCCACTTCCTGGAATACAATGGCGACACAAGCGCTTGGGGATGCAGTGAAGATAGGCTTTTACTTAAAGCAGAGGCGCTGGCCTGCAAGCCCCACACGGACCCCACAGAGACCAAGCTCTGTTCACCTGCAATGGGTGGCTCACACTGCCAAGCCTGAGTGCAGGACTCACCTCTATAAAGAGGAGACTTCATCTCTCCCCTCAGGATCTGTCTTCTCAGCCCTGTGCTGACACACAGATTCCTTGTGTTACTTCCTAGATGAAGTCTGTGGCTGCAGGTTTTTTATTTGTTTCTTCTTTGTTGTTGTTGTTGTTGTTTAAAGAAAGATCTTCCTTCTAAGTTTGTCTCTGTGGACCTGGGACATTTTCTCAGCACAGGAGACCCCCTTGTCCACTGAGGAGAGACCCCTGGGCAGACCACAGACAGCAGGGCACTGATCCCTGTCTCCACTGCACTTCTCTGTGTCTGCACTTCCATGGTGCAGTTGCTTTAGTGACTCAATCACAGTAGGAGAGGAACTGTCACCAACTATACCACAGAATAATGATGATAGTGTGGTAGAAGCTATGTAATCTGTCACCCTCTCCCTCCCTCCCTGACCTTCACTCACACTTTTGAGGTGATGAGGTGAGGGACATGAATGTCACAGGTGTGTGGGACACTGGTTCTGATAACCGAGTTGGCCCCAGAGTCTTCAGGCCTGTGTAGTGTGGACAGTGGAAGAAAGATGATTCTCATGTCAGAGAGCACACACTGGTGATGTGAGGTTTCATCCCTGATCAGTAGTGTAGGGAAAGATCAAATTTACCCACTTCATGATTCTGTGGACCTTTTCAAATCGCAGCCACAGAAGTGAAGTGGAAAAAAAGAGCAGAGATGGGTGGGGTCTCCTGAAGAGAGTCACTCATCACACAGAGCAACAAATGTGTGTGACCACAGGTGTGAACTCCAGTCACCTCCCCATGCAGATCCCCACAGCAGCTCCCAGCCTCACCAGGATTCAGCAGACCGTGTCTCAAGGTACTCAGCCAGCAGGCTGTGAATCAGCTGTGTGGTTTCCTGATGTGAACATTCCAATGGTGGCTGGAGAGATGGCTCAGAGCTGAGAGCACATGTTGCTGTTGCAGAGGATCCAGGGTGAGTTCCATCAGCACATGGTGGCTGTCAACCATCTGCAACTTCAGTTCCCAGGGATCGAATGATTGTGCACCTACATACTCATGGACAAAACCCAAATAATTCTAATAAAAATTTAAATATATGATTTCAAAAATCCTTTCTTTCTCCTACATATCTAGAGTAGAGGCTGAGGATAGCAGGCTCTTTAGACAAATCTGTATCACCAGTCAGTGAAGCCAGCTCTGGAACAGGACAGAAATGTATGATTGAAATACACCGTACTGAAGACAATTTGCAAAAGAGTCATAGAATTAAAAATACAAAATAATGATCACAGCCTCATCCCAGGAAGAAGTCACCGTGTGTGCTCATCTCTGCACTTGAGCTGATGTTTGTTTTTGATTCCCTATGAACAAGATAAACTCCAATCAGATATTTGAATGCTAATTTGTAACAGACCATGACACCCCAACATCCAGAGCATCCCTGCAGAGAAAAGTGTCCCCTTTCCCATCTTCCCTCCCCCTGCAGACCCTCCAGGGTCTCAGCTGTTGAAGATGAAAGTGGAGCATCACATTCTTGGGCAACAGCGCCGCCTGGTGGAAGAAACAGAGAGAACAGCGTCTGAGCCCACAGAGCTGAGAGTAAAGGGGATGCAGGCTGCTGAGCTGCCCCAGAGCCTCCTTCCTGTCTGCACTTCTCCGGGGCTCTCAGGTCTCAGGCCGCCCTGCTCTCATCAAACTTACATCCTGAAGAACATTACGTGCTTCTCCACCCGTGGGAAGAAAACTCCCTCTAAGAGGGGAGGCAGTAGGCAGAGCCATGGGTGCTAAAAGGAGCTGCAAAGCCCCAAACAGAGCAGTTCCAGAACTCGGACAGGGACCATGGTGTTGGTTCTTTGATGTCAGCTACATGTGGGGTTAACTAAAACCCCAAAATGGAGGACACCATCTGTGAGGCGTTTTTGCTTAATTTGAAGTGGGAAGATCAATTTCTGATCCTTTTCTTTGAGGTAGGAAGACACACCTGTAATCCAGAATATTTGAGCAGGAGCCCCTCCCCCTTTCTGATCTGGGCCACGCCTTCTGCTAAAGCCTACATGAAGACATGGAAGAAGGAAAGGCTTGCTCTGTGTCTGCTTGCTCTTGCTCCTGTTATCTGTCGGAAATTCCTGCTTGTCCTCCCTTTCTCTGAATAATGATAGCAGACTTACATTTATTTATGAATGCTTAGGCTTTATGCTAGGCCTGTTCCCAGCTATCTCATAATTCAGTTATCCCATTCATACTATTTTAAGTTCTGCTACGTGGCTGGCCACCTCTCCTCAGTTTCACACATTCTGCTTCCTCCATGTCTGGGTGGCAAATCCCCCATGCTTCTCTTTTCCCAGAGTTCATTTCCCTGCCAAGAATCCTGCCTTCTACTCTCCTTTGCTACAGGACATAGGGCTTTTATTTTACTACTCAGAAGGTGCTTTAGGTAGGCAAGGTAGGACAGAGACTCATCTTCACAGTTTACAACAACATTACTTCATTATTGCCCCCCTTTAGTCCTGTAAACGGCTCTATCGTGTTGGGAACAAAATAAAGGGGAGGCCCTGGAGGGGGGCCGGGGAGAAGTGAGATAGGAAAAAGATGCCCACACCCCGTCACAGTTTCCCTATTCTCTGGTCAGTCAGGCATGGGAGCATTGTATTCTACCCTATCCACACATCCCTGGGTGGGCATTCCTCTATCCCACTCTTCAGAGGGTGGTCAAGGGGTAGCCCTGCCTGGGGACCTCCCCCCCCGGAGCTACTTTGCTAAAGCCACCAAGGTTGTGGGAGAGAGGGAAGAGGGAAGAAGTTCCCAACACTGACCAGAGTGTGCAGTGGAACTTGAAGGAGCAGAGCAGAGACTCTCTATGGTTTTAGAGCCTTATTATAGAAATGCAGGGGAAAGAGAGAGGGTAGAAAGAAGGGAGAGAGAGAGAGAGAGAGAGAGAGAGAGAGAGAGAGAGAGAGAGAGAGAGAGAGAGAGAGAGAGAGCCTCTGCAACTATCTGGCATTGTGGCCCCAGTTCCCACCCATTGACAGGCTTCCTCTACCAAAGCCACATCCCCTAACTGCCCCCAAGTACTTCCACTCCCTGAAGACCAAGAATTCAAATTTATGAGCTTATGGGTTGAATATTGATTATATTTTTTGTTCCTTTTTTTTAAACTGTGTGTCTGTAGTGTGCTTTATCTTGTGTACCTGGCCCTTTAAAAGGTACCCAGTTGCTAGTCAACGGGCCCTTTAGAATTCTTAGCTGTTAGAACTGCCTGAAACTATACCCTTAAGGGTTGTTGCCTCTTGGATTTCTAGGAACAGGATAGGTTATTTTAAAACACTGAGGCTGAGAAAGAGGATTGGGTGAGCAAAGTGAGAGGAGAAGCAGTTGGTGCAGAAGATATTGTTGGGAGACAGTAGAGCCAGGAGGAGCTGACTGAGCAGATAGGCTAGAACAGTTGTTACAGTTTGGAACTGCTGACACTGGGAAAACTGGGAGAAGGGAGTGTTTAAGCAGACTGTTGGGAAACTGAGAGAGGAAAAGTTGGGAGAAACATTTGAAGGAGCTGGGCTGGAAACTGGGAGAAATGATTGGGAAAGAAATTAGATTCTGGTCTCTCTCTGTCTCTCTGTCTCTCTGTCTCTCTGTCTCTCTCTCTGTCAGTCTCTCTCTCTCCCCCTCTGTCCTCCTCTCCCTCTCTCCCTCTCTCCCTGTCTCTCTGTCTCTCTGTCTCTGTCTGTCTCTCTCTGTCTGTCTCTCTCTGTCTCTGTCTCTGTCTCTCTCTCTCTCTCTCTCTCTCTCTCTCTCTCCCTTTCCTTTCTTCTTTCCTATATAGTCATAGTGGGTGAAACCACGAGGATATAGGGGGAGAAAAAAGAACCAACACAGTAGCAAAGACTAGCTACAGGTCTTTCCCTGGCTGTCCTGGAATGTACTCCGAACACTAGGCTGGTCTCAAACTCAGAGATCTGTCTGCCTCTGGGTTTGCACAAACACAGCCAGGCAAATATTCTTAATCAAATCAACACAGATGCCTACTGAATTTTTGCTTGACCATGTAAGTGGGAAAATTGTCTAAAATGAGAGAAAGGCTACATAATACTGGCAAAGGAACAGCTTTGCCCGTGAATCCGTTTCTAGACTTGAGTCAGTTTGCAGACCCAGAACCCCTTGAATGAACGATGGTCCGGTTTGACTCAGTAAGTACCTAAAAAATACCTAAAATGTTTTCTGCTGGCCTTTCTCCAATCCTTTTCTGGTGGGACCTACAGGTTTTCACCAGGGTAACCATACCCGGGGCGGGGCGGGGGAGAAATAATCAGACTTTCCCTTGTCAATTGGAGACTGGTCCAAATTAATGCTGATTGCTTGAAATCCTAAGAAACATATGACCCTGCAGTTAAAGTAGGGTCTTATGTAGGTCTGGTGATTAATGAAAATTTGGTAGAAGTTTGATTCTCACTCGGACCAGTGGGTTCCTGTATTCATCCTGTGGTTATTTTTCCAGGGCCAGAATGTACAACTGGGATAGATAGACTTAGAGTTTGGCAGAATTCTCACATTGGTTCCCTCACTGTGGAGTAGGAGTATTCTAGTTGGAATGGCTAAAGGTTAGAGTTCCCTCTGCCAAGGA
Source organism: Mus caroli (assembly GCF_978045245.1). Classification (NCBI taxonomy): domain Eukaryota; kingdom Metazoa; phylum Chordata; class Mammalia; order Rodentia; family Muridae; genus Mus; species Mus caroli. Next base: position 58,354,034 of record NW_028227273.1, read on the forward strand.
AAATAGTGAGTCAAAGACAGTATCTCATCCTTGTAGGAATTTCAGAAATTAGTGTCACCATCAATGTCAACTGTCAGTCTCCACGGTCAATGTCTTGCTCTGTACTGGCCAGATAGGACAGTTAAAGGGAGATGTGATGGCAACCACATTGGACTCTGATAACACATATGTGCATCAGCAGGCAGGAAATAATTCGAACCAAGTCTTTGAGAGCCTTCTACTTCAGTGAAGTTCTTAGGAATCCAGTGATCTGGGGCATGCAGAGATATTCCACCCAAGATGAAGGAAAAGCTACTGACCGGGCCCATCCTACCACCAAGAAAGGAGCACACTGCTAGGTTAGTCTCTCTGGATTCTGCAGGCAGCACATCCCTCACTTGGATCTGTTACTCTGGCCCATGTGCCTCCTGATTCAGAAAGCTGCCAGCTCTGTGTGTGTCCAGGAGCAGGCAAAGGCTCTTAACCCAGTGCAGGCTGCTGTGCAGGTTGCCCCACATCTTGGACCTTATAATCCAGCAGACCTGATGGTACTTGAGGTATCAGTGACAGAGAGGGACGCTATTTGGAGCCTTTGGCAGACACCTGTGAATGGATCACAGAAGAGACCTTTGGGTTTTGGAGCAAGGCTCCGCCATCCTCAGAAGACAACTATTTCCCCTCTGAGAGCTCTTAGCCTTGGTGGAAACTGAACATTTAACAATGGGCAACAAAATTACTGTGTGACCTCTGCTGCTTATAATGAGTTGGATGTTATCTGATCTGCAAAGTCATAAAATAGGACACACACAGCAGTAACCTATTATCAAGTAGAAGTGATATAAATGTAAAAATAAAGTGATATAAACGTGCCTGGACAGGTTCTATAGGCACAAGAAAATTACATGAAGACTTTGCCTACATGCCTATGGCCTCTACTCCTGTTGCAATGTCATTGGCTGCCAAGCACACACCTACAGCCTCATGAAGGGCCTTATTAGTGGAAGACTAAGGAAGAAGAGACCTCATCCTGCCTTGCTCATGGCTCTGCATGTTGTGCAGGCACCACCAGAAGTGGACAGCTGCAGCATCATAATCCCTTTCTTGGACAATACTGAAAGACTCTTGTGAAGGGAAATCTTGCACAGTGGGTGGAAGTTTAGGCAATACACATGTTAATACATTTTATTTGGAAGGGGAAATGGTCAGATAAATGGTTGCTTTCTTTTTTTTATTTTTAATATTTTTATTACATATTTTCCTCAATTACATTTCCAATGCTATCCCAAAAGTCCCCCATAGCACCCCCTACTTCCCTACCCACCCATTCCCATTCTTTTGGCCCTGGCATTCCCCTATATTGGGGGCATATAAAGTTTGCAAGTCCAATGGGCCTCTCTTTCCAGTGATGGCCGACTAGGCCATCTTTCCATACATATGCAGCTAGAGACAAGAGCTCCGGGGTACTGGTTAGTACATCATGTTGTTCCAACAATAGGGTTGCAGATCCCTTTAGCTCCTTGGGTACTTTCTCTAGCTTCTCCATTGGGAGCCCTGTGATACATCCAATAGCTGACTGTGAGCATCCACTCCTGTGTTTGCTAGGACCCGGCATCGTCTCACAAGAGACAGCTATATTTGGGTCCTTTCATCAAAATCTTGCTAGTGTATGCAATGGTGTCAGCGTTTAGAAGCTGATTATGGGATGGATCCCTGGATACGGCAGTCTCTAAATGGTCCATCCTTTCATCACAGCTACGAACTTTGTCTCTGTAACTCCTTCCCTGGGTGTTTTGTTCCCAATTCTAAGAAGGGGCACAGTGTCCACACTTTGGTCTTCATTCTTCTTGAGTTTCATGCGTTTAGCAAATTGTATCTCATATCTTGGGTATCCTAAGTTTTGGGCTAATATCTACTTATCAGTGAATACATATTGTGTGAGTTCTTTTGTGATTGTGTTACTTCACTCAAGATGATGCCCTCCAGGTCCATCCATTTGGCTAGGAATTTCATAAATTCATTCTTTTTAATAGCTGAGTAGTACTCCATTGTGTAAATGTACCATAATTTCTGTATCCATTCCTCTGTTGAGGGACATCTGGGTTCTTTCCAGCTTCTGGCTATTATAAATAGGGCTGCTATGAACATAGTGGAGCATGTGTCCTTTTTACCGGTTGGGACATCTTCTGGATATATGCCCAGGAGAGGATATGGTTGCTTTCTAATTCATGTGCTGTAGCCAATGGATTGGCTGATGAACAGGGACTTGGAAAGAACATGTTGGAGTCATCTGGGGAGGAAGCATGTGCATAAACCTCTCCAAATGGGGAAGGGTGTGAAGACACTTATGTCCCTTGTACATACTCATCAAAAGATGACATCAGGTGGGAAGACGTTCTCTAATCAATTAGGTAGGTGACCCATTCTGTGGACAGTCAGTCTCTATACCCAGCCACCTCTGCCATTACTCAATGGGCCTATGATCAAAGACACCATGGTAGCAGAGATGGGCTTGACAATATGGACTTCCACTCACTACGGCTGACCTGACTGCCGCTGCTGCTGAAAGCCAGATTTGCCAACAGTGGTGACCAACACTGAGCCCCAGAGGTGGCACTATTCCTCAAGGTGACCAGCCAGCTACCTGGTGGCAGGCTGACCCCATCAACCAGGTCCGTCATGGGAAGGACAACACTTGGTCCTTGCTGGACCAGAAGCTCACTCTGACCATGGATTTGTCTTTCCTGCATGGGATGCTTCTGCTGAAGCCACCAGCAGTGAACTTACAGAACGCCTGATCCACCATCCTGCTATTCCACACAGAGATCCACGTGGTATTCTGACCAAGGAACTCACTTCACAGCAGGAGAAGTGTGACAGTGGCCCACAGTCATGAAGTCCTCTAGTCTTACCATGTTCCCCACCAACCTGAGGCAGATGGCTTGATAGAAAGATGGGGTGACTGTCTGAAGACACAGTTACAGTGTGCATCAGGTGACAGAGGCCTGCAGGGCTGAGTCATGAATAGTGGGACTTTCTTGGTCCTGGAAGTGGATGAATAAAGACACAGAGACATCATCATCATCATTATCACCATCATCATCATCATCATTATTGTTATCATTATTATTGTTATTATTAGATGCTTAGATGCTTAGCTTGGCAGACTTTATGCTATTCTAAGGTGACAAATACTGGCCTATGTCCCACCATGTGACCTGTTCTTTACCTCTCTGTGGGAAGCCACATGTGCCATTGCAGGGTGGCGCTGTCTTCTGCTGGCCACCATGCATACATAGGCAGTAAAGTTTTTTTTTTTGCCAAGATGAGGTTTTGAGAATTAACCAAAATTAACCAATCAGATGAGAGAGAAGTTAACCAATCAGATGAGAGAGAAGTTAACCAATCAGATGTAGGCATGCAAATGAGGTGGTAAGCATCAACCAAGCACAACCAATCCCGGTGTGAGACACACCTCTCCTAGGCCTATATAAAGCAGCACCAGTGCTGGGTTTGGGGTCTATTCGCCTCTACAATCAAGCTCTCCCAATAAACGTGTGTAGAAGGATCCTGTTGCAGAGTCGTTCTTGCTGGTCGAGTTGGATGCTTGCAAGAAGTGGTGCCGAAAACCAGGACAAAACATCTTCAGGCACGAGCGAAGACCCCCTGCTACAGGGAGGAGTCAGAACTGCATCTCGGGGAAGGAGCGGTTAATAAAGTTTCCCGTAAAACAGGCTGCTGAGAAGGATCCGGCGTGGATTCAGAACTCTTCAGCTGGGGAGCAGTGTTAATAAAGTGTTCCTACAAAACAGACTGCTGAGAAGGATTCAACTGCGTGGATTCAGAACTCTTTAGCTGAGGAATGGTGGTACCGGTAAGTATAAAGAAATTAAGGTAAGTCTCTGAGAGGTATGCTTTCTTACGCAGTAGGTCTGGTAGTGGTTGCTGGGTTTGTGTGGGACCAGCTGTTAAGGAAGGGCAGCGATTTTGTAGGAGTACCAGGAAGGCATATCAGAAACAGAGAGAAAGGAAAAAGAAGACGCACGCAGAAAAATAAGTAACTTAAGAAATATAAAAAAAAAAAAGAGAAAAAGAAAGGAAGCTAAAAATAAAGATACAAAGGATAATATAAAATATAAAGATACAAAGGATAATATAAAGATATAAAGGATAATATAAAAAATGAAGAACAAAAAATTAAGTCAATTTACCCTCCTCTCGAGGACTTTGACTAAAGAGGCAGCCTTCATCAAAGGCTTAACGATAGCTCTCAGGGAAAGAGGAGTAACTATTAGAAGCAGCCACTGTGCAGAATTCCCAGAAGAAAGAGAAAAAATGAAAATAAGCTATTTCAGAGCCTTCCTAGGGACAGAAGGAAAACGGGAGACGTCTTGCTTCCTCTCTGACTCCTGTGGAGATATTCTTAGCTCTGGTTAGGATATTTGTGTCCCTTTGAGCTGTCTATTGTCTGTTTTTGGTGCACCAAGTTGTCTATATGTCTGTCAACTCATGTTTGTCTTTGCTTGGATGATTGAATGATTGTTGTTCTGTGTTTCATGTTGAAAAATATAAAAAGCAGTCTCAGTCTGCACAGCAAAAATTGACAAGTTAGCTGCACGGTGGCTGGGAGTCAAGTACAGCTGAAAAAGCCCTGTTGAGGGCCGATTGCAAATGGAGCTTTTAAAGGGGCAGGCAGCCTTTTGCTTGTAACAGAAAGTTAGCTTAAAATTGGAAACTCAAGGTTGGAGTCATTCTAAACAAAATGAACAAACCCAAGAAAACAGGTCATATGCAAAAGCAGTGTACAAAGGGTAGAAAGAGTAGGTTTGAAAAGAAAGTACATATCTTTACAAATAAAAGGAAAAACCTTTCAAGGTATAATGGATACAGGAGCAGATAAAAGCATTATATCCAGTAATTGGTGGCCTGCTTCTTGGCCTTTTAATCAATCGTCACATAGCTTACAAGGATTAGGATATGAGGCTACCCCAACTATAAGTGCAAAATCCTTACAATGGAAAGATAAAGAAGGAAGAACAGGGCTTTTTCAACCTTATGGGGAAGAGATGTGTTGTCAGCCATGAACTTTATACTGACTAATGATTATTCTCAGAAAAGCAAGGAAATGATGAAAGGAATGGGATATATACCTGGACTAGGTCTAGGAAAAAACTTACAAGGTAGAATTTCACCAGTTAAAGCCACAGTAAAAGCAGATAAGAAAGGGCTGGGTTTTTTCTAGGGGCCGCTGAGGAGCCTTTGCCCATTCCATGGTGTACGGAGGACACGGTGTGGGTGCCTCAGTGGTCTTTATCCTCTGAGAAGTTAAAAGCAGCTAAAGAGTTAGTACAAGAACAATTAGACCTGGGACATGTAGAACCCACACAATCACCCTGGAACACCCCTATTTTTGTTGTAAAGAAAAAGTCAGGTAAGTGGAGATTGTTACATGACCTCAGAGCCATTAATGCACAAATGCAAGTTATGGGTCCTGTACAAAGAGGACTCCCCCTACTTTCAGCTCTACCTAAGGATTGGAAAATTATAGTAGTAGATATTAAGGACTGTTTCTTTTCCATTCCATTAAACAAGAAAGATAAACCTAGATTTGCATTTACTCTACCTTCTGTTAATCATATGGAGCCTGATAAAAGGTATCAATGGCGGGTATTGCCCCAAGGAATGGCAAATAGCCCTACCATATGTCAATTATATGTAGGAAAAGCTTTACAACCAGTTAGAGATGGTTTCCCTTCCTTAAAAATTTGTCATTATATGGACGGCATTGTGATTTGTGGACCTGAAGAAGAAAGTATACAGCGAGCTTATGGCTTTCTTAATGAAACTTTAAAAAATAATGGCTTGATTATTGCACCAGAAAAGGTACAGCAGTCTAATGTTAGTCAATTTTTAGGAGCCACTATTACTTTACAGTGTGTTACCCCACAAAAAATTAGTATAAGAAAAGATCATCTAAAGACATTAAATGATTTCCAAAATTATTAGGAGATATAAATTGGATTCGACCTTATTTAAGGATCCCTACTTCGGAATTAAAACCTTTATTTCAAAATTTAGAAGGAATGCCGGGGCCTAGCAAACACAGGAGTGGATGTTCACAGTCAGCTATTGGATGTATCACAGGGCTCCCAATGGAGAAGCTAGAGAAAGTACCCAAGGAGCTAAAGGGATCTGCAACCCTATTGTCGGAACAACATGATGTACTAACCAGAACCCCGGAGCTCTTGTCTCTAGCTGCATATGTATGGAAAGATGGCCTAGTCGGCCATCATTGGAAAGATAGGCCCATTGGACTTGCAAACTTTATATGCCCCCAATATAGGGGAATGCCAGGGCCAAAAGAATGGGAATGGGTGGGTAGGGAAGTGGGGGGCGCTATGGAGGACTTTTGGGATAGCATTGGAAATGTAACTGAGGAAAATATGTAATAAAAATATTAAAAAAAACACAAAAAACAAAATTTAGAAGGAGAATCACATATTACCTCATTGAGACAATTAACACCTGAGGCTTCTGATGTTCTTAGGAAGGTAGAAGAAGTGATCCAAACAGCACAGCTAAATCGTATAAATGAGCAAAAACCTTTTTGCCTATGCATATTACAAACCATAAATTTGCCAACTGCTGTAGTATGGCAAGATGGTCCTCTAGTATGGATACATCCACATATATCCCCTAATAAGACTATAGAGCATTGTCCCACCATGGTGGCAAATATGGCCCATAAAGGCATAAAAAGTTCAATTACTCACTTTAGAAAAATGCCTGATAGCATAATTGTTCCCTCTACTGCTGCACAAATGCAAACATTGTGTGCGACTATAGATGAATGGGCTATTCTTAGATGCAGTTATTCTGGTTTAATTGATAATCATTATCCTAAATATCCTTTGTTACATTTTCTGTTATTGCATCCAGTGATATTTCCAAAGGTAATGGCTAATACTCCTATAAAGGGAGCCACTGATATTTATACAGATGGATCCAAAACAGGAATTGGAAGTTATGTGATTAATGAAAAGGCTGTAAGGTTGCAATTTACACCAGGAGCCCCTCAATTGGTAGAATGTTTGGTGGTTTTAGAAGTCTTTAAAAGATTTCTTATGCCCATAAATATTATCTCTGATTCTGTTTATGTGGTTAATGCTGTACTAATGTTAGAGACTGCTGGAAATTTTAAGCAGACTAGTCCAGTAACTGAAATTTTGATGAAAATACAAAATTGTATTTTGATGCATGAGCATCCCTTTTATATTCAACATATTAGAGCACATACATCATTACCTGGACCTATGGTTAAGGGAAATGCAATTACTGATTCAGCCACCAGAGATATGGTTTTCCTATCACAAAATTCTATAGAAAGTGCAAAAAATTTTCATCACCTTTATCATGTCCCTGCTTCTACATTACGACAAAAGTTTAAGCTCACACGAACAGAAGCTCGAGATATTGTCCTACAGTGTGGTAGGTGTGTAGAATTCATTAATGCACCTTCCGTGGGTGTCAATCCTCGCGGATTGCAACCCCTAGATGTTTGGCAAATGGATGTCACGCATATCCCAGCTTTTGGGAAATTACAATATGTACATGTGTCCATTGATACCAGTTCTGGTGTCCTACATGCCTCTCCCTTGTCAGGGGAAAAAGCAGTTCATGTCATATCTCACTGCTTAGAGGCTTGGGCTGCATGGGGTAAGCCCCTAGTGCTAAAGACAGATAATGGTCCTGCGTATACTTCTTCTAAATTTAGCCAATTTTGCAAACAAATGCAAGTGAAACATATTACTGGACTGCCCTATAATCCACAGGGCCAAGGCATCATTGAGAGAGCCCATTGTACTTTGAAACAATATTTGCAAAAACAGAAAGGGGGAATAGAGGCTATGACACCAAAGATGGCTCTATTCCTTACAATATTTACTCTTAATTTTTAAAAATTGGATGATGCTGGAAGATCACCAGCCTAAAGGCATGGACAATGGCCTCAATCGCCCAATGAAATGGTCAAATGGAAAAATGTCCTTGATAATAAGTGGTATGGCCCGGATCCTATCTTAATCAGATCCTGGGGAGCTATTTGTGTTTTTCCACAGGGTGAAGAAAATCCACTTTGAGTCCCGAAGCGACTGACAAGGACCGTGAAAGAGCAAGATGAACCCCAAGATGATCCTGCTATTCCTGCTCCTGATGATTGAGACCGGGATAAGTATACCTTTGTGGGCCATAGTAAGATCATGGCCAGTACCTTTACCGGTACATTCCAATTCTTCTACCTTGCCTTTGTTTTATGCAACAGAATGTTTTCTAGATGCGCCTTGTGCATGACAAACTCCTCAAGAGCCACGGGTGTATAATAGTACGAGTTTTCATTTAAATTATACACTATGCTTTGTGCATAATGTGGATAAACCTTTTACACCCTGTATATTTTTAAAGAAAAAGATTATCTCTAATTGGGCAGATCCCATTATCCAAAATAAAGTGAGCTCTGGAGTGTTACTTAATGCTTTAACGCAAGTCGTCCAAGGAGCGCAATTAGGCTCAGGTGATGTTGGAAATAATATAACTTCACCTATAAACATCACCACTATTATGATAAAGGGAAAGGTGACTATTCCCAAAAGATCACGATGGCCTGTTGGCAATGCTACTGCTAAACGCAGCGTTCCCTGGTGTCATCCGGACCTCACATTTCCTATAGTTTTTTCACCTTGTCAATCAAAAATTTTTCCTCGAAAAGAAATAGCAAAGGGTTTTGTTTTGTCACCTCCTTTAGATTTTATTGTAATGAATGATAAAGGAGATGCTACAGGAAAAGAAAATATTTGGCCATATTACCAATGGATTTTAAGTAATGAGGCAGGTGCTAGTACCAGTCTGTCAGCCTTTGCACTGCTGACTGGAACCCTTCATGAGATATTGAATGTTTCTGCCACACTTTCCAATGCCTCTGCTCATTTAGATAATGTGACAACTAATAGAGTTATCAGAAATATGACTACCTCTCCAGTAGAAGTTTGTGTTAGTCCTCCATTTTTCTTTATATTGGCTGAATTTCAAAATGATACAGAATGGTTAGATTGTACAAATATCACTTGTTTTTTGACGCAATGCTGGAATGGAACCAAATTCTTAGCCTTAGTGGTACAGCTACCAATCTTGGTCCCTGTACCTGTTGAGGCAGATCCAGAGAAGTTCCCAATAATGAGTCTAGTTAGGCAGAAGAGAGATTTTGGAATCACAGCTGCCATTGTCACTGCCATTGTGGTGTCTGCAGCATCAGCGGTTACCACAGGAATTGCTATGGCCAATCAAGTTAATAGTGCTGACACCATAAGTCAAATAGCAGAAAAAAAACGTCTGAGGCATTGCTCACTCTGCAAAGGGTGGATTCTCATATCACCTCAGGATTAATGTTAGTGAATCAGAGAGTGGATATTTTACAGATAACATGGAACAGATGATGGATGTCATTCAAATGAGTTGTGTGGCATCAACTCCGCATGTATGAATTACTCCCAATAGGTATATTAATAATTCTTTTATTAAAAGTACAGACCTATCGAATTATCTGAAGGGGAACTGGTCGCAGGAGCTGGACAGGCTGCAGAAGAGGCTGCAGATACAGATCCTGAACCTTAATGGAACCAGAGTGGAACCTGTGACCTTTGGAGACTTTACCTCTTGGCTTTCCTCTGCTTTCTCTTACTTTAAGGAATGGGTGGGAGTGATTTTGTTTGGTGCTGCCATATGCTGTGGACTGGCGTTCATGCTCTGGTTGGTATGCAAATTTAGAACCCAACAAAAACGTGACAAGGTGATTATAACTCAGGCACTTTTAGCTATTGAAAACGGCGCCTCCCCTGAAGTTTGGTTATCTATGCTCAAGAATTAGTCTGCATCTGAGTTCTCTGCTCTTGCGCATGAGAGAGACTCAACAATCATTGATCAGCCCTTGCACATTGCTGCACACGACAGGGTGATCATGATTTCCCCACTAATTCATTTTTTGACTGGCCTCTTTTGCAGAGTTCGCCCTAGGTCATTTAGCAGTTACTGTCACACAGCACTGGGGTATCCAGAGACGGGCAACTTTCCTCATGCACAGGCCAACCTAAGACATGGGGCCCCGTGATGATAGGGTTACCCTACGACAGGAAAGGATGTGACATTGGAGGAAAGACCTAAAACAGGAGCCACAGCGGATGGACATAATTGCACAGGCCTAGTCCAGCCTCATTTTATTAAAACAAAAAGAGGGAGATGTGGGAAGCCACATGTGCCGTTGCAGGGTGGCGCTGTCTTCTGCTGGCCACCATGCATACATAGGCAGTAAAGTTTTTTTTTGCCAAGATGAGGTTTTGAGAATTAACCAAAATTAACCAATCAGATGAGAGAGAAGTTAACCAATCAGATGAGAGAGAAGTTAACCAATCAGATGTAGGCATGCAAATGAGGTGGTAAGCATCAACCAAGCACAACCAATCCCCGTGTGAGAAACGCCTCTCCTAGGCCTATATAAAGCAGCACCAGTGCTGGGCTCGGGGTCTATTCGCCTCTACAATCAAGCTCTCCCAATAAACGTGTGCAGAAGGATCCTGTTGCAGAGTCGTTCTTGCTGGTCGAGTTGGACGCGCGCAAGACCTCTCTCTCACAGCCCTGGTACATGAACCTCCCCCATGTCATGCTGGCAAATCCTCCTTCCTCTGATTCTTTTCCCAGAGGCCCTCTATCATCCCTGAAGTCCCACCTTTACTGTCTAGATATTGCTGGCCATTCTAAGAAAGGGATAGCAGTGTTAGGAGGAGTGAATGATGCAGATCACCAAGGGGAAATTAGATTGCCTCTCCACAATGGGGGTAAGAAGGATCATGTCCGGAGTGCAGGAGATCCTTTAGGGCTTCTCTTAGTACTACCATGTCCTGTGGTTAAGGTCAATGGGAAACCACACCAGCCTAATCCAGGCAGGATGACAAAGGGCACAGACCCTTCAGGAATGGTGGTCACTCCTCCAGGAAAGGAGCTAAGACTGGCTGAGGTGCTGGCAGAAAGGTATTGTCACTGCCTCTGTAGACAGCTCTTGAGTGGCTGCTCCTGCTGAGGCTGGAAAGGGATACTCCTCTGTGGACAGCTGCTGTGATGGCTGCAGGCTGAGGAGATGGCCTGGTGCTGCCATTTTGACAGGAGCTGCCATTTTTGAAAGCTCATGTCAGAGCATGTCACTAGGGCAGATCAGTATCTTCCATGGTAGTGATATTAGGGATCCGGGGATCTTTGAGGAGCTGTGGACCACGTCTTTTATCATATCTATAACCTAGGATTCAAAGAGTAGGATGTGTACCCTCTGCACTTTTATTGTACATGATGGGCTTCTGTGGAAAATGCTGTACTCGAGTTTACAAGTGACCCCATCTCCCATCTTGGTGACATGCGTCCTTAATTAGAATATAAAAGATTCTGGGGGTCATTTGTTTGTGCAGTGACAGAAATTGCCATTATTGAAAATCAAGTGTGTTATTTCAGCCCTTTGAACTGTACTGAGGCCAAACTGATTGTACTCACAAAGTGAGGTTTCAATACAATCTGAGTATGTGGAGGAAGAAAAAAGGGGTCACAAAATGCCCTGTAGGCAGATTCTAGAATTAGGAATCAAGTATGGTAGGCGACAGGAGACAGCAAAAACAAACGATCTGTCAGTAGTTTGACAAAGTTTGTAATGTTGGGACGTGGACACGGCGAAGGCCAGGTGCAGCACCCTTTCCTAATGCCATCTGACAGGAGCAAACTCTGGCAGGGGTAATTGTGGAGACCCTTGTGTGTCAGGAGATGGTACAGATGATAAAGGAGGCAGGGTTTCTCTGTATAGCCCTGGCTGTCCTGGAACTCACTGTGTAGATCAGGCTGGCCTTGAACTCAGAAATCTGCCTGCCTCTGCCTCCCGAGTGCTGGGACTAAAGGCGTGCACCATCACGCCCAACAAGCATGGGATCACTAAAGGGGGATGAAGTGGAATCAGAAGATTATTTCCCACCAGGCCAAGAATAAGAGGCTCAGGTCCCTGCCACTTTGGAGGGGAAGTGAGTATTGAATGTGTTTTATAGATTGGCTGGGGTTCTATTATTGAATGATTAGTGGAGGAAGGATCTTTGTACCTGAGGATCTACATGAAAGCTAGCAAGGTAAAAGGTGTGTCAGAGTGTGTAGTTTGGAAGAGAGGAATGAGCAGTGAGCCTGGGGTTGAGCAGCTGTGTGTAGCAAGAGAAATAGGATCTCTTGTTTTGACTAGACAGTCCCTTTCCAGCAAGGTTGGTGCTATTAGGTTGGTATCACTAGGAAGGTATGGGTAAGGGGATTCCCCTAAATATACAGCTAAGTGGTGGGGATATTCTAGCCTGGTAGGGCTGTTCCCCTACTCTGACGAGAGGAGTGGAAAGGAGAGGTGGGTCCCCAGAATTTTGTCAGGACTAAGAAAGTAGCACCAGTGTCCAGAAGGAAGGAGATTGAGTGCTTTAATACCATGACAATGACTCTGCATCAGAGATGGCAGTGGTCAGGCCAAGGAAGCCTGGGCCCCCTCAGTTGTCCATGGCCAGACCAAGGATATTAGCCCAAAGGTGATCAGGGATTGACGTTCCCATGTCTTGGGGAACTCTGGGAAAGGTAGCTCATAAGGGGTTGGATTTCCCCCCCCCCCCGGGGTCTCAGGATCCAGGTTAGTGCATTGTAGGAGGGCCTTTGAAGGCACTTTAGGAATTGTGATGGATTTTCATAGTTATCCTGGATGCCCTGTTGGAATTTTTCATAATTTACATACTAAGAAGAGTTTTGTGGAGACTGGCTAGGAGGCAAGGTGTAAACGGAGTCTTTGCCAGGATGCCCCCTAGGGTATTGTGATTCCATGTAGGGTCCTGGTCTGGGACTGTCTCAGCCCTATCTGCATGGGAGCCTGTTGCTGAGGACAAAGAGAAAGCAGAGGCTGAGGAAGAAGACAGGTTCTCTGTGTTGTTGTTCTTAGTGAGATTGAAAACGGTGGAAGAATTGTCTGGTTTGGGCCTCACAGCTAGGAGCAGCTCTTGTTTCCTTGATTGGTTTCTGTCATGTGATCACTTTTTAATCAAGATAGGTGTGAGGTCACATGGCAAATACCATCCTTTTAAACCCAAGCAAAGATGGCTGTCAATAAAGATGCCTCCATCCTGATAAGGGGACAGTGGGTGAGACAGCCACAAGCCCTGTGTTGAAAGATTTGGTTGTATAGATTTTAACTACCTACCCCAGTGTTACAACTTTTGAGCTCACCTCTTCCTTAGAGATTTTACTGGGTTTTATTCATATATCTCATCAAATTTAGAGAATACTTTTTTGATACTTTGTTTCAAAAAGTAAACCAAGTGTTTGCTGAGACTTTCCTTGAGAAATGCCCCACATGGGTTTCAGCAGTGGTTTTCTTTTCCACTTTCCCTCATTTGGGCTACTTTGTTTATAAAAAGGACAAAAGACTTGACTGAGCAACTGAAAAAATTACAGGAAGAAATAAAGAAGCCTGTGAGTCAAAACATGGAGAAAAAAGGAAAAGAAGAGGGTTCCTTCCTCTCTCTTCTTTCTGAAGACGTAACAGAGTTGGCTGTGCAGCGAGAGAAATTAGTGTAGAGGTAGACAAGTTTGAAATAAGTCAAACACAGGAAAGGGAGAACAAATAGGCTCATTTCCAGTGACTGAGCCAGCAGGAGGGAGTTTCCTCTAAGTAGAAAGAGGGGAAGGAACTGTGTAAGAGGGCAGTCAAGTCAAAAAATGGAAAAGTAGGAGGATGGTCAGATGAGACCGCCATGTTCCGAAGACAGGGTTAAAGCCACGGCCCCTTCTGAGGACAGTCTCCTGGGTCACAGAATCACCACCAGCATTAGTCATAACAGGAAGTAGTTATACAGTATGCTTGGTAATGAAGATAATCAACAAGTTTATGACAAGATAGGATGGCATCCTGTGTAAGTGACAGACCTAAAGCATTTTCAGGAGGCAGTGATATCTTATGAGATGCACTTGTCCTATGTGAAACAAATTCTAAATAATTGGACTACTCAAAATAGAATTATTTCCCAGGATTGAGGAGGATTGGTAACAGCTGTACAAGAGGATGGTCCTCAATTGCAATGGTTGCCATGGCGGAGCAAATCACGAACTTGGAGCAGCACAAAGGAGCGAGGGGAATTAACCTAGCACAGGTCCAGTTGATAGGTGCTATGTGCAGCTATAGAAGAATAGGTTCAATTTGAAGAGACAATCTGAGAGCAATGTTGTTTAGCAGCTTTTAGAGCTTGGGACAAAGCTGAGGAGACAGAGAATTCCACACGACTTAGAAAAATTATGCAAGACTCAGGGATAACCTACACTGACTTTATTTTTTATTTTTATTTTTTTGCAAAGATTAGTTTCAGCTGTGATCAAAGCCATGCTCCCCTGATGGGAGACAAGTGGGAATTGAGACCTTGGCATTTGAAAATGCAAATACGGAATGCAAAAAATGTTGTCAGGCCATTAAAGTCAAGAACAGCACCTATAGAACAGTGGATCAGAAAGGAGGCCAATATTGGTTCTAGCCTCTATATGGCCACGATAATCAGGCAAGCCATATCTAAAGGTTTTAGATCTCAAAATCCATGGTGCTTTAACTGTGGAAGATATAGTAAAAAGACTTTGACCAAGCTTGTCAAGGCCTTAGGTCTAAAAATGCCTGGTGCTTTGACTGTGGGAAACATGGTCATCTGAAACAAAATTGTTATCACGGTATCTCTAAGGGCTATGGATATTCTGAATATAAACCAGAAGGAAGGCCTAGGCTTCCAGGAGTGCACAGGCAATGTGACAAGGGTTGCCACTGGCCCCATGAGTGTACGTCCAAGAGCGATCGATATCCAAGGCACTTTCTTGCCATCAGTATACAAAATGGGGGTGTGATGGTTTGTATATCCTTGGACCAGGGAGTGGCACCATCTGGAGGTGTGGCCTTGTTGGAATAGGTGTGACCTTGTTGGAATGGGTGTGTCACTGTGGGTGTGGGCATAAGATCCTCACCCTATTTGCCTGGAAGTCAGTCTTCCACTAGCAGCCTTTGGATGAAGACATAGAACTCTCAGCTCCTCCTGCGCCATGCCTGCCTGGATACTGCCATGCTCCCACCTTGATGATAATGGACTGAACCTCTGAACCTGTAAGCCAGCCCCAATTAAATGTTGTTTTTTATAAGACTTGCCTTGGTCATGGTGTCTGTTCACAGCAGTAAAACCCTAACTAAGACAGGGGGCCTAGAGCAAGGCCCTGCAGCAAAAAGTACGAGCTGTTTGCCTCTTGTCAGCCAGGTAGAAAAACCTCAACTAAGTATTGCAGATCTAATGCAAGCTACTGTAGGCATTGCTGCTAGATTTGGCCATAAATATCTATATTATCCCTAATATTCAATGTTATAAAATATCTATAGGAGATATGGTCTTTTGCCCTCAGGGACAAGAGGAATGGTCTTGGGAGGAAACAGTTTGACTTTCCAAGAATTGACTGTTCACTCACAATTTATAGTTGAAGATTTCAACTATAATTTAAGTAATGGCTAATGTAAAAAGAGAGATGCAAATTAACACAGGTGATGGAATTGCTGACCGGTTACTGTTTCGCTAAATCCAAGGCTAAGCTGCTCCATTAGAACAATTAGGAGGGCTTGGATTTATTGGAAAATGTGCATTCTGGCAAACAGCTTTTAATAATTGTAGCCAAAATTAATGTTACCAGTGAGTGGCATTGCAATAGAAGGACACAGGAGCTGATGTAGCTATCATTTTACAAACATCTTTGATTTTGGAATGTTTACTTCAAAAGGTTTATACCCAGTTTCTAAGAATTGAAAAGTTATCTCGGGTAAAATAAAAGTGTGTGACAGTTTAAAGTGTGGAACCAGAAGGTCAAATAGGAAGGTTAAGGCCACGTGTGGCTGACACAGCCATAGATTCACGGAGATGAGATTTACCACAGCCGTGGAGAACAGAGACTAATATTTCCTCAGTATGAGGGACAATCCCTGAAAGGGGGTGAAATGGAAGATGCTCCTTGGGAAACTGCTGAGAAAAGTCACCCAGAACAAGCACGGACTGTGCAGGTTGTTAACAAACAAGACACAGCAGGGATTTAGTTTTCAAGTTTGAAAACGGGGTCACTTCTGAAATGATTCCAATGGCCCTGTGAAGTGGAAACTAAGAGTTCTTTGGAAAGTCAGTTGTGTTGGATGGTGTTTTGGGGCAAACAGGTGAAGGAACGTTTCATTAAGGTGCACATGGTGTGAAAGGCTCAGGCAGACTCGTGAACGAACTATTCCCTGAAGTAGACACAGGAGAGAGTGTGAAAGGACACGTGATGAAGGATTTTTCTTTCTTTTTTTTTTTTTTCATTTTATAATACTCTTTTATTTGATTAAGAATTTGCCTTCGTTGTGTACATTGGAATGTTATACTCCCTATGTATTTTACAGGGTTACAAAATGTCTCTCATTTTAAATATTACCCCAAAAGTAATTTCAGAAAAAAAGTCTTGTGAAATTTAACTTGACTTTAAAAATCATAGGGATGAACAACTCTGAAATACAACTGGATTAATATGATTTCTCGTCTACTTTACTACACAACAGACTTCCTATCCCAGTCCCCTTCCTCAGAAAACCTCATGTGAAAACGAAGCTAGAGATAAGGATTCTTCCCTGATGCAGTTTAGGGGAAAAGGAAAGGCTAGACATTTCTTTGGCAAGCCATCCCAGCCACAGCCTTCTGTGGGACTGCCCTGCTTCATGGATAGTATACTCTTGCCAGGGAAGGCAGGTGTTCAGAGGGAGATCTCTGCTCTGCAGCCACCTGAGAGAATGGAGGTCATCTACTGCTTCCCATTACTACTGCAGCCTTCAGCAACTGATCGTCCACCCCGCCCAATTCAGTGCTTGGTGGGTGGGATTGGCTGATTCAGCCTCTATTGAAAAGGTAGTAGATCAAAATGAGCTGGGAAACTCCTACAATTATTACATGATGACACCAAAAAGCCTGAGGAGGAGAAGAAAGGTTTTCAGAAACACGGACAGAGAGGGAGGTGGTAAATGTCAGGTTAGATGGGGTATATCTGAGTAACCCCTCACTACACACCTGCGTCTCAAAATGCTACCACTCAAATGGTGAAGATGGGGTCTCTCCAATGGTTTAGAGCTAATGAGAAATGGCACAGACTCACTAGACTCATGTCTGCTAGAAAGAAGACTGATGAAGGGAAGAGCATCTGGCAAGGGGAGGAGGTGGACACGCGGAATCTGAGTTGACTACAGTGCTTCAACTCAATCGCCCCACAGCACGGAGAGAACTGTAAGTTACGTAGGGAACCATAAGTCATGTAGGGAACTGTAAGTTGGGGTAGCATTAGCAGCAGACATGATTTCCTGTGGAAATGGATGTAGCCATCTTATTCGGCATCTTGAAAAGGTGTGTACACATAAAAGCTGCTTCCCAGCTGGCTACCTTTCATACTGACACAAATGGGATTCACAACACTGCCTGCAACTGGAAGGACAGGGCTCACAAGGACGACTTCATAAAGAGATGGAGCAATGGATGGATGCAGGAGACAAAACAAGACAACCCTGTATTTCAACTTTTAGACTCTACATCCCTTAAGCAGTTCACTGGTACTGTCTAACGTCAAGAATAGGTTAGATAACCTTGTTCTCAGAGTGCTGAACACAATACTACAGACAGATGATCCCAGTGTGTGACTAAGTGTACTGAAAGAAAACAGAAAGCAAAGGGGTGTGAAAGACTCAAATCTATAGAGAAAACTTTTTAAAACAAAGTATGAAATATACCTATATTTAGGGCTTAAAATAAAGGGAGACTTAGGTGAAGGCAGAAGAGCTACTTACTGGGGCATTCCATTCCCTGGAGAGCTGGCTTCCTGCTGACCAAAGAAGTCAGCAGCCTTTCCCTTTATGTCATTGTCATTTGTCAAAACTGTCTCTGTGACACTGCAACACTGGGTGTGAGTTGAGGGTCCTTGCGCACAGAGAACGTGCACTGTATCAGAAAAGGGGGTTGGGGGACCTCCAATGGCTTGTAAATTTGGAAAAACTCTTCAGCCACTTTTGGCTTCTTCTTTATTAATCTGAAATCCTTCCTTTTCAGCTTTCCCTTCTTGGTATTACAGGATTTCGTATTTGTCCACTAAGAATATGGTCTCCGTGGAAAACCTGACGGGGCGGTTTCCATCTACCTGGGTCACTTTGGTAACCTGTATGTTGCAGTAATTCTGTTTGGAGATGAAAGAAACTTGAACAGGGAAGAAGTCATTAGGCTGCCCAGGAATGCTGAACTCCAGGCTGCCACTGTTATTTTTGGCATCAATCACTGGCAGGCACCATATTTCCAACATATTTCTCTGACTGTCATGTCGATATTCCCCATCAGTCTCACCAATCACAGGCGCACCAACACCCGATGGGAGTGGGATAGTGATGACCACATCATTTTTTTTTTAACTTTTAATAATGTCCTTTATTTAATATACAGAGTCACATAATCCTTACAATCCAGGCTGGTAGCCGATTATCACATCAGGTCCCCTGCCCATCCATATGCACACTTGTTAGACAAGGGGACAAAACAATTCTGTGCAATGCTTTCCAAGTTCCATGATTTGTGAGCAACTGGCGCATAGTGAGTGCTGAAGAATTCCCACTGTTCCACCGAGGACAGCCGCTCGAAAACACAAGAAGCTGGCAGTAAAGCAGAATGTCCTGGCCTGTCCCTGGAAAGTGCTGAAGGCTTTTCATGATGAGATAAATGCTTAAGTGCATCCCCTGGATGTCAAATAAAACCGAGCCACCGGCTGCTGCTCTGCTCTGAGAGCTCTAAATTATCTTCCTCTAGTCTGCACTCTTTGTTGACATCACAGCTGTTTCCACTTTCCAAAGGCCAGCAATTAATTGTCAAAGGAATAAAAGATTCCTCTGTTGTTTGTAGTCTCCACTTTAGTACCCCTACATCACTGTTCACTGGAAATGACTTCTCTGGGTTTTTCAAGCCAATGAGAGACTCTGCAGTAAAAAGTTTTTTTATCCACATTTGGATGCGTCTGTAGCTGCACCCCTTTCTTCCTTCCTTCCTTCCTTCCTTCCTTCCTTCCTTCCTTCCTTCCTTCCTTCCTTCCTTTCTCTCTCTCTCTCTCTCTCTCTCTCTCTCTCTCTCTCTCTCTCTCTCTCTCTCTTTCTTTCTATCTCTATTGACAGAGTTTTATTACGAGTAATTACTCTGGTTGTTTTCTGTATTTGGCTCATTATGGGAACATTTGAGGCCAGGCAGAACTCAGTACAGCAACAGCATATCCTCTACAAGCATGTGTGGCTACATCCAGCTCAGCTACCCCAGAAGAACAAGGTAAAGCACTGAGCGTTGAAGTGATGTGAACCTGTTTTTGCACAGATCTCATACAGACAATCCCCAAGCTGGAGCTACTTGGAATATCGTGATAATATGTGCACAGTTTTGGAATAAAGTAAGAAAGAAGGAAAGAAAGAAAAAGAAAGAGAGAAAGAAAGAAAGAGGGGGGAGGGAGGGAAGGAGGGAGGGAGGGAGGGAGAGAGAGAGAGAGAGAGAGAGAGAGAGAGAGAGAGAGAGACATAGATTTAGTAGTTTTATTGCCACTAGATCATTCAGTATTCAGTGTCTACAGTGGATTTCGTGAGTTTTCCTTTTTAATTCTGAACATTCCAATGTGTGTTGAAAATCTGCGGCCACTGTGATGATCTGATGGTTTTTTTTTTCCTTCATGCTCTAGAGGGAGGATTTCTTAGAAAAAAACCTCTCTGGTTAAATTGCCCATGACATTGGAATATCGTTTTGTGTAAATTATTGCTTCCTAGAAGCCTGTTTGCTTTTTCTACTCCAGCTCATATGGCCCATTTTAATGAGATGACTTATTAAAATTTACATTTAAATATTCCAGATTAACTTTCTCACACTGCTCCTCTTGGTTTAGGATTTATTCACTACACATTATATCTATATATATATCTATATCTATCCTCTGTATTACATATCATTAAATATACACAATATTGTATAATATATTAACAATTATATAATGCAGTCAATAACATATAATGATATTAATAATTAATATATTAAATATATGTTACTATATAATATATTATATATATTTAAGACTTAAGATCCAAGTTAGTCTGTTCAGGAATGTGTGTGTGTGTGTGTGTGTGTGTGTGTGTGTGTGTATGTGTGCACATGCAAATACTTATGTGTTTTCATAAGGCACATTTTATACAGAAACGTGGAGACGGCTGCACCCTTTTCTTATCTTCATTTTCTACATGAAGACGAATCCGGCCAAATTTGTCATCTGAGATCCTAAGCATGATCATGCCATGCAACTCCATATTCTGTAATCCTCCATCTCTCCCACTGGTTAGTGAGATCTTCTCTTCAATCTTCATGTGCACACTTTCCATATTAATAGGTGGAGCATGCACTCTGGTTGCTTCTGAGGTACGTTTTCCCATATTAGAAGACATAATAGTTTCACCTTCAGATTTCAATTTGTCCACAAAGTTATCTACTTCCTTTCCTTTAGCTCCAAGTTTCAAAGCCTTGCTGGGGCCTGAAGGTCTGGCTGGTGCAGGCGCCACTTTTGGTTTATCAGTTTCAATGATAGTCTCTGTGATCATGGCTGCTGTGCTGCCTCCAGACACTGCAGAACTACCAAATCCGCCAAATCCTGGTGCTTTTTCCCCCCTCTCTCTGCATCTCTTCAGGCCTGTTGTAATTCCTTTGCTTTACACCGCATCTCAGCCTTAGCTTCACGTTCTTGAGTCTCTCTGACTGCTCGGAATACTTTCTCCTCGTGAGAGTCCATTTCTGTGAAGGTTCTGATCTGTTCCAGGTTAACATTCTCCCGGTATCCCAGGGCAACAATTTCATCAAAAGCAAAAATCAAATCAAAACAGTGCTCAGATATTTCATTTTCCTCTAAGGCTTGGCAATATTCAGGGCTCACCCTTGAGAAGAGCCTTAAAGTCTCCAAATCTTCTAAGATATTGCTGTTCTTTGTAGTGATCAATACCATGTACAGTTTCTCCATAGGTTGGTACACATATCTTACACTCTCTGTTTCAACAAAAGTATGTTGTTTTCCAGTGTTCGTGAGTTTTGGGAAAGCTGCTAATAAGCCTTCAGTCCGAGTTCGGGTCATCTCCACGAACTGTCGAGAAACAATGACATTTCCCGCATTCGTGCAGACTGCTGCTGCCAACAGCACCATGGTGAGGCCGCAGGTGGGGCGCGCCACGCAGCGCTCTGGCTCTGCAGGGACTCGGGCTGCTGCCCAGAGACGCGCAGCTCTGGCCGCTCCGGACCTGAGCTCTGGCCGCTCCGGACCTGCCGCCCCTGACAGGAGCCTCCGCTGCTTCGCCTCTTGAAGGATTTTTCTCTAACAACACACATGTATTGGTCTCTCTTATACTGCGTAGTTGAGCTGCATGTGTCAGGACTCTATGGAGAGCAAGCCACCAAAAATGTTTGGGTGGTGTGTTAGTTTCTTGTTGCTTTAGCAGACTCAGGGTGGTTGGCAGAGTGATGCCAGCTGAGACAGGTGCAAGTGCTGAGGCAAGACACATGGAGGACACATGATGATTGGAGAACATAACTAGGACTCAACTGACAGTGACTTGGGCTGAGCTTGGCTTGCTGGTACAGCTAGCTGTATGACGCTCTGAAAACTTCTCCTGACATTCCTCCAGGTCCCTCCTGCTGACGAGGCCCAAGGCTGAAGCCTGGCAGTCTCACCAGGTAGGGCCACCCCAGCCGATTCCCAAGTCCAGTCCACACTGGACTGCTGATGTATCCGTGAACCCTGAGTGAATGGAGCAGCTGCTGTTACTCTGTGAACTGAACTGCCGGTTTCCAGCCAACACTGACAGGAGTTCCTCAAAGAACCTTTCTAAACAGGTCCACTTCCCCCTCTCATCCTCTCTTTTCCACTACCTCTGGGTGTTGGGTTAAAAGGGAGGTTAAAGCATTTAAAACCCATCATTTAAAATAGGATTAAAAAGATAATAATGTTACACTTACCATTGTTTATTGGTGACTCCATAGAGATAAATGCACCAAAAAATTTCTGGTGATGTTCTGGCAGCTTCTTGCTGCTTCTGCAGACTTGGGGTGATTGGCAGAGGGAAGTGGAAGTTTCTGGATACATCGGCTGATACAGACTCATGGGGAATTTTGCTGAGGCAACACCCATGGGAGGCTAGACCCATGGGAGGACACACGATGTTTGTAGGGAGTATAATAGGACTCAAGGGACAGTAATGGTGGGCTTGCATAGCCGGCTTTACAATGCTTCATTGGTCTTGTGTCTTCCTTTGGCTGATCTTCACTTTGTTGAGAGGGGCAGGACAGAGAAGTTCTGGCATCCCTGCTGGCCCTGGTCCCTCCTGCTGACTCTTGTTGAATCGGACTGTTTCTGTTGGATCATGCCACCCCTCCTGATTCATGTTTGCAATCCTGACACTATTGAACTGGACTGCTGGTATCCTGACAACGGGAGTCTGAAATCACCCCAAGGAACTACTTCTAAACAGCAAACAGCTGAGCTTCCCAGCTTCTTCTGAATTGACCAGACTTTGCTGATTTTTGTGAACCAAACTGCTGATATCCTGACAACACAAATGAGATTTGCTCCAACAAATTGTTTCTAAACAGATCAACTTCCCCCATATCCTAATATCCTTTCTCTTGCATTACCTCTGGTGGTTAGTGGATGAGAAGGGAGGATAACGCATGTAAGAACAGCCGGGCAGTGGTGGCGCACACCTTTAATCCCGGCACTTGGGAGACAGAGGCAGGCGAATTTCTGAGTTCAAGACCAGCCTGGTCTACAGAGTGAGTTCCAGGACAGCCAGGACTACACAGAGAAACCCTTGCTCAAACAAACAAACAAATAAACAAACAAACAAAGCATGTAAGAACCCTTATGAAAAATCGGTTTTGAAAAATCTAAGCCAACAGGTTCTTATCTTAGCTGTGGATGCACTCCTGAAAGATCAACAGGAAATCACATAAGACCCCTGAGATCACTGTAAAAGACACTGGGAAGAAGGAGAAGCAGAAATCATCACAGTAGCAGGGGTACAGGGAGCACCCAGGGCAGATTCATGACTGCATCATTAGAAGCTACAATGGAAGGAAATGTAACATGACCTATCTTGTGCACACAGCACTTTAAAGGATCCCCAGATGAGTTCTGATCTTTAGCCCTTGGGGCTCACAATCCTGGGGAGAGGACAAGGCTCAGGCCTTTGCTGTGTCCTTGAGATCACAGACTCTCGGTATGTGCTTCATAGTGATGGAGAGAGTAGAGCCCGGATTCACACAGTGAATCCATTAAAGAAAATAAATAACTGAGACCACCTGTGCACAGTCCTGTTCACACTCAGTTCTCACAGCCTAATGCTCTCCCAACAGATACACACAGCTCAGTGACACAGTTCCTGAAAGGTTCTCCATCTGCCATTTATTTAAAAAAAAAAAAAAAAGACAAAAATGCTAAGTATTCTCAACCATTAAATTAACAAGCAATCAACCCTCAGCTCAAGATGATAACAATCAAGGTCACATACTCTTCGTGTGGAAGTGAGGAGCTGGAGCTCGGGGCAGCATGGAGCTGACAGGATGTAGATGTACCCAGTGTTTGGCGGGAGCAGGAAGGTTGGCTGTGGAAGGGAACACAGGGCAGTGCAGGGACAGGGTCCTGGTGTGCAGGGCAGGCTGGGCTCCACAGTTCCTCACATTGAGTCCATAGGCTCACAGGGAACATCAGACACTGTTGTCTAAAGAGAACTGAGGCCTCTGTATGTCACAGGAGAGACATGAACACATCGTCTGTCACTCAGTCCACACCAGGCAGCTGTCTTCACCCTAGAGAATGAGGGTCATAAACCATCACTGTGAAGTCAACATTCCAACAACCCACAGCTCACTCAGAGGGGATTCTGGGAGTCCCTGAAACCCAATCATATTCACATTGCCCCTCCCCAATCAGGCCCCAGAGTGTCACCTTTACCATCTGGGAGAGATACATCAGAGCTCTAGGAGCTGTCCCTGCCAAGGGTAAAAAATGTATATGCATATGTACATATATGTATTCATATTGGAACAACTGAGGCCCTGGAAGATTTCTCTGGAAGAGTTACTATGGGTTCCCAGAGCTCCGCAACATCTCCAGCTTCACTGCAATGTCCACATGACAACCCTGTCCCCCACACTAAGCTGGAGCTGGAGCATAGTCCCCTCCTTGTCCACCTGTGAGAAGGAAAGCTGTGAGAGTTCAAGGAAGATCTTGGAAGTTCCCAGAACTGACAGAGGACCCAGTTGGAGAAGGTAGCAATGTTGGGTGTAGATGGGTTTCCCATTAATGAATAGAGCACACTTCTTCTTCTTCTTCTTTTTTTAAAGATCTATTTACTATTATACATAAGTACACTGTAACTGTCTTCAGATGTACCAGAAGAGGGTGCCAGATCTCATTACAGATGGTTGTAAGTTGCTGTGTGGTTGATGGGATTTGAACTCAGGACCTTCGGAAGAGCAGTCAGTGCTCTTACCCACTGAGCCATCTCGCCAGCCCTAGAGCACACTTCTAAAGGAGACTGAGAGAGAACTCAGACCCTGTCCTTTCCTACCTGTGTTTCTCCTCCTCTTCAGCACAAAAACCACCACAGCTCCAAGGATGGCCACAGCTCCAACCACAACAACCACAACAGCAATGATTACCGTGTTAGTCTTGGTGGATGGAGGAGGCTCTGGGAAGGACAGGTACAGGAAATGAAGGTGAGGGTCATGACCCCAGCTCTCAGCCTTGACCAGCTCAGGGTCTGCAGAAGGCTCCAGCTTTCCCTGACCGCAGCTCTGCACCCACACCCTCCTTACCCCATCTCAGGGTGAGGGGCTCAGGCAGCCCCTCATGGTACACATGGCATGTGTAATTCTGCTCCTTCCCAAGAGGCACCACCACAGATGCCCACTTCTGGAAGGTTCCATCCCCTGCAGGCCTGGTCTCCACAAACTCCATGTCCTGGGTCAGCTCCTCCCCATTCAACTGCCAGGTCAGGGTGATGTCAGCAGGGTAGAAGCCCAGGGCCCAGCACCTCAGGGTGACTTCACCTTTAGATCTGGGGTGATGGGTTACATGTGCCTTTGGGGGATCTGTGTGGAAGATTTAAGAAATCCCACAATTAAGAAGACAAACTGAAATCTAATCAAGAGTCAGTTAAATCATTGATGACACTGAACTATGTCTCTGTTTGATACTTCCACTGTCATTGCACTAGTGACCAATTGTTCGAGCTGGTCCCCTCAGTACAGAATTTTTCTGGGGACTCAGAAGCTAAGAGGGAATCCACATGAGCCAGTGGGTCACCATGGTCATCCTTATGTGATGTTCTATAGCATGAGAGAGGTAGTCACAGAATGGAAGATGGAATGGAAACTAATTTTTTTTTTTCAAGACAGGATTTCTCTGTATAGTCCTGGCTGTCTCTGGAACTCACTCTCTAGACCAGGCTGGCCTTGAACTCAAAAATCCACCTGCTTCTGCCTCCCAAGTGCTGGGATTACAGGCGTGTGCCACCACTGCCAGGCAGAAACTAAATAATTTAATATGTGTTTGAGTTCATAGCTAAATTAGAAATTAGGGCCATGTGCTACTGGAAGGGTGTTACCATAGAGACTCAACCACTGTGGTCATCTTGTTGACCAATATTAACTGTCAGTCCAAGTGAGCAGCTATCACAAGTTGTGTAGCAGAAATGTGGTGAACCTCTGACCCTCAGCCAGAGAAAATGACTCCCAGTTCCTGCCTCTTGGGGACAAGATACAAGTGTGTTACACAGGTCCCCAGGAGTGTGCTGTGGACCCCAGTGCCCCACTCACTAGGAATTCTGCAAGTTCACAGGGTGTGTGGATCTTCCCTCTCACTCCAGCCCTGGATTGCAGAAGACCCTGTCTCTCAGAGTCCATGTCTTGATTCACTGGGGCGGGGTGGTGGTGGAGGGGGGAGAGCACTGTAACTTGTGGTGGTAGAGGAAGAGCAGGAGGCTTCTGGATGTTTAGTTCTGACAGGAAACAGTCTAAGTTCACAGGAATCTCTCCTTTAATTAGAACCCTGATTTAACTTGTCTAATTATCCAGGTTAGCAGCCTTCCCTGCCACCTGTGGAGACTGATACAAATGATAATACAAGGGCATGGAGAAACAGGCTCACTCCAGTGCAGACAAAAACTGACTAGAAACAAAATAATGCACTCAAAAAAAAAAAAAGTAAAGAAAAAAGGAAGAAAGAAGAAATAGAAAAAAAGAAAAAGCAATTCCAAGATTCCAGGACTGAGCCCCAGCCCGAGGGCCCCTGCACCTGTGCGCAGCAGCATCTCCTTCCCCTTCTGCAGGTATCCGCGGAGCCTCTCCACGCATGCGCCTTTCAGAAAGTCCTCATAATACTCTGCAGCACCTTCTTGCTCCCACTTGCTTTGGGTGTTCCGCGCAGCCCTGTCAGCAGCAGTCCACGTTTTCAGGTCTTCGTTCAGGGCGATGTAATCGCGGCCGTCGTAGGCAAGCTGCCAGTAACCGCGGAGGAGGCGCCCATCCGACCCCACGTCACAGCCGTACATCTGCTGGAAGGTGTGAGAGCCTGCGGGACCCCGCGGTCAGCATCATTCACTCGCTCCGCCCTCTGACTTCTCCAAACGGAAAAGGAAACCAGTCCCGGGTTGGGTCTGCTCTGGAACCTCAGACTTGGGACCCTGGACGTCTCTGTATACCCGTGTCAGAACGTGGCGGGGTCGTGACCTCCGACCCGGGGTAACTCACCGCCTGCACTCTGGTTGTAGTAGGTCAGCGCGGTCCTCAGGCTCCCTCGGAACCACTGCTTGTTGGTTTTGGCGCTCTTTGTCTGCTCCTCCCAATACTCCAACTTCTCCACCATCCACGGCGCGCACGACTCCGCCCTTGCATTCTTCGCGGCGCTGTCGAAGCGCTGGAACTGCGTGTCGTCCACGTAGCCGACAGAGATGAATCGGGGCTTCTCGAAGTTGGGCCGGGACATGGCGGTGTAGAAATACCGCAGCGAGTGTGAGCCTAGAGGAGGCGCGGAGTGAGACTCCAACATCCTCGCAAGACCCCGGGCGGGTGAGCGGGCGGAGAGGGGAGCGGGACGCGGGGCTCGGGACGCTGGTGGAGAAGGAGCGGTGGGTCCGGAGAGCCACGCAGGGACGCGGCTTCCCCGGTGTCGCCCCCGCCCTTCCCCTCCGAGGCCATTTCCCTCCCGACCCCGCACTCACCAGCGCGGGTCTGGGTCAGAGTCAGGGTGGCTGCCAGCAGCAGGAGCAGCGTGCACGGTGCCATAGCCCACATCTGGGATCCGGTGCCTCTGAGTCCCGCGGGCTGTGTGGATTTTATAAGCAGGGCCGTAGCGACGCTGATTGGTTACCTGGGATCGCGCCAGCCAATGGGGGTGAGAGCTGTCATCAGGTCATCAGTGTCTGGGCAGAAGGAACTGACCCAGGTTAGGAGCAGAAGTGAAACTGGGGAGATGGGGAATCCCCAGCCCTGGGTTTCCCCACCCCTGACCTCACCGCCTGGAGACTAAGATTTTCCTGAACCCTGTGCTGGGGACAGAGAGCTGTTTGTCATGATGTCACCGAGTTCTGACCCAGAAGCTGTCTGGGCACCAGAGAGACCCGCAGGCCATACTCTCTGTGTCTCCTCCTCCACCCTTCCTCTTCCTTCTTTGCTTCAGAAGTCACACCCTGGAGTCTTCTGAAAGAAAAGCCACTTCCGGGGACACAATGGCAGTACAAGTGCTTGGGGATGCCATGGAGAGAGGCTTCTCCTTAAAGCAGAGGCGCTGGCCTGCAAGCCCCACAGGGACCCCACAAAGACCAGGCCCTGTTCACCTGCAGAGGGCAGGTCACACTGCCAGTAGTCACTGCAGGACCCTCATTTGTAAAGAGGAGACTTTGCCTCTTCCCTCAGACATTCTCAGCCTCCTAGACTCAGACTCCTCTTGTTTTGCACACAAAATGTCTGTGGTTCCAAGTGGCTTTGTTTTTACAAGTATCTTCATTCTGAGTCCTGAGATTGTTCACGTGGGTCATTCTCTCAGCACAGTAGACCCCCCTTGTCCACTGGTAAGGGACCATGTGCAGACCACAGACAGCAGGGCTCTGATCCCTGTCTTCACTGCACTTCCTTGTGTCTGCACCTCCATGGTGCAGTTGCTTTAGTGACTAACTCACAGTAGAGAGGAACTGTCACCAACTATACCACAGAATAATGATGATAATATCATAGAAGTTATGTAATCTGTGACCCTCTCACTCTCTCTCTCTGACCTTCACTCCCACTTTGAGCCGATGAGATAAGGGACATGAATGCCGCGTTGTGTGGGACATTGGATCTGATAACCAAGTTGGCCCCAGAGTTCCTCAGGACAGTGCAGGTTGGACACTGGAAAAAAGATGATTCTCATGCCAGAGAGCACACATTGGTGATGTGAGGGCTCATCCCTGATCAGTAATGTGGGGAAATTTTAAATTCATACATTTTTGATTCTGTGGATTTTTTTTTACCTGATCTCTTCAAATCTGAGCCACAGATAACTTAACTGGAAAATTAGAGCAGACATTAGTGCAGATTCATTCACAGTCCCATTTTAAACAACAGCAATAAATGTTGGTGACACAGGTGACTCCAGCCACCCTTCAGCCTCTCCAGGATTCAGAGGTACCTGTTTCCATGAGTCCCTCCAGGGTCTCACCTGTTGACTATGGAAGAGAAGCATCATATTCTTGGGCAACAGCGCTCCCTGGTGGAAGAAACAAAAGATAACAGCGTCTGAGCCCACAGAACTGAGGGTAAAGGGGATCCAGGCTGCTGAGCTGCCCCAGGGCCTCCTTCCTGTCTGCACTTCTCCAGGGCTCTCAGGTCTCAGGCCGCCCTGCTCTCATCAAACTTACATCCCGAAGAACATTACGTGCTTCTCCACCCGTGGGAAGAAAACTCCCTCTAAGAGGGGAGGCAGGAGGCAGAGCCATGGGTGCTAAAAGGAGCTGCAAAGCCCCAAACAGAGCAGTTCCAGAACTCGGACAGGGACCCATGGTGTTGTTTCTTTGATGTCAGCGACATGTGGGGTTAACTAAAACCCCAAAATGGAGGACACCATCTGTGAGGCGTTTTTGCTTAATTTGAAGTGGGAAGATCAATTTCTGATCCTTTTCTGTGAGGTAGGAAGACACACCTGTAATCCAGAATATTTGAGCAGGAGCCCCTCCCCCTTTGTAATCCAGACTATTTGAGCTGGAGTCCCTCCCCCTTTCTGATCTGGGCCACGCCTTCTGCTGGAAGCCGACATGAAGACCTGGAAGAAGGAAAGGCTTGCTCTGTGTCTGCTTGCTCCTGCTCCTGTTATCTGTCGGAGATTCCTGCTTGTCCTCCCTTACTCTGAATAATGACGGCAGACTTACATTTATTTATGAATGCCTACGCTTTATGCTATGCCAGTTCCCACCTATCTCATAATTCAGTTATCCCATTTATACTATTCTAAGTTCTGCCATGTGGCTGGTCACCACTCCTCAGGTCCACACATCCCAACTTCCTCCGAGTCTGGGTGGCGAAACCCCCATGCTTCTTTCTTCCCTGAGTTCCCTGTGTTCCAGAACACAAGATGTAAAATATAAGATTGTCGAGGTTCAGGAATCGGTACCGGAGTTACAGGAGAGAGAAGCATCTCTGTTAGGTCTTATCTCAGCTGTGGATGTGCTCCTGAGAGATGAACAGACAAATCACACAGGGTCTGCAGGAAACAAGCTTAGTGTCCAGCTGTGGGCTGTCCTGCTGCTGATCATCATGTACTCAGGTGATCTCAAGTGATCCTGCTCCCCATTTTAACTGGTCAGTAAAGGCTCGTGCCTGTGGTTGGGCAGTGGAGGGGAAAGGTGGGGCTGGAGGTTTGAGAGTGGGGGCAGGTAGGGAAATAGAAAAGGATGAGAGGGGCAGGAGAGAAGACTGAAGAGGAGGAGGAAGCCATAATGGACTAGAACCTAGTGGCCAGGAGGAACTGCAAGTAACAAGGGGTCTGCCCAATCTAGGCATATAGCTAATAATTATAATAACTGGATTATGTGTTTTTAAAATGGGCTTCCTGGTATTGAAAATTTCAGCAAAGTGCCCCAGATCTTACTTCTCCATGTGTGACAGATGACACTGGCTTTGATTTCTTTCATTATCCCTTAGGGTTTGGTTTGGTGATTTCTGGTGCCTTCAGCCACAGGCCTAGACAGACAAGCCTGTGAGTGTCCAGTGTCCAAGGAAACCAGGAGATGATGTCAGAGGTACATTGGAGTTACAGGCGGATCTCCTTCTCCCATCCACAAGGAGACAGGGTGCTGAGTCACAACCATCACTCTCTGGAGGAACAGCAAATGTTCTTACCTGCGGGCCATCTTTTCAGCCCCTTGAAGATACTTTGTAAAGGCCAGATAAACCTCATCACTGACAGTGAACAGTTGTTGAGCTAATGAGACCCTGACATGCAAATTAACATGTAAATAAGCTGGGGCAATAACAGGAGTGTCACCTGGTTGACAGGAATGGGGTGCAATCCAATTCCTGACAAATCACAATGTCAAGGGGAGGCTATATTCTATGACTAATAACACTTTGTTCTTGTCTGAGAAATTTACAGACTTACAGAAGTCTGCTTCTAAAACTAAACAACAGAAATATTTCAGATGAATTGTGTACTGGTGCACTTTAACTTTAATTCCATTTATGTGTATGTGGCCTTTGTGTGAATATTTGATTCTAAATCTAATTATAAAAATTACTCAGGGACTTGGGATGTTTCAGAGCCAAGTCATTAAAGACAGGACCTTAATGGCCTAACCTGTTTCCTGTTTGGATGTTCTGTCTGGCTTCAGTATCCTTGCTCAGCAGGTGTCCTTAGCAAGTGATGGGATGCTATCCTGTTTGAGACCCTGAAGGCTCATGATCTCCTTCCTGGGATGCTGTGTCTCCCAACAGTCCCTGTGGAAAGCTGAATGTAGATCATCACTGAAGTCACACAAAATGCCCAGCACCTATCAGCAGCAGCAGCAGGGAGATCAGCATCAAGTCTAAGAACACAAGCAGGTGTGTGGCACCTTAAGGCCATGATGGTGATCTGTGCATCAGCAGCACAGTGCTCTTTCTCTGCCCACACTGTCTTCATGTGCTCCAGCATCTTCCCAACCACACAGAGAGCATGACAAAGATGCCAGCTCCCACAGCTCCAGGTTCAGGCATCCTCTGTAGTCCCTTTGATTGCGATGGGGTCACATGACCTCAGGCAGCCTTCAGACTCACTATGTAGCAGAGGCTGTGTTTAAACCCCTAACATTCTGGATCCCCCTATGCAGATCTGGGGTCAGTGGCACACACCTCTATGCTCAGTTAGATTGTGGCACATACACACATGTAAATCATGGCCCTCTGGTCATTTCACTTTCTCTAATCTCCCTGTCCTGCCTCTCCTGCTGCCCATTCCCAAGTGGTCCCCTTGCTGTTCCAGTCTAACATATTTAAATCTTGAGTCCACGTATGAACAAGCATGTGTGCTACCACACACTGCTTCTAGACAGTTGTCCCCTTCTCTGCTGGGAAAAGAATCCTCTGGTAGCCTGAGTCTGAACCCTGCACAGCTGTAACCCTGTCTGCCTCTGTGTGTTACTGTGTACACGCTCCTATGAAAAGGTTGGTTCATCAACTGCAGTAAGAGATGAGTAACAGTTACATGCAGAATGCTGAGAACAGGGTAATGTAATAGATGTGATTTAGTTCCTCTCCCTCCCCACTGCCCTGCGCTTACCCCTGTGTTGG
Organism: Mus caroli; assembly: GCF_978045245.1. NCBI lineage: Eukaryota > Metazoa > Chordata > Mammalia > Rodentia > Muridae > Mus > Mus caroli. Next base: position 58,386,031 of record NW_028227273.1, read on the forward strand.
TGAGAGATGACAGAGGAGCTGAAGTGAGGGAAGGAGTGACCAAAGCATTAGGACAGTGATTCTGTGCATCTGACAGCTGAGTCTGCCCCTGAGCATCCCAGCTCTGTGCATCGTGAACACTGTGGACACTGGACAGAGGAGGCAAAGGTCTCACACCAGGTGAGACAGGATCTTCATCCCATGGAAATATAGAGAAAACATGTAGAGCATATGTGTCGTTAATTCTATCATGTTTGCCTTGTGACTGTCAGATCCCAGTTAGCCGAAATCACTAGCACTGTGGAAAGAGAAACCTCTTGGTAAGAGTCACAGGGCAGCACAGTGTGACTCTGTCCTGGGCCATCTCTCCAGCCCCTGGACCAGCTTTTACAATAAACATAAGTCTAAAGTAGACTCTCATCCAGTCAACCCTTGAATCTTCTCTGGAGGCAGCACCAGGATTCCCAGAGCCAGGGAAGGACAGGGGCCATGGGCACAGCACAGACCCAACAGGACCAGATCTGAGGTGAGAGCCTGTGGATCCCTCCTCTGTGTGGATCCTGCAATCCAGGGTTAGCTGGGGAAAGATGGGAAAGATGGGGAGAACTCCACGGAGGCGCCTTGGAAGGAGGAGCTCTGTAGAGTTTAGTTCACCTGTGTATCCCACAGTGTCCTGATAGCAGGGCCCTTGTTGTGTCAGGAGGGGACAAGAATGGGAAAACACCTCCTACTGCTGTAACTCCTGGGCATCCATGAGGAGAACCAGACAGGAAGCACTCACAGGAAAAGAATAGACTCAGTCCTCCATATGAACTAAAGATACAAAGAATAAACATAGAAGACATAAAGTAAAGAGCCACAGTCAAGACAGCAGCCTGGGCTGCTCATAATCCTGAGGACAGGGCAAGGTTCTGGCCATCCTGTGTCCCTGGGATCACAGACTCTCAGCATGTGCTTCACAGTGATGAAAGCAGAGCCCGGAGGTGACAGTGGTGGGGGTGACCATATCAAAGATAATAACTGACTGAGCTCACCTGGGCACAGCCCTGTTCACACTCAGCTCCCACAGCCTCATTCTGTCCCACCAGATACACACAGCATAGTGACTGAGATTCTGGAAGGTTCTCCATCTGCCAGTTATGTCCTTCCCAAAGTCTAAGAATTCTCAATCCTTAAATTTACCTGCCAGTCAACCCTCAGTTCAAGGATGGGAAAATGAAGTTCACATTCAGATTTTTTTTTTAAGTATTTAAAAAAAATATTTTATTTATATGAGTACACTGTAGCTGTCTTCAGACACACCAGAAGAGGGCGTTGGATCCCATTACAGATAGTTATGAGCCACCATGTGGTTGCTGGGAATTGAACTCAGGACTTCTGGAAGAGCAGTCAATGCTCTTAATCCCTGAGCCATCTCTCCAGCCCAGGTCTGTGTTTCTTACCTGTTCTGTGTTTCTCAACCTTTGAGGACGTGAAAGCAAGAGCTTCCTCTCCAAGAAGCACACACCACTCTGACAGTTTTACACATTTATTTCAGAGGGTTTGTAAAACCTTGATGGCCGTTACAGGTGTCAGGCCAAGCAAGGCTCTGGCTCTGGAAAGGGCTGTCCTGGCCATATTTAGCTTCCTGGGATCCTTTCTGGTCGGTCTCATTGTTTTCCCTGCCTCTGATGTTGTTCACACTTCTTCTCCAAGCCATCCCTCCGAAGCAGGAACACCATCTTTACCCTGGGCACCCCTGGTGCTGTCATCTCATCAGTCGAGCTCGAGGCCCCCATCCTGGTGCCCCATACTGCCCAGCGTGGAGAGCAGAGGGTATGGTGAGGCAACCCCTCCGTGGCCAGGGATCAGTTCCCTGAGTGCTAGTTTGGTGTGTGTGCAGGGGTGGATATCCCTGGCCTGCTGTGATTCCAGAGGTTAGGAGCCATGGACGTAGAGGTATGCAAAGGGAGACTGGCTGGGGCTTGACTGTCAGGAGGCAATAGTTGTAGTGGACGTAGGGGCGGCAGTCAGTGGGGAGGGCTTTTCTTGTGATCTGTGCCCCATCTTCAGTGCCTGTTCAGGGTGCTCCTCCCTGCCTGGAGGTTGGGTGTGTGGTCTTATGAGCTCTGATTACTAAGCTGTGCTGAGTCTGCACATCCATGGGGTCAATGCGAGACCCATCCGTGTGTCTCTCTGTCTTGTTAGTATCCATTCAAAGCACTCTTCCGCAGCCACCACTATGCCCTCCTCGACAATTCTTGTCGTGAATATCTTTTTGTCTGTAAATTTTTCATCATGTCTGGCTAGGCTGCATATGACTTGTACCATGCTGTCATGGGACTCATGATCTCCATTACATTGGTGAGCTTCAGTATTCTGTGCCTTTGCACAGGCAGACAGCAACTCCTGGAGAATGAGTGTTCTCTAAGCCTTGGCCCTGGAGTTACCATCCCAAGCTCAGCCCCAGCTTCTGCTGTGGGGAACTTACATAAGTGTGGCTAGTGAGCAGGTCAGGCCGCTTGTGGTGCCTGTGGACAGGGAAGAAGCTGGTATCCCTGGCCAGTGCCTTGTCCCAAATAAATGTACATCTGTTTGCCTACAGCGACTTGAACAACAAGCTAACATTCATTTGTCTGCCACAGAAACACCTGGAGTCCTACCTGGCTGACTGCTAAGATGCCATTGCTGTTTTTCTCTGTATTCACATTGTTCTCCGGTTCCGCAACATTGCAGTGAAGAGGGACGTCCCTGCCCTGGACAGGTCACTGAGCTCTGGTCCTTGGTGTCCGGATGCGGTCAGCTTTTTATCTTACACAAACAACTCCGTCCTGACTCCGGGCTCTGCCTCACCTGATGCCCTTCACCCTTATTGCCATTCATGTGTCTCAGGGGCAGCACTGGTGTCGGGAATAGCCACTCACCATCACCCTGAAGGGTGCTGTGCTCCCTGGGCAGACTGCACCCCCAAACAGCTGACCTTTGACTCTGATTAAGCCTGCAGGTACTGGGAGCAGGTGCTTGCCTTGCTGTGGCCTCGGTTTGAGCTGATCCTGGAGATGAATGTCCAGAGTGTCCGCAGCACTGACCCCTAGCGCCTTGGGGAACTGGACACTCGGCCCCACTATGTAAGGGCGGGCGAGGTTAACAAGGGGGTCTTGTGGTCACACTGAGTGGTGGGTTGGGTACTGCCAAAGGAGTCAACTTAGGCAGACAACTCCTCTCTGACTGGGGACAGGAGTTTCAGGGACAGCTGGGGGTTGCGTCTGCCAGGCAGGCAGGTGTAGGCCTTCCCTTCTTGCTCCGAGATCATTCTGGTGGTCGGCCCTGGGCAGGCCTTGCTGGTTCACCAGCCCTGCTTGCTCTCTGACACACCTTTTCATCTGGCGGTCAGCCTGATTCACTCAGCTGATCCCTGGCTTTGGTAGTTCCTGGAAGGCGTCAGTGGAATCCCTGAGTCAGGATGTAATGTGGAGTTTTACCAACTTCTGAAATGGAACCAGCATCAACAGGTGTCCGGCCACTCCTACCGTTTGCCTGTGTTCCATGGTTGTCGGTTTCCTCGCTCTTTCCCCTGGGCTCTGCATCACACGATCTCCCTGAAGGCCAACAAGCATCTGTGCCTGAGATCCTGGTGAAGCTCTGACTGCTCAGGTCACCATGAGTCTGACCCTGACTCTCCTCTGTGCAGGGGGCGCTGACCCAGCTGATCCAGCTCTACCATCGCTTCCACCGGGTGCTGTCCCAGCCCCAGCTCCGCGCACTCCCGGCCAGGGCCGAGCTCATCAACATCCATCACCTCATGGTGGAGCTGAAAAAACACAAGCCAAACTTCTGATTCACACCCACTGGGGCCCTAAGCTCCTGTAGATTTCTCTGGGTCTCACACTGTCACCTGGGACCCCCTTCCCATCCCTTTCATCTCCATGGCTTCCACACACCCCTCTCAGCCTCCATTGCCAGGACTCTGCCTCAACAGAGTGCACCCAAGGCCACTCCCTGCTTCTGAGTGAGGTGACCTTCATTTCCAGTCTGGTCAGCTCCTCTGCTGTTCACTCACAGCCTGTGAGCTTCCACTGCACCAGGCTCTGACTGACCCTCAGCTCTTAGGACAGAGAGGTGCAGGCCACTCTGTAGCTGATCTCTGGGCTCTGCTGGAACAGTGACATCACCTCGTGGCAGGTCTCACTCTGTGGCAATAATAAGTACTTACAGTGCTGGGACTGTGTCCTCTCCTTTGTCCCTGGGCCTTTGAATTCTCCAGCATGTCTTTATTGTAGACCTAGTCAGTTCCTGGTGGGCATCAGGAAGATGGTGGGATAGTACCCGAGGTCTATTGCTGCTTCTGGCCCAGGGGTGGCATAGATGCTCAGGAGGGGACTGTAGCTCTCCAGGAGGGTGGCACGTGTCCCAAGGCCTGGGAATGTGGTAGCTTTGGGTGCTGTCCTGAGGGCTACCATGGGAATAATCCACACAGACTCTGAGGTTGTCTGTGTCAGCCTCTAAGTGGCTGTTACAACTCTTTTGAGAGTGGAGGGCCTGTAACACCTGCAGCCATGCATCGAGGCAGGGGTGGACCTGTCTCCAGAACAGATTCTGTCATTTTCATGTGACCCAGACCCTTCCCGCTGCCCTCTGCCTCCTGCCCCACCTCTGTAAGAAGTTTGCAGACTCCAGAGCAGTGGTTCTCAACCTTCCTAATACTGCAACCCTTTAATACAGTTCCCGGTGCTGACCCCAACCTTAAAGTTATTTTCAGTGTTACTTCATAACTGTAATTTTGCTACTGTTAAGAATACCAATAGGGGGCTGGTGAGATGGCTCAGTGGGTAAGAGCACCCGACTGCTCTTCCGAAGGTCCAGAGTTCAAATCCCAGCAACCACATGGTGGCTCACAACCATCCGTAACGAGATCTGGCACCCTCTTCTGGAGTGTCTGAAGACAGCTACAGTGTACTTACATATAATAAATAAATAAATAAATAAATCTTTAAAAAAAAAAAGAATACCAATATAAATATCTGTGTTTTCTGATGGACTTAAGCAATTCCTGTGAAAGGGTTGTTTGACCCCCCAAATTGGTTATGACCCACAGGTCCTACAGTGAAGGTACATGCTTGACCAAGTTGTTTGGTTTTTTGAGACAGGGTTTCTCTGTGCAGCCCTGGTTGTCCTGGCACTCTGTAGGCCAGGCTGGCTTTGAACTTAGAGACCTACCTGCCTCTGCCTCCCAAGTGCTGGGACTGAAGGTGTGTGCTGCCACAGCCTGGCAACCTTGACCAAGTCTTGAACAAAAGCTAGGCTGGTTTCTAGACCTGTAACCCTGGCTAATAAGGGCCAGAAGCACTGGATGGGAAGCCTGCTTCAGTTACAGATTAAGTTCAAGGCCAGCCTGGACCACGTCTTAAAAGTAAAGCTGGGATACAGCTCAGTGGCAGGAAGCCATCCCTAGATCCCATCTACAGCATGGGGGAAATTCCAGGTGAAAGATGTTGTCAAGGAAAAAAAGAGTAATTTGAGGTTATTTCCTTTACCCCATTCACTTCCCAGGGCCTTGACTGGGGAACCTAATTCCACCCCGTGCCCGCTCCGGGCATCCATGCTCCTTTCTCACTTGTCACAACTTTCCCACCTACTCTACCACCCTCTTCCAGGTGTCAGACCTGGGGATCCCAATCTTCTGGTTTTACCTTATAGCCCTGGTTGTATTCTGGAACTTGCTATGTGGTTGAAGAATGCAGAAATCTTTCCTCCCAAGGGCTGGGATTAAAGGCATTCCCAGAGAAACCCAGGACCCTTTCTTTGTGGGGTCACATCATGCTCAGCTGGTGTGTAGTTCAGTGAGGACAGGGTCAGCAGGCAGGAAGCCCTGGGGTAAATCCTGGGCAACAGCAACCACAAAAGGAAAACAACTAATGCTGTGCTGTGGCGGACACTGCAGGGGATACCCGGTTTCTTAGTGTGGCCCTTCCTCAGTGTGACCTGGACAGCTTCGTGGGCTTGTGAAGCTGGCCAGCAGTTCCTGGACTCTGCAGTCTGCAGTCTGGAGGGACATTTGACATAGAGCCCAGTCCATCTCCAAGATTCTTGGGAGCTGCGATGCGGAGCACGGCCGCCAGGGGGCAGCAGGACACAGGAGTAGGAGGGGCTCCAGTTCCTGATCACCTAAGTGGCTGTGAGCTTTGAATGCTGGGGAAGGCAGGGAGTTGTGGTCGCCTATGCCCTCTTCATACCAAAGCAGCCAGGGATTTTCCTTTCAGCCCCGAATCCTCTGGTTTGTGGTTTTCACGGGTCCTTATGATCTTCTGGCTGAAACACAGCTTCTGCGCGAGATTACACCTCGGGCTCCTTACCCGATTGTTACTTAACTCCACATTCCCCAGTCACAGTGACATAGACACACACAGACAAACACACACATGCACAACATACACACCACGGTATACTGAGGTTAGGCGGGAGGATCAAGAATTCAAGGTCTAGACTGGAGAGAAGACTCAGAGGTTGAGAGCCTTAACTGCTCTTATGTAGGTCCTGAGTTGAAGTCTCAGAAATTACTTGATGGCTCACAACCTCTCTAATAATATCTGGCGCCCTCTTCTGGTGGACAAGGACACATGAAGGCAAAACACTGTACATAATAAATCTAAAATAAAATAAAGAATTCAAGGTCCACCTGAGCTACAACAAGGCATACACCACAAACAGCACAAATGAACAAACACACAGGCTCCATAGACCAGTAGCATCAGGGTCCACTCTTTAGGGGGAGTTGTGTCGATGTCTCCCTTCCCTTGCTGAATCCCTAAGATCAATGTGTTCATCTAGTGCAGGGGACCCTACAGTCCTGCAGTAGGGTTTGGAGGTGTTCCTACATGATGTAGTGACCCCCCCCCAATACTGTGCAGGGATCTCTTTACAGAAATCTTATTTCGCTTCATTTCTTTTTCATTCTTTTAAAAAATATTTGTATGTATATGTGTGTTTTACCTCCATGTATATCTGTGCACAACATCCATGGAGTGGCCCCGGTGGCCAGAAGAGGGCGCCCTATCCCGTCTAAGGCTGGAGTTACAAGTGGGTGAGAACTGGAACTGAACCCATGTCCTCTGGAACAGCAGTAAGCATTCTTCACCTCTGAACAATCTCTGCAGCTCCATAATTTTACTTGGAAGTGACGCCATCTTTCTTTTTATGCCTTGATTCTCTGATTCTTTTCTCTGCAGCACAGGGTCTCACTCAGGCCTGAGCCACCTAACTACCCTGCAGAGAAGGTGTGAACAGGAGAAGTCCTGGGTTCTTCAGGGTCACAGAGTCCACGAGAAGGAGCTTCCCAATCTGTCTCCACAGTGCTCAGTCTACAAAAACGTCTGATGTCCTCCAGCACCAATGCAGCTTTGCTAACATAACCCACACATGGAATATTCTGGATGCCCTGTGTAGGTATATATTTTCCCAAACCTACTTTAATAAGCTTTCTTAAATATTTTAACCTCTCTTCTAGCTCACCACCCACCAGAGGAAGTAGAAAGAAATGGTTAATAGGGCAAAGGAGGGTGTGGACCTATTTAGAAATAGTTGTTTGGGGAGAGTCTAATCTGCATTGTCAGGATATCAGCAATTGAGTTCACACCAGTCAACAATGGCAGTTTAATCCAGAAGAAACTTTGAGGTTGTACCAATCAGCCTGAGTCTGCAGAAGCAGGAAGAAGCTGCCAGAACAGCATCAGTTCTTAGTTTTGTTTCTCTCTACAAAGTCATGACAAATGATCAGCAAAGAAGGCAAGGCTAACCAATGGCACAGCGGCCTCTGTGAAGATCAGCATCAACAAAGCCCAACGAGGACCAGCAAAGAGTTGCAAGGTGAACCAATGGCACACAGTGTCGTCTGTGGTCTGTTGGGTTCTACTCATAACCTTTTCAAACATCATGTGTTCTCTCAATAGGGCATCTCTGACGCTCCAGCAAAACTTCACATGTCCCTTTTCCACGCAGAGTACAGAAAAGCACCACAAGTCGGCTTCAGCAAAAACATCCTGTCATAAGACAGTTTCCAGAAAAAAACATCACAGGACACAACTGAGTCCCAAAGAAACCAGAAATTTCCACTTCAGGCCTGGTCTCTTAGATTTAGGTCCTCAGATCAGAGAGCTGTGTTCCAAAAAGGTTTTTTGTATGCCACCCATGTCTATTTTTTAACAGATAATCTCTAATTCTATCTTTATCCTAAAGCCTTAGTAAGGGCCTTTGCAATAAGAGAGCTGTTGTCAGCTGACTGGATTTCAAACATTGGGAATGTGGCTCAGTGACTTGAGTGCCCACCTTGTATACTGCAGGTCCCCAGTTTGATTTCTCAACACCTCCAAAAACTCGGCGGTGGCACCCATCTGGGATGGTGAGGTGACTCAGGAAGAGGTGATTGCCACCCAGTCTGACCACCTGAGTTCAGTCCCCCAGAACCCATGTGGAAAGACAGAACTGGGTACCCAACGTTGTCTTCTGACCCCCTCTGCCCCCAGCACACACCACAGCTGGGGAGTGGCCACATTCACACATGGTACACATAAAGCAATAGTATAAATACATAACACATAAAAGTTTAAAATCTCCGTGATTATCCTTGCATGGGATTCCCTTCAATCCTCCTGGCTGCTTCTCATCACAATGTGGGTTTTGGACACAGGTAAGTCTGGAGGAATACTGGGCACAACTTTTTTTTTTTTTTTCGAGACAGGGTTTCTCTGTATAGCCCTGGCTGTCCTGGAACTCACTTTGTAGACCAGGCTGGCCTCGAACTCAGAAATCCGCCTGCCTCTGCCTCCCGAGTGCTGGGATTAAAGGCGTGCGCCACCACGCCCGGCTCTGGGCACAACTTTTATATACGATCTGTTAAAAGAGAAGATAATGGAGGAGTATAAACGTTTCACTGGGGCGGGGGAAGCTGGGGAGATGACTCAGTGGTTAAGAACACTGACTGCTCTTCCAGAGGTCCTGAGTTCAATTCTCAGCAACCACATGGTGGCTCACAATCATCTGTACTAGGATCTGATGCCCTCTTCTGGTGTTTCTAAAGACAGCGATGTACACACATAAAATAATAAATAAATCATTTAAAAAAAAAAAAGTTTCAGGGGGCGGTACCCAAGTTTCAGAGGAGAGAAACATCGCTGTTCTTGAAGGGGAAATTTCTGGTTTCTGTGGAAAGTCAGTTCTGTCAAATGCTGTTGTGCTGAAGCAGACACAGGTGAAAGGGTGTTTGCTAAAGTAGATTCGTGAAAGGACACATGATGTTTAGAAGGAATATAAATAAGTTCCAACACACAGTAGACGAGGCTGCATGGTATTGGTAAGCCTTACCATTATTTATTGGTCTTCGTTGCTTGTGACTCCATAGAGAGAAATGCACCAAAAACCTTCTGGTGATGCTGTGGTGGCTTCTTGCTGCTTCTACAGCAGGATGATTGGCAGAGTGAAGTGAAAGTCTCTGGATCTGTGAGCTGAGACAGACTCAGGTGGAGTTTTGCTAAGACAGACTTACGTGGTGTTTTGCTGAGGCAAGCCTCGCGGAAGGCAAGACTCGTGTGAGGACACGTGATGTTTGGAGGGAGTATAATAGGACACAATGGACAGTGTTGGTGGGCTTGCATAGCTGGCTTTGCAATGCTACCTTGGTCTCAAGTCTTCATCTTCATTGATCTTCACTTTGTTGAGAGTCGTGGCAGAGAACTTCTCCTGGTCATTCCTGCTGACTCATGACGATTTAGTGGAGGCCTGGCAGTTTCTGCTGGGTCCTGCCACAGCCGATGATTTGGGTTTGCTATTCTGACCCTGCAGACCTGGACTGCTGGTATCCCGACAATTGGAGATTGAAATTGCCCCAAGAAACTACTTCTAAACAGCAAAGAGCTGAGCCTCTTGGCTGCTTCTGCATCGAGCTGCCATTGCTGATTCTTGTGAACTGGACCACTGATATCCTGATAATGCAGACTGGATTTGCTTCAAAGAACCATTTCTAAACAGGTGAACTAATCCCATATCCTCATATCCTTTCTTTTTCTCTACTTCTGGTGGGTGGTGGGCTATAAATGAGGTTAAGCATTTAAGAACCCTTTTTAAAAATGGGTTTAGAAAAATCTAAGCCAATTACCTAAGCTGAGGATGTGCACCTGGGAGTTCAACACAAACTCCCATCCTACACCGGAGACCCTGGGAGAGAAGCTGGAGAGAAGGAGAAGCAGAAACCACCACAGTAGCAGGGACAGGGAGAGCCCAGGGGAGCTTCAACACGGCATCATTAGTAGCTACAACAAATGTGTGGGAGGAAATGGGTGAAGTGTCTTGTACACTTGGCACATCAAAGGATGTCTAGATGCGTCTCTGATCTTTAGCCCTGGGGGCTCATAATCCTGGGGACAGGGCAAGGCTCAGGTCTTCCCTGTGTCCTTGTGATCACAGACTCTCAGCATGCGCCTCATAGTGATGGAGAGCAGAACACAGAGGTGACACAGCCTAGGAATGACCTTATCACAGATCAGAACGGACTGAGCACACCTGGCACAGCCCTGTTCACACTCAGCTGCCACAGCCTCATCCTGGCCCAACAGATACACACAGCATAGTGACCCAGATTCTGGAAGGTTCTCCATCTGCCATTTATTTCTTGAAAAAAAAATCAAACCAAACCAAAACTCTAAGTATTCTCAATCCATGAAATTAACAAGAAATCAACCCTAGGTCAGGATGTGAACAATCAAGGTCCCATTCAGATTCTAAATCTCAGTGTGGAAGTGAGGAGCTGCAGCTCAGGGCAGCATGGAGCTGACAGGATGCAGATGTCTTCCAGTGTTTGGCTGGAGCAGCAAGGTTGGCTGTGGAAGGGAACATGGGGCAGTGCAGGGACAGGGTCCTGTGTGCAGGGCAGGCTGGGCTCCACAATTCTTCACACTGAACCCATACGCTCACAGGGAACATCTGACAACGTTGTGTAAAGAAAACTGAGGGCTCTGGATGTCACAGGAGAGACCTGAACACATCGTCTGTCACTCAGTCCACTCCAGGCAGCTGTCTTCATGCTAGGGAATGAGAGTCATGACCCATCACTGTGAAGACAACATCCCAACAACCCACAGCTCACAGGGGATTCTGGGAGTCCCTGAAACCCAATCATGTCCACATTGCCCCTCTCAAATCAGACCCTAGAGTGCTACCTTTACAATCTGGGAGAGACGTATCAGAGCTCTGGGAGCCTTCTCTGCCTAGGATAAAACAAAACAAATGTATATGCATATGTACATGTGTGTATTCATATCATGGTACAACTGAGGCACCCAGAAGATTTCTCTGGAGGAGATATTATGGATTCCCAGAGCTCCCAACATCTCCAGCTTCACTCCAATGTCCCCCAGGACAATCCTGTCCCCACACTAACCTGGAGCTGGAGCATAGGCCCCTCCTTTTCCACCTGTGAGAAGAAAAGCTGTGAGAGTTCAAGGAAGATCTTGACACTAAGAAGTTCCCAGAACTGACAGTACACCCATTTAGAGACAGTAGCAATGCGGGTGTGGCTGTGTTCACCATTGATGAGCAGAGCACACTCTAAAGGAGGCTGAGAGAAAACTCAGACCCTGCCCTTTCCTACCTGTGTTTCTTCTCCTCTTCATCACAAAAGCCACCACAGCTCCAGTGACTATCACAGCTCCAAGGACAACCAGAACAGCAATGGTCACCATGTTTGAGACAGTGAATGGAGGAGGCTCTGGGAAGGACAGGTACAGCAAATGAAGGTGAGGGTCATGACCCCAGCTCTCAGCCCTGACCAGCTCAGGGTCTGCAGAAGGCTCCAGATTTCCCTGACCCAAGCTCTGCACCCACACCCTCCTTACCCCATCTCAGGGTGAGGGGCTCAGGCAGCCCCTCATGGTACACATAACATGTGTAATTCTGCTCCTTCCCAAGAGGCACCACCACAGATGCCCACTTCTGGAAGGTTCCATCCCCTGCAGGCCTGGTCTCCACAAGCTCCATGTCCTGGGTCAGCTCCTCCCCATTCAACTGCCAGGTCAGGGTGATGTCAGCAGGGTAGAAGCCCAGGGCCCAGCACCTCAGGGTGACATCACCATGAGATCTGGGGTGATGGGTCACATGTGCCTTTGGGGGATCTGTGTGGAAGATTTAAGAAATCACAGGATTAACAAGACAAACTGAAATCTACACAAGACTCAGTTAAATCAATGATGACAGTGAACTATGTGTCTGACACTTCAACTGTCATGGCACTAGTGACCTGCAGGTAGAGCTGGTCCCCTCAGCACAGAACTGCATATTTTCTGTTGGGACTCAGAAGCCAAGAGGGAATCCACATAAGCCAGTGGGTCAACATGGCCATCCTTATGTGATGTTCTATAGCATGAGAGACGTAGTCACAGAATGAAAGAGGGAATGGAAAATAAGTAATTTATTATGTGTTTGAGTTCATCTCAAAATCAGAAATTAGGGCCATATGCCACTGGAAGGATGTCACCACTGAGACTGCCACTGTGGTCATCTTGCTGACCAATATTAACTGTCAGTCCAAGTGAACAGCCATCACTAAGTGTGTAGCCAGATAAAATGACTCCCTGCCCCTGACTCCGGAGGACAAGGTAGAGGTGTGTCACACAGGATCCCTGGAGTGAGCTGTGGACCGCAGTGCAGCACTCACTGGAACACAGTGGGCTCACAGGGTGTGTGATCTTCCCTCTCACTCCAGCCCTGGATTGCAGAAGACCCTGTCTCTCAGAGTCCAAGTCCTGATTCACTGGGGGGAGCACTGTAATTTGTGGGGGCAGAGGAAGAGCAGGAGGCTTCTGGATGTTTAGTTCTGACAGGAAACAGTCTCAGTTCACAAGAATCTCTCCTTTAAAGAGAACCCTGATTTAACTTGCCTAATTATCCAGGCTAGCAGTCTCCCCTGCAACCTGTGGAGACTGATACAAATGATAATACAAGGGCATGGAGAAACAGGATTACTCCAGTGCAGACAAAAACTCACTAGAAACAAAATAAGGCCTCAAAAAAAAAAAAAAAGTAAAGAAAAAAGAAAGAAGAAAAAGAAAAGAGATAGAGAGAATTAGATTGTGGAAGGGATGCAATTGACACACAGGGAGGGATCTGGGAGAATGTATTCTTTGGAAAGTTCTAGAAACTGGGGGAAGCAACCTAGTGTAGGGGAGTCCATGTCTCTTATCAGGTAAAGGAGACTTCCGGTCCTGAGGTGTAAGGGCTGACACACTCAGCAGGACAGGAGTCAGTGTCCACACACAGTGGGTGTGGACAGAGAACCCAGCCTGGGAGAAGCCATGGCTGACAGAGGTTACAGGGGAACTGAAGGGAGCAGCTGTTGTTTACCTCAGGGAAATTCTCTCCTTCCCTCCTGAGACAGCCTGGGCACTGTCCAGGGAGAAGGCTGAGCCCTGGGAGAGTCAGTGCAGTCACTGTGATGAGGGATCAGGAGACCCAGGGACACTGTCTCCCCTCTGAGACAGGGGCATCACCCCAGCTGAGGGTTTCTTCTTCCCCAGGACTGAGCCCCAGCCCGAGGGCAGAGGGAGGAGCTGCCCGCGGCCCCTGCACCTTTGCGTAGCAGCGTCTCCTTCCCGAGCTCCAGGTATCTGCGGAGCCACTCCACGCACGCGCCCTCCAGGTAGGCCCTACGCCTCTCTGCAAGACCATCCTGCTCCAACTTGCGTCGGGTGATCAGCGCTGCTAGGTCCGCCGCTGTCCACGTTTTCAGGTCTTCGTTCAGGGCTAGGTAATCGCGGCCGTCATAGGCGGTCTGCTCATACCCGCGGAGGAGGCTCCCATCTGACCCCATGTCACAGCCCAACAACCACTGGAAAGTGTGAGAGCCTGCGGGATCCCGCCGTCAGCCCTGTCCACCTGCCCCCGCCCCCGCCCCGGTTCCGCCCACTCGCAGACTCCTCCAAACGGAAAGGGAAACCAGTCCCGGATTGGTTCCGAAACCGAACTTCGGACCTTGGACCAGGGACATCTCCCGGCCCTGTGTCGGGACGTGGAGGGGTCGTGACCTCCGACCCGGGGTCACTCACCGCCCGCGCTCTGGTTGTAGTAGCTGAGCAGGTTCCTCAGGCTCACTCGGAAACTCTGCTCGTTGCCCTTGGCTGTGCGTGTTCCGCTCCCAATACTCCGGCCCCTCCTGCTCCATCCACGGTGCCCGCGGCTCCATCCTCGGATTCTTCGCGTCGCTGTCGAAGCGCACGAACTGCATGTCGTCCACGTAGCCGACGATAATGAACCGGGGCTCCCTGAGGCCGGGCCGGGACACGGCGGTGTGGAAATACCGCAGCGTGTGTGAGCCTGGGGATGGCGCGCGGTGAGACCCCGATCTCCTCCCCGGGCCCCGGCCGGGTGCGCGGGCCGGGAGGGGAGCAGGACGCGGGGCTCAAGACCCGGTGGAGAAGGGGCGGAGGGTCTGGTGGGCGACGCGGAGACGCGACTTCCCCGTTGCCACCCCCGCCCCTCCCCGCAGACGCTGTTTCCCTCCCGACCCGGCACTGACCCGAGCTGGTCTCAGTCAGTTTCAGGGAGGCTGCCAGCAGCAGGAGCAGCATTCGCAGCGTCATTTCTCCATCTGAAACACAAGGCATCTGAGGCCCTCGGGCTGCGCGGACTTTACAACCAGGGACAGCAGAGCTGGTTGGTTTCCCAGGATTCTGCCACCCAATGGAAATGAGTCCTGCCAGATAATTCCTGCTATCTCAGGGGGTCAGAGAGGGCATCAGATCCCCAGGAGCTATAAAGTGGTGCTGCTCCAGGGCAAGGGAGGGGCAGGAGCTGAGCTGCAGGAGAGGGTGGTGTCTGCAGGGAGCAGAGTGAGGCCCTTGTGCACCTGTGAGGGTTTCCATTGCTGTGATAAGACCCCATGACCAACAGCAACTTGAGGAAGAAAGGATTTCTTTCAGTTTACACTTCCACATCACAGTCTATCATTGAAGAGATTCACAGCAGGACCTTGAGAGGATTCTAAAGGAGGAAGTGAAGAAGAGACCTTGGGGACCAGTGCTAATAGCTTTGTAGCTCATGGCTTGCTCAGCCTGCTTTCTTATACAATCCCTGATCACCAGCCAAGAACACCTAGAGTGGGCTGAGCCCTTCCATACTGATCATTAATAATAATTTTTAAAATGCCTTATAGAGTTTCCCAAAAGCGTCCTGGATGGATGTAATTTTTCAATTCAGGATCCTCTTCTTATATATGTCTCAGTTTGTGTGGAGTTGACAAAATGCAAACAGCACAGCCTCCTGGTGCAGGGTCACTCAGTGAGAGCTGAGGGAGGAGGATGAGTGAGTTCTTCCCCCTGAGCTGAGCCAGGGACCTACCCTGTGGATGGAGGCCCCATGGTAAAACAGTTGGAATGCAAGGAATGGGAGCCAACTCCATTCCTGCCTCTCCATCCTAAGGACCTGTTGTTCCCTTGCCTGTTGGTTGATGCTGTTGACATAACCATGGGAGAGACTGATAAAGTCAGGGCAAGGGAGGAGAAGGATTGCTTTGGGAGCTTTCCCTTCCCCAGAACTGTGTGGTAGCCTGATCACACAACATCAGTGATGGGAGCAGCTCCAGGCTTGGTTTTAGCTGCATTGAACCATGTCTGCTCGCTGACCAACGTCCACAATTTATCCAAGCTGACAGTTGGGCAGAAGCTCTGGTTCCTCTTCAGGTGGTAATGCCTCACACCAACTTTGCCTGAGTGACCTGGGTGACACTTGTGGAAGTTCATCCTGAGGAGATGCATGCCTCCAGCGTTCCTGTGGCCTCCTGGGTGCTCAATGTGTTTTCCAGATGCAACCATGGCCTCAGCTCAGGTGGCCCCGGAGTTTCCAGGTCTTCCTCAGTTTGGATGGCATGGCAGAGGCAGAAAGGAAAGAGACTCCTTAGACCTTTATAAATTGCATTTAAAGCACTTTTTATGGCCTTTATAAGTCACATTCACAGATCTCAAAGCTCACTTTCAAGATTATTGCAACGTACTTAACCTCTCATATCCTTAGAAGTTACATACAGTTTACAGTTTTTTCCATCCAGTTATTCACCACAAGACACAGGTGGTTGGTTCCTGAGAGCAGACACTGTAAAACAACTTCCTTTACATAAACAAATAGTAAAAAGTTACATTGAGATCTTTGTTGGGAGTTCATCTCTTCTTAGAATCTGGTAACAATGTGATCAGTGTGGAGACCCAGTAGCAACTCTAGGAAAGTGTCCATGAGTTTTACACATGCAGAGAACTGAGAAGCACCTGAAGCCTGTGCTGTTGCTTGCTGAGAAACTGACAAAGCTCTCCCTAGTCCACACCACCAGAGATCTGGGAACGATGAATTTCACCTGACTAAGCAGGAAGTACCAAGCAGCTTCTAAATCTATTAAAAATGACAGACTTATTTGTTACCTAGACAACCACTGAAGGTTCCACTGTGGTAGTCTTGATTTCACTGGGGACAGAGGACCCAAGGCAGCATCAGTTTTCCCTGCCCAATTCAGAAGTTCCAAAGAGTGGAGGAGGACCCTAGGGGACCAGCCTACCTTGTCTAAGCAAAGCAAGACAATCAACTCCCCAGTTGTCCACAGTTTGTCCAGGGTCCTGTTGACAGACAAGATGAAGGGCAGGTTTTCACCCAGTGGCTGGCTTTGTCACCTTTAAAGCAAGCTGAAAGTGCAGTTCTTCTCTACCCCATCATCATCTGTGAAGACCTGGGGGTCACTTCAGTAGCTGGGGTTTCTGTCATAGTAAGCTTTTTCCATCATTTTAAATGCCATATTCAGCAGATCTCTGAAAAGTTTTGAGGACTGTTAGCTGCTAAGGATAGCTACACTGAACAAACTTTCCTTGTTTCTAGTAACTTGTTTTAGGCTTAACTTAGGAAACACACCGGAGGTTAAACAAACCTTGTTCCTGATCTTAACTTGCATGTTTTAATTGTCCTCCACAGTGTACAGTAAGTCAGTAACTTACATAAGATTAAGATTTTTTAAAAGGATTTTTTTATTTTATTCATATGAATATACTGTAGCTGTCCAGACACACCAGAAGAGGGCATCAGATTCCATTACTGATAGTTGTGAGCCACCATGTGGTTGCTGAGAATTGAACTCAGGACCTCTGAAAGACCAATCAGTGCTCTTAACCAGTGAGCCATCTCTCCAGCCCCAATATTTTATAACTTTATCTCTGTTAAGTTTGAGCCTTAGTATTTTCAGTTGAATATCCTTTATCATCTAAATTAAACATAAATGCCTTAAACTTTAGCCATAAGAGACTGGTGTCTTTTATAGTTTACCATTATAGAATAACAAGTTTTTGTATAACTCAGTTTCTCAAAATATACAAACCTTAACAAGATGAGCAAGGACAAAAAGCTAGACAATTATTGCTGTGAAGTTGATTATGTCTTATAAATATAGAATTTAATAATCAGTATTACTTATTGAAACATAACTGGCTGGGGAGATGGCTCAGAAGTGAAGAGCACTGCCTGCTCTTCCAGAGGATCCAGGTTCAATTCCCAGCAACCACACTGCAGCTCACAATGGTCTGTAACTATAGTTCCAGGGATCTGACACAATCACAAAGACATGAATGCATACAATGCTCATATGCTCATAATATAAGATTTTAGAATAAAATGCACTCCTTATTCATCAAACATGTGTTGTGCTTATCTACATTTTATAGCACCTGGGTGTTGAGCAGTTAGCAAAGACATAGGGGGATAGGCATCCATCTTATATCAGTGTGTGCTAATTCAAGAAGATCCTTATAAAATTAAATTTTTATTATCGCATACAGTATATTCTAAACCAGAGTTGGATCACATATGCAGTTTGTTGTAACAAATGTAACCTTAAATTTATATCTTCATATAAAATTTATACCAATCAGAAATACTTGAGAGTTGTGGGTACTTCTTTAGTCTTCAAAGAGATAGAATGACATACAGAAATCTCATGAGGACAAAAACGTTTTACTTGGTGACATGTGTTGGTTATTATTTGGTGACATGTGGTGAAGTGATGATGTTAATGAACTCACACGGCATCTACTCTTTAACCTTAGTAAGGACGGCTGCCAGTCCTATGGCAACTTACATACTGATGATGTCTTCAGCCAAGATGAAGGAGAGACACATAGTCGCTGTCTTGAAACATCTCTTTTTATGGTCTGTTGTTTTAAAAACAAAATCCCAGTCACTCAGTTTTACCAATGAAGACGAATGGGCCACATGCTGGGGTGAAAACCTGCTGGCTCAGTGAGGCAGAGAAAAGTCCTTTCTACTCCACCAAGGTCTCAGAAGGCCTCTTCTTTTTCCTCCTCCTCCTCCTCCTCCTCCTCCTCCTCTTCCTCCTCATCCTCCTCCTCCTCCACTTTTTTCTCCTCCACACTGTTTTCAATTCCCTCCAACTCAATCTTCCTCCTTTCTATTTCCTGTGTTTCCTATGTTCACCCTGTCAACTGGTTGCATGCTGTGCCTCTTGACCTATGGTTGAGTTTAATTAATATTGTTTACAGAAAACTCTTGGCTTAAAGGTGTCTGTTAGGGCTGTGCAACTCCACAAGCAGAAACAGATTTTCCTGTTCCAAGTTCAGAATCTTGGGCTACACAATGCAATTAAATATCCTGCCACATTTTTCCCTTTTGTCTGAATAATAACTATTTCTCTAATATCAATAAACTAAATCCTGCTATCTGCTAAGAATCACATTCACATGTCCAGTCCTTTTGTATTTGGCAAGTTTGGAGAAAGTATTCCACTATCTATCTAATCTTGTTGAGTGCAATTCAAAACACTTTCTGTCATAACTTATATTTAGCAACCTAAAAACCTCTTTTTAAACCTTAAAACATTTTCTTAAATCTTAAACAATTTAGGTTTAACTGTGAGAGTGAACCCCATCAGAGACCTGAGGGGAACGAATGTTATCAACATAGACAGGAAGTGCAGAACAAGCAACTTCTAAAACTGTAAAAATGACAGAGACTGCTGGCTGCCTGGACAGTCACCAGGCTTCCTCTGGAAGTTTGGGGCATCCATGTTTCCAGGCTACTGGCCCAGAACATCTGACAGATTGTTCTTCAAAGCAGGAAGCATGAGGGTCTTCATCTCTATGTAGTCCTGGCAGAGTTCAGCACTTGACCTCCTGTTCTTTCTTTGTCCAGTTTGGACAGTGTTCTGTCTGCAGTTGAAGCAAGGGCATTTTCTTGCCCAGTTGCAGCTTGCCATATTTGAAGCAAACTCCATAAGGAAGTTCTTCAATTTTCATCAACTTCTTTGAAGTAGTATGGGTGTGCTGCCAGAAGCTGACTCATCTCATTAAAGAAAGAAAAAAAGGAAGGAAGGAAGGAAGGAAGGAAGGAAGGAAGGAAGGAAGGAAGGAAGGAAGAAAGAAAGAAAGAAAGAAAGAAAGAAAGAAAGAAAGAAAGAAAGAAAGAAAGAAAGAAAGAAAGAAAGAAAGAAAGAAAGAGAAAGAAAGAAAGAGAGAGAGAGAAAGAAAGAAAGAAAGAAAGAAAGACTAAAAGAAAGCCTTAAATAAATAAAACATCTTTAATTGCTATATTTTGTAGATATCTGAGGTTTTTGAAGACTAGTACCTTACAAAACCAAACAAACAAGATTTGATTAACTGAATGTTAACTTGCATTTTAAACTTTTGAAAAACACTTTGAAATGGGAGCTTTCAAAAGGAGGAGTACTTCCCATGCAGTATAAGAATTACATAGGTACCTTACTACTATGTAGTTGATACATAGTATGTTGTAACCAAAATATAACCTTACTTTGTACCAATATACAAGATCTATATGGATATGAGCAACTACAACATTAATTTTGTATCAATATACAAAGATCTATCCCAATGTAATCAAATACAACCTCAATTTTGTTTCCATATAGAAAGATCTAAGCCATTGTAAGCTAATATAATTTTGTAGCAATATATAATAATTGTGTATCAATATACAAAGTTGTATATAAGAAAAGATTGAATAATTTACCCCTGTTTCCTATTATCCATATATTATTCCAGTAACTCCCTTTTCTTGTCTATATATTAAAAAAGATTTTAAGTGTAACACAGTAAAACTGTTTTCAATAATGAAGCTCTTTCTGCCAAGCTTCCCACAATGTCCAGCTTGGTTGAATTTGCAGTCTCAGGACTCTGTATTTTTGAGTTCAGGGTTCTATACAATGTCCATGTCAGTTTCCTATGAACTCAGGAATTTGAATATCCTGAGCAGTTTGTAGTCTGAAGCTGATCATTGGGTGGTGTTTGCCACTTTAGCAGCAATCCTGTCTATGTAGAACATAGCAGTCAACCCAAAGGTGTCCACTGTTTGCACAGGACCTGGCAGCAGAAGAGGCATGGGGCAGTTAAACCCAGTAGTTAGTGTTAGCACAGTCCAGGTGAATTTGCAGTCAGTGGGCCGTGTCATCCTTCTTCTTGGAAACCTAAAAGATTACTTTTAGGAATTCTAAAACTCTATTCATTTTAAATGCTATTGTCAGCACATCTCAGAAAGGTTTTAGAACCACAATCGCTTAAGTACATTCGTGGTACGCAAACCTTGTTTCTAGTTACTTGCTTCAGACTGAAACCTGGAAACACACACAGAAAGCAAAATGAAAGTCATTTTTAAAATTAGTTCCTACCCTGTATGACTACTGGTATGATGACAGAGAGTTTGTGTATGTACAATGTTTTTATAGACTTTGATGTAATATTCATACCCTAAGAAAAGTGTTAGAGAGAAACTGAAAACCAAAAGATTATGAGATTGGTGGCAATAGAACAGTCCCTTATTTTTTGTTTTTCTCTATCCAATACAAAGTGCTTCTTCTGATATGAGATGGAGATATTGGTTTTTCCTTTAACAATCATGTGTGGGTTTAGAGAAGGAGAGACCCAAGCTCTAATTATAAAATCAAGGTTTAATGTTTAATTGAGATCATATAAAGACAATTTGCCACTTTTGTTTGTAGAGGGCCAAAGAGACAAGATAGAGGTAGGCGATACCACTTAGCCAGTTGACCCCTTTCCTTGGGACATTTTCTCTTGATGAACCATCTTTTCCTTCAGACATTTCATTTGCCCAGTGGTCTCCAGATTCCTTAGTTGGATGCTTTTATTCACCTGGAAGGGGAAAAGCAACACCCTGCCCAAACCCTATCCCTTGGGGCTCCCCATTTTGGCCATTGATATCTCTCCTAGATTTTTTGGCAATAGAAAAAGTTGAGTCCAATTTATTTGATTCAACACATAGAGTTGAATCAAATACACTGCATTGCAGCAAATTAAGGTTACCTGTTATGAATATTAATTATAACCCTTCAGTTTTAAGTTTAAGGCCAAATTTTGTTATATAATTTATCAGTTTTAAACTATACCCAATGATTTTACAAATTCACATATAGTTTACACCATAGTCTTAAAGAGATTTTTTTTCAGATCAGAATACAGAGAAATTGTAGAGATAAAATATTTTTAGGAGTGGAAAATAGAGAAAGTACAGAGTGGAGAAAGTTTAGACGTAAGATATTTGGGATCACTTCTATGTGTAGTGGCAGGTGCTATTATTTGGGGAATGTTGGAAATCAATTGCACCAAATTTTTGCCCATTCATTTGCAATGAGGCCAAGATGTGATAATAAAACCTGGTTCCACAGAGGTAGAGAGAATGGTTTGTAAAACCAATTTCATGTAGAGGGAATTTCTATAGGTCTAAGAAATCTTTTTACTTCTGCTCTGACTCTTCAGAGCAGACCAGCCTTGTTGGTAATCCTAGAACCATTCACATTCCCCATGGAAACTCACAATGTACAGGCTCAGGGAGAATAGAGACAGCAGGTAGCAGAAAAAATATAGTTCAAAATAAAACCCAACCCAGGGGAAAAGGTCCAGAGCAGGGATGGGTACCTCCACCTCCTAGAGTACCAAGACTCAGGGAAGCACTGGGGCCAACTGAGAGGGGTCACTCACCAGGTGCTGGGAATGATGGAGGGCCAGAAGGTGGATGGGTCTGCTGTGGGTGGAATGGAGATAAGGGATAGAGTCACAGGTAGCTTGGTCCTCATAAGTGTACACAGGCCTGAGGACAGCCTACCAAACCACGGCTCCAATGTTAGCTTTTGGGATTTTTGTGGCAATCAGAGAGCCAAGGAATGCCTCAAAGATCACTCCCCCCAACAGACCTCAGGAGTGAGATTTACTGTATATGGAGGGTCCTATAAAAAAGGCTGCCTCTGAGCAGAATGGAAGAGAAAGTGGGTGCAGGCAACAGTGGTAATGTGTCCCATTTGTGGCTGGTAAAGACTAAGCTGATGGTGCTGAGTGTCTGGGGGCAGGCTGGGAGACCCCTGGTTCTGGAATGTGGGTGGTTCTAGGTTTACCACAGGGTTGGTCTGCTCTGAGGAGTCAGAGCTGAGCTGGAGAGTGACATCAGCAGAGGGACAGGGATGGTGCCTTGGGTCTGGTCTTAATGAGCATTAGGGTCCATCTTGCTTCTAGGTGAGGTGACTGCTGGATGGATGGGGACATAGATGACAGAGACTAGGAAATGATGAGTCTTAGACACTGTTCTATTGCTTTTCAGGGCCACCATGACCAAGGCAGTTCTTAAATACAAAACCTTTAATTGGGGCTTACTTAAGGTTTCAGTGGCTTAATCCTTTCTCATCATAGTGGAGAGCATGGCAGCAAGCAGGCAGGCAGGCATGGGGCTGGAGCAGTAGCTGGGAGCTCATCCTGATCTATGGGCAGCAGACAGACCAAGCCTGGGATGGCATGGGATTTTAAACCTCAAAGACTGTTTTCAGTGAAACACTTCCTGTATCAAGGCCACTCCACACAGGTCTTCTAATCCTTGCAAAGTGCCACACTCCCTGGCAACTGTCTTCAAATATGTGAGCCTACAGGGGCCATTATTATTCAAAGACCTCAGAATGTCAAGAATTAAGCAGCAGCATCTGCCACCATCAGTCCAGACTGAGGTGGAAGAGTGTGGAGGGGGTCCCATGTCTCTGTCCTTTGGGACTCCCCATCTTGTGGTACACAGAAGGAAGTGCTCTTTTTTTTCCATGAAAGAAAGGCAGTTTCATTAAATGAAAAACAACGAAAGGGAGATGGGACCAGAGCACAGGTTAGTCCATCCAGGCCTTCAGCGTCCTGGTGGTGATCTTTCTTTCTCAATTATGTGGACAATGACACACATGTCTGACACGGCATCCCAGTTCACTGTGTTCAGCATGGCCTGAGAAATGGTTTCAAACAGGTGTTCTGGATTCATGTTGGGTTCCCAGAGAGACTCACACATCTCATACATTTGTTCAGAGCAGGTACCACTGACTACAAAGTCATCAGTCACCATGGGACAGCCAATGAGGTCCAGAGAGCAAATGAAGGGCTTGAAGTTCTTCGGGTCCAGGCCAGCAATGACAGGCTCTGTGTAGTAGGGACCAAACTGCTTCTCATACAGGAGGTTGGCCACCATGCTCACGAGGGTGTAAGGCTTGATCTGCCGACCTTCTTTCAGCTCATACAGGTTCAGTCGGAATTTGAGACACTGGGTAACTGTGATATCAGTGGCCACGCCGGCCAGGCCAATGTAGAGGCTGTCACCCATGGGAAAGATCTTCTGGAAGTTTGTGGCCACCATCTGGGCCTGGATCCTGAAACGCCTGTCTGCAGCAATGGCCACACAGTTCTTTCCCTTCATGGCCATGACAGCCCCTCCATTATAGGACATAATAGACATGATTGTGCTGGAGTGGAAGTCCGATCCCCACTGCGTTACCTGCAAACTGACTCTGGGAAGTGGTCTTCTTGCTCAGTGACACAGATCATCCTGGGAAGGCAGTAATGTCAGCTGGTGTCAGGACTCCTCTGACAAAGCCTGAATCATTTTCTAGCCTTCTCTGTGGCAGGAGTGGACCCAGGGTGACCTGAAAGCAGAATATGAGACCCTAAGGTATCTTTATCCCTTGATGCATGGGTCCCTGATGGAGCAGGCAAACATTTATCCATAAGATCTCTGCCCTGTAAGCCTAGTGCACATGCACAGCTTCTGTGGAATGTGCTGGGTTAGCTGTGAGTGTGAGCTCAGGAGCCAGTCCTCTTCTTCCCAACACTTCTCCATGGTGGTCCTATGTGCCTGCATTCCCCAGGCAGGGCCAGAGGTGTCCCAGGAGTGTGGGGATGCAGCCTCTCCTGAAGGAGTGCTCACCAGCTCCTCTGTCTAACAGCAGAGGGACTGTGCAGAAAACAAGCTTAGTGTCCTGCTGTGGGCTGTCCTGATGCTGTTTGTATTCTGATGTTAATTCTGCTTCCTCAAGAGGGTTTGCAGCCAGTGAGCAGTCCATCATGTACTCAGGTGATCTCATGTGATCCTGCTCCCCAGTTTAACTGCTCAGTAAAGGCTGGAGCCTGCGGTTGGGCAGTGGAAGGGAAAGGTGGGACTGGAGGTTTGAAATAGTGGCAGGTAGGGAGCATCCTACCTCCCAGAGGCAGAAGAAAATGAAAGGTTCAAGAGAGAAGACTGAAGAGGAGGAGAAGGAGAAGAAGTTGGAGGAGAGGAGGAGAGGAGGAGGAGGAGGAAGAGGAAGAGGAGGAGAAGGAAGACAAGGAAGAGGAGGAGGAGAAGGAAGAGGAAGAGGAGAAAGAGGAGGAGGAGGGGGAGGAGGAGGAGGTCATCATGCATGAGAACCATGAGGCCAGGAGAAGGTACAAGTAACAAGTGGTCTTATAGCTAGGGAATAAGTTAATATAGTGCTAAATCTGCCCGATCTAGGCTAATAATAGCTAATAATTATAATAACTGGATGATGTGCATTTGTTTTTTTTTAAGATGTGCTAGTAATTTTATTATTTTTTTTAATTTTTAATATTTTTTATTACATATTTTCCTCAATTACATTTCCAATGCTATCCCAAAAGTTCCCCCATAGCGCCCCCCACTTCCCTACCCACCCATTCCCATTCTTTTGGCCCTGGCATTCCCCTATATTGGGGCATATAAAGTTTACAAGTCCAATGGGCCTCTCTTTCCATTGATGGCCGACTAGGCCATCTTTCGATACATATGCAGCTAGAGACAAGAGCTCCGGGGTACTGGTTAGTTCATCATGTTGTTCCAACTATAGGGTTGCAGATCCCTTTAGCTCCTTGGGTACTTTCTCTAGCTTCTCCATTGGGAGCCCTGTGATACATCCAATAGCTGACTGTGAGCATCCACTCCTGTGTTTTGCTAGGCCCCATGATGTGCATTTGTAACTGGGCTTCCTAGTGTTCAAATTCCAGCAAAGTGCACCACATCTTTGAATGGTTTCACCAGCTCTGATTTCTTTCAGCAACCCTTAGGGGCTGCTTTGGTGGTATCTTGTGCCTTCAGCCACACTGCTTGGACTGGATAGGCAGCCCCATGAGTGTCCAGTGTCCTAGGAAACCAGGAGGGGATGTCAGAGGTAGAGTTGGAGTTACAGGCTGTTGTGGATCTCCCTCTCCCATCCTCAAGGAGTCCGGGTGCTTGGATCACAACCATCACTCCCTGGAGGAACAGCAAATGTTCTTACCTGGGGGTCATATTTGCAGCCCCTTGAAGATACTTTGTTAATGGCAGAAAAACCTTATCACTGACAGTGAACAGTTGTTGGCCTAATGAGACCCTGACATGCAAATTCACATGTAAATGAGCTGGGGCAATGACAGGAGTGTCACCTGGTTGACAGGAATGGGCTGCAATCCAATTCCTGAAAAATCACAATGTCAAGGAAAAGGCTATCTTTTTTCGACTAATAAAATTTTATTCATGTCTGAGAAATTTACAAACTTACAGAATTGTGGGCTAAGACCAAACAACACAAATATTTCAGATGAATAATGGTCCACTTTAACTTTAATTCCATTTATGTGTATATGGCCTTTGTGTGAATATTTGATTCTAAATCTAATTATAAATATTCATCAGGGACTTGGGATATTTTAGAGTCAAGTCATTAAAGACAGGACCTTAATGGCCTAATCCTGTTTCCTGATAGGATGCTCTGTCTGGCTTCAGTGTCCTTTCTCACGAGCTGTCCTTGGCAGGTGATGGGATGCTATTCTGTTTGGAGACTGCAGGATGCTCTCCTGTTTGAGACCCTGAAGGCTCATGATCCCCTTCCTGGGATGCTGTGTCTCCCAACAATTCCTGTGGAAAGCTGAATTCAGATCATCATTGAAATCACACAAAATGTCCAGCACCTATCAGCAGCAGCAGGGAGATCAGCATCAAGGCCAAGGACACAAGCAGGTGTGTGGCACCTTAAGGCCATGATGGTGATGTGTGCATCAGCAGCACGGTGCTCTTTCTCTGCCCACACTGTCTTCATATCCTCCAGCATCTTCACAACACAGAGAGCATGACAAAGGATGCCAGCTCCCACATCTCTAGGTTCAGGCATCCTCTGTAGTCCCTTTGATTGGGATGGGGTCTCATGAGCTCAGGCAGCCTTCAGACTAACTATATAGCTGAGGCTGTGTTTGAACCCCTTACATTCTGGATCCCCCTATGCAGTTCTGGGGTCAGAGGCACACACCTCTATGCTCAGCTATATTGTGGCACATACACACATGTAAATCATGGCCCTCTGGTCATTTCACTTTCTCTAATCTCCCTGTCTTGCCTCTCCTGTGGCCCCTCCCGAAGTGGTCCCCTTGCTGTTCCAGTCTAACACATTTAAATCTTGAGTCCACATATGAACAAACATGTGTGCTTCCACATACTGCTTCTATACAGTTGTTTCTTTCTCTGCTGGGAAAAAGAATCCTCTGGGAGCCTGTATCTGAACCCTGCACAGCAGTCAACCCTGTCTGCACTCTGTGTGTTACTGTGTACACGCTCCTATGAAAAGGTTGCTACATCAACTGCAGTAAGAGATGAACTATTATTCAACAGTTACATGGAGAACGCTGAGAACAGGGTAATGTAATAGATGTGATTTAGTTTCTCCCTCTCCCCACTGCCCTGCGTTCACCCCTGTGTTGGTGAGAGATGACAGAGGAGCTGAGCTGAGGGGATGAGAGACCAAGGCATTAGGACAGTGAATCTGTGCATCTGATAGCTGAGTCTGCCCCTGAGTACCCCAGCCCTGTGCATAGTGAACACTGTGGACACTGGACAGAGGAAGCAAAGGTCTCACACAAGGTGAGACAGGATCTTCATCCCATGGAAAGAAGGAGAAAACATGTAGAGAATATGTGTTGTTTATTTCTACCATGTTTTCCTTGTGACTGTCAGATCACAGCTAGCCAATGTCACTAACAGTGTGGAAAGAGAAACCTCCTCTTAAGAGTCAAAGGGCAGCACAGTTTGACTCTGCCCTGGGCCATCTCTCCAGTCCCTGGACCAGCTTTTACAATAAACATAAGTCTAAAGTAGACTCATCCCATCAACCCTTGAATCTTCTCTGGAGGCAGCACTAGGATCCTCAGAGTCAGGAAAGGAGAGGGGCCATGAGCACAGCACAAACCCAACAGGACCAGATCTGAGATGAGAGCCTGTGGATCCCTCCTCTGTGTGGATCCTACAACCCAGGGTTAGCTGGGGAAAGATGGGAAAGATGGGGAGAACTCCATGGAGGCACCTGGAAAGAGGCAGGAGCTCAGGAGAGTTTAGTTGACCTGTGTAGACCACAGTGTCCTGAGAGCAGGGCCCTTGTTGTGTCTGGTGGGGACAAGAATGGGAAATCACCTCCTAGTGCTGTAACACATGGACATCCTGAGGAGAACCAGACAGGAAGCACTCACAGGAACTCAAATAGACCCAATCCTCAATACAAACTAAAGATAAAAGAAATAGACACAGAAGACAATGTAAAGGGCCACAGTCAAGACAGCAGCCTGGGCTGCTCATAATCCTGTGGACAGGACAAAGCTCTGGTCATCCTGTGCCAGCCCAGCATGGAGAGCAGAGGGTATAGGAGGCAACACCTCTGTGGCCAGGCATCAGTTCCCTGAGGGTTAGTTTGGAGGTCCCTGGCCTGAGTGCAGGAAGTTAGGAGCCATGGACTTAGAGACAGGCAGATGGAGATTGGCTGGGGCTTGACTGTTGGGAGGCAACAGTTGCAGTGGATGTGGGGTAGAAGTCAGTGGGGTTGGCTTTTCTTATGACCTGTGCCCCATCTTCAGTGCCTGTTCAGGTTTCTCCTCCCTGCCTGTAGGTTGGGTGTGTGGTCTTCTGAGCTCTGATTACTAAGCTGTGCTGAGTCTTCACATCCACAGGGTCAGTGAGAGACCCATCCGTGTCTCTCTCTGTCTCAGTAGTATCCATTCAAAGTGCTCTTCCGCAGCCAGCACTATGCCCTCCTCGACAATTCTTGCCGTGAATATCTTTTCACCTGTGAAATTTTCATCGTGTCTGGCTGGGTTGCACATGACCTGTTCCATGCTGTCATGGGCCTCGTGGTCTCCATGACGCTGGTGAGCTTCTGAATTCTGGGCCTTTGCACAGGTAGACAGCAACTCCTGGAGAATGAGTGTTCTCTAAGCCTTTGCTCTGGAGCTCCCATCCCAAGCTCAGCCCCAGCTTCTGCTGTGGGGAACTTACATAAGTGTGGCTCATGAGCAGGTCAGGCCACTTGAAGTGCCTCTGGACAGGGAAGAAGCCGGTCTCCCTGGCCTGTGCTTTGTCCCCAAAGAAATGTACATCTGTTTGCCTATAGCTACTTGAATAACAAGGTAACATTGATTTGTACTGCTACAATGCCATTGCTGTTTACTTTGTATCCACATTGTTCTCCAGTTCTGCAACATTGCAGCAAAGAGGGACGTCCCTGCCCTGGACAGGTCACTGAGCTCTGGTCCTTAGTGCCTAGAGGCGGTCAGCTATTTATCTTACGCAAACAACTCCATCCTTTCTCTGGGCTCTTCCTCACCTGATGCCCTTCACCCTTATTCCCATTTGTGTGTCCCAGGGGCAGCATTGGCATCGGGCACACCCACTCACCGTCACCCTGAAGGGTGCTGTGCTCCCTGGGCAGACTGCACCCCAGCCAGCTGACCTTTGATTCTGATTAAGCCTGCAGGTACTGGGAGCAGGCGCTTGCCTTGCTGTGGCCTCGGTTTGAGCTGATCCTGGAGATGAATGTCCAGAGTGTCCGCAGCGCTGACCCCCAGCGCCTTGGGGGACTGGACACTCGGCCCCACTATGTAAGGGCAGGCGAGGGTAACATGTGTGTCTTGTGGTCACACTGAGTGGTGGGTTGGGTACTGCCAAAGGAGTCAACTTAGGCAGACAACTCCTGATTTGACTGGGGACAGGAGTTTCAGGGACAGCTGGGAGTTGTGTCTGCCAGGCAGGCAGGTGTAGGCCTTCCCTTCTTGCTCTGAGATCATTTTGGTGGGCGGCCCTGGGCAGGCCTTGCTGGGTCACCAACCCTGATTGCTCTCTGACACACCTTTTGCTCTGGTGATTCTCCGAGTCACTCAGTAGATCCGTGGCTTTGGTAGTTCCTGGAAGGCGTCAATAGAGTCCCTAAGTCAGGATGTAATGAGGAGTTTTACCAACTTCTGAAATGGAACCAGCATCATCCAGGTGACTGGCCACTCCTACCGTTTGCCTGTGTCCCATGGTTGTCAGTTTCCTCGCTCTTTCCCCTGGGCTCCGCATCACAGGATCACCCTGAAGGCCAACAAGCATCTGTGCCTGAGATTCTGGTGAAGCTCTGACAGCTCAGGTCACCATGAGTCTGACCCTGACTCTCCTCTGTGCAGGGGGTGCTGACCTAGCTGATACAGCTCAACCATGGCTTCCACCAGGTGCTGTCCCAGCCCCAGCTCCCTGTGCTCCCGGCCAGGGGCAAACTCATCAACATCCATCACCTCATGGTGGAGCTGAAGAAACACAAGTTGAACTTCTGATTCAGACCCGCTGGGGCCCTAAGCTCCCATGAACTCTCTGGGTCACACACTGTCACCTGGGACCCCTTTCCCATCTCTTTCATCTCCATGGCTTCCACACACCCCTCTCAGCCTCCATTGCCAGGACTCTGCCTCAACAGAATGCACCCAAGGCCACTCCCTGCTTCTGAGTGAGGTGACCTTCATTTCCAGTCTGGTCAGCTCCTCTGCTGTTCACTCACAGCCTGTGAGCTTCCACCGCCCCAGGCTCTGACTGACCCTCAGCTCTTAGGACAGAGCGGTGCAGGCCACCCTGTAGCTGATCTGTGGGCTCTGCTGGAACAGTGACAGCACCTACTGGTGGGGCTCACTCTGTGCAATAATAAGTACTTACAGTGCTGGGACTGTGTCCTCTCCTTTGTACCTGGGCCTTTGAATTCTCCAGCATGTCTTTATTGTAGACCTAGTCAGTTCCTGGTGGGCATCAGGAAGATGATGGGATAGTACCCGAGGTCTGTTGCTGCTTCTGGCTCCAGGGTGGCATAGTTGCTCAGGAGGGGACTGTAGCTCTACAGGAGGGTTACACTTGCTGCTAGGCCTGGGAATGTGGTAGCTTTGGGTGCTGTCCTGAGGGATACCATGAGAATAATCCACACAGACTCTGAGATTGTCTGTGTCAACCTCTAAGTGGCTGTCACAGCTTCTTTGAGGGTGGAGGGCCTGTAACACCTGCAGCCATGCATCGAGTTAGGGGTGTACCTGGCTACAAAACAGATTCTGTCATTTTCATGTGACCCAGTCCCTTCCCAATGCCCTCTGCCCCACCTCTGTTCGGAGTTTGCAGATCAGTGGTTCTCAACCTTCCTAATACTGTGATGCTTTAACACAGTTCCTTGTGCTGACCCCAACCTTAAAGTTATTTTCATTGTTACTTCATAACTGCGATTTTGCTACTGTTAAGAAAACTAATAAATGTCTGTGTTTTATGATAGACTTAAGCAACCCCTGTGAAAGGGTTGTTTGACCCCCCAAAGGGGTCATTGCCCACAGGTTCTAGAGTGAAGGTACACCTTGACCAAGTTGTTTGTATTTTGAGACAGGGTTTCTCTGTGCAACCCTGGTTGTCCTGGAACTCACTCTGTAGACTAGGCTGGCCTCGAACTTAGAGACCCACCTGCCTCTGCCTCCCAAGTGCTGGGATTAAAGGTGTTTATCTCCACAGCCTGGCAACTTTGACCAAGTCTTGAACAAAAGCTAGGCTGGTTTGTAGGCCTGTAACTCTGGCTAATTGGGGACCTGAGGTACTGGATGGAAAGCCTGCTTCAGTTACAGAGTAAGTTCAAGGCCAGCCTGGACCATGTCTTAAAAGTATAGGCTTGGATACAGCTCAGTGGCAGGAAGCTGTCTCTAAGTCCCATCTACAGCATGGGGGAAATTCCAGGTGAAAGACACTGTCAAGGAAAAAAAGAGTAATTTGAGGTTATTTCCTTTACCCCATTCACTTCCCAGGGCCTTGGCTGGGGGGCCTAAGTCCACCCAGGCCCAGCCCCGGGCATCCATGCTCCTTTCTCACTTGTTACAACTTTCCCAGCTACTCCACCACTCCCTTCCAGGTGTCAGTCCTGGGGATCCCAGTCTTCTGGTTTTACCTTATAGCCTCGGGTGTTCTGGAACTTGCTATGTGGTTGAAGAATGCAGAGATCTGTTCTCCTGAGGGCTGGGATTAAAGGCATTCCCAGAGAAACCCAGGACCCTTTCTTTGGGTGGCCACATTATGCTCAGCCAGTGTGTAGTTCAGTGAGGACATGGTCAGCAGGCAGGAAGCCCTGGGGTAAATCCTGGGCAACACCAACCACAAAAGGAAAAACAACTAATGCTCTGCTGCGGCGGACACTGCAGGGGATACCCTGTTTCTTAGTGTGGCCCTTCTTCAGTGTGACCCGGACAGCTTCGCGGGCTTGTAAAGTTGGCCTGCACTTCCTGGACTCTGCAGCCTGCATCTGGAGGGACATTTGACATAGAGCCCAGTCCATCCCCAAGATTCTTCGGAGCTGCGATGCCGACTTAGCGCCACCAGGGGGCAGCAGGACACAGGAGTAGGAGTGGCTCCAGTTCCTGATCACCTAAGTGGCTGTGAACTTTGAATGCTTTGAATGCTGGGGAAGGCAGGGAGTTGTGGTCGCATATGCCATCTTCATACCAAAGCAGCCAAGTATTTTCCGATCAGCTCCGAATCCTCTGTTTGGTGGTTTTCACGGGTCCTTATGATCTTCGGGCTAAAACACAACTTCTAGTGAGATTACATCTCGGGCTCCTCACAGGAGTGTTACTCAACAACACAGTCTCCAGACACAGTGAAATAGACACACAAAGAAACACACACACACACACACACACAAACACACACCACGGCACACTGAGGTGATGCAAGAGGATCAAGAATTCAATGTCGGGACTGGAGAGATGACTCAGGTTGAGAGCATTAACTGCTCTTCCCTACGACCTAAACTGAATTCTCAGTAATCACGTGGTGGCTCACAACCATCTATAATAATATCTGGCGCCCTCTTCTGGTTGACAAGGACACATGCAGGCAGAACACTGTGTACATAATAAATCTTTTTTTTTTTTTAAAGATTTATTTATTATATGTAAGTACACTGTAGCTGTCTTCAGACACTCCAGAAGAGGGCGCCAGATCTCGTTGCGGATGGTTGTGAGCCACCATGTGGTTGCTGGGATTTGAACTCTGGACCTTCGGAAGAGCAGTCGGGTGCTCTTACCCACTGAGCCATCTCACCAGCCCCCATAATAAATCTTAAATAAAATAAAATAAAATAAGATAAAGAATTCAGGGTCAACCTGAGCTACAACAAGGCATACAACACAAACAGCATAAATGAACAAACACACAGGGTCCATAGACCAATAGCATCAGGGGCCACTCTGTAGGGGGAGTTGTGTCGATTTCTCCCTTCCCTTGCTGAATCCCTAAGATCAGTGTGTATATCTAGTGCAGAGGTCCCTACAGTCCTGCAGTAGGGTTTGAAGCTGTTCCTACATGATGTAGTGACCCCCAATACTGTGCAGGGATCTCTTTACAGAAACCTTATTTCCCTTCATTTCTTTTTCATTCTTTTAAAAAATATTTTTATGTAGATGAGTGTTTTACCTCCATGTATATCTGTGTGCCACATCCATGGAGTGGCCCAGGTGGCCAGAAGAGGGCACGCTATCCTATCTAAGGCTGGAGTTACAAGTGGGTGAGAACTGGAACTGAACCCAGGTCCTGTGGAACAGCAGTAAGCATTCTTCACCTCTGAACAATCTCTGCAGCTCCATAATTTTACTCGGAAGTGACCCCATCGCTATTTATATGCCTTGGCTCTCGGTGATTCTTTTCTCTGCAGCCACAGGGCCTCACTCAGGCCTGAGCCACCTAACTACCCTGCAGAGAAAGTTTGAACAGGAGAAGCCCTGGGTTCCTCAGGGTCACAGAGTCCAAGAGAAGGAGCTTCCCAATGTGTCCCCAGAGTGCACAGTCTACAAAAACGTCTGTTGTCCTCCAGCACCAATGCAGCATTGCTAACATAACCCACACATGGAACATTCCAGGTGCCCTGTCTAGGTTTATATTTTCCCAAACCCAAATTAATAAGGTTACTTAAGTGTTTTAACCTCTCTTGTAGCTCACCACCAACCAGAGAAAATAGAAAGGAAAGATTAATAGGGCAAAGGAGGGTGTGGACCTGTTTGGAAACAGCTCTCTGAGGAGAGTCAAATCTGCATTGTCAGGATATCAGCAGTTGAGTTCACACCAGTCAACAATGGCAGTTTAATCCAGAAGAAACTTTGAGGTTGTACCAATCAGCCTGAGTCTGCAGAAGCAGGAAGAACCTGCCAGAAAACCACCCAAAGTTCTTTTGTTCATTTCTCTTACAAACTCATGACAAATGATCAGCAAGAAGGCAAGTGTAACCAATGTCACAGCATCATCTGTGAAGACCAACATCAGCAAAGCCCAACCAAGGAAGACCAGCAAAGAGTGGCAAGGTGAGCCAATGCCACACACATAGTCCGCAGTCTATGGGTTTTATTTATACCCTTTTCAGACAGCATGTGTTCTCTCAAGACGGCATCTCTGAAGCTCTAGCAAAACATTGCATGCTCATTTCCCAGGCAGAGTACAGAAAAGCACCACAAGTCTGCTTCATCAAAAACATCCTGTCATAAGACAGTTTCCAGAAAAAAATATCACACGACACAACTGAGTGCCAAAGAAAGCAGACGTTTCCGCTTCAGGCCTGGTTCTCCTAGAGTTAGGCCCTCAGATCAGAGGGCTGTGTTCCAAAAGTGCTTCTTGTATGCAGCCCATCTCTATTTTTTTAACAGATGGTCTCTAATCCCATCTTTATCCTAAAGCTTTAGACAGGGCCTTTGAAATAACAGAGAGCTGTTGTCTGCTGGCTGGTATTCAAACATTGGGAATGTGGCTCAGTGACTTGAGTGCCCACCTTTTATACTTCAGGTCCCGGGTTTGGTTTCTCAACACCTCCAAAAACAGGGTGGTGGCACCCACTGGAGATGCTGAGGTGACTCAGGTAGAGGTGCTTGCCACTGAGTCTGACCACCTGAGTTCAGTCCCCCAGAAACCACGTAGAGAGAGAACTGGATACCCAAGTTTGTCTTCTGACTTCCCCTGCCCTCTACACACACCACAGCTGGGGAGTGGCCTCATTCACACACTGTACACATAAAGGAATAGTATAAATACATAACACATAAAAGAGTTTAAAATCTCTGTGATTATCCTTGCATGGGATGCCCTTCAGTCCTCTTGGCTGCTTCTCATCACAGTGGGGGTTTTAGACACAAGTAATTCTGGAGGAAAACTGGGCACAACTTCGACATATGTGTCCTTATACATAGGTGTCCTTATTACATATGTGTTTCCATGTCCTTCAATATGAAATCTTCACGGTTCATTTCTTTTTTTTTTTAAAGATTTATTTATTTATTATATGTAAGTACACTGCAGCTGTCTTCAGACACTCCAGAAGAGGGTGCCAGATCTCGTTACGGATGGTTGTGAGCCACCATGTGGTTGCTGGGATTTGAACTCTGGACCTTCGGAAGAGCAGTCGGGTGCTCTTACCCACTGAGCCATCTCACCAGCCCCCCACGGTTCATTTCTATCTTTATTGTACTGATTTAATAATTATGTGTAGGGATGTGCATGTCATGATGCCCATGTGAAGCTCAGAGCACAACTTACAGAGTCAGGTGTCTCCATTTACCATGTGGCTTCCATGGATCAAACTCAGGAAGCCAAGCTTGGTGGCAAGAACCTTTACTCTCTGAGTCATCTCTATGGTCCCCTTGGGGACCTTTAGGTTTGAACATTTCCTTTGGAAAGTTCCTTCATTCCTGGACTTGGCACATACAAGAGATGCCCACCATGACGTTAGAAAAAGCATTTCCTGGCCAGATAGGTACCAGCATTGCCTTGGGCAAACTCTGGAGAACCAAGCCTTCTTGCTCAGGTCCCACCTGTGTCAGTGCCAGCCAGCTGCCACCTGTGAGAGACCAAATCTTTTAAATTCAGATTCCATTTTAGAGAACTTGAATGCAGGCAAACTAACAGCCTGGTACCTAGAATTAGTTTCAAAGTTACTTCCCAACAAAACCTGAGCCTAGCTCCAGTCTCTGTGCTAACCCCCAAGAAAAGCTGTGACTCCAGGTTACACCCCCCAGAAGACCTGCATCTCGAGGTTACAAGCCCATCCTCAGTCTAACGACCACCAATACACTGGGCAGCAAACATTAAGTTAACGATATGATTCCCAGCACCAACCAATGATGTTAAATGCCACAGTAGCTCTCCAACGAGATGCTTGCACACTCACCACCCCAAACACACACACACACTGCTTACTGTAAGGTCTTGTCCTGATAGATATTCAGGACTCCTCATCACCAAAATTGTCCTGCATGACGATGTACAATGGGCTGAGCTAGCTCAAATAAAAAAAGGCCCTCCTGTGATTACATCAGATCAGCTGCTGTCTGGTTTTGGGGGATCGATGACATTTCCCTGGCACTATACCTGGAAGATCCCGTTTTTGCCCTGAGAGCTAGGGTGTCATGGTCTGTGTTAGTTACTGTGGTCCTTTGAATAAGATGGCCCCATATTCTTGGTCACTTGAATATTTAGTTCCTAGTTGGTGCTGTTTGGGGAAGCTTAGGTGGTGTGTCCTTACTGGAGGATTTATGTCACTGGGGGCATGGTTGGAGGTGTGAGCGCTCAGCTGTTCCTGCTGCCGTGCCTGGTGTTTGCTGTTGTGATGTTGATGGCCTCTTAACTCTTTGGGACCCTAATCCCCAGGTAAACCTTTTAGAAGTTTCCTTGGACTTCCTGTTTCATCACAGGAACAGAAAAATAACCAATGGAGTTCCCTTTTCCATCACTGTGGCTTAATATCTGACAAGACACAGCGTAGGGAGAAGGGACTTATCCTGGCTATTGTAGCCCCTAACACTGAGTCTGTCAAAGTGGCGGCAGACCCTTGCTTCCTGCTCCAGCCTAGCAGCTACCTCAGTAAAACATCCCAGGGGAGCCAGAAAAATGGAGGTTCCTTTTAAAGTGGTGGCTGTAGGACATCTCCTTCAGCAGGGCTCACAGGAGCTGTCCATGGTGGCGACCCCTATTTTGGGCTGCAGCCTGCAGCCTTGGCGAAACAGGGCAGGAGCTGTCCACAGTGCCAACACCTCTCCTGTCCCCAGCAGCCCCACACAAATGCACCTCAGCAAAAGCCAGCTGCATATGGAAAGGACTTCCCACTCTAACCCAAGGGACCCATGCTAAAGAAAATGTGGTGGAAAAAAAACTAGCAATCCCTGATTAGAAAAACTCCACGACAGTGACATGGCTCAGCCTGCTAAGGGTGGATGGGAGAAGCTAGACTTCTTTTATAAGCAATTGGACCTTTGACAGAGCTCTCTCTTTCTGTCTCTGTCTGTCTGTCTCTCTCTCTTTCTCTGTCTCTCTCAGCTTGGAAGAGCTAATATGGAAGGAGCTCCGGGTAAGTGATGGGCATTTCCTCTTTGGCTTTGCAGGAACAACAGAGAAGCATCTGTCAGGACACAGGTAAAACAGAAATCTAGGAATCAGAGCTAAAGATCCCTCTTGGGTTTGGAGGAGATCAAGAGGAAGGTTGAGTAGCATGATAAGATTGACACAGATAGAAAGAGATTTCTAAAGAGCTGGCAGTTTAGGTGGAGAATCAGGCTTGTAATAGGTATCTCCCATATAGTTAGGAAAATAAAGTTTCCTCGTTGAGATGGCAGGTTTATACCTCAGTTTATACCTCCTGTGTCCTTATTGGTATAAATATTGCATAATTTAAATGGTTACAGGCCTCTGAGCAGGACTTTGCTCTCCTGTAATACAGAGCCATCCACAATGCAGAGAAATAACAGGCTATGAACAGGGCTCTAAGACAGACTATGTTGAATATGCATCCAGCATGCCCAAGTCAGGGCTGCAGGAAACAGGTTCACGGAGCTGGGAACAGAGATTATGAGAGTTCAGGGAGTTAACTCCAGAACACAGCTGTTAAAAGAGAAGATAATGGAGGAGTATAAACGTTTCAGTGGGGCAGGGGGAGCTGGAGAGATGGCTCAGTGGTTAAGAACACTGACTGCCCTTCCAGAGGTCCTGAGTTCAATTCTCAGCACCCACATGGCTCACAATCATCTATAATAGGATCTGATGCCCTCTTCTGGTGTGTCTAAAGACAGCAATGTACACACATAAAATAATAAATAAATCTTTTTTTTTAAAAAGTTTCAGGGGGCAGTACCCAAGTTACAGAGGAGAGAAACATTGCTGTTCTTGAAGCGGGAACTTCTGGTTTCTGTGGAAAGTCAGTTCTGTCAAATGCTGTTTTGCTGAAGCAGACACAGGTGAAAGTCTGTTTTGCTAAACTGGACATGAGAAAGGACACATGATGTTTAGAAGGAGCATAAATAAGTCACAACAGACAGTAGAGGAGGCTGCATGATATTAGTAAGCTTTACCATTATTTATTGGTCATCAGTGCTTGTGACTCCATAGAGAGAAACGCACCAAAAACCTTCTGGTGATGCTCTTGGCTTCTTGCTGCTTCTGCAGCAGGATGATTGGCAGAGTGAAGTGAAAGTCTCTGGATATGTGAGCTGATACAGACTCAAGTGGAGTTTTGCTAAGACAGACTTACGTGGTGTTTTCTTGAGGCAAGTCCCGTGGAAAGCAAGACTCGTGTGAGGACACTTTGATCATTGGAGGGAGTAAAATGGGACAAAATGGTGGGCTTGCATAGCTAGCTTTGCAATGCTACTTGGTCTCAAGTCTTCATCTTCATTGATCTTCACTTTGTGGAGAGTCAGGGCAGAGAACTTCTCCTGGTCATTCCTGCTGACTCAGGCTGATTTTGTGGAGGCCTGGCAGTTTCTGCTGGGTCCTGCCACAGCCAATGATTTGGGTTTGCTATCCTGACACTGCAGACCTGGACTGCTGGTATCCTGACAATTGGAGATTGAAATTGTCCCAAGAAACTACTTCTAAACAGCAAAGAGCTGAGTCTCTTGGCTGCTTCTGCATCGAACTGCTATTGCTGATTCTTGTGAACTGATATCAGGCAATGCAGATTGGATTTGCTTCAAAGAACCATTTCTAAACAGGTGAACTAATCCCATATCCTCATATTCTTCCTTTTTCTCTACTTCTGGTGGGTGGTGGGCTATAAATGAAGTTAAGCATTTAAGAACCCTTATTAAAAATGGGTTTAGAAAAATCTAAGCCAATTATCTCACCTGAGGATGTGCACCTGAGAGTTTAACAAAAAAATCACATCCTACACCTGAGAACCCTGGAAGAGAAGCTGGAGAGAAGCAGCAGAAACCACCACAGTAGCATAGGACAGGGAGAGCCCAGGGAAGCTTCAACATGGCATCATTTGTAGCTAAAACGAATGGGTGAGAGGAAATGGTTGAATTGTCTTCTGCAACTGGCACATTAAAGGATCCCTAGTTGAGTCTCTGATCTGTAGCCCTGGGGGATCATAATTCTGGGGACAGGGTAAGGCTCAGGCCTTCCCTGTGTCTTTGTGACCACAAACTCTCAGCATGTGCCTCATAGTGATGGAGAGAACAGAGCCCAGAGGTGACAGAGCCGAGGTGTGGCCCCATCACAGGTCAAAACAGACTGAGCCCACCTGGGCACAGCCCTGTTCACGCTCAGCTGCCACAGTCAGATCCTGGCCCAACAGATACACACAGCATAGTGACCCAGATTCTGGAAGTTTCTTCATCTGCCATTTATTTCTTCAAAAAACCAAATCAAACAAACAAACAAACAAAAAAACCTCTAAGTATTCTCAATCCATGAAATTAACAAGAAATCAGCCCTAGCTCAAGATGTTAAAAATCAAGGTCACATTCAAATTATTTTTTAAAGACTTATTTATTTATTATTATATGTAAGTACACTGTAGCTGCGTTCAGACACTCCAAAAGAGGGTGTTAGATCCCATTACAGATGGTTGTGAGCCACCATGTGGTTGCTGGGATTTGAACTCGGGACCTTTGGAAGAGCAGTCAGCGCTGAGCCATCTCTCCAGCATCCCACATTCAAATTATTATTCTCAGTGTGGAAGTGAGGAGTTGCAGGTCAGGGTAGCATGGAGCTGACAGGATGCAGATGTCCACCAGTGTTTGGCTGAACCAGCAAGGTTGGCTAAGGAAGGGAACACAGGGCAGTGCAGGGACAGGGTCCTGGTGTGCAGGTGTGGACTGCGCTCCACCATTCTTCACATTGAGCCCATAGGCTCACAGGGAACATCAGACACTTGACTAAAGAAAACTGAGGGCTCTGGATGTCACAGGAGATATGTGAAGACATTGTTTGTCACCAAGTCCACACCAGGCAGCTGTCTTCATGGTAGAGAATGAGGGTCTTGAACCATCACTGTGAAGATAACATTCCAATAACCCACAGCTCACTCACAGGAGATTCTAGGAGTTCCTGAAACCCAATCATGTCCACATTGCCCCTCCCAATCAGACCCTAGAGTGTCACCTTTACAATCTGGGAGAGACTCATCAGAGGTCTGGGAGCCTAGGGTAAAACAAAACAAATATATATGCATATGTACATGTATGTATTCATTTCATGGCACAACTCAGGCACCTAGAAGATTTCTCTGGAGGAGCTATTATGGATTCCCAGAGCTCCCATCATCTCCAACTTCACTCCAATGTCCCCAGGACAATCCTGTCCCCAACACTAACCTGGAGCCAGAGCATAGTTCCCTCCTTTTCCACCTGTGAGAAGAAAAGCTGTGAGAGTTCAAGGAAGATCTTGACACTGGAAGTTCCCAGAACTGACAGCAGACCCAGTTAGAGACAGTAACAATGTGGGGTGTGGCTGTGTTCCCCATTAATGAGCAGAGCACACTTCTAAAGGAGGCTGAGAGAAAACTCGGACCCTGCCCTTTCCTACCTGTGTTTCTCCTCCTCTTCATCATAAAAGCCACCACAGCAACAATGATGATGATCACAGCTCCAAGGACAGCAATGATCACCATGTAAGAGTCAGTGGATGGAGGAGGCTCTGAGAAGGACAAGGACAGAAAATGAAGGTGAGGGTCATGACCCCAGCTTTCAGCCCTGACCAGCTCAGGGTCTGCAGAAGGCTCCAGCTTTCCCTGACCCCAGCTCTGCACCCACACCCTCCTTACCCCATCTCAGGGTGAGGGGCTCTGGCAGCCCCTCATGGTACACATGGCATGTGTAATTCTGCTCCTTCCCAAGAGGCACCACCACAGATGCCCACTTCTGGAAGGTTCCATCTCCTGAAGGCCTGGTCTCCACAAGCTCCATGTCCTGGGTCAGCTCCTCCCCATTCAACTGCCAGGTCAGGGTGATGTCAGCAGGGTAGAAGCCCAGGGCCCAGCACCTCAGAGTGATTTCAACTTCAGATCTGGGGTGATGGGTCACATGTGCCTTTGGGGAATCTGTGTGGAAGATTTAAGAAATTCCACAATTAACAAGACAAACTGAAATCTACACAAGACTCAATTAAATCAATGATGACAGTGAACTCTGTGTCTGTTTGACACTACACTGTCATTGCACTAGTGACCAAAAGCAGAGCTGGTCCCCTCAGCACAGAACTGCACATTTTCTTTTAGGACTAAGAAGCTAAGAGGGAATCCACATGAGCCAGTGGGTGAACATGGTCATCCTTATGTGATGTTCAATAGCATGAGAGAGATAGTCACAGAATGGAATAGGGAATGGAAAATAAGTAATTTAATATGTGTTTGAGTTCATATCAAAATTAGGGGCATATGCTACTGGAAGGGTTCCACCACTGAGACTCAACCACTGTGGTCATCTTGCTGACCAGCATTAACTGTCAGTCCGAGTGAACAGCCATCACAAAGTCTGTGGCCAGAGAAAATGACTCCCTGCCCCTGTCTCTGGAGGACAAGGTACAGGTGTGTCACACAGGATCCCTGGAGTGTGCTGTGGACCCCAGTGCAGCACTCACTGGAACACAGTGGGCTCACAGGGTGTGTGGATCTTCCCTCTCACTCCAGCCCTGGGTTGCAGAAGACCCTGTCTGTCTGAGAGTCCAAGTCTTGATTCACTAGGGGGTAGCACTGTAACTTGTGGGGGCAGAGGAAGAGCAGGAGGCTTCTGGATGTTTAGTTCCGACAGGAAACAGTCTAAGTTCACAAGAATCTCTCTTTTAATTAGAACCCTGATTTAACTTGCCTAATTATCCAGGTTAGCAGTCTCCTCTGGCACCTGTGGAGACTGATACAAATGATAATACAAGGGCATGGAGAAACAGGATCACTCCAGGGCAGACAAAAACTGACTAGAAACAAAATAAGGCTTCAAAAAAAAAAAAAAAAAAAGTAAAGAAAAAAGAAAGGCCGGGCAGTCCATAATCCCAGCACTCAGGAGGCAGAGGCAGGCAGATTTGAGGACAACCTGGTCTACAAAGTGAGTTCCAGGACAGCCAGGGCTATACAGAAAAACCCTGTCTCAAAAAAATCGGAAAAAAAAAAAAAAAGAGAAAGAGAGAGAGAGAAAAAAAATGAAATTCCATGATTTATATTCCTCCAGGGTACCCCATAAGGGCTCATGTGACCATTCACCACTGTAGGAATAGAGAGAATTAGGTTGTCAAAAGGGTGCAAACCCCACAGATAGGGAGGGATCTGTGAGAATGTATTCTTTGGAAAGTTCTAGAAACTGGGGCAACCAGCCTGGTGTAGGGGAGTCCATGTCTCTTATCAGGTAAAGGCAACTTCCGGTCCTGAGGTGTAAGGGCTGACACACTCAGCAGGACAGGAGTCAGTGTCCACACTCAGTGGGTGTGGGCAGAGAACCCGGCCTGGGAGAGGCCATGGCTGACAGAGGCTACAGGGGAACTGAAGGAGCAGCTGTTGTTACCTCAGGGAAATTCTCTCCTTCCCTCCTGAGACAGCCTGGGCACTGTCCAGGGAGAAGGCTGAGCCCTGGGAGAGTCAGTGCAGTCCCTGTGATGAGGGATCAGGAGACCCAGGGACACTCTCTCCCCTCTGAGACAGGGGCATCACCCCAGCTGAGGGTTTCTTCTTCCCCAGGACTGAGCCCCAGCCCGAGGGCAGAGGGAGGAGCTGCCCGCGGCCCCTGCACCTGTGCGCAGCAGCGTCGCATTCCCGCGCTCCAGGTATCTGCGGAGCCACTCCACGCACGTGCCCTCCAGGTAGGCCCTGTGTCTCTCTGCTTCACCAGCCTGCTCCCACTTGCGTCGGGAGATCTGCGCCGCCGTGTCCGCCGCCGTCCACGTTTTCAGGTCTTCGTTCAGGGCGATGTAATCGCTGCCGTCGTATGCGGACTGCTCATACCCGCGGAGGAGGCGCCCGTCGGACCCCACCTCACAGCCATACATCGCCTGGATCGTGTGAGAGCCTGCGGGAGCCCGCGGTCAGCCCCGCCCACCCGGCCCGGCCCCGCCCGCCCGCGGCCTCCTCAAACTGAAAGGGAAACCGGTCCCGGGTCGGTTCTGTTTCCGAACCTCGGACTTGGGACCCGGGACGTCAGCGTCCCTGTGTCGGGACGTGGAGGGGCCGTGACCTCCGACCGGGGTCACTCACCGCCCGCGCTCTGGTTGTAGTAGCCGAGCAGGTTCCTCAGGCTCACTCGGAAACTCTGCTCATTGCCCTTAGCGATCTGTGTCTGCTCCTCCCAATACCCCGGCCCCTCCTGCTCCATCCACCGCGCCCGCGGCTCCATCCTCGGATTCTCCGCGTCGCTGTCGAAGCGCACGAACTCCGTGTTGTCCACGTAGCCGACAGAGATGAACCGGGGCTCCCGGAGGCCCGGCCGGGACACGGCGGTGTAGAAATACCTCAGCGAGTGTGGGCCTGGGGGCGGCGCGCGGTGAGACCCCGATCTCCTCACCAGACCCCGGGCGGCTGCGCGGGCCGGGAGGGGAGCTGGGCTCGGGACGCGGGTGGAGAAGGGGCGGAGGGTCCGGTGGGCCACGCGGGGACGCGGCTTCCCCGGTGCCGCCCCCCTCCCCTCAGAGGCCGTTTCCCTCCCGACCCCGCACTCACCCGCTCGGGTCTGAGTAGGGGCCAGGGCGGCCGCCAGCAGCAGGAGCAGCGTGCGCGGCGCCATCGCCCCCATCTGGGATCCCTGGTGTCTGAGTCCCGCGGGCTGCGTGGACCGTATAACCAGCGTCCGCGGTGA
The DNA here is from genome assembly GCF_978045245.1 of Mus caroli. Taxonomy (NCBI): domain Eukaryota; kingdom Metazoa; phylum Chordata; class Mammalia; order Rodentia; family Muridae; genus Mus; species Mus caroli. The sequence goes on from NW_028227273.1 coordinate 58,429,707, forward strand.
CGCTGATTGGCTCCTGGGATCTCGCCACCCAATGATAGTGAGACCTGCCAGCGCGTCATCAGTGTCCCTGCAGAAGGACCTGACCCAGGTTAGGAGCAGAAGTGAAACTGAGGAGATGGGGAATCCCCAGACCTGGGCTTCTCCACCCCTGACCTCACTGCCTGGAGACTAAGACTTTGCCTGAACCCTGTGCTGGGGACAGAGCGCAGTTCGTCATGGTGTCTCCGAGTTCTGACCCAGAAGCTGCCAGGACACCAGGAGAGACCCACAGGCCCGACTCACTGTTTCCTAACCTCCATCCTTCCTCTTCCTTCTTCTCTTCAGAAGTCACACCCTAGAGTCTTCTAGAAGAAAAGCCACTTCCGGGAATACAATGGCGGTACAAGCGCTTAGGGATGCAGTGTAGAGAGGCTTCTCTTTAAAGCAGAGGCGCTGGCTGTAAGCCCCACAGGGACCCCACAGAGACCAGGCTCTGTTCACCTGAGTGGGCGGCTCACACTGCCAAGCCTGAGTGCAGGACTCTCATCTGTAAGGAGGAGACTTTGCCTCTTCCCTCAGGACCTGTCTTCTCAGCCTCGGGCTTAGTCTCAGACTCCTCGTGTTTCTTCCCATATGAAGCCTTTGTAGCTCCAGATGGCTGTGTTTTATGTAGAAGGATCTTCATTCTCAGTCCTGAGATTGTCCCGGTGGACCTAGGTCATTGTCTCAGCACTGTAGACCCCCTTGTTCACTGGGAAGAGGGTTTGGTATCAAAGGGAACATAAATTTTATGAATCAGCCCATTCTCCATGGTTCGTTCCAAGGTTCTCCAATGTTTATCCAAACGTGGTGTATATCTGTAGTGTGGGGTGTCCCACGCACCCCCATTTTTAACTTACAGGACCAATAGGGACATCCTCCATAGGTATTACCGTCCTTAATGCATGATGGGTCTGATTGCCAAGGAAAGCAAGCAAGGGAATGAGCACTGGAAGAGGCGATTGGGTGGATAGGAATCATAACGGGTTTCTGATGTCCTGCTAGTGTGCAGTCTCCAGTCCGGATGCCTGGTTCTTCCCAGATGTTTCCCTGACGTTAAACAGGCAGAGCATAGTGTTAGGAGGAGTGGGGTTAGCTGAAGCATGGCGTCAGGAAGGGTAAAAACAGCGATGGGAATGACAGAGAAGGAGCCTTGAGGGGCTGGGGGTGGGGAGAACAGCAACAGGGAGCTGTGTCAATGAGGAAGTGAATGTCCGCCCAGGTGACCTGCTTGTGTGGCCTCGGGGGCCTGCACGGTCTCCTCTTTGCTTTCTCTGTGATCCCCAGGCATGCCATCTGACTGGAGGGGTGTCGTCGGTCGTACCCAGACAGGATGAGGTTGGTCCTCTGGAAAGATACGAACAAATCTCCTTCCTACTGTTAATAGGAAATCTGTCCACTCCAGCACCTGTCAAGTGGGTCCTTCATCTGACCAGGATGGGTAGCATAGGTGGTGGTTGAGTCCAGTGACAACAATGGGAGGTTTGTCTTGGGTGGCATAGACATTGAACACATTCAGTGTGAATAATGCCAGGTTTAATTCAGTGTTGGTGGTAGGAAGCTTTGTATTTAATTAACTTTTTAAGTATTTGGTTTGTACTTTCAATAACAGCTTGGCCCTGAGGGTTGTGAGGGATACCAGTACGGTGGACAATAATTTTAGAATTGATGGCTGTTGAATGGTGGTCCAGTATCATCTTTGATATGGAGAAGGACCCCTGTAAAAGCAAAAGTGGAGAACATGCGATTAATTAGTTTTTTTTTTTATAGGAATAGGTATCAATGGTAATGATTACAAATTTCTGTGTACCAAATGGATGGAATGTGGGTGACATCACTCTTTTTTTTTTAATTGTGCTCCCAGGACCCACTGTGGTTTATTTGTAGGACAAATGGGGAAAGGGGTTATTATTGTTAGTCCAAGGGGAGATCGGGGGGGGGGCTCTTCCTCATCAGAGTCAAACTCAACATTTTCATCCTTTATCCATTGACCTCGTCCATCTGGGACCCATCCAGAGCTTCGGAGGGTAAGGTAATGGTTCAGGACTCGGCGTTTGGTGGGGCTCATGGGTGCAGAGGCCAAGAGAGCTGCTGACTCTTTGTCATCTGATCTCTCCCCAGGCTCAGGTTCCTTACTGACCTCTGCACTCTGGAGTTGGACCTCTGGAGTTGGCAAAGGAGAACTGGAGACAGAGGGAGCAGGGGCTTCTGGTCTGTGATCTAGATTTTGAGGATGGAAGACTCAGGCTTCTGATCTGGATCTTGGCATGGAGATCTTGAGGCATAGTGGCTGTGAAAAGCTTAGGTCCAGGCAAGGTATAACATGCCTTCAATCCCAGGAGGCAAGGAGAACTCTCTACATCACTCTTGCAAGATGGCATTAGCCTTAGGGTCTCTGGCCTTGGTGCCCAATTGTTGTGTATCAGGGGTGCAAATTAGGGAGGCACAGGAGGAGAAAGTTCCGAGGATGTGTTTGAGGTATTTAGTGGGGTTACTGGGGAATTTGAGCTGTAGCCTTTCAGGTTAATATGGGTGAGCTGAGGGGAGTTCTTTAGCAGTGAGGGTAACAGAGTAAAGGCCCCACTGTAGCAATCTTACCGGCTGTTGTGTTGCTATCAGAGAGGGGTCTGCTGAGCTGTGCTGAGTGTGACTACACATGGATGATTACAATAGGATATGTTCTAGGTTAAAGCATTTTTGAAATCTTATTCGTTGGGGAAAAGGGTCACTACCAAGTCTGACCTAGGAGCAGGCTAGCCATGGGAGTAAGCTGACTGTATAAGTGGTGTCTGGATAAAGATGAGCTGGTTCTTTCAGGTTTGTTAAGACCAGGAAGATGGAATACAGTTCTCTAAATTGGGAGATTTATCTGTGAGGGGGGGAAAATGTGACTCAGAGCTGGTGTCTCTTTGGTATACTATGTAGACAGCACCCACCCTGTCGCTCTCCATCCGTGAAAAGTCTGGGGGCCATGGGATAGCAGACCAAAAACACAGTGGAGGGGGGGGCACCTAAAGACTGGTGTGGCTGCAGGAATTTATCTTTGGAATAATGGTTGTCTGTCTGTCCCAGGAAGCCGATGAGACTATTAGCAAAAGGGGTGTGGTTTCCCAGGAGACACTGGATGTCTGGGAGAGGGAAGGGCAAAACAGCTACACCAGGTTCTTTACCTATAGTTTTTAAGGTGCGCTTTCTTCCTGTCCTAATTATAGTGGATAAAGTGTCAACCCCTGTTAGTAGTTGAGGTGCTCTCCCTGTTGGTGTATGGAGTCATTCTAGGGTCCCTGTGGGGGCAAGATTTGAATATAAAGACCTGGATTGGGTGTTGTGGATCATAGCGAGGCAGGTGTATGTAACATGGTGTTTAATAGAACAAAGGGTCTCTCTGGCTGCTGGGAGAGAAGAGAGAAGGAATCCTTTCCACCTTTAAGTAAATCAAACAGAGGCTGTGATTGCCTGGTTGATATAAGGAGCCATGTCTAAGCCAATTAATAGTGCATATTCATGAATGGATGCGGAGGGTCTGCCTCATGCTGGCCGACATCTTCACTCATCCTAGTCTGTCCAGTCGGCACAGTCTACAGGCAACAAGCCGGGTTGCACTAATCACCAGGCTTAATTTAAAGTAGTACAGCTACTGTTTCTGGGGTGTTCTCTGAATCCTTGTAAGTGGAGGGGCATTTCTGTGTGCATCTACAGATGCAGGGTGAGTCTTGTGGGCACCGGTGTGGTACGGTAAGGGTCCCTGAGCATCCGGCACCTCCTTTAGAGTGTTTCCGCATCAGAGTAACTATCAGCAAAGGTAGGGCTGATCTGAACAGCTCCCTTGTAACCCACCAGCCCCTCCTGCTGTTTTCCCTGCTTACAACTTGCTAAATTCGATTGTGCACCCGTGTCTTGTGATGGGATTGTCATGGTAGACTTGACACCCCTCTTCTCGCCTCAAAATGTGAACCCACGGCAGACAAAAGTAACAGTGGCACCAAAGTCCACCTTGGTGAGCCAGTGAGATTTTGCTGGGTTACCAGAAGTACAAGTAATGAGAACTGCGATAGTTTGAATAAGGCCGACCCAGGATGTGGCACTATGAGGAAGTGCGGCTTTGCTGGAGTGGGCGTGGCTTTGTTGGAGGAAGTGTGTCACGGTGGGGATGGGCAATGAGAGCCTCCTCCTAACCACACTAGGTCTTCCCCTATCGGTCTTCAAATGAAGGTGTAGAGAGTTGTAGAGAGATGGCTCAGCGGTTAAGGGCACTGACTGCCCTTCCAGAGGATCTGAGTTAAGCAAACACACATACTGATAAATTTTTGAATATGGTTTTATACACACACACACACACATTTATTTATTTTCAAGGTTTTGTGTAGCTCCAGTTGTTCTGGACTGACTGCTTTTCCAGAGGTCCTGAGTTCAAATCCCAGCAACCACATGGTGGCTCACAACCATCTGTAATGAGATCTGATGTCCTCTTCTGGTGTGTCTGAAGACAGCTACAGTGTATAACAAATACATAAATCTTTTTTTAAAAATTCTTTAAAGACTGTCATCGCTGTCCTAGAATTTCCCAGATGGCTTGTAACAATTTCGAAAGTGTTGTGAAAGAGGCACACTTTTTGACAACAGTGTGGTTTCCTGTTTTCCTTGTCTTGTTCAAATCACGTGGGTGTACTCATAGTTTCATAGACCAGGAGAGCCGCCTGCAGGCTATCTGTGGAACTGCAACCACATATCCTGATCGGTATTGCAGCCGCCCTCAAGCTTTGAGGGTAACAATGGCCGTGAAGCACGGAAGCGCGGCCAGCTTGCCTCTAAAGCACCATCTTCCCAGAGCTTGCAGCTTTTTGGACATCGGAGAATTGAGACCTCCCCCAGGAGGTGAGGGAGAAAGCTGGACTCAGGATGTAAACAAGCAGGTTTCTGAGAAAGAGAAACTGGCCTGGTCCACAAGCGTCGGCTCCCAGAGTTACCTCTGGAGGATTCTGAGCAGCCCAGCGGGCCAAACGAGTTTCTCAGAGTTCCTGGGTCCCTGGGTTGAATGGGCTGGCTTTTCAGCTGCCTTTGAGTTACCCCCTACTCCCGTAAGTAACTGTCTTACTTAGGGTTTTACAGCTGTGAACAGACACTATGACCAAGGAAACTCTTATGAGAACAACATTTAATTGGGGCTGGCTTTCAGGTTCAGAGGTTCAGTCCATTATCATCAAGGCAGTATCCAGGCAGGCGTGGCACTGGAGGAGCAGAAAGAGAGTTCTACATCTTTTTAAATTTATTTACTTATTTTATGCATATGAATACACTGTAGCTATCTTCAGACACACCACAAGAGGGCATCAAATTGCATTATAGATGGTTGTGAGCCACCATGTGGTTGCTGAGACTTGAACTCAGATTAAGTGACATGTCACAGGGTTTCTATTGCTGTGGTAAACACCATGACCAAGGAATCTTGGGGACGAGAGAGTTTATTTGGCTTATACTTCCACATCACTGTTCCTCATTGAAGGAAGTCAAAACACGGAAGAAACCTAGTGGCAGGAGCTGATGTGTTAATTAATTAACTAATTAATGTGGCAGAGCATTGAAAACCCAGCTGCCATGCTAACAAACTACTGCAAAGCTTGCTTGCATCTCAGTTGCTGTCAAATAACATGGCTTAGATTCTTCTCAGTGGCCCAGGGTTCTGAGCACGTTTCCCAGGTCATTGTGAACACAAGACAACTCAGGACTGTTCCAAAGAGCAGAGACAAGAGCTGGTGTGCACGTACACACACTCACACACACTCTTTCTCTCTCATACACACTCACACTCAGTCACACACATACTCTCTCACACTCTCTCTCATACACACACTCACACACACTTTTTCTCTCTCACACACACTTACACTCAATCACACACACACTCTCCCTCTCTCACACACACACACTTTTTCTCTCTCACACACACACACTTTTTCTCTCTCACACACACACTCACACTCAATCACACACACACAGACACACACACGTCACTGGATGGTCCCAGGGAGGCTCCCAGGATAAAGCGACTGTCAGTTTGTATCTGAGAGTTAATGCTTGTGAATAATGCTCAGTTGCTGACTGCCTGCTTTCCTTGTAAACGTTCACCAGACTTGGACCAGGCTTCTGCCAGAAGGGGGTTCTGTTTAAGTGGCAGGGTGCTGAAGTGAGCAGGTCTGTCCGACCTTCCAGTGTGTAATAAAAGAGTGTAAATGAAAAGAATAAAAGCCCATCGGCACTGTTAGCTCTTGCCTCCAGGGAGACATGCAGCCTCTTAGATGCCTCAATCTACTACGTGGTACTCAATAAGTATGTTTTATAATTATTTTTATTTCATGTGCATTGAGGTTTTGCCTACATGTGTGTCTGTGTGAGGGTGTGGGAGTCTCTGGAACTGGAGTTGCCGACAGTTGTAAGCTGCTATGTGGGTGCTGGGGATTGAACCTGGCTCCTCTAGAAGATCAGCCAGTGCTCTTAACTACTGAGCCATCTCCAACCTCTGATTTATTTCTACGTATGTGTTTTGCTTGCATGCACATCTGTGCACCATATGCATGCTGTATCCTCGGAGCAACATTACCCACAGAAAACACTGAATCTTTTTTTTTTTTTTTTGAGACTTTAAATCTCACCTTATGTATGAGCATTTTGTCTGTATATATGTCTGTGCACCATGTGTGTGGAGTGCCCATGGAGGCCATAACAAGGTGACAGATCCCTCCCCTGGAACTGGAATTACAGATGATTGTGAGCTACCACGTGTGTGCTATGAACCAAACTCATGTCCTCTGCAAGAGCTGCCAGTGCTCTTAACCACTGAGCGACCTCTCCAGCCTCACCATCTGGTTCTTTTTTAGATAGACCTGGGGGCTCATTAGCTCCTACGGCAGCTGCCACCTGCAAGAACGTTTCTAGAGATAGTTGGAAGAGGGCAGCAGCTGTTTTGGTGTTTTGGAAGAGTTAAAGGGTTGCACCGATTATAGGATTTGAATCTTGGACTCTCCTGTTAGACATCGGCCTCTTGCTTGCTAGAGGAGACTGTACTGTGTGAGGACCAACCTCACAGTGACAAGTCACAGGGTTTCTGTTGCTGTGGTAAACACCATGACCAAGGAATCTTGGGGACGAGAGAGTTTATTTGGCTTATACTCCCACATCACTGTTCCTCATGGAAGGAAGTCAAAACACGGAAGGAACCTAGCGGCAGGAAACTAGCGGCAGGATCTGATGTGAAGGCCATGGAAGAGGGCTGCTTACTGGCTTGTTCAGCCTGCTCCCCCAACCCCCACCACTGTGAGACAGGATTGAGTTTCTCTGTCTGACAGCTCTGGCAGACCAGGCTGGCTTTGAACTCAGAGATCCACCTGCCTCTGCCTCCCAAGTGCTGGGATTAAAGGTGTGCCTGCAGCCCAGTCCTATGGAGGAATTGTCTTAAGTAAGGCTCCCTCCTGTGATGGACATAGTTTGTGTCAAGTTGACATATAAAACCATCCAGCACATGGGACTGGGCAAAGGGAACCCTAATGGTAATTGTCTTGAGTAGGGAAACCTAGCAAGTCTTCTGGCTTTCTCTGTGAACATCCATCCCTTCCCACCAGGATGTGGTGGCCAGATCTCTTCAGAAATGAGGATCTCAGGAGCAGAGGGCTAAGAGGCAGAAGCACTTGCTCACAGATCCTGGTAACCTGCTCCTCGGGACCCAGCACCCTCTGCTGGCCACCATAGGCAATGCACACTTAGTGCATTTAGATAGATACTGTCAAAACTTAATAAACTATTCTGAAAATAAAAACAAAGAACGAAACGGAGACTGAAGCATTTGTATGTATTTGGCTGTATGTATAGTTCCGCCTGATGAGACCCTGACTGTGGGGAAGCTCTTCGGTGCAGAGACCATCCTCCTCTTTGCTAACCCAGGGAGGCATAGAGAGGTACAGGCAGGGGCACAGAAGGTATGAATGAGACTTTTGCTCATACCTTAGAGCAGAGGCAACTGCTCTTCCCCAGAGAAGCCTGTGCTCTGGGGCATGTCTTTCTGAAGAAATGGGTATCCCCCCAAGTGACCTGGAGTAATACCACCCACCCCTTCTGAGGCACGCCCACCCACATGGCCTCCCTCACAACACCCAATTGTGCTGAGGCTGGCAGTGCAACTACAGTTGTGTGGATCTGAGATCTCAAGCCAGCAACACAAGTTCCAGCCTCTCTCAGGTCAGAGCGGGCAGGGGGCCCATGGGCCGGGTGCCTTAGCAATGCCTGACCCAGAAGTGCAATCAAGGTCTCCAGAGAGGCGGTTGCGGTTCCAGGGAGCAGCAGCTCAGGTCTGTTACTCCCACCTCTGCCCCTCCACTGCCAAGAACCCCAAGATAATCCTGCAACAGGCCTGCTCTACCTCAGATGCACGTCTGAGGTAAGAAGCTGCCTGGGGGCTGGTGAGATGGCTCAGTGGGTAAGAGCACCCGACTCCTCTTCCGAAGGTCCAGAGTTCAAATCCCAGCAACCACATGGTGGCTCACAACCATCCACAACGAGATCTGGCGCCCTCTTCTGGAGTGTCTGAAGACAGCTACAGTGTACTTACATATAATAAATAAATCTTAAAAAAAAAAAAAAGAAGCTGCCTGGGCTTCACCTATGACCTTCTGAGCCTCAGACCAAAAACAGAAAGGGAAGGCAGGCCAGACCTCTCCACAGCTTCCCAAGGCTTCCAGCCCCTGCCCTGGTTGACACTTAATCCCAGCTAGGGACTCCAGGCTCTTTACACAGCTAAACTGCCAGGTGTGTGTGTGTGTGTGTGCGCACATGCTCAGGCAGGGCCTGCCAGGCCCCGCTTAGATACCCGGGAGGTACAAGAAACTCAGCTGAAGGAGCTGAGGTACCAGGATGTGGGGCTTGTTACCTCCCAGCCCCAGCAGTGTCCCAGCCTCCCTGTCCACAGCCAACTTAGAAAGAAGACAATGACGCTGCCCCACAACCCGGCTCACAGCCCTCAGAATGACCCTGGTTCAAGCCATAAACTGAGCACTTACAGACACCACAGACACAGTTGTTTCATTCTTAGTTTTGTTAAAAAACAAAAACAAACAAACAACTCTGATAAATCAGGACTAGGTTTAGGAGTGGTGGTGACACAGAGAGAAGCATAGATAGGGTGGGCAGAGGTGTCGGTGTCGGGTGGGGCGGTAGTGTCTCCTCCTGACCCGTGACCTCTTCTACAGCAGACTGAACAGGTGAGTCCTCTACCGTGTCTGCTCAACTGGAGAAAAAACAGTCACAGTAAGATACAAAATGGGAAACGCACACACATGCACACACACACACGCACACACATGTATAGGTGGTACTCACTGTAGGAGGAAATGTCAATCTCATCGGGCAGCTCACTGATGTTGACCTCGAAACGGTCCTGAACGTCATTCAGGATCTTGGCATCGTTCTCGTCTGACACAAATGTGATGGCCAAGCCCTTGGTGCCAAACCGGCCCGCTCTGGCCACCTGGAAGGAGAAGGGTTAGACTGCAAGCCTCCCAGGGAAGACAGTGGAGAGGAGGGTGCTCAGCACACACGGGCAGTGGGGTGAGCGGGCAGCTTACCCTGTGCAGGTAGGTGTCCGAGTCCTCTGGCATGTCATAGTTGAAAGCAATGTTCACACGCTCAATGTCCATGCCTCGGCCAAACAGGTTGGTAGCCACAAGAATCCTCCGCTGAAAATCCTTGAACTGCTGATACCGAGAGAGCCTTTGTGAGAGAGTAAATGAGAGGGTTGAGACTCTCTTCTCTCCACACTGCCTCCTCCACAGGACAGGACCCAGATGGACACACACACAACACACACGTGCACGCCTCCAACCCACCTCTCCTCCTGGGGCATTCCACGGTGAATAGCAATGGCTGGGAAGTTCTGTTCCACTAGAAGCTGGGCCAGGGCGATGCAGCGCTGCACGGACTTCACAAAGATCACCACCTGAGGGAGCACGGGCGTGATGTATGCACCAGCTTACCAGTCTTGATTTTTAAGTTCAAGTTGTGTGGGTTTTGCCTGCACACGCTTGTGCATGTGCACCTGGTGCCTGGAGGGCCAGCAGAGGACACTGGACCATCTTCTTCCGCCACTGTAACTACATGACTGGGAGCTGACATAGGTATTGAGAAATTAACTTGGGAACTGCTGGAAAAACAAAAGTTCTCTTAACTTCTGAGCCACTTCCCCAGTCCCAGAAATCTGACCTTTGGAGTTCTGAAGATTTCTGTGTGTGTGGTTTTGTGGGTGTCTGCCAGGTGCACTTACAGGAGTGTTTGTTGATGACCTGGGGCCAGTTACATGGACAGGTGCTATGAACTCAATGTGCATTCTCTGGAGAGCAGAAAGCTTGAGACAGGGTTTCTCTATTAGCCCTAGTCCTGAAACATGAGACCAGGCTGACCCCACTTGTACTCACAGAGATCCACCAGTCTCTGCCCACTGCTCAGGATTAAAGATGTCTGCTAACACATCTAGCAGAACTTTGGTTTTTTTGCTTTTCAAGGCAGCCCCTCTCCGTGTAGTCCTGGCATCCTGCATCGCACTCTGTAGACTAAAGAGCTGCCAGCCTCTGCCTCCTGAATGCTGGGTTGAAAGGCATGTGCTACCACCTCCCAGACCTGGCAGAATTTCTAAAGGAGACCAAATATCCCTTCACAAATGGTTTTTTTTTTTCTGCCCTTCAACCTGACTGCATGTACATCCTAGACCTTAATTTCTGAACATCCTGGCCTCTGAGCTGCATGGATACAAGACCTCAAACCCATAAGACCAGCACACAGGGTGAGGCCACCTCTCAACATGTTAAGAATGAGAACTACAGTCTAGAGAACCAAACGATCCTCTTCCAACACCAAGAGCCCCACAGCTCTACAGTGGCCTAGCACAGGCTGCCACGCTCTTAGGGAAGTGCCAGGTGCCTGCAGAGCTCTGCTCCACTTACTGACGTCATCAAGTACTCTACCTCAGCTCTTACCCAACTTCATCTTCCACTTGGGACTTGCTCCATCCACCGATTCACCTCCTTACCTACACGGCCCGTCAACCACAGGCTACTTCTACACAGGCTTCTGCCACAGCTGGAGACACAGCTGCAGTGCTCTCACCTACACAGACCCTCGATACTGACCTGGTTGAACTCGAGGACATCGAGAAGATCAAAGAGCTTCCGGTTCTTCTCGTTGTCCTTCAGTTTCACGTAGTATTGCTGCAACCCGTGCAGCGTCAACTTGGTCTCGTCATCCACGAAGATCTCCATAGGCTGAGGGGGAGGAGGGGTGGGGGCAGGAGGAGGGCAGAGTGGGGGGGTTAAACCTGGGGGGGGTGGAGGACGCTGATCTCCAAAACACCCCATGGAAGGATGGGGAGGAGAGAGAAGACTGAAAACCCCTCCCCACCACAAAGAAGACTCTGTGCTGAGGTCTCTTTCCAGCTAGATCTGGTAGCACCCACATCAATTGACTTTTAAGCCCAATTGACAATGATTAGAGATGGGAGCTCTGCACAGAGCAAGGTGCCAGTTGCCAGGTGGAAATGGAGGAAAGATAACAGGGTATGGTGCTCAAGGGGAGAGCATGCCAGAACACCCAGGAGAGGCAGCAATGTCACCAGAACATGACAGGGACAACTGCCCTACTTAGCTGTCCTTTAGCAAATGTCCTCAAGACCAGAAGGTTGCAATGGACACTATAATAGCCAGGCATCAGCAGCTCACTGACCCCAGCTCCCAGGTGGCTGAGGTAGTACATTCTATAAAATGCCATCAAAGAGGAGCAAACACGGCTCAAGGTGAGAGACACCCTGCTCTGAGCCACCAGATCAGCTTTAGAAGAGAATGGCCTCTGAATTCAGTCAAAACCATCTACATTTGTGGGGTCAGGGACAATGGTCCCAGACAACAAGACTGCAGCCTCCCTCACCCACAGCTGCCACGGTCAGGCAGGCCAGGCCAGGCCAGGCCGCCTCTCTGAGCCCTAACTCAGCACAGCCTGCCCTCTCCTCACCTCTCCTGGTACCAGGCAATACCCTAAGCAGCTCCTCCTGACCTGACCCTGAGTCCCCAACCCCTCAGATGCCCTCACACCTCCATCACTGAGCCTGCCTGCTTTCTAACTAACTCCTAACTAAAGGGCATGGCTTCTCTTCCTCTCTCCATCTCCTTCCTGGCAGCTGCTGTGAGATTTATAGCTTGGCTGCAGTTTTTCTCTTCAGTTCTAATACAACAATCTTTTAGCATCAAAGGTGAAAAAGCAATGGAAAGGAAACCGCCTTACATTTCATAAAAGATAAAAATAAGCGTCCCCACCCCTAACCCTTGAAGGGAAGGAAGGAGCAAACACTGCGACAGTTAACCCCAGGCTGGACTTCCCACTCTCCACACAGAGCCAGGGACCAAGGTGGGGTCACAGAAACCTCTTCTGGAAGACAGGCTCCTCAAATAAGTCCCACAGCTGCCTAATTCTGCCCCAAGCCCAGCCCAAGAGAAAGCCATCATCTTCTCAAGGGAAGGGCCCAGGAGAGGTGGAAGGACCCACTGCTCAGTCTCGGCTCTGATACCCATGTGGTCGCTTGTCAGTACAGCTTCCCATTCGACAGTTCCCATAACCCTCAACTTAAAAAAAATGAGAGAAAAAAAATCCACCACCCCACTCAGGACACTTCCTCCCCCAACAAGTATGGGGAAAATGGGGTACAGCACATTAGGTTCAGGAAAAAACCGGGAACAGAAAAAGAGGCTGGATTGGTCCTCAGCATCTGGTCAGGCTCCCGTGGCCTCCGCGGCTGCCATCCGCTGCTCGCAGGTCTGCCTTCTGCCATCGTGCCTCAGTGCTTCTCTGCTGCCAGCTCACATCAACCAAGGCTCCGATGGGCGCAAGGAGGTATGGGCGGGGAGGAGGAGGGGACTGGGGGCTGAGGTGCCAAAGGCCCCCGCTCCTGGAGGTTGGGAAGGGCCGATTCATGGTGCTGTTTGTTTGTTCTTCTTCTGGACAGGCCCTGCACCTGACTGTCCCTCTCTCGCTCTCCTGCCACTGACATGTAGAGTTTCGGTGAGCAGAGGCTCCAGCTGAACGCTCCGTGCCACCCGGAGGCTGCGTGGCTGAAGGGGGTGTGTAGGAGACGATGGGAGGGTGGTAGGGCACAAAATTTTGCCCTACCCCCAAAGGGAGAAGAGGTTCAAAATGTCGTGATTAAAAAATGTCAAACACTACCCGCTCTCACGTTAACCCGACCAAGTCTTCCGGAGTTTCCCTGGCACGCGCAGACCCTATCGCTAACTGTCTCTGCCTCTGTGTTTTTCTTCAAGGAGTTGTCGCTCCCAGGCGGGCACAAGCTCCCTTCTTGGTGCTTGAAGGACAAGGGAGTCTGGAGGAAGAGGGCGAGGAGGGGGAGGAGGCAGCGGGCGGGGAGTGGAGGGAGAGAAGGTAGAAGGGTATTTACATCTTGCATGAACTTGCGGCAGACTGGGCGGATCTCTTTGCTCAAGGTAGCACTGAACATCATGACCTGCTTCTCCTGGGGGGTCATGCGAAAAATTTCCTGGACATCCCGACGCATGTCTGCAGGGGAGAAAACACACACACACACACACACACACACACACACACACACACACACACACAGAAGAAGTGAGTCTCTGACATAAGTCTGGTGAGGCCAATGAAACTCTGAGGGGAGCCACTGCAGAGATGTGGCAGTTCCATGATCTCAGGAATGAGCCAGGCTTCGTGGCACATGCCTGTAATCCCAGCATTTAGGAGGCCCAGGCTGGAGGACCAGGAGCTGTGTATACTAGTAACAGCATGGAATAAAGAATGCGCTTAGAAAAAGACTTGGGGTCAAGTTCCACTCCTGTGTTTAGACAAGAAATATGACCGAATCCACAAAATGGGGACAAAGTTCACGAGAGGCTCAGGGGACAGCAGCCCTTAAATATGGAGTATGAGGCTGGACAAAGGTCCAGCAGCCCCGGGTACTTGCTGCTCTTACAGAGACCCACATTAGCTTCCCAGCTCCCACGACTGCCTGTAACTTAGCTCCAGGGTGGTTCCCTGCCTCTGTCCTCTATGGGCACAAGCATGCATGCACACATACACACTTAAAAATAATAAACTTACATCTGTAATCCCAGAACTCAGGAGGTAGAGGTAAGCAAATCTCTGAGTTTGAGGCCAGCCTGGTTTCTAATGTAATTTCCAGTCCAACTAGTGCTACACAAGAAGACCTATACATACATACATACATACATACATACATACATACATACAGTCTCCAAGAAAACACCACTAAAGGCCCTTTCCCGCTGCTCTCCCTATGCCCGTCTCAGAACTTAATCTCTATACCCGTCCACTGTGCCTTCCACCTTCACCTCTCGCCTCACATACCCTGTTCCATGAGACAGATACAGCCGATCTAATGCTACCAGTGTGCCATCTTGGGACAGTCAAAGGCCATTTGTAAAGACTTTTCTCTAGAGCTACACTCTTTTCTACTCTCCCAACAAAATCAATTCTCTCCCCCACCTCTTTTAAAGATAAGGGCTCACTATGTAGCCCTTGGGATTAAAGGCAGGTTAAGCCTTAAAAAAAAAAAAAAAGATTTTTCAAAAATTTCTCTGTCTAGTCCTGGATATCCTTGAACTGACTCCGTAGACCAGATGGGCCTCCAACTCAGAGACTCGCCTGCCTTAGACTCTTGAAGTGCTTGGATTAAAGGCATGTGCCAAAACTAGCACCTGGAGCTAATTATTTTATTATTTATACTCATCCCATGTACATCTAAGCAACATGAATGCACCTAGTGCTCAAAAAAGCCAAAGGAGGGTTTCAGGCAGCCCTGGAAACCGGAGCTATATATAGGGGTTATATGCTTTCATATGGATGCTGGGAATGAAACGAGGTCCTCTGCAAGAGCAGCCAAGTGCTCTTAACTAACGAGCCATTTCTCTAGCACTCCCAAATGAAACTCTTAATGAAATTTTTCTTTTAACCCCACTTGCAACACTACAACACCAGAAGACATCATCTCCTGTGAACATTTACCAGATGAACTACACAATATAACTCCAGAAACCTGCACACCTAAGAATCCTGATCACGCATGCTATACTGGGATACAAGGGCAGGCACCTGCTGCTCTTGTGTAACACCCAGTACATGGTCCATCCCTAAGGAGAGGGTGGTGGTGAGGACTTGTAGCATCAGCACATTCTGTTCCCTGCTACAGAAAGGAGCACCAGGGGAAGAGAAGGAGGCCCAGAGCCATCAGTCATGGGTGATAGATAAGGGTCGTCCTTGCACACAAGTGCTCCTATGTCAAACATACATCATTTGGCTCAAAGGGCTGCTCCCCAAACCACCTGAGCTGCGGCCTGGGCACCACCACTCACCGAGCTGTTCAAGCATCTTGTCACACTCATCCAAAATAAAGTGTTTAATGTGTTTGAGGTTCAGGCTCTTATTTGATCCAGGGCTATAATTCGGCCAGGAGTCCCCATGACGATGTGTGGGCAGTTTTTCTTCAGCACCTCTTCGTCCTTCTTGATAGACAGACCGCCAAAAAACACTGCCACCTGCCAACCAGGAGAAAGGACAATGTTCCAGTCTCCCAGAATTCTCCCCCATCCCTTTTGTTTGAGACGAGGCCTCACTGTATAGCCCTGGCTGGCCTAGAACTCACTTTGTAGATCAGCCTGTCTGGCACCCAAGTGCAGATTAAAGGCAGTGGGCCACCTTGCCAATACCAGTGTGTCCATTCTGTAGTTGACTGTAAACGAACTATTAGCTTTCAGGCCTGCAGTGACTCCTGTGCCTCCCATAAGAAACAAAGCGACCTCCTCAGCACCAGGGGGCTGAGGGGGATGGAGGAAGGGATGGACACTCAGCTTCTCCGCCTCCACTCAAACTCTAAGACAGGATCGCTCTGCACAGCCCTAGCTGATCTACACAACAAGGCACGTGTGACTCCAAAGTCACAGCTTCCTTACACAAATGAAGAAAGCAAAAAGCCGCCAGCAAGTGTGAGGCGCCACCCAACAATCAAACCACAAGCAAGCTTTCCTAACTGAACTGTCAGACAGTCTCCCTGGTCTGGAGCCTTTGCTTCCTCGGTGCCTGAGATAAAAGTCAAACCATGTGCAACCCACTAGGTGAGTGTGTGAGCTGAGACACCAGCTGAGTGTGAGCTGTAACAGTAGGTGAATGTGAGCTGAGACACTAGGTGAGTGTGTGAGCTGAGACACCAGGTGAGTGTGAGCTGTGACACTAGGTGAGTGCTGGATGTGTGATCTGTGACACGTGGACTTGTCCAATTTCAAGGGGAAAGAAATAACCAACCAAAAAAAAAAAAAAAAAAACCAGATAAAAATTTAGGGCCGGGCGTGGTGGCTCACGCCTTTAATCCCAGCACTCGGGAGGCAGAGGCAGGCGGATTTCTGAGTTCGAGGCCAGCCTGGTCTACAAAGTGAGTTCCAGGACAGCCAGGGCTATACAGAGAAACCCTGTCTCGAAAAACCAAAAAAAAAAAAAAAAAAAAAGAAAAAGAAATAACCAGGAACCTTACTCGACAGCAAACCTCTTCCCCTTCTCAATCCTGAATCCCAATGGCTAACACATGCGTACAGGAGCACTCCACTCCTGTTCACAATGGTTTACTGATATCAATTAAGCTTTCAGACATAGTTACAAATACTGAGGGAAAAGGGAGCTAAAACTAAGGGAGGGGCTAGACAGCCCCCTAGAGGACACTGTGCTGCACAGCCAAGGAGAAGTACAGATGATTCTGATTTTATGATTGGGGGGGGGGGGCTAACCAGCTAATCTGCAGGCTCCTACACCAAACCCAGCCTCAGACTTGATCCCAACCCTCAGAGCATTTTGAGTAGCACAAGGGTGTTGTGGGTCCTGCAGAGAAGGACTGCAGCTTTGCCACCCTCCCCCTCTGTTTTGAGACTTTAGCCCCGGGCAGCCTTCAACTCCAGCAAACGCCCACCTCAACCTCCCAGGCCTTGGGAATACAGGAATGAGCCACTGATCCAGCTTCAGTTCCCCACTATTAGATCCAGCAGAAAGGACGGCTCAGCCAAGGAGCTGAAAGTCTGTTAGTTTCTTGGTAAGGTATGATAATGACACACAACCAGAGGCACAGACACACAGACATAGACAACGCCTCCAGATCACAAACCATTTTCAAACTCCTAGGAGAAAGATATATAAACACGCTAAAATGTTTCACACAGAGGCCAGTAAGCTTGCACACAGACAGGTTAGGAAAACAATGTCTAATTCTCGGTTATGCCGAGCAATGGAAACCTCGGAGATCACAAGATCTCTGGCCTCCTTTAGCATTTTGCACATACTGCCTTCCCTTTTCTTCTTCTAGAATTCCCCCTTTTAAATCTGTCATGCTGGGCGGTTGCGGAGATGGTCGCCTTTAATCCCAGCAGAGGCAGAGGAAGGTGGATTTGACTCAAAGGTCAGCCCAGACTGATGCAAGCTGCTCTTTCCCCACATGGCACAGCACAGACCCAATAGGACCAGATCTGAGATGAGAGCCTGTGGATCCCTCCTCTGTGTGGATCCTGCAATCCAGGGTTAGTTGGGGAAAGATGGGGAGAACTTCACAGAGGCCCCTGGAAGGAGGCAGGCGCTCAGGAGTGTTTAGTTCATCTGCTTAGCCCATAGAGTCCTGAGAGTAGGGCCCTTGTTGTGTCTTGTTGAGACAAGAATGGGAAAACACCTCCTATTGCTGTCACACATGGGCATCCATGAGGAGAACAAGACAGACAGACAGAACTCTCAGGAACAAGAATAGGCCCAGTCCTCCTTACAAACTAAAGATGAATGAAAAGACATAGAACACAAAGTAAAGAGCCACAGTCAAGACAGCAGCCTGGGCTGCTCATAATCTCGAGGACAGGACAAGGCTCTGGCCATCCTGTGTCCCTGTGATCACAGACTCTCAGCGTGTGCTTCACAGTGATGAAGAGAGCAGAGCCTGGAGGTGACAGAGCTGGGGGTGACCCCATCTTGGACAACAAAGAGCTCATCTGGGTACAGCCCTGTTCACACTCAGGTCCCACAGCCTCATCCTGTCCCAACAGATGCACACAGTACAGTGACACAGATTCTGGAAGGTTCTCCATCTGCCAGTTATGCCCTCCACAAAGTCTAAGAATTCTCAATCCTTAAATTTACCTGCCAGTCAACCCTCAGGTCAAGGATGGGAAAATGAAGTTCACATTCAGATTCTTTTTTTTTAAGTATTTTTTTAAAATATTTTATTTATATGAGTACACTGTAGTTATCTTCAGACACACCAGAAGAGGGCATCAGATTCCATTATAGATGGTTGTGAGCCACCATGTGGTTCCTGGGAATTGAACTCAGGGCCTCTGGAAGAGCAGTCAGTGCTCTTAACCTCTGAGCCATCTCTCCAGCCCAGGGCTGTGTTTCTTACCCACTGTGTGGTTCTCAACCTTTGAAGCGAGAGCTTCCTCTCCAAGAAGCACACATCACTCTGACAGATTTTCACATTCATTTCAGTGGGTTTGTAAAACTTTGATGGCTGTTACAGGTGTCAGGTAAAGCAAGGCCCTGGCTTTGGAAAGGACTGTCCCGGCCATATTTAGCTTCCTGGGATCCTCAGGCCTTGGCTTGTTGGGCCTGGTGCAGTTGGTCTCATTGTTTTCCCTGACTCCGATGCTGTTCACGCTTGTTCTCGAAGCTGTCCCTTGGAAGCAGGAACACCATCTTTACCCTGAGCACCTGTGGTACTGTCATCTCACTGGCTGAGCTCGAGTCCCCATCCTGGTGCCCCATACTGCCCAGTGTGGAGAGCAGAGGGTATGAGAGGCATCCCCTCTGTGGCCAGAGATCAGTTCTCTAAGTGTTAGTTTGGGGCCATGGACTTAGAGGTTAGCAGAAGGAGACTGGCTGGGGCGTGACTGTCAGGAGACAACAGTTGAAGTGGATGTGGGGGCAGCAGTCAGTAGGGAGGGCTTTTCTTGTGCCCTGTGCCCCATCTTCAGTGCCTGTTCAGGGTGCTCCTCCCTGCCTGGAGGTTGGGTGTGTGGTCTTGTGAGCTCTGATTACTAAGCTGTGCTGAGTCTCCACATCCACGGGGTCAGTGCGAGACCCATCCGTGTCTCTCTCTGTCTCGGTAGTATCCATTCGAGGACCTCTTCTGCAGCCAGCACTATGCCCTTCTCGCAATTCTTCCGTGAGTATCTTTACATTTGTGAATTTTTCATCCTGTCTGGCTTGGCTGCACATGACCTGTTCCACGCTGTCATGGGCTGCCCGCTCTCCATGACACTGGTGAGCTTCCAAATTCTGGGCCTTTGCACAGGCAGACAGCAACTCCTGGAGAATGAGTGTTCTCTAAGCCTTGGCCCTGGAGCTCCCATCCCAAGCTCAGCCCCAGCTTTTGCTGTGGGGAACTTACATAAGTGTGGCTTGTGAGCAGGTCAGGCCACTTGAAGTGACTGTGGACAGGGAAGAAGCTTGTCTCCCTGGCCAGTGCCTTGTCCCCAAAGAAATGTGCATCTGTTTGCCTACAGCCACTTGAACAACAAGGTAACATTCATTTGTCTGCCACAGAAACACCTGGAGTCCTACTTGGCTCTGACACACCAGGATGGGGGACCCAAGCTCAGCCAGTGAGATGACAGCACCACGGGTTTTTCTCTGTATCCACATTGTTCTCCGGTTCCACAACATAGCAGTGAAGAGGGACGTCCCTGCCCTGGACAGGTCACTGAGCTCTGGTCCTTGGTGTCCTGATGCGGTCAGCTTTTTATGTTACGCAAACAACTCCATCCTGACTCTGGGCTCTGCCTCACCTGATGCCCTTCACTCTTATTCCCATTCCTGTGTCCCAGGGGCAGCATTGGCGTCGGGCACACCCACTCACCGTCACCCTGAAGGGTGCTGTGCTCCCTGGGCAGACTGCACCCCAGTCAGCTGACCTTTGACTCTGATTAAGCCTGCAGGTACTGGGAGCAGGCGCTTGCCTTGCTGTTGCCTCGGTTTGAGCTGATCCTGGAGATGAATGTCCACAGTGTCCACAGCACTGACCCCCAGCGCCTTGGGGGACTGGACACTCTGCCCCACTATGTAAGGGCAGACGAGGGTAACCAGAGGGTCTTGTGGTCACACTGAGTGGTGGGTTGGGTACTGCCGAAGGAGCCAACTTAGGCAGACAACTCCTGTCCTGACTGGGAACAGGAGTTTCTGGGGCAGCTGGGGGTTGTGTCTGCCAGGAAGGCAGGTGTAGGCCTTCGCTTCTTGCTCTGAGATCATTCTGGCAGTCAGCCCAAGTCACTCAGCTGATCCGTGGATTTGGTAGTTCCTGGAAGATATCAGTGGAGTCCCTGAGTTAGGATGTAATATGGAGTTTTACCAACTTCCGAAATGGAACCAGCATCATCCAGGTGACCGACCACTCCCATCCTTTGCCTGTGTCCCATGGCTGTCTGTTTCCTTGCTCTTTCCCCTGGGCTCCACATCACACAAATGCCCTGAAGGCCAACAAGCATCTGTGCCTGAGATTCTGGTGACGCTCTGACAGCTCAGGTCACCATGAGTCTGACCCTGACTCTCCTCTGTGCAGGGGGCGCTGACCCAGCTGACCCAGCTCAACCATGTCTTCCACCAGGTGCTGTCTCAGCACCTGCTCCGCGCACTCCCGACCAGGACCAAACTCATCAACATCCATCATCTCATGGTAGAGCTGACGAAACACAAGCCGAACTTCTGATTCAGACCTGCCGGGGCCCTAAGCTCCCGTGGACTCTCTGGGTCACACACTGTCACCTGGGAACCCTTTCCCATCCCTTTTGTCTCCACGGCTTCCACACACCCCACTCAGCCTCCATTGCCAGGACTCTGCCTCAACAGAGTGCACCCAAGGCCACCACCTGGGCTTCTGAGTGAGGTGACCTTCATTTCCAGTTTGGTCAGCTCCTCTGCTGTTCACTCACAGCCTGTGAGCTTCCACCACCCCAGGCTATGACTGACCCTCAGCTCTTAGGACAGAGCGGTGCAGGCCACCCTGTAGCTGATCTGCAGGCTCTGCTGGAACAGTGACATCACCTCGTGGCGGGGCTCACACTGTGGCAATAATAAGTACTTACAGTGCTGGGACTGTGTCCTCTCCTTTGTCCCTGGGCCTTTGAATTCTCCAGCATGTCTTTATTGTAGACCTAGTCAGTTCCTGGTGGGCATCAGGAAGAGGGTGGGATAGTACCCTGAGGTCTGTTGCTGCTTCTCGCTGATGGGTGGCAGAGCTGCTCAGGAGGGGACTGTAGCTCTCCAGGAGGGTGGCACGAGTCACAAGGCCTGGGAATGTGATAGCTTTGGGTGCTGTCCTGAGGGCTGCCATGGGAATAATCCACACAGACTCTGAGGTTGTCTGTTACAGCCCCTAAGTGGCTGTCACAGCTCCTTTGAGGATGGAGGGCCTATAACACCTGCAGCCATGCATCGAGGTGGGGTGGACCTGGCTCCAAAACAGATTCTGTCTTTTTCATGTGACCCAGACCCTTCCCACTGCCCTCTGCCACACCTCTGTAAGAAGTTTGCAGACTCCAGAGCAGTGGTTCTCAACCTTCCTAATACTGTGACGCTTTAACACAGTTCCTTGTGCTGACCCCAACCTTAAAGTTATTTTCAGTGTTACTTCATAATTGTAATTTTGCTACTGTTAAGAATACTAATATAGGGCTGGTGAGATGGCTCAGTGGGTAAGAGCACCCGACTGCTCTTCCAGAGGTCCAGAGTTCAAATCCCAGCAACCACATGGTGGCTCACAACCATCCATAATGAGATCTGGCACCCTCTTCTGGAGTGTCTGAGGACAGCTACAGTGTACTTACATATAATAAATAAATAAATCTTTAAAAAAAAAGAATACTAATATAAATATCTGTGTTCTCTGATGGACTGAGCAACCCTGTGAAAGGGTTGTTTGACCCCCAAAGGGGTCATGACCCACCGGTTCTAGAGTGAAGGTACATGCTTGACCAAGTTGTTTGGTATTGAGACAGGGTTTCTCTGTGCAGCCCTGGCTGTCCTGGAACTCACTCTGTAGACCAGGCTGTCCTTGAACTTAGAGACCCACCTGCCTCTACCTCCCAAGTGCTGGGACTGAAGGTGTGTGTTTCTACAGCCTGGCAACCTTGACCAAGTCTTGAACAGAAGCTAGGCTTGTTTGTAGACCTGTAACCCTGTCTAATTAGGGGCCAGAAGCACTGGATGGAAAGCCTGCTTCAGTTACAGAGTAAGTTCAAGGCCAGCCTGGACCATGTCTTAAAAGTATAGGTTTGGATACAGCTCAGTGGCAGGAAGCCGTCCCTAGGTCCTATGTACAGCGTGGGGGAAATTCCAGATGAAAGATGCTGTCAAGGAAAAAAAGAGTAATTTGAGGTTATTTCCTTTACCCCATTCACTTCCCAGGGCCTTGGCTGGGGAGCCTAAGTCCACCCCGACCAGGCCCAGGGCATCCATGCTTCTTTCTCACTTATTACAACTTTCCCACCTACTCCACCACCCGCTTCCAGGTGTCAGACCTGGGGATCCCAGTCTTCTGGTTTTACCTTATAGACCCGGTTGTTCTGGAACTTGCTATATGGTTGAAGAATGCAGAGATCTGTCCTCCTGAGGGCTGGGATTAAAGGCATTCCCAGAGAAACCCAGGACCCTTTCTTTGGGTGGTCACATCAAGCTCAGCTGGTGTGTAGTTCAGTGAGGACATGGTCAGCAGGCAGGAAGCCCTGGGTTAAATCCTGGGCAACAGCAACCACAAAAGGAAAAACAACTAATGCTGTGCTGTGGCGGGCTGCGCAGGGGATACCTGGTTTCTTAGTGTGGCCCTTCCTCAGTGTGACCCGGACAGCTTCGCGGGCTTGTGAAGCTGCCCAGCAGTTCCTGGACTCTGCAGTCTACAGTCTGGAGGGACATTTGACATAGAGCCCAGTCCATCCCTAAGATTCTTGGGAGCTGCGATGCGGCTCATGGCCGCCAGGGGGCAGCAGGACACAGGAGTAGGAGCGGCTCCAGTTCCTGATCACCTAAGTGGCTGTGAGCTTTGAATGCTGGGGAAGGCAGGGAGTTGTGGTCGCCTATGCCCGCTTCATACCGAAGCAGCCAGGGATTTTCCTTTCAGCCCCAAATCCTCTGGTTTGTGGTTTTCACGGGTCCTTATGATCTTCGGGCTGAAACTCAACTTCTGAGCGAGATTACACCTTGGGCTCCTCACCCCATTTTTACTCAACACCACATTCTCCAGTCACAGTGACATAGACACACATAGACAAACACACATACCCACAACATACACACCACGGCATACTGAGGTGAGGCAGGAGGATCAAGAATTCAAGGTCTAGACTGGAGAGAAGACTCAGAGGTTGAGAGCATTAACTGCTCTTCTGTAGGTCCTGAGTTGAATTCTCAGAAATCACTTGATGGCTCACAACCATCTATAATAGTATCTGGCGCCCTCTTCTGGTGGACAGGGACACATGAAGGCAGAACACTGTACATAATAAATCTTAAATAAAATAAAATAAAATAAAAATTCAAGGTCAACCTGAGCTACAACAAGTCATACAACACAAACAGCATAAATGAACAAACACACAGGCTCCATAAACCAGCAGCATCAGGGGCCACTCTGTAGGGGGAGTTGTGTCGATTTCTCCCTTCCCTTGCTGAATCCCTAAGATCAATGTGTACATCTAGTGCAGGGGACCCTAGGGTCCTGCAGTAGGGTTTGGAGGTGTTCCTACATGATGTATTGACCCCCAATACTGTTCAGAGACTTCTTTCTTTACAGAAATCTTCTTTCAATCATTTCCTTTTCATTCTTTTAAAAAATATTTTTATGTATATGGGTTTTTTGCCTCCAGTAAGTCTTGACCCACAAGCATGGAGTGCCCCAGGTGGCCAGAAGAGAGCGCCCTATCCCATCTAAGGCTGGAGTTACAAGTGGGTGAGAGCTGGGAACTGAACCCAGGTCCTTTGGAACAGCAGTAAGCATTCTTCACCTCTGAACAATCTCTGCAGCTCCATAATTTTACTCGGAAGTGACGACATCGTTATTTATATGCCTTGGCGCTCTGTGATTCTTTTCTCTGCAGCACAGGGCCTCACTCAGGCCTGAGCCACCTAACTACCCTGCAGAGAAGGTTTGAACAGGAGAAGCCCTGGGTTCCTCAGGGTCACAGAGTCCACGAGAAGGAGCTTCCCAATCTGTCCCCACAGTGCTCAGTCTACAAAAACGTCTGATGTCCTCCAGCACCAATGCAGCATTGCTAACATAACCCACACATGGAACATTCCAGATGCCCTGTGTAGGTTTATATTTTCCCAAACCTACTTTAATAAGCTTTCTTAATGTTTTAACCTCTCTTCTAGCTCCCCACCAACCAGAGGAAGTAGAAAGGAAAGATTTTTAGGGCAAAGGAGGGTGTGGACCTGTTTAGAAATAGTTGTTTGGGGAGAGTCTAATCTGCACGGTCAGGATATCAGCAATTGAGTTCACACCAGTCAACAATGGCAGTTTAATCCAGAAGCAATTTGAGGTTGTACCAATCAGCCTGAGTCTGCAGAATCAGGAAGAAGCTGCCAGAACAGCATCAGAAGTTCTTAGGTTCGTTTCTCTACAAAGTCATGACAAACGATCAGCAAAGAAGGCAAGGTTAACCAATGCCACAGCATCGTCTGTGAAGACCAGCATCAGCAAAGCCCAACGAGGACCAGCAAAGAGTAACAAGGTGAACCAATGCCGAACAGTTTCGTCTGTGGTCTGTTGGATTATATTCATAACCTTTTCAAACATCATGTGTTCTCTCAAGAGGGCATCTCTGAAGCCCTAACAAAACATCGCATGTCCCTTTTCCAGGCAGAAAAGCACCACAAGTCTGCTTCAGCAAAAACATCCTGTCGTAAGAGTTTCCAGAAAAAAACATCACACGACACAACTGAGTCCCAAAGAAACCAGAAATTTCCTCTTCAGGCCTCTGTCTCCTAGATTTAGGTCCTCAGATCAGAGGGCTGTGTTCCAAAAAGGTTTCTTGTACTCCACCCATCTGTATTTTTCAACAGATAGTCTCTAATTCCATCTTTATCCTAAAGTTTTAGACAGGGCCTTTGCAATAACAGAGAGCTGTTGTCAGCTGACTGGATTTTAAACATTGGGAATGTGGCTCAGTAAGTTCAGTGCCCACCTTGTATACTGCAGGCTCCGGGTTTGATTTCTCAACACCTCCAAAAACAGGGCAGTTGCACCCACCTGGTATGGTGAGGTGTGTCAGGTAGAGGTGCTTGCCACCAAGTCTGACCACCTGAGTTCAGTTCTCTAGAACCCACGTGGAAAGACAGAACTGGGTATCCAATGTTGTCTTCTGACTCCCCCTGCCCCCAACACACACCACACTGGGGAGGGCCCTCATTCACACATGGTACACATAAAGCAATAATATAAATACATAACACATAAAAGAGTTTAAAATCTCCGTGATTATCCTTGCATGGGATTCCCTTCTATCCTCCTGGCTGCTTCTCATCACAATGTGGGTTTTGGACATAGGTAAGTCTGGAGGAATACTGGACACAACTTTTATATACATGTCCTTATACATGGGTGTCCTTATTAATATGTGTTTCCATGTCCTTCAATATGAAACGATCATGGTTCCTTTTTTTATTTTGTTCCACTGATTTAATAATTATGTGTAGGGATATGCATGTCATGATGCCCGTGTTAAGCTCAGAGGATAACTTATAGGAGTCAGGTGTCTCCATTCACCATGTGGCTTCCATGGATCAAACTCAGGGAGCCAAGCTTGGTGGCAAGAACCTTTACACTCTGAGCCATCTCTATGCTCCCCTTGGAGACCATCGGGCTTGAACATTTCCTTTGGAAAGTTCCTTAATTCCTGGACTTGGCACATACAAGAGATGCCCACCATGACATCAGAAAAAGCATTTCCTGGCCACATAGGTACCAGCATTGCCTTGGGCAACTCTGGAGAACCAAGCCTTCTTGCCCAGGTCCCACCTGTTTCAGTGTCAGTGCCAGCTGCCACCTGTGAGAGGACAAACCTTTTACATTCAGATTCCATTTTAGAGAATTTGAATGCAGGCAAACTAACAGCCTTGTACCTAGAATTAGTTTCTAAGTTACCTCCCAACAAACCCTAGGCTAACCCCCAAGAAAAGCTGTGACTCCAGGTTACTGCCCCCCCCCGAAGACCTTCATCTCCAGGTTACAAGTCCATCACCTGTCTAATGACCATCAATACAGAGGGAAGCAGAAGTTAAGTTTATGATATGACTCCCAGCAACAGCCAATTATGTCAAATACCGCAGTAGCTCTCCAATGAGATGCTTGCACACTCACCCCGCCCCACTTGCTGCTTATGATAAAGCCTTGCCTGATAGATATTCAGGCTCCTCCTCACCAAAACTGTCCTGCATGAGGGTGGTACTCTGCGGGGCCTGAGCTAGCTCAAATAAAAAGGCCCTACTGTGACTACATCAGAACAGCTGCTGTCTGGTTTTGGGGGATCGATGACATTTCCCTGGCACTATACCTGGAAGATCCCGTTTTGCCCTGAGAGCTAGGGTGTCACTGTCTGTGTCAGTTACTGTGGTCCTCTGAATAAGATGGCCCCATATTCTTGGTCATTTGAATACTTAGTCCCCGGTTGGTGCCCTTTGGGGAAGCTTAGGAGGTGTGGCCTTACTGGGGGAAGTATGTCACTAGGGGCATGGTTGGAGGTGTGAGCTCTCAGCTGTTCCTGCTGCTATGCCTGGGGTTTGCTGTTGTTATGTTGAAGGCCTCTTAACTCTTTGGGACCCTAATCCCCAGATAAACCTTCTAGAAGTTTCCTTGGACTTAATGTTTTACCACAGCAACAGGAAAGTAACCAATACAGTTCCCTTTTCCATCACTGTGGCTTAATATTTGACAAGACACAGCTTAGGGAGAAGGGGCATATCCTGGCTTATTGTAGTCCCTAACTCTAAATCTGTCAAAATGGCGGCAGGCCCTTCCTTCTGCTCCAGTCTAGGGGCCACCTCAGTAAAATGTCCCACAAGAGCTGTCCAAAATGGGGGCTCCTGTCAAAAGGGCAGCTGCACCACATCTCCTTGGCCTACAGGTCTCACAGGAGCTGTCCAGTGTGGTTACACCTTCTTTCCCCCTTCAGCCTGCAGCCTTGGTGAAACACCACAGGAGCTGTCTACAGTGGCAACAACTCTCTTGTCCCCTCCTATCCCCAGCAGCCCCACAGAAATGCCACCTTAGCAAAAGTCAGCTGCATCTGGGAAGGACTTCCCACTCTAACCCATGGGCCTGATATCAGGGGAAAGGGGGTGAAAAAAGAAAAAACCCTAGCAATCCCTGAGCAGAAAAATCCCATGACAGTGACATGGTTCAGCCTGCCAAGGGTGGATGGGAGGACTAGAATTCTTTTATAAGCAAGTTGGACCTTTGATAGAGCCCCCCCCCCACGCTTCTTGGTTTGTAGGAACAGCAGAGAAGCATCTGGCAGTACACAGGTAAAACAGAAATCTAGGAAGGAGAGCTAAGGAGCCCTCTTGGTATTGGAGGAGCTCAAGAGAAAGATAGACTAGCTCAGGAGAATGACACAGATAGAAAGAGATTTCTAAAGAGCTGGCAGTTTAGTTGTAGATTTAGGCTTGTAAATATGTGTATCATGTATAGTTAGAAAATAATCTTTCCTTTCTGAGCTGGCAAGTTTTACCTAAGCAAATGCCTCCCTTGTCTTTTTTTTTTAAAAAGAATTATTTATTTATGTATATAAGTACACTGTAGCTGTCTTCAGACACATGAGAAGAGGGATCTAACCATTATAGATGGTTGTGAACCAGTGTGGTTGCTGGGAATTGAACTCAGGACCTCTAGAAGAGCAGTCCATGCTCTTAACCGCTCAGCCATCTCTCCAGCTCTTGCCTCCTGTGTCTCTAGTACTATAAATATTAGATGATTTAAATGGTTACAGGCCTATGAACAGGACTTTCCCCTCCCGCAATACAGAGCTATGCACAATGCAGAGCAACAACAGGCCTATGAGCAGACTTTAAGAAAGCCTATGCTGAATACTGCACCCTGCATGCCCAGGTCAGGGATGAAAGTCCCAGGTCCACAAAGCTGGGGGTGGAGATTAAGAGACTTCAGGGAGTTAACTCCAGAACACAAGGTGCTTAGATAAGATAGTCCAGGTTCAGGAAGCTGTACCCATTGACAGGAGAGAGAAGCAACATTGCTATGTTCTTATCTCAGCTGTGGATGTGCTCCTGAGAGATGAGCAGTCAGACCACACCAGACACCTGAGAACCCTGGGACAGACACTGGAAAGAAAGAAGCAGAAATCACAACAGTAGCATGGCTACAGGGAGTGCCAACAGCACCTTCATGACTGCATCATTAGAAGCTAAACCAAATGGGTGGGAGGAAATGTAGTGTGACTTATCTTGTGCACTGGGCCCATTAAAGTTTCCCCAGTTGAATCTAGACTCTCCAGCCCTGAGGGCTCATAATCCTGGGGACAGGACAAGGCTCTGGTGTTCCCTGTGTCCTTGTGACCACAGACTCTCAGCATGTGCCTCGTAGTGAGGGAGAGAGCAGAGGCCAAAGGTGACACAATCAATATAAAATATCAATTAGTCCCACAGTCCCATCCTCTCCCAACAGATACACACAGCATAGTGACACAGATTCTGGAAGATTCCTCATCTGCCATTTATTTCTTAAAACAAACAAACAAACAAATAAACAAACAAATAAACAAACAAAAAACCTCCAAGTATTCTCAATCCATCAATGCAACAAGCAATAAACCCTCAGGTCAGGATGTTAATAATCAAGGTCACATTCAGATTCTTATTCTCAGTGTGTGAGGAGCTGCAGCTCAGGGCAGCATGGAGCGGGAGCGCTCTGGGGGCTGTCCCTGTCTAGGGTAAAACAAAACAAATGTATATGCATATGTAAATGTATGTATTCATATCACAGTACAACTCAGGTTCCCAGAAGATTTCTCTGGAGGAGTATTATGGATTCCCAGAGCTCCTAACATCTCCAGCTTCACTTTAATGGCCTCAGGACAATCCTGTCCCCTACACTAACTTGGATCCGGAGCGTAGTCTCTTACTTTTCCACCTGTGAGAAGAAAAGCTGTGAGAGTTCAAGGAAGATCTTGACACGAGGAAGTTCCCAGAACTGACAGCTGACCCAGTTGGAGACAGTAGCAATGAGGGGTGTGGCCGTGTTTCCCAATAATGAGCAGAGCACACTGCTAAAGGAGGCTGAGAGAAAACTCAGACCCTGCCCTTTCCTACCTGTGTGTCTCCTCCTCTTCAGCACAAAAGCCACCACAGCTCCAATGATAATCACAGCTCCAAGGACAACCAGAACAGCAATGATTACCATGTGGGAGTCTGTGGGTGGAGGAGGATCTGGGAAGGACAGGTACAGGAAATGAAGGTGAGGGCTATGATCCCAGCTCTCAGCCCTGAGCAGCTCAGGGTCTGCAGAAGGCTCCAGCTTTCCCTGACCCCAGCTCTGCACCAACACCCTCCTTACCCCATCTCAGGGTGAGGGGCGCAGACAGCCCCTCATGTTCCACATGGCATATGTAATTCTGCTCCTTCCCAACAGGCACCACCACAGCTGCCCACTTCTGGAAGGTTCCATCCCCTGCAGGCCTGGTCTCCACAAACTCCATGTCCTGGGTCAGCTCCTCCCCATTCAACTGCCAGGTCAGGGTGATGTCAGCAGGGTAGAAGCCCAGGGCCCAGCACCTCAGGGTGACATCACCATGAGATCTGGGGTGATGGGTCACATGTGCCTTTGGGGGATCTGTGTGGAAGATTTAAGAAATCACACAATTAACATGACAAACTGAAATCTACAGAAGACAAAGATAATCAGTAATTACACTGAACTATGTGTCTGTATGAACACGTCAACTGTCATGGCACTAGTGACCTGCAGGCAACGCTGGTCTCTTCAACACAGAACTGCACATTTTCCTGGAGGACTCAGAAGCTAAGAGGGAATTCACATGAGCCAGTGGGTCAAACATGGCTATCCTTATGTGATGTTCAATAGCATGACAGAGGTAGTCAAAGAATGGAAGAGGGAATGGAAAATAAGTAATTTTTTTTTTTTTGCACCATCACCACCCGGCCCAAATTTGAGTTCTAAGGGGTAGTGAGCTGATAATATTTTTGAAAAAGCAAATCACCAAATTACAACTATAATATTTACCATTTTCACAAACTTTCATTGCCAATAACAATGTAATACAGAAAATATTACAATACTGATTGCTTGAATTACTAGAAAATATTTTCTGATTATTAATGATGTAAAGCTATGGTGACATAATGTAAGACTTAATGTAGCCCAACATTCTAAAAATTAAACTACTATTGCTTTTTGTGGATACCAATGAACAGATTTGAGGTCCTATAGCATTTGTCACTGTGCATGCTGTGGTATAGAGTGAACTTTGTTCTTTACATTTCTTGAGTGATTAACAGTATAAAGAAAAGATGAGGATACACACATGTATGCACGCAGGTAGTTATGTCAGGATGAGGAGGTGGTGCTAAGATTCATAAAATGTACATGTGGATAGCTAGATTACTGAGGCTACAACAAATTAAATAGCTATGTTGCATACATGCATCCACAGTTCAAGGTTTTCTCATATCCTTCATTCTGCACTTGGTATGTGCACTATAAGAGTAAAAATCAGACCAAGAAAAATAACTTAGTTGTGGTCAAATGATTAGGTGGTAGCTATAATAAACTTCACAGATTTAGGAAAAGTGACTTTGAGGATGCCATGTGTGGACCTGGTGTTCATCACAATGTTTAAACCTCAGAACACTTCATGAAAGATTATGTGCTTGTTCTCCCATGCATGATAGGAAGCAGAAGGTTGTTATTCTCCCAAAAACCACACGGTAACCTAACTGACTCACACTCTGGCACCTTAGTATAGAATAATTGCCTAATCACTACCTAAATAAACTCCTCACTCATGGTAATTACACCTACAGAGGGGTTCCTTATAAGCCCGCTCTATTGCTGAATTATTTGTTTTGACAGAGGTTTCTCATATGACCCAGGGTGGTCTCTAACTTGCTATGTAGTTAAGGATGATCCTGAACGTTTGACCCTGATTCTTAAGCCTCCTAAAAAGAGGATTACAGGTATGTGCTGCTGTGTCCTAAAGAAGACTATTTTTTTAATATTTTTATTAGGTATTTTCCTCATTTACATTTCCAATGCTATCCCAAAAGTCCTCCATACCCTCCCCCCAACTCCCCTACCCACCCACTCTCGGAAAATAAGCAATTTAATATGTGTTTGAGTTCATATCAAAATCAGAAATTAGAGCCATATGCTACTGAAAGGATGCCACCACTGAGATGCAACCACTGTGGTCTCTTGTTCACCAACATTAACTGTCAGTCCAAGTGAACAGCCATCGCAAAGTGTGTAGCAGAAACGTGGTGAACCTCTGACACTCAGCCAGAGAAAATGACTCCTGGCCCTTGACTCTAGAGAACAAGGTACAGGTGTGTTACACAGGATCCAGTACTCACTGGAACACAGTGGGCTCACAGGATGTGTGGATCTTCCCTCTCACTCAGCCCTGGAATTTAGAAGACCCTGTCTCTCAGAGAGTCCAAGTCCTGATTCACTGGGGGGAGCACTGTAACTTGTGGGACAGAGGGAGAGCAGGAGGCTTCTGGATGTTTAGTTCTGACAGGAAACAGTCTTAAGTTCGCAGGAATCTCTCCTTTAAAGAGAACCCTGATTTAACTTGTATAATTATCCAAGTTAGCAATCTACTGTGGCACCTGTGGAGACTGATACAAATGATAATACAAGGGCATGGAGAAACAGGATCACTCCAGTGCAGACAAACCTGACTAGAAGCAAAATAATTCAAAAAAAAAAAAAAAAGAAAGAAAGAAAGAAAAGGAAAGGAAAAAAGAAAGTACAAAATAAGAAAAAGACAAGAGAGAGAAAAAAAGAAAAAGAAATTCCATACTTTATATTCCTCCAGAGTACCCTGTAAGGCCTCATGTGTCCATTCACCACTGTAGGAATAGAGAGAATTGGGTTGTGGAAGGGATCTGGGAGAATGTATTCTTTGGAAAGTTCTAGAAACTGGAGGAACAAGCCTAGTGTAGGGGAGTCCCTGTCTCCAATCAGGTAAAGGCGACTTCCTGTCCTGAGGTGTAAGGGCTGACACACTCAGCAGGACAGGAGTCAGGGTCCACACACAGTGGGTGTCGGCAGAGAACCCGGCCTGGGACAGGCCATGGCTGACAGATGCTGCAGGGGAACTGAAGGGAGCAGCTGTTGTTACCTCAGGGAAATTCTCTCCTTCCCTCCTGAGACAGCCTGGGCACTGTCCAGGGAGAAGGCTGAGCCCTGGGAGAGTCAGTGCAGTCCCTGTGATGAGGGATCAGGAGACCCAGGGACACTGTCTCCCCTCTGAGACAGGGGCATCACCCCAGCTGAGGGTTTCTTCTTCCCCAGGACTGAGCCCCAGCCCGAGGGCAGAGGGAGGAGCTGCCCGCGGCCCCTGCACCTGTGCGCAGCAGCGTCGCATTCCCGCGCTCCAGGTATCTGCGGAGCCTCTCCATGCACTCGCCCTCCAGGTAGGCCCTGTACATCTCTGCAGCTCCATCCTTCTCCCACTTGCTTCGGGTTTTCAGCGCCGCCGTGTCCGCTGCTGTCCACGTTTTCAGATCTTCATTCAGGGCGATGTAATCGCGGCCGTCGTAGGCGAACTGCAGATACCCGCGGAGGAGGCTCCCGTCCGACCCCACGTCACAGCCAGACAACCACTGGAAGGTGTGAGAGCCTGCGGGACCCAGCAGTCAGCCCTGCCCTTCCGCCCCGCCCCGCCCTCCCGCAGACTCCTCCAAACGGAAAAGGAAACAAGTCTCTGGGCGGTTCTGCTTCTGAGCTTGGGACTTGGGACCTGTGAAGTCTCCAGCCCTGGTGTGGGGACGAGGAGGAGTCGTAACCTCCGACCCGGGGTTCACTCACCGCCCGCGCTCTGGTTGTAGTAGCTCAGCGCGGTCCTCAGGCTCACTCGGAATCTCTGCTCATTGCCCTTGGCTTTCTGTGTCTCCCGCTCCCAATACTCCGGCCCCTCCTGCTCCATCCACGACACTCGAGGCTCGTATCTCGGATTCTTCGTGTCGCTGTCGAAGCGCAGGAACTGCGTGTCGTCCACGTAGCCGACAGAGATGAACCGGGGCTCCCCGAGGCCGGGCCGGGACAAGGCAGTGTGGTAATACCGCATCGAGTGTGAGCCTGGGGGCGGCGCGCGGTGAGACCCCGATCTCCTCCCGGGACCCTGGCCGGGTGCGGGGGCCAGGAAGGGAGCAGGGAGCGGGGCTCGGGACGCGGGTGGAGAAGAGACGGAGGGTCTGGTGGGCGACGCGGGCACGCGGCTTCCCGGTGCCGCGCCCGCCCCTCCCCGCAGACTGTTTGGAAAGTTCTGTTTCTCTCCCGACCCTGCACTCACCGGCTCCGGTCTCCTTCAGGGCCAGGGCGGCCGCCAGCAGCAGGAGCAGCATGCTCGGAAACATCACCCCCGCCTGAGTCCCACTGGCTGCTTGGACTTTATAACCAGTGCCTGCGGAGGAACTGCTTGGTTCCCCAGGATCCTGTCACCCAATGGAGATGAGTCCTGTCAGATAATTCCTGCTACCTCAGGGTTCAGAGAGGACATCAGATCCCCAGGAGCTATAAAGTGGTGCTGCTCTAGGGCAAGGGAGGGACAGGAGCTGAGCTGCAGGAGAGGGTGGTGTCTGCAGGGGGCAGAGTGAGGCCCTTGTGCACCTGTGTCTTAGTGAGGGTTTCCATTGCTGTGATAAGACCCATGACCAACAGCAACTTGAGGAAGAGAGGGTTTATTTCAGTTTACACTTCCACATCACAGTCTATCATTGAAGTAGGAACTGAAGCAGAGACCATGAGGACCAGTGCTAATAGCTTTGTAGCTTTCTCAGCCTGCTTTCTTATACAATCCATGATCACCAGCCAAAACCACCTCCTTTGGCTGAGCCCTTCCTTATTGATTATTAATAATAATTTTAAAAATGCCTTATAGTCTTTCCCAAAAGCATCCTGGATGGAGGCATTTTCCCAATTCAGGATCCTCTTTTTATATATGTCTCAGTTGGTGTGGAGTTGACAAAATGCAAAGAGCACAGCCTCCTGGTGCAGGGTCACTCAGTGAGAGCTGAGGGAGAAGGATGTGTGAGTTCCTCCCCCTGACTTGAGCCAGGGACCTAGCCTGTGGATGGAGGCCCCATGGAAAAACAGTTTGAATGGGAGCACAGTGGGGTCCAACTCCATTCCTATTCCTCTGTCTTTAGGATGCTATTGATATAACCATGGGAGATACTGATAAAGTCAGGGCAAGGGAGGAGATGGGGAGAGAAATAGGGACAGTTTCTTACCTCAGAGCAGGGTAATCTGACTTTGGAGAGACTGAGGAGAGGTAGGTAGAGAGGTAGGTAGGTAGTTGATAGATATACAGACAGACAGATAAACATAGAATTAAAAAGGAACAGGAAGAAGTGCTCTTCTATTCTTTGGACATTTACAATTTCCCTTCTTACTCAGACTTCAGGCCATTTCAGATCCTGCTCCAACAGACACCTGCCCAGCTGGGGAAACATTCAGGGCTGACCCTGTGGGGCTTGTTAGAGTTCTTGCATGGATCAGAGAACCATGGGGTTTTGCAAAGATCACACACCACAGCAGACTTCATGTGAGAGGTTTACAGGGATGGGAAGTGAGGATAGAAGACAAAAAGAGGCAGCTGTGGAGACCTGAGCTGGATAAGGGTACACAACTTGTGGCCACAGTAGAAATGTGTCACATTTGGTGGCTGGTGATGATGTGGCTTCTGGAACTGAGAGGCTGAAAGCAGGCTGGTTCTGGAATGTGGGTGGTTGTTGGTTGACAGACATCCCTTCCACTTATTTATTATATAAGGTGAGAAAATAGGAAGGGGTGACTGGTGAGGCATAAATAGGGTTACTGTGGTCTTTAGACTGCTTCCTGTTGTCCGGGTGTCAACATCTTTGGGGACCCAAGAAAGCTGGGATGCTGGGTAGGCTCAAAAAAAGCATGTTGTTCCCTCACTGTGCAGGCTCTGCAGGACCATCTGCAGCTGGGAATGCAGACGTGTCTTTTTTTTTTTTTTTTTTTTTAATAAAAAGACATTGTATTCACTCTTAGAAGCATTCAGAATGTTAACCAAACTGCCACAGTTTTGGGGTTTTTTGTTTGTTTGGTTGTTTTGTTTTGTTTTTGTTTTTTGCAATTACAGAGTGGTATTCAGTTAACAGAACAATTATCTTCATATAAGCTGCATGAGAGACTACTGAAAATGAAAAAAACAAACAAACAAAAATAAAACCAAAAGAAAAAACAAAAACCAAACTACTGTCCCCATATATAACTAATTTGTGCTGTGCACCAACAAGAACTGAAAGGAAATAAAACTTGAGACCTGTGATTCATGTAATTTATGTCAAATAGCCCAAAGCGTTGTTTGTGAGCTTTGAAACCTGGGGCTGAGAACATAGCAGAACAGGCCAGGACATGCCTGGGCAGGCCCGTCTTTACATGTCCTGACTGGCCTGGTGCCTCCATATCTCCCGCCCTTCTGACAGTCTGTTGATGTTTAAATGGACCAATCATGTGAAACCGCACCAATTCCTCCCCCAGCCCCACCCCTTTTCTATAAAAGTCCCTAGCTTCCAAGCCTCCAAAACCACTGTCTCCTGCGTGAGATACATTTCGACCCGGAGCTCCGCCATTATGGCTCCACCATGTGGTCGACACCTCTGTCTCCTGTGGGAGATAGATATATGTCGGCCCCGGAGCTCCGTCATTAAACTACCTCATGCTTTTACATCAAGATTGTCATCTGTTTGTGATTCTTGGGTACATGCCGAATGGAAATTGAGTGGGGGTTTCCCCACTAGGTTCTTTCAAAACCTGCTTTAAATTTCCATGCCAATTTACAACCCCAGACTGTACCAGGCAAGGTTAGTGACTATTAAAAATACCACCTGTACAGGGCTATCTACAGACACATTCAGTATGTGTTAACTATACAAAAAAAAAAAGACACTGTGCAGTTTAAAAACAAATCCTACACAGCCTTACATTTCAAGTTGTTTTCTTTAAAAGGAGTGAGATGTGTACAGGAGGCTTAAATGCTTTATAGACAAGAAACAAACTGCGCTAGAAACAACTTATTCGTCATCGTCTTCTTCATCTTCCTCCTCTTCCTCATCCTCCTCATCCTGCTCATCCTTTTTCTTGCTCTCTTCAGCCTTGACCACCCATTTTTTGCTGCATCGGGTTTTCCTTTAGCTCTGTAGGCAGCAATATCCTTCTTGTACTTCTCCTTCAGCTTGGCAGCCTTCTTCTCATAGGGCTGATTGTCATCCACGGCAGTGCTGTTCCTCATCTCTCCTAGTTTCTTTACATCATCACCAATGGATAAGCCAGGATGCTCGCCTTTGGTTTTGGGGCAGTACTCAGAGCAGAACAAGAAGAAGGCCGAAGGAGGCTTCCTGGGTGCATTGGGGTTCTTGAACTTTTTTTTGGTCTCCCCATTGGGATGGGGGGAATGTAGGTTTTCATTTCTCTTTCATGATGACCCTTGTCAGCCTTTGCCATGTCTCACTCTCTCTGCTCTGTAACCCAGATATGTCTTTCAGTTGAACCATCATGGGGCAGGTGCTTTGAAGCTGTCTGGCATGCAGAGTTTGAGGAAACACCTGGAGCTAGCATTTTACTGAAGCATATCTGTATATATAAGGATCAGAAGGTAAAGTTAAGGAGGCTAGGGTAATATTTTTTCTTAGGTGAACGTTTTAAACTTTTAGGCACATTAGTTGGGGGTAGGGCATCCCAATGTTGTGGATAGCCCTGGGGCTAATTATATTTGATATTTCTGTTCTCCTGTGAGTGGCTGCCAACAAGGAATGAGCCAGCACTCAGGTGATTTCTTGTAAACCTGCTTCCCACGTTAATTTGTAAGATAAAGGAGAGCTGATGATTGGGCAGATAAAAGGTAGGTGGAGCAGAAGGTGAGAGAGAGAAGAAGGAGAAAATAGGGAGAGGAACAAGAAGAAAAGCAGAGCAGAAGCACATTGCCTGGAGAAACCAAGTTCTAAGGGGTCTCATTGATGTGGAAAACAGTAGTATATCGGTAGATCTGCCTGATATAGGTGCATTGCATGTATCATATTAATTGTGTTGTGTTTTCATTGCTGGGGCATATTTGGGTGGAGATTAACTGCAGCATCCCAAGACCACAGAAAAGGAGAGGAAAACCCCACCCTTGGGACTAAGTTGAACAGGCAGGAGATGAAACAGGCTGTTGATTGACAGTTCTTATCTGGAGTTCATTTGATCATGAGAGGTGGATTCAAGTAGATTCTTGGAAGCTTAAAAGAATTTTTTAAGTTTACAAAATGAGATAAAGTTTAGACATGTGAACACACCACTGTGTAATCTGTACTGAACTTCACACTGTAGAGAAGGCAGCAGACTCAAGCCTTTGAGTCATAGTAAAAGCTTGGGAGCCCGAAAATGGGTTTGGAGGTAAAAGCATGAACATTCCTACCTCTATCCAGAACACTGCGTGCATACAGATTAGACAGATGTTTTTAGCTCAGTGAGAAGCATTTTTAAGTCTATACTTAGAAGACAACCATAGGAAATTCATAATTTTGAGCTTGTGACTGTGATAATAGCAATCATGGTTTGTCATAACTAGATCAATAGCTGATCAGAACTTCATTGGTTAATGTTAAAACTCTGAACTTTTAGGTCTTAATATAACAATACCATAGAGAGGGAAGCAATCTGAAGCATCTTTCATTTTTACATACACCTTTAATCACTTTCTTATACCTGTACAAATTGCATTTACACACCTTTAATCACTTCCTTAGACCTTTTTATTTTTTATTTTTATTTTTGAAAATGTTAGCATTTAATTAACCTCTGGACTGACTTTTAAGGCACCAGAACACAGACACCTCCAACACCCATAATGTTCCCTTCGGCTCTTCTGCTGAAGAATGTGGCCCTCACGATGACAGGTTGCATTGGGAGCTTTCCCTTCTCCAGAACTCTGTGGTAGCCTGATCGCACAACAGTGATGGGAGCAGCTCCAGGCTTGGTTTTAGCTGCATTGAACCATGTCTGCTCGATGACCAACATCCACAATCTATCCAGGTTGACAGTTGGGCAGAAGCTCTGGTTCCTCTTCAGGTGGTAATGCCACCAACATTCCCTGAGTAACCTGGGTGACATTTGTGGAAGTTCATCCTGAGGTGATGCATGCCTCCAGCGTTCTTGTGGTCTCCTGGTTGCTCGAGGTGTTTTCCTGATGCTTCCATGGCCGTGCCTCAGGTGGCCCCGGAGTTTCCAGGTCTTCCTCAGTCTGGATGACATGCCAGTGGCAGAAAGGAAGGAGGCTCCTTAGACCTTTTATAAGTTGCAATTAAAATACTTTTTATAGCCTTTATAAGCCACATTCACAGATCTCAAAGCCCACTTTTAAGATCGTTGCAACGCACTTAACCTTTCATATCCTTGAAGTTACATACACTTTACAGTTTTTTCCATCCAATTATTCACCACAAGACACAGGTGGTTGGTTCCTGAGAGCAGTCATTGTAAAACAACTTCCTTTACATAAACGAATAGTAAAAAGTTACATTGAGATCTTTGGTGGGAGTTTTTCTCTTCTTAGAATCTGTTAACAATGTGATCACTGTCTAGACCCAGTAGCAACTCTAGGAAAGTGTCCATGATTTTTACACATGCAGAGAACTGAGAAGCACCTGAAGCCTGTGCTGTTGCTCCCTGAGAAACTGACAAAGCTCTCCCTAGTCCACACCATCAGAGATCTGAGAAGGATGAATCTCTCCTGAGAAAACAGGAAGTACAGACCAAGCAGCTTCCAAATCTATTTAAAATGACAGATGTGGCCGGGGCAGAGGCAGGCAGGTCTCTGAGTTCAAGGCCAGCCTGGTCTACAGAGTGAGTCCCAGGACAGCCAGGGCTACACAGAGAAATGCTGTCTTGTAAAACAAAAACAAAACAAAACAAAACAAAACAACAACAACAAAAAAGGCAGATGTGTCCGTTACCTAGACAACCACTGAAGGCTCCACTGTGGTAGTCTGGATTGAATTGGGGACAGAGGACCCAGGGTAGTATCACTCTTCCCTGCCTGGTCCAGAAGGTCCAAAGACTCTCCATTGGAGGAGGACCCTGGGGAATCAGCCTACTTTGTCTAAGCAAAGCAAGACAATCAACTCCCCAGTTGTCCACAGTTTCTACAGGATCCTGGTGAAAGGCAGATTTCACCCAGTAGGTCTGGCTTTGTCACATTTAAAGCAAAATCAAGATGGAATTCTTCTCTAGCCCATCATCACCTGTGAAGACCTGGGGTTGTCTCTAGTAGCTGAGGGTCTCTGTCTGTCATAGTAAGCTTTTCCATCATTTTAAATGCCATATTCAGCAGATCTCTGAAAAGTTTTGAGGACTGTTAGCTGCTAAGGATAGCTACACTGAACAAACTTTCCTTGTTTCTAGTAACTTGTTTTAGGCTTAACTTAGGAAACACATACAGGAGGCTAATAAACCTTGTTCCTGATTTTAACTTGCCTGTGTTAATTGTCCTCCACAGTTTACAGTGAGTCAGTAACTTACATAAGATTAAGATTTTGTAAATTTATCTCTGTTAAGTTTGAGCCTTAGTAAGTTGAGTTGAAATTCCTTTATCATCTAAATTAACCATAAATGCCTTAAACTTTAGTCCATAGGAGACTGGTAGTTTTTATAGTTTACCATTACACAACACCACAGATTTTGTATGACTCAGTTTCTCTAAATAGCTAAAGCTTAGCAAGGTGAGCAAGGACAACAAAGCTACATGAACATCACTGTGAAGCTGAGTAGGCCTTAGAAATATAGAACTGGGCTGGTGAGGTGGCTCAGTGGGTAAGAGCACTCGACTGCTCTTCCGAAGGTCCAGAGTTCAAATCCCAGCAACCACATGGTGGCTCACAACCATCCGTAACAAGATCTGGTGCCCTCTTCTGGAGTGTCTGAAGACAGCTACAGTGTACTTACATATAATAAATAAATAAATCTTAAAAAAAAAAAAAGAAATATAGAACTTAGTAATCAGTATATCTTACTTATCAAATATACTTGCTGGTGAGATAGCTCAGAGGTGAAGAGCACCAGTGGCTCTTCCAGGGGATCCAGGTTCAAATCCCAGCAACCACACTTCAGCTCACAATGGTCTGTAATTTTAGTTCCAGGGATCTGACACAATAACCTATATATGAATGTATATAATGCTCACATGCTCATAACATAAGATTTTAGAATAAAATTCAGACCTTATTCCTCAATCGTGTGTTGTACTTATCTATATTTTACAGCACCCATGTGCTGAGCACTTAGCAAAGACCCAGGAGGATAGACTTACATCTTATATCAGCTACTGCTAATATAAGTAGATCTTTATAACCTTAAATTTTTATCATCACATATACTATATTCTAAACCTAAGAATAATCACATATTTAATATGTTATACAAACTATATCCTTAGATTTTTATCTTCATACAAAAATTTATGCCGATCAGAAATATTTCTTAATCTACGAAGAGATACTACGATATACAGAAAACTCATTAGGACAAAAAAGTTTTACGGTCATTGTTTTGTAACAAATGGTCACCTGAAGGTGGTGATAAACTCACATGGGATGTAGTCTTTAAGCTTAGTAAAGATGGCTGCCAGTCATATGGCATCTTAGATTTTGATGAGGTCATCAGCCAAAATGGAGGAGAGACACATGGTTCATATCTTAAACCATCTGTTTTCATAGTCTGTGGTTTTTAGAAACAAAATCCCTATCATTCAATTTTACCAATGAAGACAAATGGGCCACATGCTGGGGTGAAAACCTGCTGGCTCAGTGAGGCAGAGAAAAGTCCTGTCTACTCCACCAAGGTCTCTGAAGGCTCCTTCTTCTCCACACTGTCTTCAATTCCCTCCAACTCAATCTCCCTCCTTTCTACTTCCTGTGTTTCCTATGTTCACCCTGTCAACTGGTTGCATGTTCTGCCTCTTGACCTATGGTTGGGTTTAAATAATATTG
Organism: Mus caroli; assembly: GCF_978045245.1. NCBI lineage: Eukaryota > Metazoa > Chordata > Mammalia > Rodentia > Muridae > Mus > Mus caroli. The sequence goes on from NW_028227273.1 coordinate 58,471,056, forward strand.
TTTACAGAAAGCTTTTGGGGAAAAGGCTGTGTGTAAGGGCTGAGCCACACCACAACAACCTGTTTTCAATTAACAGAAAGCTCTTGGCTTAAAGGTGTCTGTTAGGGGTGTGCAACTCCACAAGCAGACACTGGATTTTCCTGTTCCAAGTTCAGAATCTTGGGCTACACAATAAGACCTAATATCTTGCCACATTTCCCCCTTTTGTCTGAATCATAACTGTCTCTCTAACATCAGTAAACTATATGCTACTATCTTCTAAGAATTACATTCACAATGTCCAGTCCACAACCTTGGAGAAAGTATTCCATTATCTATCTAATCTTGCTGAGTCCAACGGTCTGTACTTAAATCACTTTCTATCATATTTATCAACATAAAAATCTCTTCTTAAACCTTAAAACAATTTCTTAAATCCTTGGTCTTAACTGTGAGAGTATAACTATCTAATTATGAACCCCATCAGAGACCTGAGAAGAATGGATCTTATCAACATAGACAGGAAGTGCAGAACAAGCAGCTACTAGAACTATAGAAGTGACAGAGACTGCTGGCTCCCTGAACCCAGGGTCCCTCTGCAACTTTGGAACACCCATGTCTTCAGGCTACTGGCCCAGAACATCTGACAGATTGTTCTTTGAAGCAGGAATCATGAGGGACTTCATCTCTATGGAGTCCTGGCAGAGTTCAGTATTTGACTTCCTGTTCTTTCTTTGCCCAGTTTGCACAGTGTTCTGTCTGCAGTTGAGGCAAGGGCAGTTTCTTGCCCAGTGGCAGCTTGCCACATTTGAAGCAAACTCCATAAGGAGGTTCTTCAGTGCTCAGCATCTTCCTTGAAGTAGTATGGGGATGCTGCCAGGAGTTGACACATCTCACTGTAAAAAAGTTGAATTAATAAAACATCTGTAAATGCCATATTTTGCAGATGTCTGAGGTTTTTGAGGACTAGTACCTAACAAAACCAAACAAATAAAAGTTTAATTAACTATTAACTTACATTTTAAAATTTTTCTTAAACAGTTTGTAATAAGAGCTTTCAAAAGGACTAGAAATTCGCATTGCATTTTAAAGAATTACATAGGTATCTTAATACTCTGAGGGTGATACATAGTATGTTGTAACCAAAATATAACCTTACTTTGTATCAATATACAGGGATCTATACCTATGTAACCAATTATAACATTAATTTGAATCAATATACAAAGATCTATATTAATGCAATCAAATGAACGTCAATTTTCTATCAATATACAAGGATCTATACCAATGTAAGCAAATATAATCTTAATTTTCTATCAGTATACAAAATTCTAAGCCCATGTGAGCAAATATAAACTTAATTTTGTATCAATACACAAACATGTTTACCAATGTAAGGAAATATAACCATAATCTGTATCAATATACAAAGATCTATACCAGTGTAATAAAATACAACCTTTGTTTCAATATACAAAGATATAAGCCAAGGTAAGCTAATATAATTTTATAACAATATACAATAATTTTGACTCAATATAAAAAGTTGTATATAAGAACAGTTTGAATAATTTACCCATTTCCTATTATTCCTATAAAATTCCTATATCCCCCTCTTCTTTCTTGTCTATATATATATATATAAAAAAAAGATTTTAAGTGTAACACAGTAAAAACTGTTTTCAATAACGAAGCTACTTCTGCCAAGCTTCCCACAATGTCCAGCTTGGTTATATTTGGCAGTCTTAGGATTCAGTATTTTTGAGTTCAGAGTTCTATACAATGTTCATGTCAGTTTCCTATGAACTCAGGAATTTGAATATCCTGAGCAGTTTATAGTCTAAGGCTGATCTTTGAGTGGTGTTTGCCAGCTTAATGGCAATCCTGTCTATGTGGAATATAGCAGTCAACCCAAAGATGTCCACTGTTTGCTAGAAAACCTAACATTTTAAATGCTGTAGTCAGCACAGCTCAGAAAGTTTGAGAGCCACAATCTCCTAAGTACATTGGAGGTCTACAAACTTTGTTTCTAGTTACTTGCTTTAGACTGAAATCTGAGAACACACACAGGAAACAAGATGAAGGTAATTTTTAGAATTAGTTCCTAACCTGTATAACTACTGGTATGATGAGAGAGAATTTCTGCATCCACAATGTTTTCATAGAACTTGTAATAATACCTATATTTAAGAAAAATAAATGAAAATCAAAAGATTATGAGATTGGTGACAATAGAACAATTGCTTAGTTTTTGTTTTTCTCTGTCCCATACAGAAGTGGTTTTTCTGATGTGAGACAGAGATTTTGGAATTTCCTTTAACAAGCATGTGTGAGTTTAGAGATGTAGAGACCCATGCTCTAATCCCTAAATTCAGCTTTAATGTTTAATTGAGACCATATAAAGACCATTTGCCACTTATGTCTGTATAGGGCAGAAGAGACAAGATGGAGGTGGGCAATACCACTTGGCCAACTGACTCCTTATCCCGAGCTTTTGTCCCCACCGGCAAGAACATGCTCAGGACAACCGGAATCTTCTGCAGCAAAAGCTTTATTGCTTACTTCTTCAGGAGGCAGAGGAGAAGAGAGAGAGAATGGTGAAACCCCGTCCCTTTTATGGAGGATTGTCCTCCGCCTCGGACGTGTCACTCCCTGATTGGCTGCGGCCCATTGACCGGAGTTGTCGTCGTCACGGGGAAGGCAGAGCACATGGAGTGGAAAACTACCCCGGCACATGCGCAGCTTGCTTGTTTACTACTTAGAACACAGGGTGTATGCGCCATCTTGTAATGGCGAATGTGAGGGCGGCTCCCCACATCTCCCCCTTTTCTTTTATATAGAAGCAATAGGCCACCCATTCTAATGAGAGTGGAGATAGAGGTCAAATCCCCAGTGTGCAAGTAAAGGAGCCGTACACAAAACCTCCTCCCAGGCTCATCACCCGGAGGGGTCCTGGTCTGGTCCTGTGTCGTTTTTCCTGGGGGAAGGACACTTGGACACTCAACCTTCTTGAAAGATGACATGTCTCCCTAGAATAGGCTCATATGTGCCGCAGAGCCCTTCTACTGCAGTGCTTAGCCATGCAACTCTCTCGGGCTGCTGAAGCACACTCACTCTATCCCGTGCAATGAGACTAGCCTCGTGGGGTGCAAGAGCTGAGTGGCCAGCGACCTATTGCTTAAGCATAGATAACCATATATCAGGGGAAGCACCATGTTCTAGTGCTGCAAGCGCCTGGGCAATAACCACCTTGTCTCTCCTAGTTTGGGCCTTAAGCTTACAGACCAACTAGAGAAGCAACACTAATCCACAGCAAAGTGTAGCTCCAAATAATCCCACCTCCACCCATTCTTTAAAGAAGGAAAATGTTGAGGAGTTAATCCTTTGGTCAGGGACAGGTCCAAGTGCGTGGGGCAAGTCTCAATTTTCGAAGGGTCTGTTCAAATTTAGCCATCCAATTCTGTATCTCCCAACGCTGCTCTCCCTTTGTTGTTGTCGCCCTGGACATCACCAAGACGAGGGACATCAGTATTCCCTTGGTCAGTCTGGATTTTTCGGGTGAGTCTTTCTGGTATCCAAAATGGGTTGTCTTCATTCTGTGGAAAACCACAAACAGCTCCCCTGGATCTTATTAAAATAGGATCCGGTCCTTTCCATTTGTTACTTAAAACATCTTTCCATTTAACCATCTCTTTGGGCCTATCTGGCTCTGAACAATGACGTTCAGCCGCAGTATAGCCATGAGCATCAAGATTTTAAAAATTGAGTGTAAAGAGTGCCATAGACACAGACACTCTTGGTACTCGGGGTAGAGCCTCCGACTCCCCCTTTCTGTTTTATTAGATAGGATTTGAGGGTGCGGTGCGCACGCTCAACAATATAAGCTGGTCCATTATTAGTCTTAAGGAGTTTGGGTTTCCCCCAAGCACTCCATGCCTCAAGGCAATGTTGAATCACATGTGAGGCCTTTTCTCCAGTTAAAGGAGAGGCAAACATGATGCCAGAGCATGTGTCAATGGTCACATGGAGATATTGAAGTTTTCTAAAGGAAGAAACATGTGTAACATCCATTTGCCAGACCTGTAGAGGTCGAATACCACGTGGGTTAATTCCCACATGAGGAACTGGCAAGAACTCACAGCAGCTTTGACATTGAGTAACAATGTCACGGGCTTCTTTTCTGGTCAAGGAGAAACGACGGCGTAATGTTTCAGCCATCACATGAAAATTGTTATGAAAATTTCTTGCAGCCCCTACTGGGGATGATAGGGTAGCAGCCACCACTTTAGTGGCCTTATCTGCCAAATCATTTCCCAGAGCCATGGGGCCAGGTAGGCCTGAATGGGCTCTAACATGAGTAATATAAACAGGAAATCTTCTAGATAACAAAACTAATTGTATCTGCTGAAAAATATTGGCAACTTTACTGGAAGGCTTAATCACTCTAGCCACTTCTAAAAGATTTACTGCATTAACCACATAACAGGAGTCTTATACAATATTAAGGGGTTATAAAAAGGTTTTTAAAACTTCTAAAACCACTAAACATTCTACCACTTGAGGTGATTTTTCATTATATTTTTTGGATACTACTTTACCATTAGCCACATAGGCACCTATGCCAGTTTTTGATCCATCAGTATATACCACAATCCCATTTTTAAGTGGGTTTCTTACTGTTACTTGTGGAAACACAACAGATTGATTTTGGGCAAACTGTAAAATTGGATGTTTTGGATAATGGTTATCTATTTGTCCTGAAAAGGAGGTAACTAAAACTGCCCAATCATTAGATGTGGCTGCCAAGGTTTGAACCTGTGCAGTGGTATAAGGTACAATTAAAAGATAGGGACTTCGTCCAAAATGGGTGATTGCTGCTTTTAGGCCTTTAACGGCAAGCTGTGCAATTGCATCAGGATACCAATCTATTATTTTAGCTGGGGAGAGCAGCAGCATTTGCTCGGGCCTGCGTTTGTGCAGCCTCTTGCCATAGAGCTCTCCTTTCCATGTATTTGCCCATACTGGGGAGAGCAGCTTTTGCAATCATTTGCCAGTCAGCAGGAGTTAGTGCCATGCCGGCAAGCCTGTCTAACTGCACCAAGGTAAAATTAGCGTTGGCTCCATATTTACGGACCGACTCGACAAGCTCTTTAATCTGTATATACTCTACCAGAGCGTGAACACGCCCACCCTCGGCTCCTTCAAAAACCAGAAATGCCTGTTGCATCTTCCTTTGTTCCTTTCTTGGAATGAACGAGTCTACGCATTGCCTCTCTGCGCACTGCCTCTCTGTGCAGGGCTGACACACTACGCAGGGTGGGGGCTCCGCATAGGGCAGAGGTGCACTATGACCTTGAAGCCGACTGCCCGGAGGCCGAGCAGCAAGCTGGCCTTCGCCAGCCGCTTTTGGCATTTTTCTTGACCTATAAGCTCGCATTTTATCTGGCTGGTACTTTTCTCACTCATAATGAGCTGCTTCCTCCTCCAACTCTGTTTCCTCAGAGGGGCTAATTTCTTCATCTGATTCAGAGCTACTAAGAGCTGGCTCCTTAAACTCATCTTTTTTCTCCTCTTTCCTTCCAATCTCTCCCCAGGTATTCTTCCCTGACATTAACTTTTCCTCGGGTTCAAGACCCGTGGAAAGGCCTGTATACTTATTTGGTGCACCATGTTTCCTCTTTGCTCCTGCTCTCTCTCCCCGCTTTACTTCTGATAGACTGTCTTGAATTTCGTCCAGAATTCTCCACCCTGCCTTAACCACTTGTTGACATGTGAAAAGGAACAAAAGGGCTTTTAACACTAGAGAAAGTTCAAGGCCAGACATACCTCGTAAAGCTGTAACGTGTCCCACAGTTCTGGTTCAGCCCCACGAACGAGGGATCTTCCTTGCGCCAGTGTGATGGTAGTTCCCGAATTTCGGCACTACTTATCCCGAGCTTTTGTCCCCACTGGCAAGAACACGCTCAGGACAACCGGAATCTTCTGCAGCAAAAGCTTTATTGCTTACTTCTTCAGGAGGCAGAGGAGAAGAGAGAGAGAATGGAGAAACCCCGTCCCTTTTATGGAGGATTGTCCTCCGCCTCGGACGTGTCACTCCCTGATTGGCTGCGGCCCATTGACTGGAGTTGTCCTCACGGGGAAGGCAGAGCACATGGAGTGGAAAACTACCCCGGCACATGCGCAGCTTGCTTGTTTACTACTTAGAACACAGGGTGTAAGCGCCATCTTGTAATGGCGAATGTGAGGGCGGCTCCCCACAACTCCTTTTCTTGGGACAGTTCTCCTAATGATCCATCCTTTTTCTTCAGTTATTTAATTTGACCAGCAGTCCCTGGATTCCTTAGTTGGATGCTTTTACTCACCTGGAAGGAGAGAAGCAACACCCTGCGAAACCCTAACTCTCAGGGTTCCCCATTTTGGCCATTTATATCTTTCCTAAGTTTTTTGGCAATAGAAAAAGTTGAAATCCCAGTTACATGTAACTACACACAGAGTTGAATCAAATACACTACATGGCAGCAAATTAAGATTACTTGCTATGAATATTAATTCTAACCCATTAGTTTTAAGTTTAATGCCAAATTTTGTTATATACTTTATCAGTTTTAAACTATACCCAATGATTTTAGTAGTGCGCACATAGTTTACACCATAGTCTTAAAGATATATTTAGGAGCAGAGAACAGAGAACTCGTAGAGATAAAAGATTTTTAGGAGTGGAAAATAGTGAAAATACAGAAAGGAGCAAGCTTAGACATAAGATATTTGGGGATCACTTGCCTGTGCAGAGAGAGCTGTTATGATTTGGGAAAAGTTGGAAATCAATTGCATCCAACTTTTGGCTATTGATCTGTACTGAGGACAAGATGTTGTAATAAAACATGATTTCTTGGAGGTGGAGAGACAGGGTTATAAAACCAAATTCCAGTAGAGGGAATTTCTATACTTCTACGATGTCACTCTCCAGTCTGTTCTGACTCCTCAGAGCAGACCAGCCTTGTTGGTAATCCTAGAACCACCCACATTCCACTCTATGGGTGAGAGGCAAGGAAACTCACAATGTACAGGCACAGGAAGGACAAAGGGAGACAGCAGGTAGCAGAAAAAAATATATAGCTCAAAATAAAACCCAACCGAGGGGCAAAGGTCCAGAGCAGGGATGGGTACCTCCACCTCCTAGAGTACCAAGACTCAGGGAAGCACTGGGGCCAACTGAAAGGGATCACTCACCAGGTGACATTAGCAGAGGGACAAAGATGGTGCCTTGGGTCTGGTCTTAATGAGCATTAGGGTCCATCTTGCTTCTAGGTGAGGTTACTGCTGGATGGATGGGGACAGAGATGACAGAGACTAGGAAATGATAGGATGAGTCTTAGACACTGTTCTGTTGCTGTGCACGGCCACCATGACCAAGGCAGTTCTGAAATAGAAAGCTTTTAATTGGAGCTTATTTACATTTTCAGTGGCTTAGTCAATTCTCATCATGGTGGGGAGCACGGCAGCAAGCAGGCAGGCAGGCAGGCAGGCAGGCAGGCAGGCAGGCAGGCATGGGGCTGGAGCAGGAGCTGAAAGCTCATCCTGATCTATGGGCAGCAGAAAAACCAAGACTGGGCTTGGTATGGGCTTTTGAAACCTCAAAGGTTGTTCCCAGGCTTATACTTCTTGTATCAAGGCCACACCCCAATTTTTCTAATCCTTTCAAAGTACCCCATTCCCTGGTCACTGTCTTCAAATATGTGAGCCTACAGGGGCCATTCTTATTCAAAGACCTCAGAAGGTCAAGAATTAAGCAGCAGCATCTGCCACCATCAGTCCAGACTGAGGGGTAAGACTGTGGAGGGGACCCCATGTCTCTCTCTTTTGGGACTCCCCATCTTGTGGTACACAGAAGGAAGTGCTCTTCTTGCTCAGTGACCACAGATCCTCCTGGGAGGCAGTGATGGCAGCTGGTGTCAGGACTCCTCTGACAAAGCCTAAGCTATATTCTAGACTTCGCTGTGGCAGGAGTGGACACAGGGTGCCCTGGAAGCAGAATATGAGACTCTAAGGTACCTCAATCCCTTGATGCATGGGTCCCTGTTGGAGCAGGCAAACATTTATCCATAAGATCTTTGTCCTGTAAGCCTTGTGCATGTGCACAGCTCCTGTGGAATGTGCTGGGTAAGCTGTGAGTGTGAGCTCAGGAGCCAGTCCTCTTCTTCCCAACACTTCTCCATGATGGTCCTCTATGCCTGCATTCCCCAGGCAGTGCCACAGGTGTCACAGGAGTGTGAGGATGCAGCCTCTCCTGAAGGAGTGCTCACCAGCTCCTCTGTCTAACAGCAGAGGGACTGTGCAGAAAACAAGCTTAGTGACCTGCTGTGGGTTTGTCCTGCTGCTGTTTGTATTCTGATGTTAATTCTGCTTCCTCAAGAGGGTTTGCAGCCAGTGAGCAGTCCATCCTGTACTCAGGTGATCTCATGTGGTCCTGCTCCCCATTTTAACTGCTCAGAAAAGGCTGGAGCCTGTGGTTGGGCAGTGGAAGGGAAAGGTGGGGCTGGAGGTTTGAGAGTAGGGTCAGGTAGGAAGGCAGAAGAGGATGAGAGGGGTAGGAGAGAGGACTGAGGAGGAGGAAGAAGGGGAGGAGGAGGAGGAGGAGGAGGAGGAGGAGGAGGAGGAAGCCATGAGGGACAAGAACCAGGAGAAACTGCAAGTAACAAGGGGTCTTATAGCTAGGGAATAATATAGTGTTAAATCTGCCCAATCTATGCACACAACTAATAATTATAATAACTGGATTGTTTGGGTTTTGTTTAAAGATTTATTTATTATTATATCTTAAGTACACTGTAGCTGTTTTCAGACACACCAAAATCGGGCATCAGATTTCACTTTGCGTGGTTGTGAGCCACCATGTCATTGCTGAGATTTGAACTGAGGGCGTTCAGAAGACCAGTCAGTGCTCTTAATCACTGAGCCATCTCTCCAGCCCCTGCATTGTGTGCTTTGTAAATGGGCTTTTTGCAGTTGGAGGGAGATTCCAGAAAGTGTCCCAGATCTTCCTTCTCCACACATGACAGATGACACCAACTTTGATTTCTTTCATTATCCCTTAGGGGCTGCTTTGGTGGTTTCTTGTGCCTTCAGCCACACTGCTGGGCCTGGATAGGCAGGCCCTTGAGTGTCCAGTGTCCAAGGAAACCAGGAGAGGATGTCAGAGGTAGAGTTGGAGTTACAGGCTGTTGTGGATCTCCCTCTCCCATCCACAAGGAGACAGGGTGCTGGTTCAGAACCATCATTCTCTGGAGGAATAGCAAATGTTCTTACCTGGGGGCCGTCTTTCCAGTACCTTAAAGATATTTTGTAAAGGCCTTAAAAACCTCATGCTCTGATAGCCAACAACTGGTACATCTGTTGAGGCAATGAGACCCAAGCTTTTGGCATTCTTGCTAGACTCCTCCACAGTTACCTAGCAACAGCAAGATAACAAGTCCAGTATAAGAGGGGCTGTTTGGCCCCTCCTTGCTCTCTAAGCTTTTACCTCTCTCTCTCTAAGCCTTCACCTTTCTTACTCTCTAACTCTCTTTCTCTCTTTCCCTCCCACATTCTCTCTACGTGGCCATGGCCGGTCTCTCTCTCTTTCTACCTGTTCTCTTTCCCCATGCCTTTCTACAATAAAGCTCTAAAATCATAGACTGTCTCGGAAGGACTCCAACTGCTTGGGAACCACCCATCACCCCTCTTTCCCCCTGCCCTCTATTCCCTTATCTCCGGGGCCGAGTGCAGCCCAGGAGCCCCTATTCTGTTCTCAGCTCCTCTGCCATAATCCAGTGTGGGATGCCAGAGACTAAGAACCTGGTACCGGGGGCTGCCCCTTGTCCACCCCTCACCTTGTGGGCTCAATGGCTTCACAAAGCCAGCTGCATCTGAGATGGACTCCCCACTCTAACCCATGGGTATGATATCAAGGAAAAGGGGGTGAAAAAAAAAAGCTAGCAATCCCTAAGCAGAGAAATCCCATGACAGTGACATGACTCAGCCTGCCAAGGGTCGATGGGAGGAGCTAGAATTATTTTATAAGTAATTGGACCTTTGATAGAGCCCCACCCCCTTGGCTTGTAGGAACAGCAGAGAAGCATCTGGCAGGACACAGATAAAACAGAAATTTAGGAAGGAGCTAAGGAGCCCTCTTGGTATTGGAGGAGCTCAAGAGAAAGGTAGACTTTTTATCTGTGTCAGAATGACACAGATAAAAAGAGATTTCTAAAGAGCTGACATTTTAGTTGTAGATTTAGGCTTATAAATATGTGTATCATAAATAGTTAGAAAATAAACTTTCCTTCTGAGCTGGCAAGTTTTACCTAAGCAAATGCCTCCCTTGTCTTTTTTTTTTTTTTTTTTTGGTAAGAATTATTTATTTATGTATATAAGTACACTGTAGCTGCCTTTAGGCACACCAGTAGAGGGCAGAAAACCATTACAGATGATTGTGAGCCACCGTGTGGTTGCTGGGAATTGAACTCAGGACCTCTAGAAGAGCAGTCCATGCTCTTAACGGCTCAGCCATCTCTCCAGCCCTTGCCTCCTGTGTCTTTAGTGCTATAAATATTAGAGGATTTAAATGGTTACAGGCCTATGAACAGGACTTTCCCCTCCTGCAGTACAGAGCTATGCACAATGCAGAGCAACAGCAGGCCTATGAGCAGACTTTAAGAAAGCCTATGCTGAATACTGCACCCTGCATGCCCAAGTCAGGGATGAAAGTCCCAGGTCCACAAAGCTGGGGTGGAGATTAAGAGACTTCAGGGGGTTAACTCCAGAACACAAGGTGCTTAGATAAGATAGTCCAGGTTCAGGAATCTGTACCCATTGACAGGAGAGAGAAGCAACATTGCTATGTTGTTATCTCAGCTGTGGATGTGCTCCTGAGAGATGAGCAGTCAGACCACACCAGACACCTGAGAACCCTGGGACAGACACTGGAAAGAAAGAAGCAGAAATCACAACAGGAGCATGGCTACAGGGAGTGCCAACAGCACCTTCATGACTGCATCATTAGAAGCTAAACCAAATGGGTGGGAGGAAATGTAGTGTGACTTATCTTGTGCAGTGGGCACTTTAAAGTTTCCCCAGTTGAGTCTCCAGCCCTGAGGGCTCATAATCCTGGGGACAGGTCAAGGCTCTGGTGTTCCCTGTGTTCTTGTGACCACAGACTCTCAGCATGTGCTTCATAGTGGGGGAGAGAGCAGAAGCCAAAGGTGACACAATCAATGAGTTACCCCATCAAAGATCACAACACAATGAGCACACCTGGGCACAGCCCTGTTCACACTCAGCTCTCACAGCCTCATCTTGTCCCACCAGATACACACAGTACAGTGACACAGATTCTGGAAGGTTCTCCATCTGCCATTTAGTTCTTCAAAAAACAAACAAACAAACAAACAAACAAAAAACTCCAAGTATTCTCAATCCATCAATGTAACAAGCAATAAACCCTGAAGTGAAGATGTTAAGAATCCAGGTCCCATTCAGATTCTTATTCTCAGAGTGGAAATGAGGAGCTGCAGCTCAGGGCAGCATGGAGCTGACAGGATGCAGATGTCCCTTAGTGTTTGGCTGGACCAGCAAGGTTGGCTGTGAAAGGGAACACAGGGCAGGGCAGGGACAGGGTCCTGGTGTGCAGGGCAGGCTGGGCTCCAAAATTCTTCACACTGAGACCATAGGATCACAGGGAACTGCCACAGACCTCCTGAGTGGTGTATGGGGGTCTCTGGAAGGAGGGTCCTCGAAGCTAGGTGGGTAAGGATCCAGCAGTTACAAACAGAAACAAACACAGACGCAGTATAAAACTCAGGGTCTGAGTGTATTTTACAGTTCTCAAGCAGGGGTTTTTAAACATTAAAGGAGCAAATATTACAGCACTTTGAAGATGTGTACAGTGAAGCAATCACAAATACCATCATTACCATTATGCACAGTAAAGCACAAAAACCAAGCAAACATTACAACTCTGTAAAGATGTGTTCAGTGAATCACAAACAGAACAGGTGACATCATGAGGAGTAGAAATGATTGAAGTATAACAACTCTAAAAGAATATTGGCAGTGGGGCAGTCATCCAAGGCTACTGGCATATGTTCAAGACATGTTAATAAATCTTTATGGTCAATTATTATTTAACATCTAATGCCTGATTTTTTTCAGTGCTTAAATTTAAACTAGGTTAATTCTTTTTATTTAAGGCTTTCTTTACCACATGCCAAAGCCCACCTCTGATAACACACATGTAGCCACATGAAATTTTATTGTTGGAAAAGTTCTTATCTGTCATAATACTATTATATAATTTTGTAAATAATTTCTAAACTAAAGCGTTGGTTTCCCCAGATAAAGTCATGTTAGTGACCCCATCTCTAGGGATGGTTTCTAACCATTACTTTCACATAAGATTTTAGCCTAGGCTACCAGGAACATGTAAATAAGAAAAGGAATAAGAGAAAACAAAATAAAGCAATGGCCATGAGAACTAAGGCTCAATATAATGCTCTGGCCAAGAATTCCACAACTGGTTCCAGGAGGCCTCCTTCTTTTGAAGTTTGCACCTTAGTCTCTGGAACTTGTCACATAGATGCTACTGGGGTTGGTGTGACAGAGAATATGAGACACCATTTTCTAAAGAAAGCTGATGTCTAAAGACTCTTGATGTCACAGGAGAGACCTGAACACACTGGCTGTCACTCAGTCCACTCCAGGCAGCTGTCTTCATGCTAGAGAATGAGAGTCATGAACCATCACTGTGAAGTCAACATCCCAACAACCCACAGCTCACTCACATGGGATTCTGGGAGTCCCTGAAACCCAATCATATCCACATTGCCCCTCCCCAATTAGGCCCCAGAGTGTCACCTTTACAATCTAGGAGAGAGATATCAGAGCTCTGGGGTCTGTCCCTGCCTAGGGTAAAACAAAACAAATGTATACGTACATGTAAATGTATGTATTCATATCACAGTACAACTCAGGCTCCCAGGAGATTACTCTGAAGAAGCTATTATGGATTCCCAGAGCGCCTAACATCTCCAGCTTCACTCTAATGGCCTCAGGACAATCCTGTCCCCCACACTAACCTGGATCCTGAGCGTAGTCTCTTACTTTTCCACCTGTTGAGACGAAAAGCAGTGAGAGATCAAGGATGATCTTGACTCTAGGAAATTCCCAGAACTGACAGCAGACCCAGTTGGAGACAGTAGCAATGAGGGGTGTGGCTATGTTTCCCATTAATGAGCAGAGCACTTTCTAAAGCAGGCTGAGAGAAAACTCAGACCCTGCCCTTTCCTACCTGTGTGTCTCCTCCTCATCATCACAAAAGCCACCACAGCTCCAATGATGATCACAGCTCCAACAACAACCAGAACAGCAATGATTACCATGTTGGAGACAGTGTATGGAGGAGGCTCTGGGAAAGACAGGTACAGGAAATGAAGGTGAGGGTCATGACCTTAGCTCTCAGCCCTGACCAGCTCAAGGTCTGCAGAAGGGCTCCAGCTTTCCCTGACCCCAGTTCAGCACCCACACCCTCCTTACCCCATCTCAGGGTGAGGGGCTCAGGCAGCCCCTCATGTTCCACATGGCATGTGTACTTCTGCTCCTTCCCAAGAGGCACCACCACAGATGCCCACTTCTGGAAGGTTCCATCCCCTGCAGGCCTGGTTTCCACAAACTCCATGTCCTGGGTCAACTCCTCCCCATTCAACTGCCAGGTCAGGGTGATGTCAGCAGGGTAGAAGCCTAGGGCCCAGCACCTCAGGGTGACTTCACCTTCAGATCTGGGATGATGGGTTACATGTGCATTTGGGGGATCTGTGTGGAACATTTAAGAAATAACACGATTAACATGACAAACTGAAACTACACAAGACACAATTAAACCAATAATAACAGTGAACTGTGTGTCTGTTTGACAATTCAACTGTCATTGCACTAGTGACCAAAAGCAGAGCTGGTCCCCTCAGCACAGAACTGCACATTTTCTTTTGGGACTCAGAAGCTAAGAGGGAATCCACATGAGCCAGTGGGTCACCATGGCTATCCTTATGTGATGTTCAATAGCATGAGAGAAGTAGTCAAAGAAGGGAAGAGGGAATGGAAAAAAGTAATTTATTATGTGTTTGAGTTCATATCAAAATTAGGGTCATATGCTACTTGAAGGGTCCCATCAGTGAGACTCAACCACTGTGGTCATCTTGCTGACCAACATTAACTTTCAGTCCAAGAGAACAGCCATCACAAAGTGTGTAGCCAGAGAAAATGACTCTCAGTCCCTGCCTCTGGGGGACAAGGTACAGGTGTTTTATGCAGGACCCTTGGAGTGATCTGTGGACCCCAGTGCAGCGCTCACTGGAACACAGTGGGCTCACAGGGTTTGTGGATCTTCCCTCTCACTCCAGCCCTGGATTGCAGAAGACCCTGTTTCTCAGAGTCCAAGTCCTGATTCACTGGGGGGAGCACTGTAACTTGTGGGGCAGAGGAAGAGCAGGAGGCTTCTGGATGTTTAGTTCTGACAGGAAACACTCTAAGTTCACAAGAATCTCTACTTTAACTAGAACTCTGATTTATCTTGTCTAATTATCCAGGATAGCGGCCTCCCCTGGCACCTGTGTAGACTGATACAAATGATAATACAAGGGCAGGGAGAAACAGGATCACTCCAATGCAGACAAAAACTGACTAGAAACAAATAACACCTTCAAAAAAAAAAAAAGTAAAGAAAAATGAAAGAAGAAAAAGAAAAGAGAGAAAAAAAAGAAAAAGAAATTCCATGATTTATATTCTTCCAGGGTACCCCATAAGGGCTCATGTGACCATTCAGCCGTGCAGGAATAGAGAGAATTGGGTTGTGGAAGGGATGCAAACCCCACAGACAGGGAGAGATCAGTGAGAATGTATTCTTTGGAAAATTTTAGAGACTGGTCAAATTAGCCTAGGTTAGGGAGTCCATGTCTGTTATCAGGTAAAGGTGACTTCCTGTCTTGAGGTGTAAGGGCTGACACACTCAGCAGGACAGGAGTCAGTGTCCACACACAGTGAGTATGGGCAGAGAACCTGGCCTGGGAGAGGCCATGGCTGACAGAGGCTACAGGGGAACTGAAGGGAGCAGCTGTTGTTACTTCAGGGAAATTCTCCCCTTCCCTCCTGAGACAGCCTGGGTACTGTCCAGGGAGAAGGCTGAGCCCTGGGAGAGTCAGTGCAGTCACTGTGATGAGGGATCAGGAGACCCAGGGACACTCTCTCCCCTCTGAGACAGGGGCATCACCCCAGCTGAGGGTTTCTTCTTCCCCAGGACTGAGCCCCAGCCCGAGGGCAGAGGGAGGAGCTGCCCGTGGCCCCATCACCTTTGCGCAACAGAGTTGCATTCCCGAACTTCAGGTATCTGTGGAGCCAGTTCAAGCACTCGCCCTCAAGGTAGGTCCTGCGCATCTCTGCAAGTTCAAACAGCTCCAACTTGCGTCGGGTCTTCAGCGCCGCCAGGTCCGCCGCTGTCCACGTTATCAGATCCTCGTTCAGGGCGAGGTAATCGAGGCCATCGTAGGCAGACTGTTCATACCCTCGGAGTAGGCTCCCGTCTGGTCCCAGGTCACAGCCAACCAACCACTGGAAGGTGTGAGAGCCTGCGGGATCCCGCGGTCAGCCCCGCCCACCCGCCCCGCTCCCGCCCACCCGCCCCGCTCCCGCCCACCCGCCCCGCTCCCGCCCACCGGCCCCGCTCCCGCCCACCTGCCCTGGCCTCCACCACCTGCCCCGCCCTAACCCCAGACTACACTTCTGTCCCCTGCTGCCTGGCCTACCCGGCCCCGCCCACCTGCGTACTCAACCAAACTGAAAGGGAAACCGAAGGAAGGTGGGTTCTGCTCCAGAACCCCTGACTTGGGACCCTGGAGGTCTCTGGCTCCTGTGTCCGGACGTGGAGGGGTCGTGACCTCCTACCTGGGGTCACTCACCGCCCTTGCTCTGGTTGTAGTAGCGCAGCGCGGTCCTCAGGCTCCATCGGAAACTCTGCTCATTTTCCTTGGCGATCTGCGTGTTCCGCTCCCAATACTCCGGCTCCTCCTGCTCCATCCAGGCCGCCCGCGGCTCCATCCTCGGATTCTCCGCGTCGCTGTCGAAGCGCACGAACTGCGTGTCGTCCACGTAGCCGACGATAATGAATCGGGGCTCCCTGAAGCCCGGCCGGGATACGGCGGTGTGGAAATACCGCAGCGAGTGTGAGCCTGGGGGCGGCGCGCGGTGAGACCCCGACCTCCACCCGGGGCCCCGACCAGGTGCCCGCGCCGGGAGGGGAGCAGGGCGCGGGGCTCGGGACGCGGGTGGAGAAGGGGCTGAGGGTCTGTTGGGCGACATGGGGACGCGGCTTCCCCGTTGCCGCCCCCGCCCCTCCCTGCAGACGCTGTTTCCCTCCTGACCCCACACTCACCCGCGCGGGTCTCAGTCAGTTTCAGCGAGGCCGCCAGCAGCAGGAGCAGCATTCGCGGCGCCATTGCCCCCATCTGGAATACCGGGCAACTGAGGCCCTTGG
Source organism: Mus caroli (assembly GCF_978045245.1). Classification (NCBI taxonomy): domain Eukaryota; kingdom Metazoa; phylum Chordata; class Mammalia; order Rodentia; family Muridae; genus Mus; species Mus caroli. The sequence continues at coordinate 58,487,593 of NW_028227273.1, forward strand.
CTGCGTGGACTTTATAACCAGCGCCCACAGAGTAGCTGGTTGGTTTCCCAGGATCCTGCCACCCAATGGAAATGAGACCTGCCAGATAATTTCTGCTATCTCAGGAGGTCAGATCCCCAGGAGCTATAAAGTGGTGCTGCTCCAGGGCAAGGGAGGGGCAGGAGCTGAGCTGCAGGAGAGGGTGGTGTCTGCAGGGAGCCCAGTGAGGCCCTTGTGCACCTGTGTCTTACTGAGGGTTTCCATTGCTGTGATAAGACCCCATGACCAAAAGCAACTTGAGAAAGAAAGGGTTTATTTCAGTTTACACTTCCACATCACAGTCTATCATTGAAGAGATTCAGGGCAGGACCTTGAGAGGATTCTAAGTAGGAACTGAAGCAGAGACCATGAGGACCAGTGCTAATAGTTTTGTAGCTCATGGCTTGCTCAGCCTGCATTCTTATACAATCTGTGATCACCAGCCAAGACCACCTGCAGTGGGCTGAGCCTTTCCATACTGATCATTAATAATAATTTTTAAAATGCCTTATAGACTTTCCAAAAAGCGCCCTGGATGGAAGCAATTTCTCAATTCCAGATCCTCTTCTTATATATGTCTCAGTTGGTGTGGAGTTGAGAAAATGCAAACAGCACAGCCTCCTGTTGCAGGGTCACTCAGTGAGAGCTGAGGGAGGAGGATGTGTGAGTTCCTCCCCCTGCTGAGCCAGGGACCTGCCCTGTGGATGGAGGCCCCATGGTAAAACAGTGGGAATGCAAGGAATGGGAGCACAGTGGGTTCCAGCTCCATTCCTGCCCCTCAGTCCTGAGGACCTGTCTCTCCCTTGCCTGTGTTTCACAATATTTATATAACCTCAGGAGGGACTGATAAAGTCAGGGCAAGGGAGGAGATGGGGAGAGAAATAGGGACAGTTTCTTACCTCAGAGCAGGGTAATCAGATTTTGGAGAGACTGAGGAGAGGTAGGTAGGTAGTTAGTTTGCAGATATACAGACATTCAGATAGACAGAGAATTAAAAGGGAATGAGAAGCGCTCTTCCACTCTTTGGACATTGACAATTTCCCTTCTTGCTCAGACTTCATGCAGTTTTAGGTCCTGCTCCAACAGACACCTGCCCAGCTGGGGAAACATTCAGGGCTGACCCTGTGGGGCTTGTTAGAGTTCTTGCATGGATCAGAGAACCATGGGGTTTTGCAAATGTTACACAACACAACAGACTTCATGTGAGAGATTTATTGGGGGTGGGTAGTGAGTATGGAAGAGAAAAAGAGGCAGCTGTGGAGACCTGAGCTGGATAAGGGTACACAACTTGTGGCCACAGTAGAAATGTGTCACATTTGGTGGCTGATGATGATGTGGCTTCTGGCACTGAGAGGCTGAAAGCAGGCTGGTTCTGGAATGTGGGTGGTCATTGGTTGACAGACATCCCTTCTTATTATTTACTATATATGGTAAGAAAATAGAAAGGGGTGTCTGGTGGCAGAAATGGGGTTACTGAGCTCTTTAGAATCTTCCTGTTGTCTGGGGGGCGTCAACATCTTTGGGGACCCAAGAAAGCTGGGGTGCTGGGTAGGTTCAAAAAAGCATGCTGTTCCCTCACTGTCCAGGCTCTGCAGGACCATCTGCAGCTGGGGAATGCAGATGCATCTTTCAGTTGAACCATCATGGGGCAGGTGCTTTGAAGCTGTCTGGCATGCAGAGTTTGAGGAAACACCTGGAGCTAGCTTTTTACTGAAGCCTATCAGTATATATAAGGATCAGAAGGTAATGTTAAGGAGGTTAGAATAATTTTTTTTCTTTAGGATTAATGTTTTAAATGCTTAGGCCTATTAGTTGGGGGTGGGGCATCCCAAGACCACAGAACAGGAGAGGAAAACCCCACCCTTAGGACTAAGCTGAACAAGCAGCAGGTGAAACAGGCTGTTGATTGACTGTTCTTATCTGGAGTCCATTTGACCTGTGAGAGGTGGATTCAAGTAGATTCTTTGAATCTTAAAAGAATTTTAAAAGTTTAGAAAATGAGATAAATTTTAGACATGTAAACATACCACTGTGGGTTCTGTGCTGAACTTCACATTGTAAAAACGGCAGCAGACTCATGCCTTTGAATCTTAGTAAAAGTTTGTGGTCTCCGAAAGTGGGTTTGGAGGTAAAAGCATGAAGATTCCTACCTCTATCCAGAACACAGGGTGTATACACATTGGACAGATGTTTTTAGCTCAGTGAAAAGCACTTTTAAGTCCATGCTTAGAAGACAACCATAGGAAATTCATAATCTTGAGCTTGCGACTATAATAGCAATTACTGACTATCATAGCTAGATCAATAACTCATCAGAACTCCATTGATGAATGTTAAAACTCTGAAATTTTTAGATCTTAATGTAACAATAGCATAGAGAGGGAAGATCTAAAACATTTTTCATTTTTACATACACCTTAAATCACTTTCTTATACCTCTACAAACTGCATTTATACATCTTAAATCACCTCCTTAGACCTTTATATATTGCATTTAAAACACTTTTGACTTTTATAAGTCCCGTTCAGAGATCTGAAAGCACACTTTTAAGATCATTGTAACGTACTTAACATTTCATATCCTTAGAAGTACATAAACTTTACATTTTTTCTATCCAATTATTCACCACAAGACACAGGTGGTTGGTTACTGAGAGCAAACATCCTGGTAAAACAACTTCCTTTACATAAAGGAATAGTAAAACGTTACATTGAGATCTGTTGTGTGAATTTTTCTCTTCTTAGAACCTGGTAACAATGTGATCAGTGTCAGACCCAGTAGCAACTCTAGGAAAGTGTCCATAATTTTTACACATGCAGAGAACTGAGAAGCACCTGAAGCCTGTGCTGTTGCTCGCTGAGAAACTGACAAAGCTCTCCCTAGTCCACACCACCAGAGATCTGAGAAGGATGAATTTCTCCTGAGAAAACAGGAAGTACAGATCAAGCAGTTTCCAAATCTATTAAAAATGACAGACTTATCTGTTACCTAGACAACCACTGACTTAGTCTTAATTTCATTGGGGACAGAGGACCCAGGGCAACCTCAGTCTTCCCTGCCCAGTCCAGAAGATCCAAAGCAAGGCCATCAACTCCCCAGTGTCCTGCTTGTCCACAGTTTGGACACGGTCCTGTTGACAGACAAGATGAAAGGCAGGTTTTCACCCAGGCGGTCTGGCTTTGTCACCTTTAAAGCAAGCTCCAAGTGGAGTTCTTCTCCACCCCATCACCATCTGAGAAGAACTGGGGGTCACTTCTAGTAGCTGGGGGTGTTGGTCATAGTAATCTATTTCCATCATTTTAAATGCCATATTCAGCAGATCTATGAAAAATTTTGATGACTGTTAGCTACTTAGTATAGCTACACTGAACAAACTTACCTTGTTTTTAGTAACTTGTTTTAGGCTTAACTTAGGAAACACACTGGAGGTTAAACAAACCTTGTTCTGTTCTTAACTTGCCTGTGTTAATTGTCCTCCACAGTGTACAGTGAGTCAGTAACTTATATATGATTAAGATTTTAAAAAAAGATTTATTTATTTTATTCATATGAATACACTGCAGCTGTCCAGACACACCAGAAGAGGGCATCAGATCCCATTACTGATGGTTGTGAGCCACCATGTGGTTGCTGAGAATTGAACTCAGGACTCTGAAAGACCAATCAGTGCTCTTAACCAGTGAGCCATCTCTCCAGCCCCAAGATTTTATAACTTTATCTCTGTTAAGTTTGAGCCTTAGTAATTTCGGTTGAATATCCTTTATCATCTAAATTAAACATAAATGCCTTAAACTTTAGCCATAAGAGACTGGTGTCTTTTATAGTTTACCATTACAGAATAACACAGTTTTTGTATGACTCAGTTTCTCAAAATAGACAAACCTTAACAAGATGAGCAAGGACAAAAAGCTAGACAATTATTGATGTGAAGTTGAGTAGATCTTAGAGATATAGAACGTATTAATCAGTATTCCTTATTCAAATATAACTGGCTGGCTGGAGAGATGGCTCAAAAGTGAAGAGCACTGGCTGCTCTTCCAGAGGATCCAGGTTCAATTCCCAGCAACCACACTGCAGGTCACAGTGGTCTGTAACAATAGTTCCAGGGATCTGACACAATCACAAAGACATGAATGCATACAATGCTCATATGCTCATAACATAAGATTTTAGAATAAAATGCATTCCTTATTCATCAAACATGTGTTGTGCTTATCTACATTTTATAGCACCTGGGTGCTAAGCAGTTAGCAAAGACATAGGAGGATAGGCATCCATATTATAGCAGTGTTTGCTAATTCAAGAAGATCCTTATAAAATTAAATTTTTATTATCGCATACAGTATATTCTAAACCAGAGTTGAATCACATATGCAGTTTGTTGTAACAAATGTAACCTTAAATTTATATCTTCATATAAAATTTATACCAATCAGAAATACTTGAGAGTTGTGGGTACTTCTTTAGTCTTCAAAGAGATAGAATGACATACAGAAATCTCATGAGGACAAAAACATTTTATGGTTATTATTTGGTGACATGTGGTGAAGTGATGATGTTAATGAACTCACATGGCATCTACTCTTTAACCTTAGTAAGGACTCTGCCAGTCATATGGCAACTTAGATACTGATGATGTCATCAGCCCAGATGAAGGAGAGACACAAAGTCGCTGTCTTGAAACATCTCTTTTCACAGTCTGTTGTTTTAAAAACAAAATCCCAGTCACTCAGTTTTACCAATGAAGACAAAGGGGCCATGTGCTGGGGTGAAAACCTGCTGGCTAAGTGAGGCAGAGAAAAAAATCTTTCTACTCCACCAAGGTCTCAGAAGGCTCCTCCTCCTCCTCCTCCTCCTCTTCCACACTGTCTTCAATTCCCTCCAACTCATTGTCCCTCCTTTCTATTTTCTGTGTTTCCTATGTTCACCCTGTCAACTGGTTGCATGCTGTGCCTCTTGACCTATGGTTGAGTTTAATTAATATTGTTTACAGAAATCTCTTGGCTTAAAGGTGTCTGTTAGGGCTGTGCAACTCCACAAGCAGAAACAGATTTTTCTGTTCCAAGTTCAGAATCTTGGGCTACACAATGCAATTAAATATCCTGCCACATTTTCCCTTTTGTCTGAATAATAACTATTTCTCTAATATCAATAAACTAAATCCTGCTATCTGCTAAGAATTACATTCACAATGTCCAGTCCTCTTGTATTTGGCAAGTTTGGAGAAAGTATTCCACTATCTATCTAATCTTGTTGAGTGCAATTCAAAACACTTTCTGTCATAACTTATATTTAGCAACCTAAAAACCTCTTTTTAAACCTTAAAACATTTTCTTAAATCCTCAGCAATTTAGGCTTAACTGTGAAAGTGAACCCCATCAGAGACCTGAGGAGAATGAGTGTTATCAACATAGACAGGAAGTCCAGAACAAGCAACTTCTAAAACTGTAAAAATGACAGAGACTGCTGGCTGCCTGGATAGTCACCAGGCTTCCTCTGGAAGTTTGGGGCATCCATGTTTCCAGGCTACTGGCCCAGAACATCTGACAGATTGTTCTTCAAAGCAGGAAGCATGAGGGTCTTCATCTCTATGCAGTCCTGGCAGAGTTCAGCACTTGACCTCCTGTTCTTTCTTTGTCCAGTTTGGACAGTGTTCTGTCTGCAGCTGAAGCAAGGGCAGTTCCTTGCCCAGTGCCAGCTTGCCACGTTTGAAGCAAACTCCATAAGGAAGTTCTTCAATTCTCATCAACTTCTTTGAAGTAGTATGGGTGTGCTGCCAGGAGCTGACACATCTCATTCTTAAAAAAAAAAAAAAAAAAAAAAAAGCCTTAAATAAATAAAACATCTTTAATTGCTATATTTTGTAGATCTCTGAGGTTTTTGAAGACTAGTACCTTACAATACCAAACTAACAAAATTTTATTAATTGAATGTTAACTTGCATTTTAAAGATTTCTTAAACTGTTTGAAATGGGACGAGTACTTCCCCCTGCAGTATAAGAATTACATAGGTACCTTAATACTATGTAGTTGATCCATAGTATGTTGTAACCAAAATATAACCTTACTTTGTACCAATATACAAGATCTATATGGATATGAGCAAATACGACATTAATTCTGTATCAATATACAAAGATCTATCCCAATGTAATCAAATACAACCTCAATTTTGTGTCATCATAGAAAGATCTAAGCCATAGTAAGCTAATATAATTTTGTAACAATATACAATAATTGTGTATCAATATACAAAGTAGTATATAAGAACAGATTGAATAATTTACCCCTGTTTCCTATTATCCATATATTATTCCAATATCTCCCTTTTCTTGTCTATGTAAAAAAGATTTTAAATGTAACACAGTAAAACTGTTTTCAATAATGAAGCTCTTTCTGCCAAGCTTCCCACACTGTCCAGCTTGGTTGAATTTGCAGTCTCAGGACTCCGTATTTTTGAGTTCAGAGTTCTATACAATGTCCATGTCGGTTTCTTATGAACACAGGAATTTGAATATCCTGAGGAGTTTGTAGTCTGAAGCGGATCACTGGGTGGTGTTTGCTACTTTAGCAGCAATCCTATCTATGTAGAACATAGCAGTCAACCCAAAGGTGTCCACTGTTTGCACAGGACCTGGCAGCAGAAGAGTCAGGGGGCAGTTTATCCCAGTAGTCAGTGTTAGCACAGTCCAGGTGAATTTGCAGTCAGTGGGCTGTGTCATCCTTCTTCTTGGAAACCTAAAAGGTTACTGTTAGGAATTCTAAAAACCTTATTCATTTTAAATGCTATAGTCAGCACATCTCAGAAAGGTTTCAGAACCACTCTCTCTTAAGTACATTCAAGGTACATAAACCTTGTTTCTAGTTACTTGCTTGAGAGTAAAACCTGTAAACACACACAGGAAGCAAGATTAAGATGATTTCTAGAATTAGTTTCTACTCTGTATGACGCTGGTATGATGATAGAGAGTTTATGTATGCAGAATATTCTTATAGAAGTTGTTGTAATATTCATATCCTAAGAAAAGTGTTAGAGAGAAACTGAAAACCAAAACACTATGAGATTGGTGGCAATAGAACAGTCCCTTACTTCCTGTTTTTCTCTGTCTCATACCAAGTGGTTCTTCTGATATGAGACGGAGATGTTGGACTTTCCTTTAACAATCATGTGTGGGTTTATAGAAGGAGAGACCCATGCTCTAAGGCCAAAATGCAGGTTAATTAATGTTTAACTGAGATCATATAAAGATCATTTGCCACTTCTGTCTGTAGAGGGCAGAAGAGACATGAGGGAGGGAGGTAATACCACTTGGCCAATTGACTCCTTTTCTTGGGACATTTTCTCTTGATGAACCATCTCTTTCTTCAGCTGTTTCATTTTCCAGTGGTCTCCAGATTCCTCAGTTGGATGCTTTTATTCACCTGGAAGGAGAGACGCAACACCCTGCCCTAACTCTCTGGGTTCCCCATTTTGGCCATTTATACCTCTGCTAGGTATTTTGACAATAGAAAAAGTTGAATCCCAGTTACATATAACTACACATACAATTGAATCAAATACACTACATTACAGCAAATTAAGATTACCTGTTATGAGCTGGGCATGGTGGCGCATGCCTTTAATCCCAGCACTCTGGAGGCAGAGGCAGGCGGATTTATGAGTTCATGGCCAGCCTTTAATTGGGGCTTACTTAAGGTTTCAGTGGCTTAGTCCATTCTCATCATGGTGGGGAGCATGGCAGCAAGCAGGCAGGCAGGCATGGGGCTGGAGCAGGAGCTGAGAGCTCATCCTGATCTACAGGCAGCAGACAGACCTAGACTGGGCTGGCATGGGCTTTTGAAATCTCAAAGACTGTTCCCTGTAAATCACTTCCTGTATCAAGGCCACACCCCAATTCTCCTAAACCTTTCAAAGTGCCCCCATTCCCTTGTCACTGTCTTCAAATATGTGAGCCTATAGGGGCCATTCTTATTCAAAGACCTCAGAATGTCAAGAATTAAGCAGCAGCATCTGCCACCATCAGTCCAGACTGAGGGGTAAGACTGTGGAGGGGACCCCATGTCTCTCTCCTTTGGGACTCCCCACCTTGTGGTACACAGAAGGAAGTGCTCTTCATGTTCAGTGACCTCAGATCCTCCTGGGAAGGCAGTGATGGCAGCTGGTGTCAGGACTCCTCTGACAAAGCCTGAGCTATTTTCTAGCGTTCTCTTTGGCAGGAGTGGACACAGGGTGACCTGGAAGCAGAATATGAGTCCCTAATTTATCTCAATCCCTGGATGCATGGGTCCCTGTTGAAGCAGGCAAACATTTATCCATAAGATCATTGTCCTGTAAGCCTTGTGCATGTGCACAGCTCCTGTGGAATATGCTGGGTAAACTGTGAGTGTGAGCTCAGGAGCCAGTCCTCTTTTTCCCCCCACACTTCTCCATGGTGGTCCTCTGTGCCTGCATTTCCCCAGGCAGGACCAGAGGTGTCCCAGGAGTGTGGGGATGCAGCCTCTCCTGAAGGAGTGCTCACCAGCTCCTCTGTCTAACAGCAGAGGGACTGTGCAGAAAACAAGCTTAGTGTCCTGCTGTGGGCTGTCCTGCTGCTGTTTGTATTCTGATGTTAATTCTGCTTCCTCAAGAGGGTTTGCAGCCAGGGAGCAGTCCATCCTGTACTCAGGTGGTCTCATGTGGTCCTGCTCCCCATTTCACTTCTCCTGGTTGTGAGACACTGTGTCATTGCTGAGATTTGAACTGAGGGCATTCAGAAGACCAGTCAGTGCTCTTAATCACTGAGCCATCTCTCCAGCCTCTGGATTGTGTGCTTTTTAAAAGGGTTTTTTGCGGTTGGAGGGAGATTCCAGAAAGTGTCCCAGATCTTCCTTCTCCACACATGACAGATGACACCAGCTTTGATTTCTTTCATTTTCCCTTAGGGTTTGGTGTGGTGGTTTCTTGTGCCTTCAGCCACACTGCTGGGCCTGGATAGGCAGCCCCTTGAGTGTCCAGTGTCCAAGGAAACCAGGAGAGGATGTCAGAGGTAGAGTTGGAGTTACAGGCTGTTGTGGATCTCCCTCTCCCATCCACAAGGAGACAAGGTGCTGGGTCAGAAACATCGCTCTCTGGAGGAAGAGCAAATGTTCTTACCTGGGGGCCGTCTTTCCAGTACCTTAAAGATATTTTGTAAAGTCCTTAAAAACCTCATGCACTGATAGCCAACAACTGGTACATCTGCTGAGGCAATGAGACCCAACCTTCTGGCATTCTGGCTTGACTCCTCCACAGTTACCTAGCAACAGCAAGATAACAAGTCCAGTATAAGAGGGGCTGTTTGGCCCCTCCTAGTTCTCTAAGCTTTTATCTCTCTCTCTCTCTCTAAGTCTTCACCTTTCTTACTCTCTAACTCTCTTTCTCTCTTTCCCTCCCACACTCTCTCTACGTGGCCATGGCCAGTCTCTCTCTCTTTCTACCTGTTCTCTTTCCCCCTGCCTTTCTACAATAAAGCTCTAAAATCATAGACTCTCTTGGAAGGACTCCACCTGCTTGGGAACCACCCAGCACCCCTCTTTCCCCTTGCCCTCTATTCCCTTATCTCCAGGGCCGAGTGCAGCCCAGGGGCCCCTATTCTGTTCTCAGCTCCTCTGCCATAATGCAGCGTGGGATGCCAGACACTAAGAACCTGGTACCCGGGGCTGCCCCTTGTCCACCCCCAACCGTGTGGGGTCAATGGCTTCACAAAGCCAGCTGCATCTGAGAAGGACTTCCCACTCTAACCCATGGGCTTGATATCAAGGATAAGGGGGTGAAAAAAAAGCTAGCAATCCCTAAGCAGAGAAATCCCATGACAGTGACTTGGCACAGCCTGCCAAGGGTGGATGAGAGGAGCTAGACTTCTTTTATAAGTAATTGGACCTTTGATAGAGCCTCGCCCTCTTGGCTTGTAGAACAGCAGAGAAGCATCTGGCAAGACACAGGGAAAACAGAAATCTAGGAAGGAGAGCTAAGGAGCCCTCTTGGTATTGGAGGAGCTCAAGAGAAAGGTAGACTAGCTCAGAATGACACAGATAAAAAGAGATTTCTAAAGAGCTGACATTTTAGTTGTAGATTTAGGCTTATAAATATGTGTATCATAAATAGTTAGAAAATAAACTTTCCTTTCTGAGCTGGCAAGTTTTACCTAAGCAAATGCCTCCCTTGTCTTATTTTTTTATTTTTGTAGGAATTGTTTATTTATGTATGTAAGTACACTGTAGCTGCCTTTAGGCACACCAGTAGAGGGTAGATAACCATTACAGATGGTTGTGAGCCACCGTGTGGTTGCTAGGAATTGAACTCAGTACCTCTAGAAGAGCAGTCCATGCTCTTAACGGCTCAACCATCTCTTACAGTTTTTTCCATCCAAAAATTCACCACAAGACACAGGTGGTTGGTTCCTGAGAGCAGTCATTGTAAAACAACTTCCTTTACATAAACGAATAGTAAAAAGTTACATTGAGATCTTTGGTGGGAATTTATCTCTTTTTAGAATCTGGTCACAATGTGATCAGTGTGGAGACTGACTCTAGGAAAGTGTCCATGATTTTTACACATGCAGAGAACTGAGAAGCACCTGAAGCCTGTGCTGTTGCTCTCTGTTAAACTGACAAAGCTCTCCCTAGTCCACACCATCAGAGATCTGGGAAGGATGAATCTCTCCTGAGTAAGCAGGAAGCACAGACCAAGCAGCTTCCAAATCTATTACAAATGACAGATGTATCCGTTACCTAGGCAACCACTGAAGGTTCCACTGTGGTAGTGTTGATTTCACTGGGGACAGAGGACCCAAGGCAGCATCAGTTTTCCCTGCCCAGTTCAGAAGTTCCAAAGAGTGGAGGAGGACCCTAGGGGACCAGCCTACCTTGTCTAAGCAAAGCAAGACAATCAACTCCCCAGTTGTCCACAGTTTGTCCAGGGTCCTGTTGACAGACAAGATGAAGGGCAGGTTTTCACCCAGTGGCTGGCTTTGTCACCTTTAAAGCAAGCTGAAAATGCAGTTCTTCTCTACCCCATCATCATCTGTGAAGACCTGGGGGTCACTTCAGTAGCTGGGGTTTCTGTCATAGTAAGCTTTTTCCATCATTTTAAATGCCATATTCAGCAGATCTCTGAAAAGTTTTGAGGACTGTTAGCTGCTAAGGATAGCTACACTGAACAAACTTTCCTTGTTTCTAGTAACTTGTTTTAGGCTTAACTTAGGAAACACACCGGAGGTTAAACAAACCTTGTTCCTGATCTTAACTTGCATGTGTTAATTGTCCTCCACAGTGTACAGTAAGTCAGTAACTTACATAAGATTAAGATTTTTTAAAAGGATTTTTTTATTTTATTCATATGAATATACTGTAGCTGTCCAGACACACCAGAAGAGGGCATCAGATCCCATTACTGATGGTTGTGAGCCACCATGTGGTTGCTGAGAATTGAACTCAGGACTCTGAAAGACCAATCAGTGCTCTTAACCAGTGAGCCATCTCTCCAGCCCCAATATTTTATAACTTTATCTCTGTTAAGTTTGAACCTTAGTATTTTCAGTTGAATATCCTTTATCATCTAAATTAAACATAAATGCCTTAAACTTTAGCCATAAGAGACTGGTGTCTTTTATAGTTTACCATTATAGAATAACACAGTTTTTGTATGACTCAGTTTCTCAAAATAGACAAACCTTAACAAGATGAGCAAGGACAAAAAGCTAGACAATTATTGCTGTGAAGTTGATTATGTCTTATAAATATAGAATTTAATAATCAGTATTACTTATTGAAACATAACTGGCTGGGGAGATGGAGATGGCTCAGAAGTGAAGAGCACTGCCTGCTCTTCCAGAGGATCCAGGTTCAATTCCCAGCAACCACACTGCAGGTCACAGTGGTCTGTAACTATAGTTCCAGGGATCTGACACAATCACAAAGACATGAATGCATACAATGCTCATATGCTCATAACATAAGATTTTAGAATAAAATGCACTCCTTATTAATCAAACATGTGTTGTGCTTATCTACATTTTATAGCACCTGGGTGCTGAGCAGTTAGCAAAGACATAGGAGGATAGGCATCCATCTTATAGCAGTGTGTGCTAATTCAAGAAGATCCTTATAAAATTAAATTTTTATTATCGCATACAGTATATTCTAAACCAGAGTTGGATCACATATGCAGTTTGTTGTAACAAATGTAACCTTAAATTTATATCTTCATATAAAATTTATACCAATCAGAAATACTTGAGAGTTGTGGGTACTTCTTTAGTCTTCAAAAAGATAGAATGACATACAGAAATCTCATGAGGACAAAAACGTTTTACTTGGTGACATGTGTTGGTTATTATTTGGTGACATGTGGTGAAGTGATGATGTTAATGAACTCACATGGCATCTACTCTTTAACCTTAGTAAGGACGGCTGCCAGTCCTATGGCAACTTACATACTCATGATGTCTTCAGCCAAGATGAAGGAGAGACACATAGTCGCTGTCTTGAAACATCTCTTTTTATGGTCTGTTGTTTTAAAAACAAAATCCCAGTCACTCAGTTTTACCAATGAAGACGAATGGGCCACATGCTGGGGTGAAAACCTGCTGGCTCAGTGAGGCAGAGAAAAGTCCTTTCTACTCCACCAAGGTCTCAGAAGGCCTCTTCTTTTTCCTCCTCCTCCTCCTCCTCCTCCTCCTCCTCCACTTTTTTCTCCTCCACACTGTTTTCAATTCCCTCCAACTCAATCTCCCTCCCTTCTATTTCCTGTGTTTCCTATGTTCACCCTGTCAACTGGTTGCATGCTGTGCCTCTTGACCTATGGTTGAGTTTAATTAATATTGTTTACAGAAATCTCTTGGCTTAAAGGTGTCTGTTAGGGCTGTGCAACTCCACAAGCAGAAACAGATTTTCCTGTTCCAAGTTCAGAATCTTGGGCTACACAATGCAATTAAATATCCTGCCACATTTTTCCCTTTTGTCTGAATAATAACTATTTCTCTAATATCAATAAACTAATACTGCTATCTGCTAAGAATTACATTCACATGTCCAGTCCTCTTGTATTTGGCAAGTTTGGAGAAAGTATTCCACTATCTATCTAATCTTGTTGAGTGCAATTCAAAACACTTTCTGTCATAACTTATATTTAGCAACCTAAAAACCTCTTTTTAAACCTTAAAACATTTTCTTAAATCTTAAACAATTTAGGTTTAACTGTGAGAGTGAACCCCATCAGAGACCTGAGGGGAATGAATGTTATCAACATAGACAGGAAGTTCAGAACAAGCAACTTCTAAAACTGTAAAAATGACAGAGACTGCTGGCTGCCTGGACAGTCACCAGGCTTCCTCTGGAAGTTTGGGCCATCCATGTTTCCAGGCTACTGGCCCAGAACATCTGACAGATTGTTCTTCAAAGCAGGAAGCATGAGGGTCTTCATCTCTATGTAGTCCTGGCAGAGTTCAGCACTTGACCTCCTGTTCTTTCTTTGTCCAGTTTGGACAGTGTTCTGTCTGCAGTTGAAGCAAGGGCATTTTCTTGCCCAGTTGCAGCTTGCCATATTTGAAGCAAACTCCATAAGGAAGTTCTTCAATTTTCATCAACTTCTTTGAAGTAGTATGGGTGTGCTGCCAGAAGCTGACTCATCTCATTAAAGAAAGAAAGAAAGAAAGAAAGAAAGAAAGAAAGAAAGAAAGGAAGGAAGGAAGGAAGGAAGGAAGGAAGGAAGGAAGGAAGGAAGGAAGAAAGAAAGAAAGAAAGAAAGAAAGAAAGAAAGAAAGAAAGAAAGAAAGAAAGAAAGAAAGAAAGAAAAGAAAGAAAGAAAGAAGAAAGAAAGATAGAAAGAAAGACTAAAAGAAAGCCTTAAATAAATAAAACATCTTTAATTGCTATATTTTGTAGATATCTGAGGTTTTTGAAGACTAGTACCTTACAAAACCAACCAAACAAGATTTGATTAACTGAATGTTAACTTGCATTTTAAACTTTTGAAAAACACTTTGAAATGGGAGCTTTCAAAAGGAGGAGTACTTCCCATGCAGTATAAGAATTACATAGGTACCTTAATACTATGTAGTTGATACATAGTGTG